>NC_141375.1:2420645-3123974 GCF_017979445.1 Akebia trifoliata | reverse complement strand
TAGAGAAGGTAAATGAGTGGTGTTGAGGATCTGTGTCCAAAGTGTCTCAAGCTCAAGACGTAGACCCATAAGAAACTGGTAGGTCTGATATTGAGCAATCCTATTAACCACATGATCGGTTGCCTCTGAAGACAATTCAGTCATAGACTCGTAATGAGAAAGTTCCTCCCAATGCGATTGAAAGAATCCAAACTAGTCTGCTACACTCTGAGTCCCTTGGGTAGCCTGGGTAATGTCTCGATAAAACTCACAAATCCTTGAGTCATTCCTGGCATGTGCTTATGTTTGAGTAAGTGGTGACCATAAAGATGGGATAGTCTCATGGTATATGAACTTTGTATAGATGCGTTTCTCCATGGAGTTAAATAGCCATACAAGGATACTGCAGTTGTCGATCTTCCTTGATTCAAATTTAATCAATAAGTGGTGGTTTAGTAATGGTCCCAGAAAGCTATCCAGATTTCCCTCTACTACCTAGGTAGAGTCGCACATATCGAGACCATGACTGAAAGTTTCAACCATCGAGAAGAGCAGTGGTAATTCGTTGGGCTGAATAGTTAGACTCAAGGATTGTAGTAAAAATCGTAATTGCTTGTTCCAAAGACATTGCTTTGGTTTGAAGGGAGGTCTGAAGCAAAAATTTGGAGGGCAAAAAAAAAGAAAAATAGAACTTTACGGGCACCCTAGGTGCAATCGCAAGCTTCTCTAGGCTGTGCAGATGTTGCCATAGGTCTTCCAATAACTGTCGCAGGGCTGTTGATCCTCCCAATGTTGTCGTAAGGCAGAAGTTGAGCAATGGTTGCTGTCGCAGGCTGTAAAGCTCCCAAGGGTTGCTGTCTTAGGTAATAAATCATCCCAACAGTACTCCCAGTGCTGTTGCAGGGCAGAATCCTACCAGCAGTTGCTGTCGCAGCACCAAAAAAACGGCCACTGCTGTGGCTTAGTTGCTGTCCCAGCACTCTCAGTGCTGTTGCAAGGCAGAATCCTACTAGAAGTTGCTGTCGCAGAACAAAAAAACAGCCACTGCTGTGGCTTAGTTACTGTCCCAGGTTTAGTTGCTATCACACACCACAAAAACAGCCACTTATCGTAGTGATTATCACGGAAAAAAAGTTGATTTGAATGAACAAACCCTAACATAGGGTAGAAACACAGCGCAGAAAGATTATCGTAGCATGTGATAAAATAAAAAAAGAAAATTAAAAGACCCTCGAAGGGTAGAAGATCGAATGAGGCTGCTCTAGGTTGGGGTTTAGTGAATAAAGAGAAGGAGAGGAACCAAGGAAGGGGTCGGGGGGATTCCTTGGCTTTGATACCAAGAAGAAATTGAGAGGAATAAACTCAAGTCTCAATTTGAAAGCTTGACAGGAATTTATAATAATAAAAAGAGTCAAAAGACAAAACTGCCCTTACATATAAGAAATAAATAAAAAACTATTTCCAAAAAAACAACTAGAACTAAAATAACAACTAGATTATTTCCAATAACACTGTCTTACTATATTTGAGAAAGACAAAATAATATCCATCCAGTCCTATAGTTTTATCACTATCCCTCCCTCTAATTGTATTCCACACCTACTCCTTGAATGGTCTCACTGACAATAATCCAAATGTATTTCCTACCAATAAATCAACTTGAATTGGGGACTTTTTAATATTTTGCTACTAAAACTTTTAAAGATGAAATTGTAACCAATATAAGATTCAAAGTTGAAACCTATAAAGAGTATCACTTCCTTTACAAAACCTTGTCTTACATCCGAGGGAGATGAAAAATGCAGTGAGTTATAAAATGATATCTAAGGGGACAAAACACACACATTGTCTGTTATCTGTCAATGGTTTTGCTTGGATTCTGGTCCCTTCACTTTGCCGGCCAAGCTCTGACCAGCTCAGGCTGTAAAGCTTTTCACCTTTGGCCTTTTCAGCACAAAGTTAAGTTTACCTACGTTCTCATGAGTGATTTATTGCAGGTTGGCCACAATACAGCTATATCACTTGCAAGGTGTTCAAAAAATTTGCTAAGTTTGGATCTGTCTTGGTGCCGCAATTTGGCTGACGAGGCAGTAGGGTTAATCGTGGATAACTGTTCATCGCTGAGGGTGCTCAAACTGTTTGGATGCACTCAGGTAAGCGCTCCCAATCACAGGCCAATTATTATTTTGGCAAGCTAAATATTGGTTTACTGACCTATGAAACACCACTAGTATCAAAGCATGCTTTAAAATCCCTTCAAAATATTTTTGATTATGCTATAATGGCCCAGATGCATATTTTCAAGTATCTTTTTCAGTGTTACATCATGATAGATTTATGTAGCTTGTAATGCTACAAAACTTAATACAATAATCTTTGCTACATTTTACTATCTATATATTTTGTTGATAAACTGATAAGGAAACTGCTGAGGGTTGAAAAGTAATCAGTGGCACAGTAGGACCTGAGAAAACTTTTACATCGAAGTATGCTTACAATCACAGTGACCAATTTGGTTCTTCATCATGTCAATACTGGTACAATGAGCATGTTTGATTATCAGGTGTCATACCATAGGTAAATCTTGGTGTTTGACTAGCTACAGGCATACCCAATATGTCTACTTCGTTGTAGGGCAGGCATACAGAATTTCCTGTCTGATGTAGATGAAATACTTATGCGGGAAATAATTATCATTTTGGAATGTCCAAAAGTTGCGTCATTCCTTAAATTATTAGCTGATGGAACTAACAAACAATCACCGATTTGAAAAAGCTACCTTTAAATTTGTCATAACCATCCTATGGTTTGCTTATGTAACTCTTAATTTTGCTTATGCTTGTTCTTTAGTTGCTATTTTCCTTTTTTTGTTTGGGGGCTATCTCGGCCTCCTTTGATATTTATAAAATCTTTTACTTATTAAAAAAAGAAAAAAGAAAAAAGAAAAAGAGTAGAGAGATGGTCCAAAATTAATGCAATTTGTCTAATTGGTATAGTTTTCCTTGTTTCTCTAATTCACATGGTTACCCACATCTCTGTTTGAGGTTCTTTTTGTACTATGTCAACTTCCCAATTCATGTGCATGCTTTCCATGTCAATGGAATCAACAATTATTAGTATAGGGATTTTTCTAGGAATTGGGCTAGAAAATTTTCCAGATATTTTTACTCAGATTATTTTAGAGGGCTTCTATTGCCACACTAACTTTTGCTAATGCCAGCCTCATTCATATGTAAATCACTAATTTTATGGGGGCAAGACTCGAGAGTTCATCTTAGCACAGGAAACTTCTCGATAATATATAATAATATATTTCAACAATTTGAGCATGGAAAAATTTGTGATTGGAGGGTCACTGAATTTGTGTTTTTTGCATCTCATAAAAAGTGCATGGTCCAATAGGTGGGCTGCCTCCTGGATGCACCACTTGCAACAGTCTTACTGATCTGGTGGTCCCTACTATAGTTCCAGAGTTTATTTGGATTGACCAATCAATCTGTTTCCGAAAATTTTGATTCTTCTAATATATTATGAAATGAATTCTAGCTCAACTTACGTAAGTAGAGCTCCTTTATGTCTTGTTTGTCTGTAGTATATGAGCAATATAAGGTTTATTGGATTAAGGGCTCTCAGAAGGACACTTGTTAATCAGAGGGCCAGTGTAAGCCTTTTAGTACTCATGCTAGTCCCACCTGCTTCCCTCTTAAAATATACCTAGGATTTCTCTGAATATGCCTCTCAATCAACACATGTTCTATGTATTATTTCTTTAAATGTTGGGAAATGATTAAATAATTCGAAGTAGGTAATCAAAGAAATTAATGTAGACTGATGTTAAGATGCAATGGTTTGTTGTTCCTTGACAGATTACAAACACATTTTTTAATGGCCACTCAAATCCCCTTGTGCGGATCATTGGATTAAAGTTGACTCCAATACTAGAACATCTCAATGTGCTTGATCGTCCAGAAGCCCCATTGCGTTATTAATCTGTGCCTTGGCATACATGATCCCAAAGTTTGCATGACTCCCAGGTGTGTGATGCTGTTAGTTTGCAATCCTTCTTGTTCAGAAAATACACCTGTGTTTCTTTTTGAAAAGAAGCTCATGCTTAAGACATGATTTGCATATAGAAATCCCATAAATGAACCACCATATTTTGTATGAAAAATCATGTCTTTCTACCCATTCAAATGTGTAAACCAACAATGTATTCTTGACTTTATCTTCCCTGAAATGGTGCTTGAAGTTAGTCTCTGATTTGTTGTAGGGACATCCAGCTTCCTCTAAATCTCTGATGCTGGAATGTTTATTTTGCTAAATTGAGCAATCGAGATTAAACTATATTAAGGAAGATGATGTTGCAGAAAATGCAAATATATCTTTTATTTTTCTTTTGTAAATATGGATGATATTTACATAAATTTTTTTTGTCGAACGAGAAACAGTTTGTGGTGATAGCTAGCTGAATGTTACAAGCTTTGTTACTTTAAACACAGTATTACAATAACATTGGTGAAAAGATAAACAACCTAACAACTCTCTTCCCTGGGGTTCCAAGTCGGTTTTTCCCCCACAAGACCTCTTTCAGCCATCCCAATTCCTCAGAAAACCTTTGCATTTCAATACCAATGCAAGCATCATGAGAAGGAAGATGATCCCACATGAAGAACCTCCTAGTCTGTGTATCCAGTTAGGATCAAACCTTGTAAAACTCTGGTCTAACTTACGTGATACGAAGATGGACACAATCAAGACCACTACCAGCAGTGGTAGCCAAGAAGCAACGTTGATGAACTGGACATCGTCTTCTGATTCGATTGATGGTTCTTGGTCAATATAAAGTGGTGAGAGCACAGCGAGAAGGGCCAAGCATATGGCCACTAGTTTCTCATTGGAAGAAGGCCTGCCACCCATACAACTATAGCTCCTTTGAGAACTGCATATGATGGAGAGGCCTTTTTAGTGTTCATTTACGGGAATAGTTATAGATGCTTCTGGCGTGTGCAATTACGATTATACCCCCATTAGTAAGAGATTCTTAATCTAATCTTGATTTTCTTTCTAATTTCTGTGTTTTGTAGGTGAGAGACCAACATTTTGGATGGTCCCCGCTAGCTATCCATTGCTAATCTTCTGGGTGATCGATCATAAACAACTATCAGAAATTTCTTTTGATCTTGACTGGAAAGAAGACTCGTCTGGGATTTCAAATAAGTTAATACTAATAATCACAGTTTATTAGAAGGGCTATCTGGAGAATCCTTCCAGAAAGTTGGAAGATTTTATTCCTGAGTAGATGATAGGATTTGGGCGTATTCATGAAGTTTGAGATATTGATGATGGATGGTGGGTGGTGGGTGGTGGGTGGGGTATCTGTTTTGGTGGAAAATTGAAAGATATTCTTTTCTATTAATCAATTGGAATCTGATGCTTTAATGAGTGTGGGAAAATCTTGGTTAGAAACACACCTACCATTCAAATCAGTGCTCTTAAAATAACTATATTTTGACCGGTTTGGCAAATGAAAGCTGTTTTTGTTTCAAAAATTAGTCAAATTATCTGTTAATTCTTAGTATCAGTAATGAGAAACTAAAGTTTTCTATTAATATAATGACTTTTTTTATTTGTTTGTCATTATCAATTATTTGAACGTATTACTGAAACCAAACAGCCAAAATCCTCAAAATAAATAATCAATTATGAAACCTCTAATTTTTATCAACCATGTATTCAAATATAATAGTGGTTATGAAATCATATAGCACCCAATCGTATATTTGGTTGCCATATGGTTGTAGAGCATAAAATTCCAAGACATTTGAAAAAAAAAAAAAAAAATCTAAATTAAAAAATTTCCAACCTGATCTAAACCATTAATTGTAGAGGGATGAGTTATCGTTTGAATCAATGTGACAATCGTTTAATTTCAAAGGTATTTGTTTAGTTGGAATGACAATAACCCATTAAACAAGTTCTCTATACAATATTGAACCAAAGGTATTTGAGTCAGACTACATTTGTAACTGATTGTCCTCTGAAGAGTTTTGTTTGTAAAAGAAAATGCTTTATATGCAATATCGGGAGGATCATGATGATCAGAAATGAAAATCATCCTTTGGGCAAGCTTCTTTGAGTTTAAAAAAGGGGACTGAAAAAATAGAGGATTTGGACATTATTTATGGATTCAAATTCGATAATCTTCCCAACTTATGCCTCTTTTTAGATCTCCTTTTAATGTTGTGGTATCAGAGATTTCTATTTATTAGGAAAGTAAGCATGTTACTCGCTAGATATTTAATCTTAGCTTATGAATAAGATTATTTTTGTTTAAATAAGTATGGTACTAACTCCTTATTTTATGCATGATTAAAATTAAAAAAAAAAAAAAAAAAGATTTTCTTCAAAAGGTTGAAGTCGTTGGATTAAAGATGATCAAGTTGAATAGGTTTAAAAACTTGGAAGATGATGGATTTTTGTGAAAAAAATCAAGAAAATTATTCTCTTGTGTTGTCTATATTTTTAGAATTCTTGGTCACCAAAAAGTGTGGATACAAGTTAATGTAGCAACCCAACTTACGACTCTAAGTAAAGAAATGTTTTAAGAAACATATAAAATAAGAACGATAATCACATAATCAACTAATATATCAAGTACTATGCAATTTAGAAAATAATGAAATTAGTAAAATAACTTCCTTGTTTCTTTTTAAAAGAAACACGCGCTTGAATGGAATCATCATCATCATGATCAATAAAGTTTGTCCATGGAAGATATCACCCAAATATGCTGAACGGAATAGTTCGTAAAAGAAGTAAATGTGTTGGCATACAAATATGATCACTGGTAAGCAAGCAATTGAGGTTATTAAAATGGGAATCCTTGCCAGTTGATTGTGAAACATGTTTAAAAATAAATGTGCGAGGAATTGATATTTCTTCTTCAGACTCAACGATGACCTTCATTGTAGTATGTTGCGAAGAAGTCGTCTTCATCCTTGAAACTTTGATAAGGGCCTCTGAAATATAACCTAAACCTGCTCATGTGAATGAGACTCTCTCTCACCAGCTTGACTTGCGTTACAATTAAGCTATGAATTTGATCAGTTGGTGGTAGTTTTTCCAATCGTACAGGTTCACCTTTTTCATAACCGATGATCTTAAACAACTTTGTAACTTTAGAACCGAACCAACTTTTGGACTCTACCTTTGTGAGGGATGTCTTTATGGTTCTTTGCGACTGATGTAGATGGGATAAATCCTTCGATGGGTGGCCTTGCAGTGTTAAATTTCACGAAAAGTGTAACCGGAAAGGTTAACTCTTCTTTCAACATTTTCAGTTTAACTTTAAAGATAATTGACTTGAGTTTTGACAAAGTCTTTTCGAAAGGAGATTACCCTAGTTTCCGTCTTGATTGTGGTACGTAACGGAGTATTGGAGTCGATTTCACAGTTGTAGGTGATGCACTTGACTTTGATTGACTTACCCTTGTCTGCACAATCTTTGGCTTGTGCTTTTCTACCATTTCCTTCTGAAATTGAGGAGTGGGGGTATGTTTACCTTTGTCTACTCTTTGTTTATTAGAGGAAGGTATCGAAATTGAGAGCGCTTCTTGAATGATATCATCTTGCAAATAGAACTTTGCATTGGTGAAATGGGCTTCCATCTTATTGAACGACTGGTCTTTAGTTACTATGTACTTTTGCACACTATCTTGATAATACTTGAAGCATTGGTGCAACGTAAACAATACTATTCTAGTTTCATAAAGCCATAACCAATCAAGAAGTAAGTGATACAAAGTCTTACAATCAATCACATGAAAGAGCACTGTTAATTCTAAATCCGCAATAGAGAGCTTCACTCTTATCATGTCAATAACTCTCTGACCACTTAGGTTGAATTCTTGAATCATCAATTTACTACGAGCAAACTGATCCACTGAGATGCCAATTTTTTTCATGGTACGAATTGGCATAATGTTGACTGCAAATCCACAATCCAAAAAGATCCTTTGAATTTTGCTCTCCCTCACGTATCCGATCATATAAAGAAGTTTGTTGTGGATAGAGACCCTAACTGAAGATACTAGCCAGTGAAAGTGATTGTGACCTTATGTACATAGTGTGTTGTTGTGGATCTTCATCAGGTTGAATTTTCTCTTTGCACTTGCTTGATTCAGTTGATACTTGTGTCAAAGCATGGCTGACGTTTTGGAGTTCACTAGAGAAACCCGAGTCAACCAGCAAACCTTTCACTTCTGAGGTGATGGCATCTTCCTCAAGTTGTTGCTCTTCATGGATAGAAGTGACAGAGTGCTCCTTACTTCTGAGGTGACCAACTAATTTGTAGATTGGTATTAAATTTTGATTCTTGTTCGATGTTACATGGGTGACAGCTACTTTAAATTCATTTTTGCTGATTTATTCTTTGTTATCAGGAAATCTGCTTATCATCTTTCACTCCTTTTTATTATCCTTTTTGCTGAATTTATAGCATTTTATGAGAAATTCAGCAAAAATGATAAGAATAAAAAGGAATGAAACATAGACCTGTAGTTCCACTGAATAGAGAAGGGAGTGAATGTGTTGCACAAAAAGAAAGACGGTATATTACAAGTCTTTAGAAAATTATAGAGGCATGGATGAGAGTATTACAGGCATCCAACATTTATAAAAAATTCAATGATTGTGATTCCTAAATAATAAACAAGACATGGTAAGCCTTAGGCATGATGTGGACAATGACACTTTCACAAACACACACATAAAAAACCTGAATGGTAACATATGTTATCACTATAGATCAAAGAGGATGAATAATGAACATATGCTTAGTGGGCAGAACAACATTGGGGTACTTACAATGACCCAACTCTAATCCCAAAGAAAATAAAATTATTATCATTACGACAATAACAGATAGATAAATGACACAATCAACAATGCCAGGACACAAACACAACAATTATATGCATACCAATTTTCAGAACATCGCCTTTATATATTTTAGTACTTAGCCATATATATATATATATAGATATGCACACACACATGTAGGGTCCCATTCAACAGCCAACATTTGGGAGCCAAAATTTGTCCTATGTTGATGTGCATGAATATAACTTCATGTATGTCATCAATCAGCCAAATTGATGCCATTGAACAAAAGAATCTATGTCATCAATCAGCCAAATTGATGTTGTATAGATAGGCCACATATACAGGCGTTGAGCTAGGACGCCAGGAATCAATGTTTCTGAACTTAAAGAAACATAACAAGTGCCACAAAAACTCATCTCTAGCTCAAAATTTAAAAGATGAGAAGAGAAACACATCGCCAAGCATAGAGTCCTACAATCCCAGCAAGAAATTTGGGTTCATTTTAAGTAGCCCCTCAAGACTAAGTTAGGAGAGAAGACAAATTGCAATAAAGACTATTATTAGCTAGAAGGTTTTTCAACTGTGGTTTGGCTTTACAAAGTATAGGGATTCATTTGTACATTATATGTATACCCAAAGGTAAGGGAAGTAAGATTAAAAGCAGAGAGATGCCTAAAATCAGAATGAAATAAAATAATAGCAGGCATCAATTTCTAAATAAAAGAACTTCCTTACAATGAGTCTGTCACTTTCCAAATTCCAAATCAGACAAAACAAGGATTTAAAAACTACTATCAAGCATAAAAGATCAACAATCAAGCACAACCCATTGATCCTACCCATTTCCTTCAATTCAAGAGCCAGTCCATAGGACCAAGCAACAACGAAAGAAAAAAATAATGCACCTTGTTGGTTTGGATGTATGGTGTAGTGAGCACAATGCATGAAGGGGTTATGTATTATGGAATGACATAATAGTAACACGGTTACTACCGCTAAATTAAGTATATAATTCATAATAAGTGGCACATCCATCGAGCACATGTAAGTTCTTTTCATCCTTCTCTATGATTAATGGGTTAAGATCATAAAGTAATGGTCAATGCTTGGTCAAAGAGATAGGGTGGGAATAGATAAAGGGCCTTTTGTTGGTTTCTAATTCTACCAAAGAATGTGACGTTCAGAACTTTTCTTATTACCTCACCCATCATTCCATGAAGAACATCTTTGAGGCCTCTACTGGAATGAATCAATCAAGGTTTTAAATAAGGTTATTGGGTTTGTATAGCAGGCAGGAGATAATATTAACATAACATGCGTGGAAGTAAATTCAATACAAGAAACCACACAATAATAAGATTTATAAGAGATCAGAACTATTATGAACTTGCATCAATAGGACACCCTACTTAGCCAAGAACTAGACAACCTACTGGGTTACCTCTCAAATCTGATTAGTTACCTGGTTACCTCGCATTTTGCGGAGTACAGTGTGGGTGTGGGTGTATTTTTTATATATAGGAAATTACTGTAATATCAAGAAACAAATGACCATATAGCATACCAAAGCTAAACCCAGGTTGATGCCAACATGTTAATAACAACCAGTGACCCATGTAGACTCATATGTGCATATTGATTATGATCACATTTAACGTTATGCTAATGAAATGAAATGACATAAAAAAGAGATACGTAGTAGATTTACTTAAACATTGGAACTGAGAATAGTTGTGTTGAAATTCTCCCAATAAAACTCATGATTATGATGAATGCAAGAATACAACTATTAAGCAATACTAACATAAACATAGAAGGGACATAGAGTTTCCTATAGGTGTTGTAGAGAGAAGTTAGATGTTTTTTAAAGATGTTTGCAACAACAAGCATATAGCCATTAAATTGAAAAGAGATTTGAAAAACTTGATTTGTTTACCCAAGAGACTCTCCTGTAATGCCAAGCACCCATAATATTTTTAGTTAAAAGTCAGTAACAATGGGATTTACTGCTCATAGGACCATGGGGAGGTGAAGGGCACAACATGCTTGAAAATAGGCTTAAGGAACTTTTTATTATTATTATTATTATTATTATTATTATTATTTATAATCATTAGCCAATGTTATTTGAAGAAGAGTTTTCCCAATCCAAATTTAAAAACCTCAACTGAATTTAATACAAAACAACAAAAATTATTCCAAAATCATAAAATCTCAACTGAATTTAATACAAATAAGTAAAATTTAAGCTCGAATCATAAACATCCTCAAAAAAACCTTGAAATCATAACAAGATACTTTGGAGAGATTACCTACAAGTTGTATTTCATTGTTAATACCTCCATTGAAGGGGTTCAGAAATCCTAACAGACGAACTAAAACCCTGAAATTCCCAAAAACATTTCTTAGAAACAAAAGCTTGAAGTTTTCCAATTCAGAGATACTTCAATCATGAAATCGATAACCAAAACTAATAATGAGAGAGAGAAACCTAAATGAACACCGGAGGATAGGTGAGATTAGGATTAAGGTAAGAAAATTTCTTAAAGCGTTCACGAACTCAAAAACAATGTATATAGGCCATTATGAACAGATTAAAAACTAAAATTTGGATTAAAATATGAAAATTTCTTCCGAACTTCAGCACTCATCATCGAAAGTCACCTTGAATCGTTAATGAACTCAAAAATATTGTCTGGAGGTCATTAAAAAACAGATTCAAACCAAAAATAAAAAATTAGAAGAAAAAAAGTATGAAAATCTCTTCCGAAATGTTCCAATTTTTTCAGTACTAATAATCAAGTGTCACCTTAAAATATCCATCGATTCTATGGGGTTAAACATACCTGATACAGATCAAATCACCAGAATTGGACAGTTATAAATTGAAAAATAAGGTTGAAAAGCACGCTGCAACCAAGGTTCCTTCAGAGGATGATGCTCTCAAATAACAGAAGAGTAATAAAATCAAAATGAGAAGAAAAACAACAAAGATTTATAGAAATAACAGACACTCACCATAGAGTCTTCAACAATCAAAGAAAGAAAAAGTTTAATTAGATTTTTCAGAGTCAATTGGCTTCGAAGATAATCGAAAGAAACAAAGAAACCCTAGAGTCGTCTCTCTTCCATATCTTGCTCGAAATTAGGGTTTCTATTTCAACATTGAAGGATTTTATAATCAATTTCTTCACAAAATATCGATGAAGGATTTTCTCAAGCTTGCTTCTGATTTGTTTCATCCATGTTAGTTTAATAGTTACACTTCCCAACATACTACTCTTTGAGTAATACAGGTAGTATGCTGAAATCTTGACAGTCATGATTGATCAGTAATATTAATTAACCTTGGTTATTTAAATTTGTTTGTAAAGAAGACGACAGCTATGGAGGTGTTTAGATGAAATGATTTTGAGATTTGGGTGATGATTTTAATTAGTGTCTTCTTACAAATCGTCATTGACAATAAATTTTATAAATCTACCTCGAGATTCATGAAACAAGATCGCAAATGATTTTATATTGATTTTGATAAAAAGATATACAAATCTTAGGTGCTGTAGCATTAAGCGTTGAATTTAAGTGCTGAAAAAGTTGTTTGTTTAGATGCTGAATTATATTTGTTACACATTGCTGAAGCTGGTAAATTGTCTTTGTTATTCTTATAATTATATTATACATTGTTTGTATGTTTCAAATGCCTATTTCTTATCAAACATAATAAAATATATTATTTCTTATAAAATTAAAATACAATTCATTTTTTAACAATAAATAATACTCAAATCTTCAATTTATAAGTAATAATTTCTATTTATAAAAGTCCACAAATTTCAAATTAAAAATAATAATGCCATACAAGTCACCAAAATTTGAAATCAACATTAAAATAACTTAATTTTGGATGAATAATTTTCGATGGAAATGAAGGATGTGTAATTATAAAAGCATTCTATGAGTTATAAGGGCAACTCATACCATAGCCAATTTTTTTTTTGTTTTACATGGATTTTATGGAATGAGCAAATTTTTAATAAGGATGGGCCATATGGTCTAGAGATCATCCTCACTAAACCCATCCTCACTAAAAATTAGTTAATTTTGAAACTTCTAACTCATCAAAAATAGTTTTCAAAAAAAAAAAAAAAGGGACGATTTACGGTTCTTGAACTTGTTTTGATAGGGTTAGAAGTTTCAGGATGTGCTGATTTTTGGTGAGGATGATCTCCTCATTGTAGAGATCATCCTTATCAAAAATCAACTTATTCCAAAATTTTTAACCCATATAAGACAAAATAATTTAGCCATGGTGTGAGTTTATTAATTTGTGGGGTGCTTATATACTAATGAAGAGATCATCCTCACCAAAAATGAACTCATTCCAAAACTTTTAACCCAGATAAGACAAAATAATTTAGCCATGGTGTGGGTTTATTAATTTGTGGGGTGCTTGTATACTTATCCGTGGGATAAGAGGTAATATCCTTTTAAGAATAAGGGCATACTTGTCCATGCTCCAAAAAATAAAGGACATACTTGTCTGTGTCAAAAAAGCGAAGTGCTTACCGTTTCAACACTTTTTTTCAACATCAAAATAGTGCTGAATTTTTTTCACTTATTTTCAACAATAAGCACTGAAAATATAGAGTAAACAAATGCGCTATTTTGACAAAAAGTGTTGAATTTAATTTTTTTCAACAATAAGCACTGAGAATGCGATAATAATGGTGATAATGTGTGCGTACCTTTCTTCTCTCCGGGCTTCGCGCATGATCGATTGAGAATGCTACTTTTGACATGTAGATGGTTACTTTTAATGCTTGATCTTCTGTAGAAGTTTATGTAGATTTTCTTCCCTCAAGACTTCGTACTTTATCAATTGAAAATGAATTCTTAGGGCCTGTGTGGAAACAAGAGCCAAAAGTACTTAGAACATAAGTACTCCCAGAAGTACTTTTTGAAGTATTATTTGAAGTAGTTTTGACAGAGTTTTGTGTTTGGATGTAGATTTTGAGAAGTATTTTCAAAAGTACTTCTGATAGAATTTTGTATTTGGAAACTATTTTAAATTATGTTAAAATGATCATAATGCTCTTATATGTAATAATTACTATTTCTAATATTATAACTCAATAGCTTGTACTCCAAAAAGTGATAGTTATTGTTTTTATTCAATAAAAATATTATAACATCATTTTAAAACTCAAAATATACATCTTCTTTTAAAAAAAAAGAAAAAAATTCGTCAAAACCTCTCATAAATATTGGACATATGAAAAATAAAACCTGTATAAAAACAAGACAACTATCAAATAGATCAGGTAAAGTATGGTAAAGTAAGACGAATAATACGAAAATTGAAACCATATAAATTCAATTCAACCATAGAGGGCTGGTAGGTATGAACTTTAGTGATTTTCTATGATTTTGTTAAAAACCCACAAAAATTCATTAATGGCGTCACCATGGACGACTGGACTTTTATTGTTTGTGAGAGTTTTAATGTCCATTAATGGCGGATAAGAAGAGAAGTTGATACAAGTTAATCGTTAGGGTTTTTGATGAATATCAAACTAGTTGAGAGAGAGAGAGAGAGAGAGAGAGAGAGAGAGAGAGAGAGAGAGAGAGCTTACAGGTTGAAATGGGTTTCATGATGATGATGACAATGAAGGAACGTGGAGGGTAAGAGGACTCTGTCTCTGTCGATCTGGGATCTTCGCGATAGAGAGTTCTTAATTTTCACTTCTTACTATGAAAGTTAGAAACCCTTTTTGTTGAAGGTTTCCAAGGGTGAATGATGAGGAGATGATGAATTCACTACTGCAATCGTTGGAATGATCGTCGGTGAAGTCGCCTGAGGGAGGAGATGCGAAAGAGGAGAGGGTTTCCATGGGTGAAGGGTTTTTGTTTTGATGAGTTGACGAGGGATATATCGAGTAAAATGTAAAATTCGTGAGGGTATAATTGGAACCACAACTTATATTTAACGGACAAAATTGCTCCGTGCAAAAATAATTTTGAGAAGTACTAGTCTTGGTACTTCTCTCAGAAGTATTATTTTTACTCTTTTGTGAAATTACTTCTCCAAGTGCTTATGTATCTAAATGATTGATATAGTGCTTTTGGCTTTCCACAAGATCTAGAAGCACTTGGAGAAGTCAATCCAAACAAGCCCTTAGCTTCTGATGAAGGGCTTTTGGACTTAATCTTCTCTTGAATTAGAATTCAAGTCTCTCTTAAAGAGTTTTGCTTCGTCTTTGGAGTAGGGCTTGAGAGTTTCTTCTTCTCTAGAAGGAGAGCTTCTGTCTTTTGAAAGAAAGTGATTTTGGTTCCCCTCCAAATGAGGGAAGCTTTGGTATTTATAAACTTAAGATAATTCAACTTTCCAATTATACCCCAACTTAAAGAGTTTTGATTGGGTCATCTAAAGGTTAAATTCGTCCAAATCCAATTTTAAGGATTCCATGGATTTTATGTATGGGGCCCAATAGTTAAGGTAGATCACTTGGATTTGTTCGACCATGGATTTTATCTATGAAATTCCAAGACCCAAGCTATAAGAGGTATGTTTCAATAAAGGGGTCCAATTTGGATGTATGGGCTTACTTGTGGATTTTAAGGACTTTTTTTGTAATTTAAGAAAGGTCTAGGGTCTATTTAAAATTTTTGATAGACAAATGCCCCCTTAATGGTGTATTATCGGAAGTGGAGCTGAAGGCATTGCATCATTGATCATGTTGGTAGGTGTGCGAATGTTTTGTACCTAAATGGGTTAACCACGTGCTTTCACCTTGTAATCCTTTGTTGGCTAGTTTCCAGCTTAATTGTACATTAATACTACTTGTGGGTGGACAACGCCAACTTGTTGAAGACACCGTATAATGAGAGATGTGTATGTAGACATCGGTTGGTCAGTCTTCGAAATAGTTGTATACTAGTAGTGCTCGGGGGAGGAAAATGCCAACTGGTTACAAGAGCCACATGATGAGAGGCATGCATACTCTGGTTGGCCAATTTCCAAAGTAACTGTTTATCAATGGTATTCGTCAACTAACTAGGGATGCCATGTGACGAGAAACACATACACGCCAATTGGCCAATTTTCAAAGCAGCTGTTTATCAGTAGTGTTTGGGTGTGGAAAATGCCAACTGGATAGAAATGTTATGTGACGAGAGATGTGTACACGTCGATTGACCAATCTCCAAAGCAGTTGTTTATTAGTAGTGCTTAGGGGTGGACAATGCCAACTGACTAAAGAAGTCGCGAGACGAGAGACATGTACACGCCGATTAGTTAGTCTCCAAAGTAGTTGTTTATCAGTGGTGCTCAAGACGAACACCACCAACTAACTAGAGAAGCTGTGTGATGAGAGACATATACATGCTGATTGGTCAAATCAGTTGTTTATCAATGGTGTTCGGGGGTGGACAATGCTTAATTATTAGAGATGCCGTGTGATGAGAGACATATATACGCCAGTTGGCTAGTTTCCAAAGTAGTTGTTTATTAATGTGCTTGAGGGCGGACAATGCCAACTGGTGTTGAAGCACTACTGAAGATGATGCATTTTGATTAACATTTACATGTCATATTTGCATGTTCTTTTAGTCAATGTGGCATTAGTACTTAGTGAGACATAAGATATTTTTTGTAAATAAATATGTTCACCTCTATTTTTATTCTATAAGAATGGCTAATGATACTTTTCCTAAAGGTTCGAGAAATAAGAATTGTGTAAAAATGAGCTTACTAAGCGAAAGGTGGGTAGATGACCTTGTAAATTTCTCTAAAAAAGGGAAGTGATTTTGTTTTTTCAATGTTATGATAATTGGTCATTTAAGAAGAATGAATAGTCCATCTGTAGAGTTAAAGCTTACTATCCCAATGACCAGTTCTTTAAAGACACATGATACAAAAATGGGCACATCACTAAATACGTAAATGAATATCCTTCAACAACTAACGTGCTTCAAAGAGACAGGATTGATATAGAATGTCAACCATTTTTATGTCACCATCCTCACTATGATCAAGCTCGAAGCTGTCTACAACCTATTTTGACGTAAAAAATCGTGCATCGTTTTACTCAGTGGGGTTCAGATATTGAACCTTGAGGCGCCATTCGATATCTCAATGATTTTTGAGATTGGAGCTTGGACATAAGACATAAGCTGTAGAACAAAAAGGCAACATATTTACTTAATAAAGCCATAGTTGCTGCGAGTAAGGAATACAGTCGTCCTAATGGCATGTATCGAGTTTTGTGTGAAATATGATGTCTTGAGACCAACACTTTTTTGATGGATTGTGGCAAAGTTGACATTTCTTTATAGGAAATGCAGAAGATTTCTGGATTTTTCATCCTAAGTAAGTATTATGAAGAAGTGATTCCCAGTTTTGATGAACTCATGGGTTGCAACTATTTTTTAGGGCTTCTTATTTCTTGCTAGTAACTGTTTAAGGCATATGCCTTGTTGATTTAATAAGGGCAGTGATTGCGTTATACACATTAAGTGACTTGATTTTTGGTACATCAAAACTGAACAAATTTCTAATCATCGTCTGACAATGGAATACAAAGAAATGACAAAATCATTTTACTTCAATCATAATGGCAATCAATGTCTTAAAAAATAATTACAAAGACTCTTCTGTTTTCGAGTTATTTTGATTACAAAGAATCGTAAAGAGGAAAAAATTCACTTATCAAACTTGGCTTTCCTACGAATTAGAATATTGAAGATGAAGTTATGACGGCTGCATATCTCACCTTGTGGTAATATTTCTATGTTTTCCCTTGCAAATGTGGTAATGTTTTTTGTCTAAGTACCTTTAAGATGGTAGTGTTAATGGCTTGAGCTATTGCATTCAGCTTGGTACTTCCTCTTCTGTATTGTTTGTATAAAGGTTTTACTCAAACCTATTTGGGTATGAAAACATATATAGTTGTAGGTATTTCTGTGGCGTCCCGCCAAACGCTAACACAAATTCCCATGTCAGATCTCGAGGTACTAGGTGGCACCTCAAAATTTCGGCATGGTCTCCTCTGTTTATGTTAGCATTCTAAGACGATTCAACCTGTACCTAATAAACAACATACAATCCTGCATATATAAATACAAAAATATAATACTAGCGGAAGCCTATATACATCTAATAATGTACGAAAGATCAGAGTACGGAAGGATAACAAAACACAGAATTATACAAACATCCTCACTCTAGTAGAAGTCCTAACACTCAAGACAAAATTCATAATAATCCTGGATAATTTGACACCACTAGGGTATA
This sequence comes from Akebia trifoliata, assembly GCF_017979445.1. NCBI lineage: Eukaryota > Viridiplantae > Streptophyta > Magnoliopsida > Ranunculales > Lardizabalaceae > Akebia > Akebia trifoliata. The sequence continues at coordinate 3,105,820 of NC_141375.1, read as the reverse complement.
ACCCCAATACTCACCAAGTGGCGGACTCTGGCTGTCTATCTGACCCACCAGATGGTTCTCACTCATTTTCTAGACCTGTTTTGCCAAGCTTCGGATCTGAAATTAAAAAAAATGGAGAAGGAAAGGGTGAGTAACAATGGTTACCCAGTAAAGAAGAAGATAATTTATGCCAATAACTTCTTCTAACATGAACGAATAAGCATACTAAATCATTTTAAAATCTGTAAAATTATACAAAAGAAACTATGATTAACTGGTACATATAGTCAGGGATGAGCAACTAAACATTTTAAAACTGATATTACATCAACCAACAGTACTCACTATAACATTTTCTTTTTATATAAATCTAATTGATCAAATGGAAACATTAAACTTGCATTTCATTTTATATATTAAAATAAAATAACATATACGTAATACACATGGTGGAGTAGCGGAATTAGAGAGTTGGGATTCACGATTGGATTGCTCCCAGTCGGGACATGATGTTACAATTCTTTAATGACTTTTAGTTCCTGATTTTGTGGTTGGTCGCTGCATTTATCACGTTTGGTTGACCATTTATTCGGCTCAGGCTGGTCGTTTGACGTGACTGTAAGCAATGTGTTTCTTTTCGATGTGTCAGAACGTTCGACTACTATATATTGTTAGTGATCACTGACTATTCATCTTCGTCTATGCCTATCAGGCGTACATGTTATTCTCAAATATACAAATCATTCGTATACGGTCACCTTTACATTACAAGTTCACTGGTAAAGATAGAAATGAATAAACCCGGATTTCAGTTGTGACTCCACTCTCATACGCGTCCCATACCACGTATGAGCTTGGTGGTCCTTACTGTATATCCCAGGATAGTACACCACTCCGAATGATATGACGCACTATCCCTTCAAGTATTCATAGACTCTTTAACAACTCACAAAATAGCTATATATATTATTTTTATTTGAAAATAAAAGAGAAATTAACAATACAAGGTTGAGAATGGATATCCAGTTTCCTACCATGCAAGTGTGGCTAGCCGGCCTAAAATAAATAATAGAATGGAAACGTAAACAACACCTCGTGCTAATAGAAAGTAAATAAACATGCAACCAGTAACATTATCCCTGGATATCCGTTTACCAACCTATACACAACACAACAATGTAAAATGCAGACATCACCCCTCGAGTGTGACTCTGATATTTTACCGTTTCATACCCATTTTTTCCTTTTCGATTTTTACCTTTTTCAAATCTCTCAAACAAAATATGTACTTTCTGTTATTTATCAATTCAATATGAGGTCATTGAATATTAAATCATTTTTTCAATTATGAAATTTATTTTTATTAATAACATTAAAAAAATACAAACTTTAGATCAAAACGGGGTTCGAGCGGTGCACATGACCCAACTGACGGAAATAACCCAGTGAGAAGTCCTACCCACGTATATTTTGTTATAAAATACAATTAAACATGCAAGTTCTGGCGTGAATTTGAAATAATCAATTGAATTATATATTTTTGAAAACTCACAACAAATTTTAATAAAATCGTAAATGTAATTTTTACAATCTACGATTACTAATAGAAATTGAGACTTCCTTACAATCTCTGTGCGAAAAGATAGAAGCACGTGCGCGAAAATCAAGGCGAACGACACAAAAATCGAGATGGCTCGAAGTTTGAGATGGCTGATTTTCGAATCTAACCAGGTGATTTTGAAGATATCGACGCCGTCGTCTTTTCTCCCTTCTGCGACGGAAGACGGTTTGACCCCGAAACAAGCGAAATCCGAGGTCGGAATTTGAAACCCCCTATATATATATAATAGCTGATTTTGATGATAACGGGGTGAAAGAGAAAGTAAAATGGAAAGAGGTTGGATGAGTTTTTGTAGAGAATGCGATTGCGAACGTTTCTCTCTTCTATGTCGTTCGTTGACGGCGAGCCGTTTGCGAGGGATCTGAGGTGGAAGATTGAAGAAAAAAATGAATTTTTTTTAAAAAATGATTTGGCTGATTTTGGGTCGTTTAAAACGAAGGTGAATAGTGAAAAAATTAAAAAAATCTTATTTTATATATATCTTGGGACAAAATCGATATTTTGCCTATTGTTTCGATCGACGATAACTTGACCGTCCGGACCCCAAAAGTGACGAATGAATACTCTATTTCGCCTAATTTTTTGTTCCAGATTTAATGGTGTAGTCAATTTCTACACATTCTATCTCTAACAAAAGTTTACATTTTTAGCCTGAGGTGACCCCTAAAATTGACGTAATTTTCATTTTTGACGATAATTCAACTTTTTGTGCTCCAAAAATGATAAATAAATAGTTCATATTCAATAATTTTTTGTTACGAACCCAATGGTATAATCAAATCTTAATAATTCTTACTCTAGCAAAAAATTACTAGTTTAGCTTGGTCCGACTTGGTAATCGAGGATTTTGCAATGTTCGGACTCGCATTTGAGTGTGCTTAGAGGCTAAAGTATATTTTTTGATCATTTTGAATCCAATGGTGAGGTCAGATTCCATTAAAAATGATCAGAAATATTCTAAAATTTTACCCCTAAGTCCCACTTTCAAGATTTTCTCAAAATTCTAATATTTATTTTTCCTCGAGATACGAATCGAGAACTTGGGGTTTTACAGTTTCATCGGCTTATTGTCCCTTACATTATTTTTTTGGGTGGATCAAACTTCACTTTCTTTGGAGAGTATTTGGTAAACTTGATGTTGATATGGACCTTCATATTTGGTTCGCATAGTTTGTATTTTTAATTCGTATTTCAACTAGGAAGATAATGCTAAGGATGTAAAAGATTTGATTCTCAATATGGGTTCCAATGATTTCAAATGCCATCATGAGGAGGTTTGGCCGCTAAAGAGTGATAGAAGAATACGAACCGATAATGATGACGAACCTTATGAGATTCAAGCTTTCACGATAAGTTGTTGCCCTGGGTTTGTTGTATTTTGTCGTGAAAATATTTGTGAGGTGAAATGTATAGTCATCACAAGTTTGCTCGTCAATAAGATTTTCGTCAATGTATTTATGAAACTATGATTTTTTTTGCAAAGTTCGTAGACATGTTAGAGTTACATAGTTTGTGGCTATCTTTGACCCAAATAAAGAGTTGAGTCAAATTTTTTATTCCTTAGAAAACAAAAGACATGATTCGATAGTTTGATAAGAGTTATAGATATTGGTGGGCTCAATACATATAACCCCACTTGGATGTACTTGACTTTTTTCTAGTTGATTAAGCTTTAGAAAAACTAATAAAAAGGAAGTTGAAGTCGAAGTTGAATTCCGGGTGTAAATACATGAGCTTCAAAACCTTTGGGATTTTGAGTTCATCTACATAGGTTTAAGAGTTGCCACCATTCAATTAAGGTATGAATGGGCACCATAAAAATGTTTTATAAAATTTTATTTTTTAGCATGTAGTGATTCATATATCCAAAAGATAAGGGAAAATGGTCTACCTAGAAATCTAAGGTAAGGAGATTCGATTGATGGACAAAGAAGGTGTTAGGCATCTTGTCCCTTCAATATTAAGATGGTTACTAATAAATGACTATAGGCGAAGATTAAAAAACTCTTTTTTTTTTTTTTTTTGGATTTTTGAAGACAAAAAGCTATAGAAAATTAGGAAAAATTAACTATAATTTTGTTTTGAAAAATGAACAAATCAATACGATGAGCAAGCCCCTATTAAAAGTAGGTCTCACTGAAATTTTTGTGAGCTTGGGACTTCGATGAAAACCCACATGGATCTCATCATTTGGAGTCCCAAATCTTCAAAACAAGTTTATGTGCTCTTCAGGGAGATTTAATTTATTGGTTTGATCTTTAGGTGAGGTTCATGATTTGAATCACACCATGGAGGAATCAAGATTACATCATGAAATTTTATCTATTTTGGATTGTTTTTATTGGCTCTGAAGGTTGAATATAGGTCCATATGGACCTACACTTTTGCTTGTAGTTATTTTAGAAGTGAGTGTGTGCAAAGTGTAAGCATGTGATGGATTTATCAAGCGAAGATTACTTCCAAGAGGGTCTACTTTCTAGTTCTATTGCCATCAAAAGAAGCAAGATAAACGACAATTGTTCTAGAATTGAAATTGCAAGAAATTGAAAGCATCTATGCTATAGAAATTAAATTGCATAAGAGTAAATGAAAGTAAATAAACCTAATCTAATGCTTTCAAACATCTTATTGAGGACTTATTGGGGGATATTACCTCAAAGAGGGATTACTCTCTCTCCCTAAGTCTCTAGACTAAAGATATAGAAATTACATTAAAAAACATGAAATTAAACTTGCAAATAGGAAAAGTACTTAAAAATAAAAAGGGGGTAATAAGAAGGGGGAGATTAAAGGGGGATAAAGGAGGGTTTAACCCCACCTTACTCTTCTTCTTCTTTTTGTTCTTAGGTTGAGCTTTAAGGGATTTTTAGAGAGGTTATATTTTTTTAAGATTTTTCTATTTTGGAAGGTTTCTTAACTGAGGAGATTTTCATGTTTTAGTAACTCACGGATTTATAAATAGAGATCTCTAGGATTGTAAAATTCATGAGAAAATGGTGATTGCTCTTGTTCTAATCCGTGGACATAGACACATTGTCAAACTACCTAAATCCTTGTGTGCAGTTTTGTCTCTCTCCTATTTCGTTTTTTTCATATTACATTGATAAGATGTTTCTTTATGTACTTGTTTACAGAAAATAGGAATGCGATTTTGCGATGGCAAAGATTTTAAGCATTCATGATGGTTGATGTGAACCGACAAACTTATAACTGTGACAAGTACATCATGTTTAAGCAAGGTTTAGTAGAAGAATCTATTATTATTATTATTTTCAATTTGGTTTTAACGGAGATGAAGAGGAAGAAGTAGTGGAGGGGGAGGATGAAATCATATATAGAGGGAGTTGTCTAATACCCCAATCACTAGAGAGTATACTATGTGAAAAAGGGTTAAAATTGACGCCAAGGTCCATCGAATTTACCCATTTTTTCACATAGTGGTGAGCATGAATATGTTCATATAGACCCAGAAAGACTATACAAAGGTGGGTATTCCGATGTTTCATACTTTTATTGTGCTATAAAGAATTGTCCTGTTGTAACATAGTAACAAAGTTTGGATTCGGTAATGGAGGGTTCAACTCATTTAAAGTTGGGAAAGTTTGGTCAAACAATCAGGAAAATTTTGAGGAATATAGATGGGTTACATTGTCTTAAACCTCTAGAGCTTCTAAAATAAGCTGTTAGACCTCCATAGCTACTCTTTGAAAAAAAGTCTCACGACCAATAACCCAACTTTATACCCTACCAATAAACCAACTTGGATTTGGAAACTTTTAAAATTTTTTGCTACTATAACTTCCAAAAACAAAATTGTAACCAACGTAAGCTTCAAAGTTGAAACCTATACAGTTGTTTCTAATATATTATGAAATTAGTGCTAGTTGAACTTACAAAAGTAGAGCTCATTTATGGTTTGTTTGTTTGTCGTATTAGTTATAAGGTTTTTCGAATTAAGTGCTCTTAGAAGTACACTTGTTAATCAAAGGGCCAGTGGAAGTCTTTTGGTACTCATGTTAGTCCCACTAGCATCCTTCTTAAAATATACCAAAGATTTCTCTGAATATTCCCTCTTAGTGTACACATGTTCGATGTAGTATTATGCTTTAATACAATGGTTTGCTCTTCCTTGACAGATTACAAGTGTGTTTTTTAATGGCCACCCAAATCCCCTTATGCGGATCATTGGATTAAAAATGACTCCAATGTTAGAGAATAAGATGCATTGTATTAAGATACATGAGATACATTGTATCATTATTAATGTATCTCATCACAAATGGAAGATTGTGATGAAGGATGGTAGTTTTCATATATCTTGGTTGATGTAATGTCTATAAATACCATCTTGGGACTTTTGTAATATTCATCCAAGAATTATCAATTAAATTCAAATTTCTACATATAGGAAAAAGAAAATGAGATTGTGTAACATGAATGCGTTAAATTGGGAGATTTGTAGAGATATAAAATGAGTTGTAATTTTTATTGGAAAAACAAAAAAAACTAAAATAATAGCAAAGAAGAAAATAAAAGATATCTAGGTCCGGAACATAGAGAAAGATGGTGTTTTTATTGAAAAAAAATATTAATAATATAAACAAAATGATTAAGGTTCGACACACAAAGATTGATATGCTCAGTGGAGCTTGAGCTCTGATACCATGTAGAAATATGATTTTATTGATAATTCTTGGATTAATATTACAAAAGCCCCAATAAGGTATTTATAGACATTACATCAACCAAGATATATGAAAACTACCTAATATAAATATTCTAGAATATCCCAATTGATATATTTTAAATATCAATATATATTCTAGAATATCCTTTATCACGACCTTCCATTTGTGATGAGATACACTAACAATGATACAGTATATTTCATGTATCTTAATAAAGTGCATCTTATTCTCCAACATCCAATATAATAAGAACATCGCAATGTGCTTGATCGTCCGGAAGCCTCATTGCGTTATTAATCCGTGTCTTGCCGTACATGATCCCAAAATTTACATGGTCCAGGTGTGTGATGTTGTTAGTTTGCAATCCTCCTTGTTCAGAAAATGCACTTGTTTTCTTTTTCAAAATAAGCTCATACATAGGACATGATTTACAAATAGGAATCTCATAAATGGAGCACCATATTTTGTATGAAAAGTCAAATCTTTATACTCATTCAAATATGTAAACCAACAATGTCTTCGTGGCTTTATCTTCCCCGAAATGATCCTTGAAATTAGTCTCTGATTTGTTCTAGGGACATCCAACTTCCTCTAAATCTCTAATTTTACAAGCTTTATTACTTTAAACACTGTATTACAATAACATTGGTGAAAAGATAAACAACCAAACAACTCTCTTCCCTGGGGTTCCAAGTTGGTTTTCCCCACAAGAAGACCTCTTTTAGCGATCCCAATTCCTCATAAAACCTTTGCATTTCAATACCAATTCAAGCATCATGAGAAGGACCATGATCCCACATGAAGAACCTCCTACTGTGTGTATCCAATTAGGATCAAACCTCGCAAAGGTGCCAAAGCCTTCGAACTCATGATCACAAAGAAAAGTTGTTATTATCATCTAAGGTTTCTATTTATGGAATGATTGACTTCTTAGTTATATCATTATAAAAATTTGAATGTAATAGTGTTACTAAACTACCAAAGTCCCTCATAATAAATAATCAATTATGAAACCTTGAATTTATTATTGACCCTATATTCAAGTTTAATAATGGTTATGAAACCATATGGCACCTGATCGTGTATTTGAGTGCCACATAGTTATAAAGCATAAATTCTAAGACATTTGAATTAAAAGACTTGTATTCTTGGTTGGATTTCAATTTTATATTAAAATAATGTTTTTTTTTTCTATAGATTTTTTCCCAACCTGATCTAAGCCATTAATTTTAGAGGGATGAGGTGTCTTTTGGATCACTGTGGTAGTCATTTAATTTAATTTGATTCACCATTTATATGCGTGCTTTTAATTTCCAATTAAGATAATAAGATAGCCCATTACACAAGTTCTCTATACAGTAAGATAATAAGGTATTTGTATCTGGTTGTGTCCTAATCCTGAATAGTTATTGTTCGTAAAAGATGATGCTTTAGTTTATATGCAATATTGAGAGGATTATGATGAGCAGACATGAAAAATAATCCTTTGGACAAGCTTCTTTGAGTTTACAGAAGATGACCCCAGAAAAAAGAAAGGAAGTGGACATTATTTATAGATTCAAATTCGATTATCTTCCCAACCTACATTGCTATTGGATCTTACTTTTAAGGTCATGATTGTTAGAGAATAAGATGCACTGTATTAAGATGCATGAGATACACTGTATCATTGTTAGTATATATCATCACAAATGGAAGGTTGAAATGAAGGATATTTAAAATATATATTGATATTTAGAATATATCAATTGGGATATTCTAGAATATTTATATTAGGTAGTTTTCATATATCTTGATTGATGTAATGTCTATAAATACCCTACTGGGGATTTTTGTAATATTCATCCAAGAAATCTCAATAAAATCATATTTCTACATGGTATCATAGCTTAAGTTCCATTAAGCACATCAATCTTGGTGTGTCGTTCTTCGGTGATGGCGTTATCGCCATTGCCGAACCTTAATCATTTTGTTTATGTTATTAGTATTTTTTTCAATAAAAATACCATCTTTCTCTATGTTTCGGACCTAGATATCTTTTATTTTTTTCTTTGCTATTATTTTAGGTTTTTTATTTTTCAAATAAAAATCACAACTCCTTTTATATCTCTACAAATCTCCCAATTTCACACATTCATATTACACGATCTCATTTTTTTCCTATCTAAAATCTCTTTAACAAGAGTTCTTTCATTTAAATGGCACAATCATACTTTTTATGCTTCTGGGAGAGATCATGATAGATCTGGTTTAATAAGCCACCGGCTTCGACAGACTCAAAAAGAGCGGGATGCAACACTGATGGACTTCATAGGCATACGGTGACCACTAACAAGCATGATTGGCACTTTGACGATCAATAAACATATCCATTAATGAGATCAAACAATTATTCAACAAAATCAATTGTTTATTCCTTTTTCAAAGGACCATGCACTTGCGGGAGGAAGTTAGAGAATAAGATGCACTGTATTAAGATGCATGAGATACACTGTATCATTGTTAGTGTATATCATCACAAATGGAAGGTTGAAATGAAAGATATTCTAAAATATATATTGATATTTAGAATATATCAATTGGGATATTCTAGAATATTTGTATTACGTAGTTTTTATATATTTGGTTGATGTAATTTCTATAAATACCCTACTAGGGCTTTTGTAATATTTATCAAAGAAATCTCAATAAAATCATATTTCTACAATGATATCAGAGATTTCTATTTATTAGGAAAGTAAGCTTGCTACTCATTAAATATTTAATCTTAACTAATGAACATGGGTGGATTTTATGTGGGGGCACTTGCCCCCATAAGAGTTCTCAAAGTCAAGAAGGTTATAAGCTATTGTGACATGTATTGCCCCCACAAAAATATTTCCCCCACATGGGCAAAATCCTGGCTCCGCCCTTGATAATGAATGATTAAAATTATATTTATTTAAATATAACTCAATATTTTATCCACTATAGATTTTTTTTTTTTTGGTAGAAAAAGATTTTCTTCAAGAAGTTGAAGTCGATGGATTAAAGATGAAGTTGAATAGGTTTTAAGAAGTTGAAGACGATGGATTTTTGTGTGAAAAAGCAAGGATTTTAGAAATGAAGTTTCTGACCAACCTAGGTTCATTTCGGACTCACATGTCCTAGCTAGTTTACATGTTGACTCATACGAAGTTCTGAATTGAATGGGTTGGTTGGTTCCAGTACTGAGCTTCTGACCAAGTCACTTTGAAATATAATCTAATAGAGTCGACTCGACTGGTTTGGTTTTAAAACTGTAGTGTCTATCAGTTTCTACTTTCTATTGTGCTGTCTATATTTCTAGAATTCTTGGTCGCCAAGAAGTATGAGTACCGGATCAAAGATGTAATGTAACAACCCAACTACATAACTCAGGTAAAGAATTCTTTTAAGAAACATATAAAATAAGAAAAATTCCCATAATCAAGTAATGTAACAAGTACAATGCAATCAAGAAAATAATGAATTAGTAAAATAACTTCTTTGTTTCTTTTCCAAGTCAATGGAATCCTCCTCCTCCTCATCATGATCAGTCAGGTTTTTCCATGGAGGATATCACACAAATATGTTGAACGGAATAGTTCGTAAAGGAGGTAAATGTGTTGGAATGCAAATATGATCACCGGTAAGCAAGCAACTGAGGTTATAAGAATGGGAATCCTTGCCAGTTGAGTGTGAAACATGATAAAATAGGTAGAACCAAAAGCTATTAGCGTAGCTATAATAGATAAGAAGAGTGTGACAAGGGCAAACATCAACTTTTTGGGTAAGGAATTGAAGAAGTCTTCTTCTGCATAGCGTGATGTGAGAATGGATAAAAATATCAATAGTGACGTCAAAGAAGAGATCAGCCCCAATGCATCTGATATGACAAATACCATGAAATATTTGTTTTTGAGAAATGCAGGGATGCCTAGCTCGGAATTTCCACCAGGAACAGTAAAGGGTGCAGCGAAGGCCACAGTAGCGATGAGCATGGCTACAACTGAGCATGAATTTGCCATATTTCTCATCCATTCCTCTGCATGCTTAAGTAACTTCTTGTGTTCCCATGAAAACAAATCTCGAGGTGTTTTCCCTTTTATGTTTTTCAAGTTCTTGTAAGTTGGTTGTACCGTTTTCTCCACCGCCTATGTCATTAGTTGTTCATAAGTAAGTACAAAATAATAATATTTAGAATAAAGTCTGTTATGACAACGATATATTAGTACCAACAAACAGGGCGGAGCCAGGATTTTGCTAAAGTGGGGGCACCCAAGAGTAAAATTTTTTGTGGGGTGATCAACAAAGAGTGAAAAAAAAAAAATTGTAAGGACAACTAAGAGTGGAAAAAATATTTGTGGGAGCAATAGTGGCAGATTTTTTTTTCCGCTGCTAAAATCTGTTGCAATAGTTCACTAATCAAATTACTTTTAAAATTCTTGTGGGGAAAAGTGCCCCCACAGGTCCCACTGTAAATCCCCCCCTGCATAGGGAGTGCTAGGAAATGGAAAATATTTCCCCCCAACAGGGAAAGGATGACTCTTTATTAAATGGTTACTTGTTTAAAAACTAATGGGCAATGTTTATCAATTGAATTCAACTTAGAAAGGAATGTTCTCCTTGTGGTCTCTCTTTTTGTTGGACATTTTATCAAACTGTGGGATCCTCCCCCCTAATTTGGGTTTTAAAAATTGAATTAAAACCCCTTTGTTGGCCCTACGCTTGCTTATTTACAAAACTGGTTTGTGTTATTGGGAAGTGTAACAAGAGAAAGAATTAAATAAGACACACACACATACAACATCAGGATTTACGCAATTGACTTAGTCTAGGGAAGGCCCTCCGAGCCTTGGCCCTCCATCTACTGAAAAGGCTCCCTTTCTTGATTTAACCTATTGAAGCTCAAATTCAACAGACATGGGCCTTGAATTTACCCCCTTTTTCATGTAGTGGTCTACTTGTTGATTTTATAGCACTTGATCCTCCGTTCATCATTTGTATATTCATATTTTTTTTTTTCAATTTAAATTTAATACATTTTGCTTGCTTAGCAAACAATTTTTTTTGTTTTTTAAGAGAAGAGAAGTATGATCTTTCGTAGAAGTTTTACTTATTCTGGAGAAATATGGTTTAAGCACCAAAAGACTGGGCTAGAAAGAAATATTTTTCCATAGAATAATTCAAACTATTAGCTAGATAGTAAAGGCCAAAAAAATAATCACCTTGAACCATTGGAATTCCCTTTGCATTTGTAGTGCGGCACCAGACACTGCATTTAGTTTCCGTGGAGGTGGCAATTTTGCAGCCAGATGGAGGACGTTGCTCTTATCTTCCGAAACTTGTAAAGTTGACAACATATGTGCACAGGGACTATTCTCCCATACAAGGTTGAAAACCTTTTCTTGTCGATGTGTTATGGCAATGTGAAGTATGCTATTATTATCTCTGAAATCGGCCCCCATCAGTTGAGGATCACATTGAACCAAATTTTTTATGAACTTGACAGATCCATTCTTGGCAGCTTCGAAGAATGGCACTTTTAACAATTCCATACGCTCGTGAAAAGGCAAGTTAGAAACTCCGGCACATATGAATTTGACAAGTTCTTCGGCTTGGTTATGCATCAGTTTGGTTTTGTACACTTCCTTGTAATGTGGCACTGAGAATAAAAACCAAAAAAAGAAAAATGAAACTATATCCCACAATTTAACAAAAAAAAAAAAAATGTACAAACAAGACTTCAAGATAAAGTAGTGGGTGATACCTAGATGTTTTGTAACATTCCAAAGGCCATAAAACCATGAAAGAATTCCTGTACAAATGAAGAATTGTTAAGTACTGAATAGTTGACACTAGATAGGGAAATTATTAAAAAAAACAAAACTAAAAAAATTCAAGTCCTTGAAACTTTTATTTTCATCCATAATCACAATTGGAGCTAGATCCATGGGATATATCTTGGGTATGTACATTTATCATTTGGTTGATTCTAATACTCTCAACCTCAGCTAACAGACCATGAAGGCATGATGGATCTTTGACCTCGTAATCAGTTAAAATTTGTTAGTTTTTTTTTCTTTTTTTCCTTTTTTTTTGGCATTTAGAATGTAAGAGACCCTTTAGTTTCTCTATGATTCACATTTGTTGTTAGGTTATTAGTTTTTTTTTTTTTTTTTTACAAAGGAAGTGGAAAGGAAAGTAAAAGTGTAAAATATGGATCAGTGTTATATGCATGTTACAAATCAATCTTACCAACCAATATAGGTTCATTTGAAAGAGAAACACACCTGGAATGTCCATTTTTGTGTTGTGTCTTGAGTTCTGGGGATCTTCTGGATCTCCATTTGTGCAATGGGTAGAGATAAAGGAGGGTTGTTGGACATTAACCCCTTCAATCAAGATAATTAAATTGTTAGTCAGTATAGTATTTAGTTGTTCTAACTTCTTTCGAAACATGTGTATAAGGAAAAACAAAAACATAAATAGTAAGAGATGGATGGAAACACCAACATCGATAGATGGAACTTCGCCAAAATCCTAGATCACTTCCACTCCTGAAAGCTGAGGGCTTTTTAGCCAAAAAATCCAATGCAGAACAGTCAAGGATATCTTGGGTAGTAGCCAATTCTGGATACTTTTTAACAAGATCCAGAGCTACATCTACATATATAATATGTAAAGACAAAAAAGAAAATTAGATCTAATTTTCTCGAAGCATAAACACAAGGTGAAAATATAGAAACCGATAAAAGTTTTTGTAAAGTTATGTAATCAAATAAGATTTTGGAAATATTAACGTAACTGGATAAATTTTAGGGACCGACCGTGTAGGTCTAGTTTTTGAGAGAGTGCAGATCGTATGCACCCAGGGCGGAGGATTGAAGCCCTCCTCCCACAATCCAATACATGCCATGTTAATCGTCACAATGTGAAAAAAGTCCAAATTTGACGGTCCAAAGCTGTTGAATTTCATAAAATTTGACAAACCAAGGGATTGAATTGGCGTCGATTTTTTACATTATCAATATTTTTTTCAACAGGCCGAAACTGTCGAATTAATGAAGGATGGAAGAAATTCGACGACTTTAAGCTGTCAAATCTGGGGAACTTCAAGAATTTTGACGGCTTTAGACCGTAAATATTCAATTTCTAAAATTCGTGAGCCTTGACCCGTTGAATTTTTTTGGCAAATTTTCTAGTTTTCACTTAGTCCGTGATCTGAGGAAATTTCTAAAAAGAGACATTTTAGATGCTAATTCCTTGGGATATGGCTTAGGTGGCATGTATTGGGGTATGGGAGGGGGGTTTCAATCTTCCACCATACCATTAAGGATTAGTGGAGATGGTAAGAGCGACCGGATTTGCTCCCCAGGTCCACCTTCGAATTTCTATATGCCCCTCCATATAAAAGTGATCACATTTAATTGTTGAACACGTGTTAGGGTGGTTGGTACATGTGGCCTGTCAAAGAAAAAATAATCCTCCACCTTGGGTGCGTACGATACAGACTCTTTTTGCAATATTAGACCAAACAGTCCCCAAATGTGAATCCGGACCACTCAGGACACATTCTTTCTAAAACATTGGACTTACAATGATCTTTTGAAATAGTTTTTAATTAAATGCCGTAACTACCTTTTTTAACAAATTTCCAACAGGTTAATGAAGTTGCCTAACGCTACCCTTCCAAATTATGATGAATATTAGAGATACCCAAATTTAAAAATGATGACAAGACCCTTGACATCAGATTTTTCTTATAAATTAATAAAAGTTACATAAAGACCCCTGATTTGTTTCCGAAAAACATCTTTAACCTCTTGGATGATTAGATGATGACAATGGTGGTGGTAGTAATGGTGATGCTTATGATCATGTAAGCCTAATTTGAAAAACAATTAGGGAAAAAATGACCATGTTGGCCAAATTTTTTTACCAAAGACTATACTGACTGAGAATACATACTATTATAGATACTTTTTAAAAAATTAATGAGAAATGATCCAACCTAAAAAAGAGTTTCTTGACTGAGAACATTAACCATTAAAGACACTTTTTAAAAGATTAAAATGATATAACCTAAAACCCTTTATTTTTCCCCAACACAAGTCATCTTTAACCTCTTGGATGATTATGGGGATAATGGAGATTGTGATCATCACCACAATAATCATTATTATGATCATCGTAATCATCATCATTATCACCACATCACCACCACCATGGTCATCACATCATAGTCTTCATGAAAGGCTGAAGATGCTTAATTCTGGAGAAAAATCAAGGGTATTAGCTCATTTTCCATCAATTATAAGAAAGTACAATGGGCTTGTCATAAGTTATAATTTATAAGGGTATCTCTAATATTAATCAAAAGGTGGAGGGGCAGGTGAGACAATTTCTTTAACATGTTGGAATGTTATTTAAAAGTGCAGGTACGGTATTTAAAAATATCAAAAGGTTATAACTTATAAGAGACTATAAAAGTTTTTTTACACAGCGTAAATATTTCAAAACCATTTTGTATACTTTGCACAGTTGTATAAAGTTTTGTTCAAATTACATGTTATATACTCACCATACATATCGGCATCGATTAAAGCATTTAGAAGACGAATGTCATTTAAAATATGTTCGTCTTTTGTTTCCTGGTAGAGATACATCAAAAGCTCCTTATTGCCTAGTATAGCTGCTTGAACGATTGGTGTATCTCTATTTTTGTTTGTAATCTGTAGCAAATTTGGGTTCTTTTTTATCATGATCTGTGCTGCCCCAATTTGTCCTGACAAAACTGCCTGATGAAGCGCGGTTTCACCTTTAGTGTTTTTCTTTTCCAATGCATCTATACGCATCATTTCCACCAGCTCTTTCACGAACCGTATGCGTCCATAGAATGTCGCAACGTGGAGAGCTGTCATCGACATTGTGGCGATCTCTTCATTAATGGCAGAAGGGTTCTCTTTAAGAAACCCACTTGCTTTTTCCCAATCTCCTCTACATGCAGCTTCGTATAAGGGCAAATATCGGTCAAGGTATTCGTCAATCTCCTCTACATACCACCATGAAAATATTTAAACATCGAGGAATATAAGTCAATAAATTTCTAAATGCAAAATTTTACCATCTTTAAATAAAAAAATGTATTCAAGACCGATTGTTTGGCTATGATATCAATTAGATTTGATGAAATTCACATTCTGCCTCATTATTCATTTTAATTCCCAACACGAGAAGAGTGATATCGCAGGTTTTTCAAGTGACTATCTTGCAGGTTCACTACTTTTTACTGAGATCGTCATCATATATATATATATATATATATATATATATATATATATATATATATATATATATATATATATATATATGGGTCAGGTTCAAGGGCCGTCTGAGAAACCGTCTAAGAAAACTTTCGACGGAAAATAAAATTTTAAAATATGGGTTAGAAATTTTGGATTGAGCTGATTTTTTGTGAGGATGATCTCTATGATGGGAAGATCATCCAAAAAAAAAAATCAGCTCAATCTGAAACTTCTAACCCCGTTAAAAGTGATTTAGAATGTGGACCGTCGATTTTTTACCACTTTTTATCACTATTTGTAAATCACTTTTGATGGATTTACAAGTTTCTGATTGAGCTGATTTTTTGTGAGGATGATCTTCTCATCATAGTGACCATCCTTGCAAAAAATCAGCTCAATCCAAAACCTCTAACCCTTATTTTGAAAAACGAAAGTTTTCTTAGACGGTTTCTCAGACGGCCCTTGAACCTGACCCTATATATATATATATATATATATATATCTTTCTACTTTATAGCTGCAAGATAGTCACTTTGAAAAATCTGTGATCTTGCTCTTCGTGTTTTGGCTCTAAGATCCCATGGGTTTTAGATCCATGGTTCTACCGAATTTAAAGAAGATTGCCAAGTTGTGGATGCCCTTGCGTTTGTGGTCTAGAACAGATGGTCTTCAGAATTTTTTATAAACCAAGCTAATCTAATGGGTGATAAGCTTGACAAACTTGGGACTCCTCTTGTATTCTTCATTCTGTTATCAATACAACTTTTCTTGATCGACTTAGCGCAAAAAATAAAAAATAATAAAAAATGTTCTAAGAATTAAAATGAACAGTTAGCCAGAATTGAAATTTTGTCATATTTAGCTTCCGAAATGGTGAACTACCATAGTTATTTGTCTTATTCTAATTAAAAATTCTCCTATCTAATCCCAAAAAAAAAGAAATTTAATAAAACAAAATAGAAGAAAACGGAACGTAAAAAAGACAAGAAAAAGTAAAAGAGATTGTAAAAAGAAAATCAAATTTCATTACCATTTCCCTCGTTTGTACTATGTTGGCATGAACTAGACATTGCCTAGTGTCGGTACTTGGTATTGCTCAGTCAAGCTCCAGCCTCAAAGAACCTCTTCACTTTCAAGCTCGGTTTGGTGACCTCAAAGAAGCCATTGATGAACTTATATATCTATATATAGCATTGACTGGGCCTACCAAGTACCAACCCCATCTGGCATAGAACTTTGTCTTATCGCTTGATAAGAAAGTAACGTATGTTTTTTTATTCTACAGCCATATAATTCCCTTTCTTAACTTTATATTATTTTATCTACTCTTTAGCAAAAAGTTAATTATTATTTTATCTATTTCATAATTCACGTGGAGGGGCATTTTCGTCCTTATGTTGTATAATTTTTTTAAGTGTTTCGACAGGTAGAACGTGGAATGCAAAATTTGTCAATGATTTTGTTATGCTAAAAGACTAGAAGTATGAAATTTTTTGTTTTCTGTTTTTGATTTTTTAAAGATTGCTAAGCTGGGGCATATGTAACCCCCATGATATTCCACCAAGGAAAATATTACATCCGAACTAATTATAGTTTAGGTCTTCAAACAAGAAGTTTGCTAATTCAGGAGGTGTTAAGAAAATAGGTGCAATCGAAATAAGAAAACAAATTGAAAAAATAAATACAAGATGCAATCACACAAAGAAACACATATATTTTAAGTGGTTCCCTCTAGATTGAGATACTTCCATAGATCACATCGATTCCACTATGCAAAGAAACTTGCAGTTACATATTACACCCTTTCACCAAACGAAAAATATAAATAAGCTAGGAAACCACAATAGGAATTAGTTTGACCATCGTGAAGGCGTGACTTGATTTACAGTACCTCCTTGTTGACCAGTACTATCAGGCTTCACAACTACAACATGAGGGACATTCCTCTGACCATTAATAGCATAAAACCGGTAATTTACTAAAAAGTGCATCGAAAATTACTAAAATGGTGCACTATTCATCTTTATTCCAAAAAAGGATAATTTACCATTTTCAATAATAAGTTATTTTAGGAAAACAATAAAATTTGAATTGAATATTATTTTGATACCCAAAATGCCCTTTTCAATATCTTTTTATACGATAATATAAATATCTCTTGTTTAAGCAAACAAGTAGAAATATAATTGTTTTAGTACAATAATGTTTCCTTTCAATATTTAGTTTATTTCAGTACTCGACGGCCTTGTTATAAATCTACAATACCTTAACTCTAATGGAGATAATGATTTCCGGGATTTTAGATCTCTAACAACATTAGAAATTGCCTTGTTATATTTCTATATGTTTACATAAACATGGGATATGAATACTATTGTATATAAAACGAAAAATGCTAAAGGGTATTTTGGGTATAAAAAAACTGTTCATTTCAAATTTTACTGTTCATTTCAAATTTTACTGTTTTGGCAAAATAATTTATTTTTTAAAAAAGGGTAAATTACCATTTTTAAAATTAAGATGAATAGTACAGGATTTTGGTAATTTTTCAATTTTATGTACTGTTTTGGTAATTTTCTCCATAAAAAACATTACAAATGGTACCTTGTTATGCTAGAAAATATGCTGCCCCATTAGTCTCTCTCAGATAGAATTGAAAACCACATGATTGGAACATGCGATATGCTTCTTTAATGGATGGATCCTTGGATTCTTTACACTCTAAAATCTAGATAAAATTTGATATAAAAGTAATTCATATACTTTCTCATCACAAACTATTTGTTGGGATATGATTGATCCATAACCATGTAATAAGATATCACATTGGATCTTAATGAACCACCAGTATGAATTCATCATTTTTTAATATTTGTTAACAGTTTAGTTGTCAGCGCTAGCAAGTTACACAATGTGAAAAAGCCTACATTCGATCCAAGACTGTTGAATTTCATAAAATTTTACAGACATCGATGGCCTAAGATGTTGAATTTTTTATTGTCGAATATTTTTTTTTGACAGGTTGAAATCATCAAATTAATGAAGGATGAGAGAAATTTGATGGCTCTAAGCTGTCAAATCTGAAATTTTTTGACAACCCTTGACCATCAAAATTCGATTTCTATTGGCCCATCGAATTTTTCAGTTTTTACATAGTGCAAGCTGATTTATGATTGTCAATCCACATCTTAAGTTACATAGGGGTAAAAACCTGATTAACTTTTGATTCCAGATTGTCAATCCGCATCTTAAGTTATTTAGTTTGTGATTTGATAGGATGCATTGACATTCTAACTAATAGGATGAAAGTTGCTGAGATGGGCAGGGTGAAACATATTTTTTTTATGGTTATGCAAATAAAATTTTAAAAGTAATTAATTTTAACTTATAATTATTAAATAATTGATTATGTATATATTAATAAATAGTAAACACAGAGAAAACCATCAGAATTAATTACTATAGATCCCATAATCAATTATGATTGTGATTACCAAAGTGGCCACTCGAAGAGTTGACAACTCCAAGTCAAAAAAAAAATATATTTGCAAGAAAATAATTTTACTTATGAATTTGCGTTTAGGATTGTACCATATATTTTCATTTCACTTTGCATCATTAGACATGAAGAATATTAGTTGATTAAAAGACAAAGGAGCCCTCCATATTATAGGGAAGTGATAATCTTTATTTATGCTTTTACTTTGAACAAGGACTTTTCTAGTCTCAATCCATAGTTGAGACTCTCCATCAACATAACCATTAGGATTTGAGGATGAACACAGATTTCCTATAGATCAATTCATGTCTGTTAGGAATTAAAACACATTTCATAGGGATACATTACTCGAGGGAATTCCTAACATCTTAATGGTCACGTTGATGGAAAACCTCAACCCATGGGTTGAGGTTAGCATTTTCCTTTAAATAAATAAGCTAACAGTGAAGATTAAAGTGGTGCTTGGATATCACTTTAATTTGGAACAAATTATTCTCATGTTTGCTTATGATGTGTATTTTACTTGTCCTTCAAGGAAAGGAACCTTCCACGTGCATTAAAGTGGCTTCTAATTTATGTTTAGAAGCTTATTCTCTTAATTTATTTTTCTTTTTTGTGGGTGTGCATTTACCTTACGGTATAGCACTCTAGTAAAGAGGAATGTGTATTAAAGTGTCCTATAATACTACTTTGTTTAGAAATATTATTTTTAAATTTCCTTTCTCGTGCTATCAGATTAAGAAAAAAATAATAATTAGGGTCTAGAAAGTCGTTTCTAGAGTCTTTATTACATGAACTTTACGGATAAATTACACACTGAATCCTCTCATTAGACATAATGCATGGTTAGTCCATAATAATTTTTGTTTTCAATTAAATAATGTATTTTAAAATTAATTACTGTTATTTACGTGTAACAGGAAATATTTACAAAGTTTCAAGACAAATTAGAAAAATCCGAAATTACCACTGTGATCCAAGATCCAAAACAAGACCGTTGACCAAAATTATATTGTGGCGCCATAGTCAACGATGGTGCAATCAATGAAGAAAGTCAAGCCTCGAAATTCATATTGAAGCTCGGCGACTAAAAGACATTCATATTGAAATAGGGCTTTGATTTTTTTGTAATCACGGAATGTTTCTGAAACCCTAATTACCCTAAAAATCCTAATTCGGTCTCTATAAATAAGATACCAAATTAAATGATATCTCATCTATCATCTCCCTAAAGATCAACTTCTTTTTTTTTTATTATTTTAGTTTTAAGTTTTTATATTTTTCTTTGTTAATTTTACGTAAGTTTGTAAGGAGACTCTGTCGATTTCAAGTCAAGAAGAAATAAAGATTTTGTAACACCCCGAATTTTTAATTTGTATATCGAGGAAAAATAAATAGTAGAATTTTAAGAAAATCTTGAAAGTGGGATTTAGGGGTAAAACTTTAGGATGTTTTTGATCATTTTAATGGAATCTGACCTCACCATTAGATTCAAAATGATCGAAAAACATAGTTTAGCCTGTAAGCACGCTCAAATGCAAGTCCGAATATAAAAGTTACAAAATCCTCGATTACCGGGTCGGACCAGGCTAAAACAGTGACTTTTTATTAGAGAAATAATTTTTAAAATTCGATTATACCATTGGATTCGTAACGAAAAATTATTGAATATAGACTATTCATTTGTCATTTTTGGAGATCAGAAAGTTGAATTATCGTCAGAAACGAAAACGACATCAAGTTTAGGGGTCACCTCAGGCCAAAAATGTAACTTTTTGATGGAGACATAATTTGTAGAAATTGACTGCACCATTAGATCCAGAACGAAAAATTAGGTGAAATAGAATATTCATTTCTCAGTTTTGGAGTCCGAATGACCAAGTTATCGTCGATCAAAACAATAGGCGAAATACCGAATTCGTCCCACATTTTATATAAATAATATTTTTTAATTTTTTTTTTCTCATCTTCCCCAACGCGTCTAAACAGCCGAGACTTATACGAAATGAAATTTTTTTCTCTTCGACCTTCCACCTCAGATCTCTCATAAATGGTTCGTCGTTGACGATCGACGCAGAAGGGAGAAATGTCCGCAGCTACGTTCTCTACAAAACCCACCCAACCTTTCTTTGTTTCACTTTCTATTTCACCCGATATCGTCAAAAATCAGCCGTATTTGGATACGGAAATTTCGAAACTTTGACCTCGAATTTCGTCTGTTTCGGGGTCAAACCGTCTTCCGACGCAGAAGGGAGAAACGTCCGCAGCCTCATTCTCTACACAACCCAATTAAATTCCTTCCGTTTTCTCATCTTTTTCACCCCGTATAGTAAAAAATCAGTCGTATTTTTATACGGAGATTTTCGTAACTTCGACCTTGGTTTTCATCGATTTCGGGGTCAAACCGTCTTTCGCCGTAGAAGGGAGAAGAGACGAGCACATCGAGATCTTCAAAACCATCGGGCCGATTTCGAAAATCAGCCGCTTCGAAGTTCGGTCCGTCTCGATTTTCGAGCCGTTTGCCTCGATTTCCCCGCACGTGCTTCAATTCCGTCGCCTAGTGATTGTAAGGAACTCTCAATTTCTATTAGTAATCGTAGATTGTGAAAATTGCATTTAGGATTTTATCTGAAAATTTGGATGTATTTCTAAAATATAGAATTATTTTGTTATTTCAAAAAAAAAATTCACGCCAGAAATTGCATGTTTGATATGTTTAATTGTATTTTTAACAAATTATACGTGGGTAGGGTATTTTAACGGGTTATTTCTATCAGTTAGGTCTTGTGCACTGCTCAGACCCCGTTTTGATATAAAATTTGTATTCTTTTTCAATATTATTGATAAAAAAAAAATACGTTTTATTGTTAGAAAATGTGATTTAATATTCAATGAACTCATATTGAGTTGATGAATATCAGAAAATGGATATTTTATTGAAGAGATTGAAAATTGTAAAAAAAAAAAAAAAAA
This sequence comes from Akebia trifoliata, assembly GCF_017979445.1. Taxonomy (NCBI): domain Eukaryota; kingdom Viridiplantae; phylum Streptophyta; class Magnoliopsida; order Ranunculales; family Lardizabalaceae; genus Akebia; species Akebia trifoliata. The sequence continues at coordinate 3,083,752 of NC_141375.1, read as the reverse complement.
AAATCGAAAAAAGGGAAAAAGGGTATGAAACGGTAAAATGTCAGAGTCACACCCGAGGGGTGATGTCTGTATTTTACGTGGTTGTGTGGTGTGTAGGTTGGTGAACAGATATCCAGGGATAATGTTACTGGTTGCATGTTTATTTACTTTCTGTTAACGCGAGGCGCTGTGTACGTTTCTGTTATGTTATTTATTTTAGGCCGGGTGGCCACACTTGCATGGTAGGAAACTGGATATCTATTCTCAACCTTGTATTGTTAATTTCTCTTTTGTTTTCAAATGAAAATAATATATATATGTAGCTATTTTGTGAGCTGTTAAAGAGTTTGTGAATGCCTGAAGGGATAGTGCGTCATATCATCCGGAGTGATGTACTATCCTGGGATGTACGGTAGGGACCACCAAACTCATACTTGGTATGTGACTCGTATGAGAGTGGAGTCACAACTGGAATCCGGGATATTCCTCTCTATCTTTACCAGTGAACTTGTAATGTAAAGGTGGTCGTATACGAATGGTTTGTATATTTGGGAATCATATGCACGCCTGATAGGCATAGACGAAGATGATTGGTCAGTGATCACTAACAATCTATAGTAGTCGAACGTTCTGACACATCGAAAAGAGACCCATTGCTTACGATCACGTCAAACGGCTAGCCTGAGCCGGATAAATGGTCAACCAAGCGTGGTAAGTGCAGCGACCGGCCACAAAATCAGGAACTAAAAGCCAGAGAGAAATTGTAACATCATGTCCCGATTGGGAGCGATCCAGTCGTGAATCCCAACACTCTAATTCCAATACTCCACCATTGTGTATTATGTATCTGTTGTTTATTTTGATATATAAAATGAAATCCATGTTTATTATTTCCCTTTGATCAATTAGATTTGTATAAAAAGATAATGTTATAGTGAGTACTGCTGATCGATGTAATGTGAGTTTTAAAATGTTTAGTTGTTCATCCCTGGCTATATGTACCAGTTAATCGTAATTTCTTCTGTAAAACTTTGACTATTTTAAAATGATTCAGTATGCTTATTCGTTCATGTTAGGAGGGGTTATTGGCAGAAATTGTTTGTTTCCCTATTGGGTAACCATTGTTACTCACCCTTTCTTTATCTATTTTTTAGTTTCAGATCCGAAGTTTGGCGAGGCAGATATAGAGCACGAGTGAGAATCATCTGGTGGGTCAGATAGACAGCCAGAGTTCGTCACTTGGTGAGTATTGGGGTTATTACCCCTAGTGGTGTCGATTTATCCGAGAATATTATACATGTTGTTCTGAGTGTCAGGATTTCTGTTAGAGTGAGAAATTTTGTATAATCCTGTATCCTGGTTATTCTTCCGCACTCTGATCTTTCGTACGTTATTAGACTTATATAGGCTTCCGCTAGTATTATATTTTATATCTGTATGCAGGATTGTATGCCGTTTATCAGGTGCTGATTAAACGCCTTGGATTGCTAACATAAACAGATGAGACCATGCCGAAATTTCGAGGTGCCACCTAGTACCTCGAGATCTGACATGGGGATTTGTGTTAGCGTTCGGCGGGGCGCCACAAATTTTTTCTTTCTTTCACTCTTTTCTTTCTTATATGCTATCTTTATTTTATTTTTACTTTGTTATTTTTGCGATGACTATTAGTTAACTTCTCCATTAGATCGGTTGAGGAAGTTGGAGCAAGACTTTGTCAGTATTTTTATTGTTATCGTAATTACATCATAGTTTTATTATGATAGTATTAGGTATTTATTATTATGTTAAACATTGAATATTTTTCAAAGTTTTGATGATTCTTTCTTTGATTAGTTCAAGAAGAACATTCCTTTATCTAATAATCTTGATTGAATTTATTGCATACTTTTGATATCATTTATATTATGACTGTTTGATTTTTTGATCCACAAAAATTAGTTTTGTTTAGTGGATTGAGATAAATAGAGAACTAGAATTTATTGACGAAGCTCGTGAAAGTGGATCCAATTGATCTACATTTCTTTATCATATTTTTAAGTTTTTCTTTTAGTAATTTATTTTAGATAAATCTCTTTCAAAAATTATTTTTAATCGATTATATAAATTTGAATTAGATTGGAAGTAAAAAGACTTTGGACTAACATTGTCTTTGTGGTTCAACCTTTAGTTGCCAAGATTTTCTTTTGTTTTTTTATTTTATCATCATCTATAACTTGAACAAATAGTGCTAGAGTGACATTAAAATTCACATTGATTCACACATTGTTGACATGGATGCGTGTACGAAACTATAGATGCTTTTCATCGAGATACGAGTGAGAAGCATCTATTGTTCTGTGCATATCCTCATACTTGCAATGTGCGAATTAATGTGAATTTTAATGTTACTCCAGCACGACTCTTTGAAAAATGTTGAATTAACTTTATTGGACATTGAGTTCAACGCAGCACTGATGTAGTAGTGCATAGAATCATAGACTTTTTTCCTTGCATCTCGAGGAAAAAAGTCGTTTGTTCTCTATGTACAATCAAGTTAGAATGACTCTGTTGACAATAAATTTCAACAAATCTACCTTGAGATTTGTAAAATGTGATCGCAAATGATTTTATTGATTTTGATAAAAAGGAGATATAGATCTCAATGTTTTCTTTTGATTAATAGTCAAGCACAAAAATAAAGATGACGTTGTCGACAATAAATTTCAACGGATCTACCTCGAGATCCGTGAAAGATAATCGCAAATGATTTTATTGATTTTTTGATGAAAAGTAGATACAGATCTCAGTGTTTCCTCTGATTAACAGTCAAATACAAAATAGTGATGACGTATGTAGCTTTTCTTCTCTCCGTGCTTCGCGCTTTATCGGCTGAGAAGGTTGCTTGAACGGTGACTTTGCTTTCTGCTTGATCTTCTGTAGAGGCTTCTGTAGATCTTCTTCTCTCCGGGCTTCGCGCTTTATCGGCTAAGAAGATTGCTTGGATTCCGGAGAATGGCTTTATGCTTGATCTTCTCTTTAGTCGGAGTCCGGATCTCTGAAGAACCTTGCTTTTGTCTCTGGAGGAGGGCTTAAGAGCTTCTTCTTCTCTAGAGGGAGAGCTTCTGTCTTCTGAGAGAAAGTGATCCAGATCCCCTCTCAATGAGAGAGTCTCTTGTATTTATAGACTTAAAGGTAATTTAGCTTTCCAATTATACCCTCAACTTAAGAAGGTTTAACTGATTTATTTAAAAGGCTACATTTGTCCAGATCCAATTTTATGGATTTTATGGATTATTATTGGGCCGAACTCATTTGTTTGGGTGTAAGGCCCAATGCTTAATGTGTGGATCACTTGAATTTGCTTAGGTCACGAACTTTATCTGCGAAAGCCAAAACCCATGCTTGTAAGAGGCACGTTCCCATTTAATGGACTCAATTTGGATTTGAGGCCCATTATAAAATTAGGGATTTTTATTCATAAAATTTGTAAAGGCCTCCTCAAAATTTTGGTGCCTACAGACGTATATAATTTTTCTTCTCTCTGGGCTTCGCGCATGATTGGCTAAAAAGGTTGCTTTGACGATGACTTTATTTGTGCTTGATTTTCTTAGAGGCTTTTATAGATTTTTCTTCTTTCCAAACTTTGTGCTTTATCCGTTGAGAATGATTTCTTGACTTCTAGAGCTTGATATTTTGTAGTGATTTATGTTGATTTTTTTCTCTCTAGACTTCACGTTTTATTAGCTGAGAAGGTTTTTTTGACTTCCGGAGAAGGATTTTATGTTTGGTCTTCTCTTTAATCGGAGTCTGGATTTTTAAAGGACTTTGTTTTATCTCTAGAAGAGGGTTTGAGAGCTTTTTCTTATCTAAAGGGAGAGCTTTTGTCTTCTGAGAGAAATTAATCCACCTCCCTCTCTCAATGAGCAAGGCTTTGGTATTTATAGACTTAATGGTAATTTAGCTTTCCAATTATACCCTAACTTAAAGAATTTTTATTAGTTTATTTAAAGGCTAAACTTGTCCAAATCCAATTTTAGGGATTCTATAGATTGTAATTGGGCTAAACTCATTTGTTTGGGTATAGGGCCCAATATTTAATATGTAAATCACTTGAATTTGTTAGATTATGGACTTTATTTGCGAAAGCTCCAAACCTAGGCTTGTAGGAGGCATGTTTCCAGTTAATGGACTCAATTTGGATAGAAGGCCCATTTATAACTTTATGGATTTTTATTTATAAAATTTGTAAAGACTTATTCTAAATTTTGATGCCTACAAATGCCTCCTCAAGGATGCATTATTGGATGCGTAGTTGACAATGATGCATTCTTGATTATGTCTATAAGTGTGTAACTAACTTGAGTTTGAGTTTGATACGTCCATCTAGAATCAATGTCAAAAGATTTGAATGAAAAATTGCTCTTAAGAATTGATCAACCACAATTTTGAGGAGGCTTGACCGAGATCAAACTAAAATTGATGGTGACAATAGTTGGATATGATATTTCTTGCTTATGCCCTTCAAAGCGAATCGATAGCCCATGTACTATCTTAAGAAGCTCACACATTTAGGACTACATTTTTTTTAATGGGTTACATTCAACCCAAAGTTGAGTATGAATGAAAAGCATAGGATCAGATCCTTTTGTTCTCATCTCCCACACTTTTAACTCCATTAAAAAACCTTTTAGCAAAGGTTTAAAAGTGCACACAGGTTCCAAGTTTTACACGGTGCATTACCCCCTTCAACATTCAAAGATTTTGCATAAAATTAGATTGTGATTCCTACCTTGACAAGAATAGAAAAGGTGATATTGATGGTGGGTTTATATAGTGGAATCCAAAATTTTCTCCCTCAAGAAGTTACAATGGTTGCTCAAGGGTTTAGAAGATAGAGTTTTGAATGATGAAATTAAGGACTTTGTGATAAGGTCCCAATTATTCAATTTTGGGACCGTAATTCCACAAAGATTATCAACATTTAAATGTTAGTCCCTATAAATAATAGCAAATTATACTAATTTTCCAAATTAATGAAGTAATGAGAATTCTTACTAATTATAGGTAAATAAGGCACATTTGGAAGTCAACAAATCGTGTAACAAGCTTCATTACAATGTGCAAGCAAAAAGAGAGTAACTGACAAAATTTGATTGCGTTCCGCTGTCACATCACAGCTTCGCGGTGGCCCCCTAGTGCTCTACGGTGATCTAGAGCCATCTTGTCTCGAGATTTGCACAGGATGTTCTAGATACTTCGATCGTTGTAACTGAATTGTTTTTTCGAATCAAATAATTTGAAAAGTCAACCCAATAACCCGATTACGAATGTTATAAATTAAACGGTTAATTTCAAAGAAGTGGTCCCTCTTGGTCCTTCTCTTGATCTTCAATTTTCTCATTTTCTCTTTGTAATTCTCTGTAGTTTCTTTAGTTTTTGGAGAGATTCCTGAGTGTAGTGATAGCATCAGGAGTACTCTATTAGTTCGTCTTCTTGTTCTTATTGGAATTCTTTTGAGAAGCCATCAAAGAAGGAATCAAAGTTCAGCTTTATCTTACATCATCTTCTTCATCTACTATCTTCTTTTATTTTGTTATTGCTGCAATATGATCCTTGCAATGATCGGTTAGATCATCTTTAGAGAGATCAAGGATGCCGGAGCAAGTTCATTCTATTAATGTTGTTTCAATTCTAAATTTTTGTGTTAAATGTTAAATCAGTGAATCTCTTTATGATAAGATCATCTAACTCATGCTTCTAATTCAAGCTTTGATGAGTATTACTCAGATAAGTTCAAGAACACTCATGCTCTGTGATGAATGAAAGCATAAGTCGGATAATCTTGTCTAAATCAGAGATCTTCATGGATACTCTTGGGTTACAATTAATGGTTATGTCGAATCATCTTCTGATCCACGAGCAATGACTTGTTACGTGGATTGAGTCATTTTTTAGAATGATTCAACATTATGGATTACTTGTGATGGTAGACTTGAACTCTTTAAGCCCTTTCTCACTAGTTTCAATCTCTCTTTTCTATTGCTAATTTTCATTTTCTAATTTGTTACAACTCTATTTTGTTTTTAAAATCAATCTGTTTTCAAACTCTGTTTTGGTTTTTAATCCAAATGAACATTTGAATCCCAACTGTCCTTGTGGAACGAATTCGACTTACCCAAAGTCCATATTTTAATCTCTATTTTACACAGTAAGTTTTTACAACCGATCAAAATGGCGTCGCTGTTGGGGACAACAAGTTGATTCATTTCCAATTCAGAAAGAGTCCGAAATAGTTTTCGAAACAGAATCAAACTTATTTTGTTTGAAACAGAAGCTAAAAGAACAAAAATAGTTTTGAAAATATTTTCATTACAATCTTCAAGATATCAAAAACCAATTTCAATTTGAAAAATCGATTTTCGTCAAAATTTCACAACTCAGCGGTAGCCTCCTAGTGCTCCATGGTGACGTGATAATATTTTTTACTGATTTTTGTTGAGCAAATTTCAGATATCATGGACATTGTAATGGGCATACTGGTTTTTTCCTTAGTATTCTGATTGGAATAATTTTGTTATTTTTAGGTGAAGGACTCGACGGATTTCAACGAAAGGCAACACGTGAAACTTTTATCCACCAAATCGACTTCTTTACTAAGAAGATCAACAACTCCCCAATTTTATTTTATTTTATTTTTTTCATTTTTTTTAGTAGAAAACAATTTGTATTAGGAACTTGGATTTGTATTAATTTTTAATTTCATCCGAGAAGGCTCGGATTGTAATAGATTTAAGGACGGACAATAATGGGACAAAACTATCTCAGTCCCTCGGGTTCGTACACCAAATTTGGTGTTGGTGGCCCGAGTCGACTCAGCTCGATCATCCCTCGTCTAGAACGAGAGGTAAATTTTCGAAATACTCACGCATATTTCGCTAGTGTATTGATTTTGAGTGACTAATCTGTACACTTTGGATTCACACATAGTAATAAGGGTACTCTTGTGAGGATGACACCATAAGATAAGAATCAGATTTCATCACCGATATCTTGCCCTTTTAGGAAATCAAATTCACAGCCATTAATTAATTAAAATTGATTACATTTGACTCTAGGTTCCATCGAGCTCATTAAGCAAAGTTAATCAAAAGTTGTACAAACTGTAGACGATAGGTGACTTAACAGTGCCCTTGCTCAGCATTGTGCGCCACTTCTCCCCTGGGGATTAAACTGGTTGTTTCTGATTTCAGAGATTTGGGTTGGAGGCTTAGATTAATCCTTTGAACCAATTAGGAGATGTCTAGTCATATGAACCCAGTTCTCACGTGTGAATTCCTCATTCTCTTGTGTGCAAGTTTATAATGTATGTTACAGTAAATACAGAACCTTAAGCAGATTTACATCGTCATGGAGTTTAGGAGAGAATCTTGGATCCCGTGCGGCTTATGTAATAATTATGGTCATTCTCCCAAGCATTGTCTGAGTCTTCCTATGCTTCGTGCTACACAGGCCAATATGCATCATTCTCAAAACTCGTATTGGATGCCAACACCCAGTTCGTTCGACCAACCATACCACGTAGATAATTGGTTTCCCTCAGATTCCATACCGTGTCAGAACGAGTTCACTTAGGATAGTCATTTTGGTAACCATCAAGATTTTTATATGCATGACACCTCGATGATGGATCCAACCATAGTTCCCCAACAATCCTATGATTCTCAATATTTCTCCAAATATAGAGTTGTAGAGCTAGAGTCATCATTTAATCACTCAGTTTTATCCTCTCCTCCAACTTCATCATTAGAGTCCTTGATGACTGAGTTGTTAAATCAACAACAACAATTAATCCAACAACAACAGCTCCATCAACAACAAGACATGGGTCAAGCTTTAATCAACATAGGAACTCAATTGAGTCACCTGGCGTTATCCTTAGAAGAAGGAAAATTTGATAAATTCAAAAATGAGGATATCTCAATCTTAGAAAATCCACAATTCTTTCAAAATAATCTTAGTGACCAATTTCACTCTTTTGAAGATTTTGATGATTGTCTATCAATAATTGATAAACTCGTCTCAACGGAAATTCAAATACAAACCGCCATCAGAGGAGACTGTTGTCTAGGAGGAATCAAAGACCAACTCTAATTTGTTAGTCACACCAATTTCGACCATTACTGATCCAACTTCATATCCCATCCAACCTATCATTTCACAAAAGTGTAAAGACCCTTCATGTCTTAGAGCTTCCATTCTCTTTGGGAATACGATGATTGAAACTTACTTTGAAAATGTGATGACACTAAGAACTGAGGACAAATGAGGGTTGTTGATCATTTTAAAAAATCATTTCCAAGTCCTAACAATGGTAAAAATATGGTTACCTATCATTTGGGGTGGAAAGTCAATCGCCATGTCTATCAAACTAGATGCTAGGAAAATACCTAAGATTCGGACCTTTTGATAGGTCCGGCTGAAGACGTTAAACTTAACGTTGCCTGGGAGGCAACCCATGTATTTTTGTTTTAATAAGTAGTGTAGCTAGGAAACAAAACTGTCAAAAAAAAAACCTCCAACCTTAATCTCTTTTTCATTCTCTTCCTCTTCAAAGTCCACTCTCAACCAAACCAATCAATCAACTCCACTAGGACTGTAGCCTAGTCAGCAATTGTTGATTAAGTAATAGCAACAGATGTTGGCCTATATTGAGTAGAAGAAGGCACATGCCACTGAAAGTTCGGATTTAGATTATGATGTTTTTAGGTTATTTTTCTATTTTAGGTAGGATTTCTTTTATGCAAAAAAAAAAAAACTACTTTGAAAATTATCATTGTTATAACTTTCATTCTTTTCATATTAGTTGTAACAAGACTTTGCACATTAATGCCCAATGCGTTTCAGGTATGATCTAACCTTTTTTATTTTTCCTTATTGCTTGCATATTGAGGACAATATGTCATTTAGGTTTGGGGGTATTAGGTTAGCTCACAATTGCATTTTATTTCATTGGTAGTTTAGTTTCATGTTTATTTCATTGCTAGTTTAATTTTATGTTAAAAAAAATTTAAAAATATTCAACACTTTCGAAATACCTTTATCAAAATTTTTATATGTATCATACGAATTTTTAAAACCAGGCTCATGTCCAATTTGTGTTTACAAATTCTTATTTCTCAACAAAATAGAATATTTTGAAAAACAAAATTCACTTCACTTCTGATTGTAGTAAAAAAAATTATTTTGGAATAAGAGTTGTCTTCTTCGTTATCTGGAATGATAGGGAAAAACCTAGACTACTAAACTTTGACCTCCTTGTCCTTTGGTTGGCTGGATAGAAGAAAAATAGAACTGAAGTTGATATCTTTGGGACAACAACCATAAGATTAGACTGGGTACCTTGAAAAGGACTACCTACTTTTTGAAAAAGAATATCGAAAAATCGATGAAGTATGAAAAAGATGAAAATAAAAGCAGAAAGATGTGAATAAGATCAAATCAAAACAAAAAGGTTAGAGTTGAAAAGGTACAAATTGTGAAAAGAGTCAAATTGGACTAAATAGTTCAATAGGGTGAAAGCCGTCAATGGTAAAAACGTGAGTACACTGGAATATCACAGATAAAGTCCCTTAGAGGTATTAAAGTGAACATCCATACTTCTCACAATCCCAAACAGGAGGCTCAGTTTCGAGTTAAAATTTAGGCAGACCCAACCATCTTAGTAGTTAAGAAGGGAAACCTTGTTCCGAAAAATCTATTTTACAATTAGAAAAATTTGTGCACACACTCAAGATATTTCTGAAAATGAGGACTAAAAAGAATTTTTGCTCAAAGAGACCTTTGACTGGATTTTTGAAAATTGGTGTGATGGCATTATATGCAATAATTTTGAAGTTGATATATTTTAAAGTGTTAGAATTTTGTGGGTATATTCTCTACAAACCCTTACGAGTCAAACTCGTCCACTATGGGTAACTTAGGGGTTGAAGGGCTTATTACATAAGCTAAATGCAGTCGAGAATCTCACAAAAGAGGAGTTGTTTAAATTTAAGTTTTGCTCGGGACTAGCAAAATTAAGGTTTGGGAGTGTGATAAGGTCCCAATTATTCGATTTTGGGATCGTAATTCCACAAAGATTATCAACATTTAAATGTTAGTCCCTATAAATAATAGCAAATTATACTAATTTTCCAAATTAATGAAGCTAATGAGAATTCTTACTAATTACAGGTAAATAAGGCACATTTGGAAGTTAAAAAATCATGTAACAAGCTTCATTACAATGTGCAAGCAAAAAGAGAGCAACTAACAAAATTTGATCGCGTTCCGCTGTCACGTCACTGCTCCGCGGTGGCCCCCTAGTGCTCTATGATGATCTAGAGCCATCTTGCCTCAAGATTTGCACAGGATGTTCCAGATACTTCGGTCGTTGTAACTGAATGGTTATTTCAAATCAAATCATCCGAAAAGTCGACCCAATAACCCGATTATGAATGTTATAAATTAGACGGTTGATTTCAAAGAAGGGGTCCCTCTTGGTCGTTCTCTTGATCTTCAATTTTCTCATTTTCTCTCTGTAATTCTCTGTAGTTTCTTTAGTTTTTGGAGAGATTCCTGAGTGTAGTGATAGCATCAGGAGTACTCTATTAGTTTGTCTTCTTGTTCTTATTGGAATTCTTTTGAGAAGCCATCAAAGAAGGAATCAAAGTTCAGCTTTATCTTACATCATCTTCTTCATCTACTATCTTCTTTTATTTTGTTATTGCTGCAATATGATCCTTACAATGATCGGTTAGATCATCTTTAGAGAGATCAAGGATGCCGGAGCAAGTTCATTCTATTAATGTTGTTTTAATTCTAAATTTTTGTGTTAAATGTTAAATCAGTGAATCTCTTTATGATAAGATCATCTAACTCATGCTTCTAATTCAAGCTTTGATGAGTATTACTCAGATAAGTTCAAGAACACTCATGCTCTGTGATGAATGAAAGCATAAGTCGGATAATCTTGTCTAAATCAGAGATCTTCATGGATACTCTTGGGTTACAATTAATGGTTATGTCGAATCATCTTCTGATCCACGAGCAATGACTTGTTACGTGGATTGAGTCATTTTTTAGAATGATTCAACATTATGGATTACTTGTGATGGTAGACTTGAACTCTTTAAGCCCTTTCTCACTAGTTTCAATCTCTCTTTTCTATTGCTAATTTTCATTTTCTAATTTGCTACAACTCTATTTTATTTTAAAACCAATCTGTTTTCAAACTCTGTTTTGGTTTTTAATCCGAATGAACATTTGAATCCCAATTGTTCTTGTGGAACGAATTCGACTTACCCAAAGTCCATATTTTAATCTCTATTTTACACAGCAAGTTTTTACAACCGATTACTTAGCGAAGAAAATGATAACCATTGAATATGGTTTTTTTTTTTTGGGTTGAAGGATTGATGTCTCCCTTGTATTTATGTTTCATTTTTTTTAACATTCTTGTTTGAGTTGACTCGTCTAGCTTCTGGATTGATCTTGAGAGACTCCCACATCTAATTTTGACGAAGTCACCTCAACTTTAATGGATCCAAGTGAAATAAACTCTCAATGTGCTCTAGAAACGTTGAATATTGGCCCGATTTTTTTTTTTTTAAGTTCGAAGAATTTTGCCTTCTACAGTCCTACTGGATCAGATCATGTACTTGGATGTCACCAGGCGAGCTCAACAACCTTAGTAAGATAAGAAATCTTTCAAGTTGGTAAGGCTAGCCTTACCATAAAGAGTTCGAATGAGACTCATTCTTTTTTTCTTTCACTTCGTCTCCAAGTCGATCGAATCAGTTCGGTGAAGCTCTTTCAATCCTTTTCAAACACTAATATCCAATTTCAAGAAGGATTCCCCTCTTATAATCAGAGCACACGGCTTTTACTGTTGAGTGGTGTGGGTCTTATTTGCTATGTTTATTTAATTTATTTAAGTTATAGGGTCAGCTGTTAGTGTCCTAGAATATAGGAGTTTGTTATTAGTACGTAGTTTGTGGTGGAGAACATGGCTTTGTGTTTACCAAGTCAGTAGGAGGTTGGTTGCTGCACGTTGCTTTTCTAGGATTTAGTGGATACATTTTCTTTATTTCATGTTATTATCTGTTAGAGATTAGCTCTATATAAAGTGCATCAGGTTGTAAGTTTTTTTGTGTTCTGTAGTAAGTAATTAAAGTAGTTCATATCATATTGTTTATGTCATTTGTCTTTCTGATATTGTAATAGTGGTATCAGAGCCCTGTTGAGAGTTTAAAAAAATAGAGAGGAAGATTGAAAGAGTGAAACACGTGAGGTCAAGAGTGAAAAAATAAGGAGTGATATAGAGTTGGTAGCTGTAGCTCTTTTCTATTTCACTTGGTTTCTTTTTGTAGCAGTAGTAGTGAAGAAACATGGCCTCTGAAAATTTTGTGCAGCTAGCTATTCCTCGACTTGATGGTTACTATGATCATTGGAGCATGTTGATGGAGAATTTATTAAAATCCAAAGAGTACTGGCACGTCGTTGAATCTGGAGTAGTAGAACCAGCGGCTAGAGTCATGTTGACAGATACTCAAAGAGCTGATTTGGATGCGTTGAAGCTGAAGGATCTCAAGGCCAAGAACTACCTTTTCTAAGCTATTGATCGATCAACCTTGGAGATAATTCTTTGCAAAGACACCTCCAAACACATTTGGGATGTGATGAAGAAGAAGTATCAAGGGAATGCAAAGGCAAAACATGTGCACCTTCAAGGACTTCGAACCGAGTTTGAGAATTTGCGCATGAAGTTGGGGGAGTCAGTTTTTGATTATTTATCAAGAACAATGACAATTGCTAACAAGATGCGGATCCATGGCGAGAAGATGGAAGACGTCACCATCATTGAGAAGATTCTTCGGTCAATGACACCGAAATTCAATTTTGTTGTTTGTTCTATAGAAGAATCGAAAGATGTTGATGCACTTTCAATTGATGAATTGCAGAGTTCTTTGTTGGTTCATGAACAAAAAATTGTCCAACAAGATAAAGAGGAACAAGCATTACAGGCAGCAGTAAATACAAAAAGTCTTGGTCGTGGGAAATGGAGATGGAAGACAAAGAAACACACCAAAAATCAGATGAGGATCATGCTAGTGTTTCCAAATGGAAAGGCCGTGACAATAACCATCCAAATGGTTACAAACCAAAGTTTGTAGACAAGTCAAATGTCGAATGTTATAGATGTCACAGGTATGGCCATTACAAGTCTGAATGTAGAACTAATCTCAACAGAAATTGTGGTGTGAAATCAAATTTTGTAGAGAAAAAGAAGTTTCTCTCTTGATGGCTTGTCATGCAAAGGAAGAAGTCCACCAAAACTTGTGGTATTTAGATACCGGTTGCAGCAACCATATGTGTGGAGACAAGTCAATGTTTTCAGATTTGGATGAATAATTCCTCAATACCGTAACCTTTGGCGACAACTCTAAAGTTTCTATCATGGGTAAAGGAAGTGTGAAAATGCACACTAAAGAAAACTCCAATCAAATTATTTCTAATGTTTTCTTTGTTCCAGATCTGAAAACCAACTTGTTAAGTGTTGGACAGCTCTAAGAGAAGGGATATGAGATTTCTATCAAAGATGGAGTTTGCCGCATTCAAGATGAAAAATTAGGATTAATTGCTCATGTCAACATGACAACAAATTGGATGTTTCCGCTGTATCTCGACAACACTACTCAATCATGTTTCTTTGCAAGATTGAAAGACGAAGCATGGTTGTGGCATTTTCGCTACGGACATTTGAATTTTGGTGGTCTAAAAACGCTGTAGCAGAAAAACATGGTGACGGGTCTTCCGAAAATTCAAAGTCCTTCTCAAGTATGTGAATGTATTGTTGGCAAACAACATCGAGACCATTTTCCAAAAGAAAAATCATGGAGAGCAAAAAAGGTGTTGGAGCTAGTTCACTCTGATATATGTGGGCCCATTAATCTGACATCAAACGGTGGTAAACATTATTTTATAACATTCATTGATGACTATAGTTGGAAAACTTGGGTTTATTTTTTACAGGAGAAGTCTGAAACTTTTTCAGCTTTCAAAAACTTCAAGGCGCTAGTCGAAAAAGAAGCAGGCATGCCTATAAAGACTCTTCGCAACGATCGTGGTGGAGAATACAACTCACAAGAATTTATAAATTTTTATGAGAAGCATGGGATTCAGAAGTAGCTTACAACAGCTTATAGCCCACAACAAAATGGCATTTCAGAGAGGAAGAATCGTACAATCTTGAACATGGTGCGGACTATTTTGGCAAGAAGTAGTATCCCAAGAAGCTTTTGGCCCGAAACTGTCAATTGGAGCATTCATGTACTGAACAGAAGTCCTACACTTGCTGTCCAGAACGTGACACCTGAAGAAGCTTGGAATGAACGAAGACCAAGTGTCGATCACTTCAGAATCTTTGGTTGCATTGCATATGCCCACATTCCAGATCAGAAAAGAAGAAAGCTTGATGACAAAGGAGAAAAATACATTTTTTTTGTGTGTTAGTGAGCAGTCAAAAACGTACAAATTGTATAATCCTATCACCAAGAAAATTGTCATTAGTCGTGACGTAGTGTTTGATGAAGAACGATTCTGGATTTGGGATGAAAACAATGCTGAACAACAAATACAAGCTGATTTTGATGGAGAAAATGGAGAAGTGCACAACCTGTAGAAAATGAGCAACAACCAGCAGTCAATCAACGCATTTCAACCTCTGAAACAGAAGATGAACAATGACCTCGACGAGTTAGAAGAAGACCAGCTTGGATGACTGATTATGAGATAACCAGGATTGACCAAACTGAAGACCCCCTTACTCATTTTGCTATATTTTTAGATTGTGACCCAGTAACTTTCGGTGATGCCGTTAAAGAACCAAAGTGGCGGAAGGCGATGGATGCTGAAATCGCAGCCATTGAAAGAAATAATACTTGGGAGCTAATGGATCTTCCAAAAGGGCAAAAGACCATTGGTATGAAGTGGGTGTATAAGACAAAACTAAAGGAGAATGGTGAAGTTGACAAGTTCAAGGCGCGTTTGGTAGCAAAAGGCTATAAACAAGAATTCGGCGTCGATTATAAAGAAGTTTTTACTTCGGTTGCGAGGCATGATACAATCAGATTGGTAATTGCCTTGGCTGCGCAAAATTCATGGCCTATCTTCCAGTTGGACGTGAAATTGGCATTCTTGCATGGAGACCTGGAAGAATAGGTATTCATTGATCAACCTCCTGGTTATATTAAGATTGGAAATGAGCATAAAGTGTATATATTGAAAAAGGCTTTTTATGGACTAAAACAAGCTCCACGGGCTTGGTATAGTCATATTGAAGCTTATTTTTTGAAGGAAGATTATCAGAAATGTCCATATGAGCATACACTTTTTTTTAAATTGGAGATGGAAGAAAAATGCTCATTGTTTGCTTATATGTATATGATCTGATTTATACTAGAAATGATAGTGCCATGTTTGAAAATTTTAAGCACTCCATGATGCTTGAATATGATATGTCTGATCTTGGAATGATGCACTATTTTCTTGGCATAGAAGTGGTGCAAACTTCTGTTGGTATTTTTATTTCTCAAAAGAAATATGTGCAAGAAATTTTAAACAAGTTTCAGATGAAGAATTGCAATTATGTTAGCACACCAATTGAGTTTGGTTCGAAGCTGATGAAAGATGATGAAGGAAGAAAGGTGGACAACACTCTATACAAGCAAATTGTGGGAAGTTTGATGTATTTGACCGCAACAAGGCCTGATATAATGCATGCTGTAAGTCTCATTAGTAGGTATATGGAATGTCCAAGAGAGATATATCTTCTTGCTGCAAAGAGAATTTTTCGGTACTTACAAGGTACAATAAATTTTGGGCTGTTCTACCAGAAGGGAGAAAATGTAGATTTAGTTGGGTTTACTGACAGTGACTATGCTAGAAATCTAGACGATAGAAGAAGCACATCCGAATATGTTTTTATGATGGGCTCGACAGCTATTTCGTGGTCTTCAAAGAAGTAAGCAATTGTTACTTTATCAACAATTGAAGCAGAGTTCGTTGCTGTAACAGCCTGTGCTTGTCAAGCTATTTGGTTGAGAAAAATTCATGAAGAGCTTCATTTCAAGCAAGGAGCCACTACAATTTATTGTTACAACAATTCAGCAATAAAGCTCTCCAAAAATCCTATTTTACATGGAAGAAACAAGCATATAGATGTGAAGTTTCACTTCTTAAGGGATCTCATGAAGGAAGGAGTCATTGATCTCATCCATTGCAGAAGTGAAGATCAAGTTGCTGATATTTTTACCAAGTCCCTCAAGTTGGCCGCATTTCAGAAGCTGAGAAGGCTGCTTGGTGTTGGTAAGTTGGATTAAACTGAATGTTGGCAAACTTTCAATTTAAGAGAGGGAATGTTGAGTGGTGTGGGTTTTATTTGCTATGTTTATTTAATTTATTTAAGTTATAGGGTCAGCTGTTAGTGTCCTAGAATATAGGAGTTTGTTATTAGTACGTAGTTTATGGTGGAGAACATGGCTTTGTGTTTACCAAGTCAGTAGGAGGTTGGTTGCTGCACGTTGCTTTTCTAGGATTTAGTGGATGCATTTTCTTTATTTCATGTTATTATCTGTTAGAGATTAGCTCTATATAAAGTGCATCAGGTTGTAAGTTTTTTTGTGTTATGTAGTAAGTAATTAAAGTAGTTCATATCATATTGTTTATGTCATTTTTCTCTCTCATATTGTAACAACAACTATTGATGGCTGATTCTTGAAGGGATCTGCAACAACACATTGATTCTTGGAGTGCTACATGCCTGTTGTTAATGGCTGGTTTTTGAAGGGAAGTTGCACCAACACATTGGTTCTTGAAGTGATACATGCCTACAGGTAACCTCTTCTCATTCTCCTTCTTCTTCTTAATTTTTTTTTCTTTTTGCCAAAATAGGGACTGTGATCTCTACCCACAAACAAACCATCATTGGGTTCGTTTGAATCTGATCCAGGAAGGGAGAGATTAAGAAACGTTCTTGGATCATTATTTGAGGACGAAGTTTCAATCTGTAATGAAGAAAAGATCGAAACTGGGTTCTTTTAAAAAAAATTCGTTTGCCAAAACAGGGGCATGCGACTTGATCTTATGTTCTACCCTTTGGTGCTACTGCTGTGGAAATAAAATTCTCGCATTCTCTTCTTCATCTTGCAGTCCAAACTCAGAACATGCTCATCAGGTATATCTTCTCTCCTCTTCATCTGCTCCTAAGGCAACATTGTTGCAAAGGTAAAATTCTTTTTTTATTTTTTTTAAATTTTCAACTTTCCACTATGTTTTCTTTTAGGCGTTGAAGCTGACAATATGTTAGCCGAAGCAGACTAGTTGGTAAAATGGGGATCTATTATTCATCTGAATAGCTATATTTGGAGCTCAAGTGAAAACTGTGGAGCCAAGCCAAGCCATGTCTTGCTTACCTCCGACTTAGTAGGAGCTGCAGCAGAGTTGCTTAGTTGGTATGGTGCTCTTGCACTAATCCTATCTTTTCTCTTCACCATGAACCGATGAGAAGTTTTTCTTGCAATTGGTAGATCTGAAACATTAACTTGAAGATGCCTTCGAATTGATTCCGAAATCAGAAACCAAATTTGTACCCGAGGCAGCAACCTTACTAGAATTAAGTTGTTTAGTTTCAGAAGTCAAAGCGAAGCTGCTTCCATTGCTTGCAAAGAGCATTATTTCTTGTGCCTTCTCTACCGATGAGTTTTAGAACACAAGTATTTTTCCAACTTATAATATCGTCACTTGGGTGGATTTTGGATCCATTTCATATATGAAATCAGCCTTCTTCGAAGTTTTGTTTGAACAGGGAAGTTTATAGGAGGGGGAAGAAAAGTGAGATTGGATTTCCTCTTGGGAGCTGGAACAGAGTCGTTCATGACAGCCAAGTATTGGCAACTTCTTTAATGTGGTAGCAGCTACCTTTGGTTTAGTTTCTTTCTCAGAACCAGAATCATCGAAAAAATCTGAGCTGCTCGAAGCAGCTTTCTTTTCTAACTCCAACGGTTCTTCGAAACAGAGGTTGGGGCTGGTTTCTTCTTGGTAGCAACAATAGTCGACATGTACCCTCTTCTCCTTATATTTTATTTATATATATATATATATACACTCACCTCTCTCTTTTGTTCTTGATAGTGTTTCAAGCATGGACTCAAAAGATTTCTTTGCTTCATTTGCTTCGACATTTACACTTGCCTAATGATTTCTGCCTATGAAACACTGATGATTCCAAATTTCTTTCTTCATCAATCTCCAGTGCATGGGTAGTTTTCTTATGGATTGAAAGAACATCTGTACATCCAATAAATTATGTAGAAGAGAATTCCCATAAATGGTTGATGAAAGGATGATCATTGGATTTGGAGGGACTGCTTGGTCATAAGAATCTTCCCTATGCATTAAAGATGGACTTGACACATCGTCACGAATAGCCTCATCATCCAAAGATAAATGTCGCTTAGCCTGGGTAGCAGCAATCAAAACTTTCATCGATGTCTCATTTGGAGATGTCTTGTACAGAAATGCTTCATATGGAGGATCGTCTATATCTTTTTGTGTTGGTTTCAACTCAACTTCTTTCACCTCACACATGCCCTTAACTTTCTCATGTGAAGGATGTAGTAAATGATTGTTATTCTTTTCTTGGTTTGATAGCAATAACAGCCTTCATCTGGACAATGTTCTTGTTTCTTTCAAAAGTAGAACATGGTTGTTCTTCACTGATCGTTAGTTTTGAATCATTGTGTTTTAGCAACGATAACCAGTTCCAGAGCATGGGCTTTTGGTTAAGGATGCCATTAGAGGCCAAACCGTGTTTCATCCTTTCGACAATGGTTGTTCCTGGTATAGCAACCACTCTTCGCTTTTAGCCATCTCTCTTGTGATTGTACTTAAGAGGGTTAAAACAACCTCCTGATTCTTTCAACTTTTTTTTTTTTTGAATAAGTAGTAATTCATTCATATAAGAAAACCAGGTCAGTCGAGATGACCAACCTAGCACGACCTTACAATATGGAACTACTCATAAGGAATACAACAAATCCCATCCCAATTAAAAATAAAATCCTCGAAGAAAACCCCCCCTAAATTCCTTAAAAACTTTGGACCAGAAGAATATTAGGCCCACAATGGACATATTTGTCTCTCCACAATCTTTCTGCTTCCCCTCAAAGATACGCCTATTTCTCTCAAGCCACACCTCCAACAGATTGCAAATGGTGTAATACTCCACAACAATCTCTTCACACCACCAAACGAGTAACCAGTTGAAGACTAACAAGTAAATAGCTCCTTTAGAGTTTGAGGAAGACAGGATATAACTCCAAACAAATTCAAAAAATGTGCCCATTTACCATGTGTAAACTTACAATGAAGAAGAAGATGATATGATGATTCTCCATTATCCATACATAGCACACAACAACTCACTCCATACAAACTACGTCGCATCAGAAAATCCACCGTTTGAATTCTTCCTAAGGACGCCGTCCATGTAAGAATGCAACTTTACTTGGAATGCTAGGGCTCCAAATTGAAACATGAGGAAAGGAAATCTCTGCATTGTCGCATAAGGAATGATAGAATGAGCGCACCGAAAACTTTCCACCCTTACTCGCTATCCACACTCTTTCATCTTCCCTACCCGAACAAAATTCTAAGCGTGAAGCCCCACCAACTAGTCTAACAACATCTTCAAGCTCCAAATTGTTGAGTCCTCTCCGAAAACCAAGATCCCATGCCTATTCTCCGACTATGGATTGTCGAAATGATGTGATTGGACTCCCTTTTTTGAGGATATGGAATACAAATTCGGAAAAACCCCCACAAGTAGTTAGTTTCCGCACCAAATATCTTCCCAAAATCTTACCCGATTACCTTGTCCCATTTTGAATTTAATTCTCAGATTAAACAATGAAATGATCTTCATAATACCTTTCCAAATCCCACATCCATGAGGATATCTAACTGACCCGCTTTCCCACCCCGTCCTTCTGGCGCCATACTTCCCTTCTATGACTTGTCTCCACAAGTTATTTCTGTCAGTCCCAAACTTCCAAAGTCATTTTCCCCTCAATGCCAAATTCATAGTCCGAGCCTCCTAACTCCAAGGCCACCATACTTCTTGTCTGAGCAAACCCGTTTTCAATTCACTAGATGGTGCTTCCTACTCCCAACTCTATCATGCCAAAGAAAGTTGCGAAAAAGCTTATCTAGTCTTTGTTCCACACTTCAGGGCAATAAAAGTAGAGAAATAAAGTAAAGTGGGATACTAGATAGTACACTTTTTATCAGAGTCAATTTGCCTCCTTTGGAGAGATAATTAGCTTGCCACGCCGTTGTTTTCCTCTTGATCCTTTCCACTATTGGATCCCAGATCTCCACCCTTCTATATGGGGCCCCTAGCAGCAATTCCAAATAAGTAGAAGGTAACCTGCCTACATTCCAACCCATCGAGGCCGCAAGAAGAGCGACACACCTAACCATGCCGACTGGAAGTATCTTGCTTTTCCTCATATTAACTGGAATACCCGACATTGCTTCAAAGCAACAAAGCATACCACTTAGTCTCCTTTCTTGCTCAATAGAGTCATCTAAGAAAATTAGTGTATCATCTGCAAATTGAAGGTGCGAAACATTAACATTAGCTCCTACTGAGAACCCCGCAAAGAATCCATTTGAAACCCTTTCTCCATCATCTTTTCAAACATTTTTGCATCAATAATAAATAAGAATGGGGATAAAAGATCTTCTTGTCGAAGACCCCTAGAACTCCTAAAAAATCATGGGACGATCCATTTACCAGAATCGAGAAAGAGGGGGGAGGAAACGCATGTCATAACCCATGATATCCATCTGCTACTAAAACCCATTCTCCCCAACATGTATTCCAAGAATTGACAACTAACGTGATCATAAGCCTTCTCCAGATCCACCTTACAACCACCCCTATCTTGCCAGACTTCAATCTAGAATCAATACACTCATTTGCTATTAGAACCCCATCCAGAATCTGCCTCCCTTTGATGATCACACTTTGACTCCCCCCGATCAACCCTTGGATAATACCTTTTAGTCTTTTTGCAAGGATGCTCATGATAATTTTGTAGCTAGTGTTCATCAAACTTATTGGCCTCAAATCTTTGATATCTTCAATCCTTTCTTTTAGCAAATACCCCTTTTATATATTTTAATGTTTTCTATTTTGAAAACCAAAATAGGGACTGTGCGCCTAATTTTTTGCTTTTTTCAATGTCAACTCCTTCATTTGCTGTTTATTTGATGAAACAGGTGATATGAATGTTGGGGTTTTCTAGAAGAATCCAAAGAGAATTGGTGACTTTTTCTTCCAATACCCACATAAATCTTCTAATCTTTAACAATAAGATAAAAAGTGGTGATATTGTTTAAAGGGAAAATTATTAATAAAAAATAAAAAATATTTATTAAAAAAAATCTTAAATTTAATGAATTTTACTTTGGGAACTTAGTTCCGCCCTTTAAGGGTCGAACAATTTCTCTCTCTTCCATATCATTTAAAAAGTAAAGTTTTTTAATTTTAAAATTAGAGAGAGAAAATTTTGACCCTTAAAGGGCCAATATTTTCTCTTTCATATTTAATTCGAATTAAAGATATTACAACTGTTAATCTTATTTTCTCTCTCCTATCAAATTTCGATTATTTAAGGGTTGAAATTAGAGATAAATTACAGCCGTTGATCCAACCGTTCCCTCAACCATTTTTTAATTGTTATTTAATCATTTTTGACCATTATTTAGTCATTTTTCGACCGTTATTTATCCGTTAGACTAAATTACAGATAAATTACAACCGTTGATCTTATTTTCTCTCTCCTATTAAATTTTGGCCCTTTAAGAGTCGAAATTACTACCGTTCCCTCAACCATTTTTTGACCGTTATTTAGCCATTTTTCGATCGTTATTTATCCGTTAGACTATGTGTATATATATACATACCTCATTCTTATTCTTTCACAATTCTCACTATTTTGATTCTCTCCTAATCTTCACTCTTTTAATTCTCTAACAATTTACATTAAAGATGTCTTCAAGAGTAATTATTTGTCGATATGGAGGTTCTGTTGAAGGTATCACGTATATTGATGGAAGTACATGACTTTTATCAATTTCATCAAAAATTACATATGCGGAGTTAAAAGCTTTTATATTTCAATCTGTAATATTCAACGACAATTTTCAATAAGGTCAGTTATCAATTTAGATAATGAAAAAAATTTAATTGATATTTTTGATCAAGGTACTTGGGAATATATTTTAAATTATAATCAAAATTTTCAAAGTACAATTATTTTTGTGATACAACATGAAAATTTTGTAACGTATTAATCAAATTATGGTCAAGGTGAGCCTAGCTCATCAAATCAACATCAAAATACTGATATAGACCATAATATTACATACAATACAAATCAATGTAATGTTGTAACACAAAATGAGTATGAGAAGGATGTAAATGAATTTGTTGATAATAATTTGAGTTCGTCATCCGACGATGACGAAAATATATTTGATATTTATATTAGTAAATTTTCTAATAATGTAATTGAATTAAGAGAAAAAAATAATTTCTTTAACTATTAAAAATAATTTTAGAATAAAATATGTTATTACTAATAAAGAAAAAGTTATAGTTAAATACGATATTTCAAACTGTGATTGATGCATATATACAATTTTTTTATTACAAATGGTGATTTATTTACTATACGTAAATTTAACACAACCCACACATGTATGGGTACAATGGATTCACGATCTCATCCTCAAGCCAGTAGTAACTGGATAAAAGATAAAATATTAACTTGAGAAATAAATAATCAATTTTATTCTCTCCAATCTATAGTGGTTGATATTAGAGATGAATGTAATGTATCTATCACATATATAAAAGCTTGGAAAGTAAGAGAAAAAGTTAATCGTGAAATACATAGTTGTGAAGTTGAGGCATATAAAAATATTGAATATTATTGTCAAACTATTTTAAATACAAATCCAAGAAACTTTTATTTTCTTAAAATTAGTCCAAATAGTCATTTTCAACGTATTTTTATATTTTTTAAAGCATGTATAGATGATTTTAAAAATGGATGTTTACCAATTATAGGATTAGATGGTACATTTTTAAAGGATAAATATCAAGGTATACTGCTTGTTACGGTTATTCACAACCTAAATTATGGTATTTTTTCACTTGCATATGCAATAATTGAACAAGAAAATAAAGATATTTGAAAATGGTTTTTAAATTATTTTGAAATGTCACTTAAACCTTATGATTTTAATAAAATTTTATTTATTTCAGATAAACAAAAAGGAATAATATTTGCAATTAATAAATATTTTCTTTCATCATTTCATTTTTTTTTGCATTCAACATTTTCAAGTAAATTTAAAATGAATTTATAAATCAGATTTATTTTGTAAACTTTTAGAAAAAGTAACTAAAGCTTATATTGAAATTGACTGTAAAAAAAGTTAGAATGAATTAAGAGAGAAAATATTGAAATATATAATTGGATAATATCAGAAGAAGATCTGACACATGCATTAGTTCATTGGGGCAATAAGTCATTCTCCAATACCTCGTTTTAGAATAATAAGATAAAATGCAAACGAAATTTTTTATTTATGGATATTAAAATTACGTATGAAATCAATAACTAGATTATTAGAAGGTATTAGGTATAAAATAATTGAATTACATAATAAACGTAGATCAAAGAGTATTATTTGAGATTCTCAATTAGTTCTAATGATAGAAAATAAAATTCGAAAAATAATACAAAAGGCTATTAGTTATAAACTTTTAACTATTAATGATATGAGATTTGAAGTATATGATCGTGAGAAATCCAAAACACATATACTTCAAATGGATAATAGATATTATACTTGTAGAAAATGGACTCAAATACTTATTCCATGTCAACATGAAATCAAAGTATGCGATATAAAAAGATGGGATAAATATCAATTTTGTTCTAACGAATTTAATGTTGAAAGATATATACAGTGTTATGCAACTTCTATGGAAGGTATTCCTAATCTATATGAGTTAGAAAATCCTCCTCAACAAGAAGAACAAATATTATCGCTTATGACTCGACGCCGACCTGGTCGTCTAAAGGTAAACATAAATCAGATTGACATTCAAGATGTATGACTATTACATTGTAGTTATTGCGAAAATATTAGACACAATCGATCCACATGTAGAAATTCAATTTTAAAATAATTGTAATTTTTTAATTTTTTTTAAATGTTTGTGTTTAATATTGTATATCAATTTGTAAGTTGAGATGTAATATGTACGCATGAAAATAGTGGATTGGTTTATAAGAACTTGAGGATGTAGTTGCTAGATTATGTAATGAACCTCGTAAATAAATGTTGAGTATCTTTTATTATCATTATGTTATTTTATTTAACAAATAAATAACGTGGCAAAATGTAAAATATAGCTCAAATGCAAATTTAAAAATATAGTTCACGTGGTAAATACCATCGAACTCACCACTTAGTATTGAGTTCACCACTATTTAACTTAGTGTTGAGCTCACCACTTAGTAATGAGCTCACAACTTTTTGACTTAGTGTTGAGCTTACAACTTTTTAACTTAGTATTGAGCTCACCACTTAGTGTTGAGTTCACCACATTTTAACTTGGGGGTGGAGTCAGAAAATATAACTTGCATAGGGATGGTTTAATATTGGGGGAAATCTAAATATTTTGTGGACATAACTTGCATTAGGTGAACCAAGAAAATATATGAATAATGATTTTCTATAAATTCATTAGGGATGGTTTAGTATTGGGGGGAAAGCTAAACTTAATCATGTGGCAAGCTTAATTACGTGACAAACTTAATTATGTGGTAAATATTTTGAATCTAAACTTAATCATGTGACAAACAAACATAATAACTCTCGAGCAAATCGTAATATATAACATAATAAATGACTAAAATCAACAGTGCTTGCCTCGACTACAATCACCTTTTAATAATTCTCGAGCTGATTTTTTAGATACGTTTCTTCCTGGATTACGTCTAGGTAAAACAATACCTAATTCTTCAACAGATTGGGGCTAAGATGACTGAAGATGTGGAGTCTATGGACTTTGTGGAGTCTATGGGTATTGCATATGATATTTATGTGCAGGCTGAGATGATGGCTGAAGATTTGGAGCCTCTAGAATCTATGAGTATTGTGTATGATATGGTTCTAAAGAAGAAAATGATGAGCGCATGATCTGCATATAATATCTAGTTCCATCATATTGCTACTTTCGAGACTCCTCATCCTGTTGTCCTCTAGACTCCTTATCACCATCCTCCTCCTCCTCATCATCTTCATCTTCATCTTCATCGTCATTGTCATCCTCAGGCTCAAGCTCAGGCTCAGGTTCAAGCTCAGGCTCATTTCGACGTTGTAAAACTGTATAGACAGGCTCACTCGATCTAGGTATCTGAAGAGGCAAAGGTAGTAGCAATGTTAGGGTTAAGACAATAATTTCCAATTGATTTATGACTCGTCCATGGACATCCATCTCATGGATCTACGGAGTCAAAGAATTAAGAACACCGGCCTGAAAAATAATACACTATGTTAGATATAAATTTTTATTAAAAAAATTAAATTATTAAAATAATTGTTATAACTTACCACGTTATAACATTTGTTTCTGTATAATACGTACAAGTCATCCATATAACCATGAGGCATATATCACGACTCAAGAAAATGCAGCGTCGGACTATGCGTCCGAGGACAACCATACCATCTCTGAAATTTTTCGGATGACCAATTAGCTAAATATTTTTAAAATTATCATGTAAGTCTCAACATAATTAACATAATTGACATAACTAAACTTCACTTTTTAAAATTACCTTGCAAGTTCTAACATAATTGATCATGTACGCAAATCTAATAAATCTTTCTTCCCAATCTAACATTACTGTGCTATCTATTGTTCTCTTCCTCAATGTAGCCCACTGTTTGACAAGACCTGGGATAAGTTGTTGTAAATTAAATTGTTGCATACATCTATCCACGAGATGATACAATACAATGTGTAAAAATATTACACAAGATTGGTGCAAGCTCATATCACGAGTTATCTATATAATCTTCATATCTCCACCTGCGGTATGAAGATATGAGATCCATACAACCTAAAAAAGAATAAATAATTAAATAAATGAGAAGAAATATCATAATAACAATTTAATTAAACATATAAATTAAAATATTTATATTTACCATAAAGGAGAGAAGAAAATCCAACTCGGTCCGATATGGTAAGACACTATGATGCGGATCACCAATATACGTCCTATTATGCGTCATCCATCTACACGCTCAAGGGAATAAAAGATCATCACTCGTAAGTATGGGCCTATCTACTGGTAATCATTCGTGTGCCCGTACTTGTAATAACGATATACATCTCATAAGCTTCGATGGTCGTTTCCCTTCGTTCCTTACAAATTTGCTAAGAGAACATTACAAAAATGCAAGAACGACGACACCCCAAGTATAACGTGACATATGAGATAGATATCTAAATAAATGAAGTAAATTACTGTCAACAGTATTACCCGATGCATTTGAAAATAATGTGACTCCATATAGTGCCAATAGATATCTACGAGTATATTTATTTATCTAATATAAAGTTAAAAATTAATAAATAATAAAAATTCATATATATATATATATATAAATTTTAATTTGATATTTTTATAATAATAAAAAATTAAATTTTACTTCATTTATAGACATATCTTTATTCGATAATCTCCCAAATGTATCATGTAGCCATGTAAGGATAATAGAACTGTAAAAAGAGCTTCTATCAGTACGAGGTAGCTTTCCAAGACACTCATAGATAAGATTGTGATACTCCTTTCTCGTTGTATGTGGTACAACAATAGGGCATCCATCGATCTTTAGTTCCAAACAATGAAAAGTGTCCTCTAATGTGATGGTCATCTCTCCAAATAGAAGGTGAAATGTGTAAGTCTGTGGCCAAAATCTATTAGCTAATGCATAGAAAAGGTATGAATCATGATGCAGCCACCGGATGCGCTGGTACTACTTAAAACCAACAGCAGCAGCAAACGCTTCTTGTTGACCATTAATGTCTCAATATCTAAAAAATTACGCATGATATTGTACTCGTAAATGGGAGTCATAATCAATTTGCATAGTTATAAAATTAATTATTAAATAATTATATTATTATAATCTATCTCTGCATTAATAATTTTTAAATAAAAATTATAATCTGTCCCATCCATATATCACTCGATATATGACCCTACCAATCGGTTAAAACAACATCTATAGTCGGACCTTCAAGAATACGTCCATCATTAGCTGTCATCTATTATAATAATTTTTTTTTTAATATAGTATAATATTTAAATACTTATTTTATTTATTAATTTTGCTGATCGATTATAACAACACGATCATAATCACGATCACGATTGTGATCTTAATTAACGCGATCATGATTGTCCTACGTTATGGATCACGATAACGATTTTGATCATGATCATGAGAACGATCACGATCATGATCACAATTACGATCTTAATCATGATTGTCCTACAATACGGATCACGATCATGATCACAATCATGAACATGATCATGATTGTCCTACAATACAGATCACGATCATGAAATTTTTTAATAATTTTCCCTAATTTTTATCTTTTACTTAGTGGAGTTAGTGGTTAACAGTTAGCATATTTAAGTATAAGAAGGGGAAAAGTCTCTACAAAGTCTTATCATTTAGTTAAGTGGTCTTTTTAAAAACATAAAAAAGAAAAAAAGAAAATCTTTTTAAATACATAGTTTTTCTTTTTTTAATAATCGATTTTGATCACAATCACGATCATGATCAAGCTCTTATCAAGATCATAAGATCTTATCAAAATTAAGATCTTGATCTCTTAAGATTTTATCAAGATCAAGATTGATCTCTTAAAACTGAAGCATGTATGATCGTAGATGTTCATAAAATGAAAGATGAGAGTTACCTGAGAAGAAGAAAGAAGAAGAAGAAGAAGACGATGGATGGAGCTTCTGTAAAAAAAATTGGTGAAGGTTGTCAATGGGAAGAAAAATTGAGGAAGAATGTAAGAGAGGAGAGAGAAGATTTCAGCCCTTTAAGGGCTGAAATTTTCTCTCTCCTAATTTTAATAATTAATTAATAATTTTAAAAATGATTTTTGATTTGTAAATGATTTTTTAAATAATTAGAGGTGAGAGAAAAAGTTCAACCCTTTAAGGGCTGAACTAGGTTCTCAACACGAATTTCGATAAATTTAGGTTTTTTTAAATAAATAGTTAATCATTTAGGTTTTTTTTTTAAATTTTAAACAATTAATAATTTTTAAAATGATTTTTTATTTTTAAATAATTAGAGGTGAGAGAAAAATTCTCAACACGAATTTTGATAAATTTAGGTCTTTTTTTAATAAATAGTTAATTATTTTGGTTTTTTTTTTAATAATTTCCCCTTGTTAAAAGCTTCATAGAGGAATGTTGGAACTTCTTTGATGGCATTCACGACATGATTAATGATGGGAAGTACAAAAGCCAGTGCTCCTCCTGGATTGATACATCATTGGATCAGCTTTGAAGAAAAGGCAGTGTAGATTAGATTTGGCCCTTATTTTCCTCTTTGATGAACTAGAAATGTTGGAGTATTAATTTTGCCTCAACAAGAATAGAAGCAAGATGTAGATAAATCACACTCTTTTTATCATCATTGCTTTGTGGAAAAAATTTCAAGACTTCCCGTTCTTTAATAGGCGAATCAAACTTGTAGTTCCATCTTATTTTCTTCCCTTTATATATATATATATATATATATATACTTATAACAACTTTTTTCTTTTCTTTGTGTTGTTTGCAGGAAGATCTACATACTCCATATCCATACACCCATCTTTATTCCTCTTGGAGTAATTGTTTATCAGTTGTGTAGAGGGGCGGACAATGCCAACTAGTATGAGAGGAGACATGAAACATGTATATTTACCACTGATTGGCCAATTCTTAGAGTACTTGTGCATCGGTTGTGCTCGAGGATAGACAACACCTAATGACGTAAGAGCAATAAAAGACGTGAGACATGCAGATTTATGCTAGTTGGTTAGTCTCCGGAGAAATTGTGCATTAGTCATGCTCGGGGACGGACAACGTTAATTTGTTGAAGATACCTCCTGCTGAAATACATACACAACGGTTGGCCAATCTTTAGAGGAACTATTTATCGGTGGTGCTCGGGGCGGACAATGTCGATTGGCTAGAAGAATCACTCGACACGGGATTTGTACATGTCGGTGGCTAATCTCTAAAGTAGTTGTTTATCAGTAGTGCTCGAGGGCGCACAACTTTTAACTATATTAATGAGTTTTGCTAGAGTAATCTGAAATTACACTCAAAGTAACATAGTGATTTAAAATTGTTAGAGTAGTACTTAAGATGTAATCTTTTATGGTACATTGGGATGTATCAAATCATCTTTTGGATTAGCTCAAGTGGTTAAGGTGGTTAGTCGGTTGTGCAACTGCAAGTGGTTGCCTAGCCTTCTCTACTTAATAGAGATGTAACAAA
Organism: Akebia trifoliata; assembly: GCF_017979445.1. Classification (NCBI taxonomy): domain Eukaryota; kingdom Viridiplantae; phylum Streptophyta; class Magnoliopsida; order Ranunculales; family Lardizabalaceae; genus Akebia; species Akebia trifoliata. The sequence continues at coordinate 3,054,020 of NC_141375.1, read as the reverse complement.
GATCAATGTATCAATGACATTATCTCAAACATTTCATTTCATTCTATTATAACTGTTGAATTGAGAATCTTTTCATGGTATCAAAGCCATGGCTAGTTTCAATCTTGCGATTTGGCCACCCATGATCCTACAACAACAAACATCTTTTGTATACTCCTTTAATGTACTCAATTCTTCCACCACCCTCATCAAAATCAACAAAAGAAAAAAAGTAAAGAGAAGAGAGATCACGTATTTAGATTGTGGACTAATGCCCTATAGATGATTTAAGGTATTCTTTTATTTTAAAATTAATGCATGTTATATAAAGTTCTTCATTTTTTCATACAAATTATCAATTGGAGCTTAAAATGAGCTATATTTTCTAAAAAGATTATTACTTTTAAAAAAGATAATTTGTTATTTTTGAAAAGAAAAAATCATTAACTTATATCTTTAGTATTGCAAATTTAACTAAGTTGATAATTTTGTAGATAATATGTTAATTTTTTGAAAGAATTATTTATTTATTTATATAATGAATTGAAATGCTTTTTTCTCATTTGATTCTTGAAAAATGGACCCAATGGGTACTCGTGTTTTTTGGGAGTTTTGATTTCGATTTTATTTAAATAAATATAATAATTATGATTCTAAGTTCCTTAGGGCCCATGTGGATGTAGTAGCTAGTAGTACTTAGAACATAAGTACTATCTAAAATACTGTACCAATTCTGAGAAGTGTTGTTATCGAAGTACTTCTGACAGAGTTTTGCTTTTGAGAACTATTTTGAATTCTAGTAAAATGATCAAAATGCCCTTATAAATACTAGGGGAGCAAGTTAATTCGGTTCAAACCGAGAACCGAACCAAACCGTTTATTTTGGATTGGTTTTGGTTAGGTTTAGACTAAATACAGTTTGGTTTCGAGTTTCAAAAATGAACAACCGATGAGTTTGGTTCGGTTCTCTGTTCATACTTAATAAAAAACCGAACCAAACCGAAAACCGAACCAACCATTATTTTTAAATAAAATATAAGTTTTTTTTTCTTTTTTAAAACCCTAACTCTACTATTTCTCTCTCTCTGTCATCTCTTGCAGGTGAAGTTGTGAGTTTCCTCTCAACTCCGGCTGTCGGGGTCATCCCCTCCCTCTCTCTCTCATGACTGTTGGCGTGTGGCGTGCGGCTGCGGGTCTTCCTTTTCTCTCTCTCTCTCTCTTAAGTTGTAAGGCAAGCGGTTAGTGGCTAGTGGCTGCGGACTGCCTCTCAACTCTGACAGTCGGCCATCTCTCCGTCTTTCTCTCTCTCTCTCAATACAGGGGAATACTTCAAATCCTCTCTTATATCATAAGTCATAGGATTGTAACAAATTGTAACAGCTCATTAGTTTTTCTATTTTTTTATTCATTCAAATTAGTTGTTCCTTAGAGTTAGGAAGCAGTTTCAAATTGTCCTATATTTTAGGATCTCAAACAAATGTTTGTTATCCAGTATGTGTATTTAACTACTGTTGAATGTATATGAAAAGAATAGAATTGATTTTCTCAATGTGTTATGGTATCAGAGCTCTCACAAGTAGTATAAGCTGATCCAATTTTTTTTCCCTTTTTTCTTCAGCACTCATGGCTACTGAATCTGACCCTGCAACCATCTTCAACACTAATGAACCACACCAAACTCTCATCAGCATCAATGTTGCTGCTCAGGCCTTTCTCAAACTCACCTCTACCAATTACCTATCCTAGAAACTGCAGTTTCAAACACTCTTCATCGGCTATGACCTTCTTGGCTATATTGATGGCTCCAAACCATGTCCACCAGCCACCTTGACCCAGTCCAATACAACTAGACCCAATCCCAGTCACACTCTATGGACCAGACAGGACCAGTTGATCCTCAACACTATCATTGGCTCCATCTCACGCACCATTATTCCTTTCATAGCTTAAGCCAAAACCTCTAGACAAGCCTGGATAATTCTAGAAAACACCTATGCTAAGCCCTATTGTGGCCGCATCAAACAAATCAAAAACCAACTCAAAAACATTACTAGAGGCTCCCTTGGTATCCCTGAGTTTATGCAAACTATCAAAACTCGAGTAGATGATCTTGCTTTTCTTGGAGCCTCAATAGATGAAGAAGAAATCACAGACAAAATCCTAGATGGTCTTGGTGATGATTACAAAGAATTAGTCCACGCTGTCCAAGCAAGAGATACCTCTACCACTTTTGAAGAACTTCATGAAAAACTCCTCAATTTTGAAGCCTCTCTTCAAACAAACCCACCTGAGCCACACCATTTTCCAACTACTGCAAATCCCACATATTGAACCAACAACAAAAATTGGTGTTCTTTTCAACCACAAGGCACTACCACCACCAACTGGTGCCCATCCTTCATCTCAATCAACCACCCACCTGCTGCAAGCAAAGCAGGACCCCATTCATCACAGGGCCCTCGTCCTCCTCCTAGACCATACCTTGGTCACTGCCAAATTTGCAGGATTCAGGGTCACACTGCCAAAAGGTGCCCTTCATTTCGTCTTGTACCAGTTCACACTTCCCCCACATCCAGCTCTTCCCAACAAGGCACACCATGGCAACCACAAGCTCACCATGCCACCAATCCTTCCACCACCCCATCTTGGCTTTTAGATAGTGGTGCCTCACACCATGTCACATCTGATCTGAGCAACCTCTCCATGCATGCTCCATACATTGGTACTGATGACATCATGATCGGAGATGGCTCCAATCTTCCCATCACCCATACTGGTTCCACCTCTCTCAAAACTCCTCACAATACCTTTACATTAAACAATGTTCTCTGTGTTCCATCTATGAAAAATAATCTAATCTCTATATCCCAATTTTTCTATTCTAACAATGTTTCCATAGAGTTCTTACCATCCACTTTTCTTGTGAAGGAACTTCGAACTGGGACAACACTACTGAAAGGACGAATTAAAGATGGTGTCTATAAGTGGCCAACCTCCTCCCCTTTGCTTGCCTTCTCCACAATAAAAATCAGTTGCGTCGATTGGCACCATAGATTAGGACATCCTGCTTTTTCAATTCTCAAACATATTGTTTCCAGCAATCATTTAGGCTCATCTTCCTCCTTATCCCCTGATTTCTCATGTAATGCTTGTCTTTGCAATAAAAGTCACAAGTTGTCTTTCTCTAACTCTACAATTGTCTCTACTAAACCTCTTGAAATCATATTTTCAGATGTATGGATATCTCCAATTTTCTCACATAATGGCTTTAAATATTATGTAATCTTCATTGATCACTTCACTAAATATATCTGGTTTTACCCACTAAAACACAAATCTGATGTCAAAGAAGTCTTCATAAGATCCAAAGCCATTGTAGAAAAATACTTCAATCCAACTATCAAAACTCTCTACTCTGACAATGGTGGTGAGTACATCTCCCTAGCAACCTTTCTTTCAACCAATGGTATCTCTCATCTCACCACTCTTCCTCACACACTTGAACACAATGGTTACTCTGAAAGAAGGCACCTTCATATAGTCGAAACAGGCCTTGCCCTCCTCACTCATGCTTTTTTACCCCTCTCCTACTAAACTTATGCCTTTGCCACAACCGTCTACCTCATCAATAGAATGCCCGCTCCCACGTTAAATCTTTTCTCACCCTACCACAAAATATTTCTGACAGCACAAAATTACTCGAAATTAAGGGTCTTTGGTTGCTTATGCTACCCTTGGCTCAAACCTTACACATCACACAAACTTGAATCACGGTCCAAGCCATGTGTTTTCCTTGGGTACTCTCTCACTCAAAGTGCATATTACTGCCTTGATCCTTCAACCTCAAGAATCTATATCTCCAGACATGTCAAATTTGTTGAATCTCAGTTTCCCTACTCCTCATTATCTAGTCCGACCTCAAGTCCTCATCCCAACACCATCACCAATTGGATTCCTGCACCAATTAGAGTTATCTCACCCGCTTCCTAGCCGCTACTCACTATGCCATCTAAAGTCATCGTCCCTTAGCAACCTCTAAGTGCAGTTCCAACAACCCACCCAAATTCAACTTCCTTGCCATCCTCAATCCATCCAACCCCACCACTACATATCCCAACATCACCTCCTCCTAACCCAACCGAAACTCATCCCCTTCCAACTCATTCAATGACTACTCGAGCCAAGAACCACATTCATAAACTAATAACTAAGATGAACCTTCATACCCAACTCTCAAAATCCAACGACCTTGAACCAACAACCGTAACTAAAGCCCTTATTGATCCAAAGTGGCATCAAGCCATATCTGATGAGTGTGATGCTTTAGTTAGAAATGGAACATGGGAACTTGTTCCACCTGATTCTACACAAAATATAGTTGGGTGCAAATGGATTTTTAGAATTACACGTAACTCTGATGGCTCTATTGACAGGTTCAAAGCACGTTTGGTCGCAAAAGGATTTCATCAACGACCAGGAGTCGATTATCTAGAAACTTTCAGCCCTGTTGTTAAACCAACCACAGTTCGTGTTGTCCTCAGCCTTGTTGTATCTCGGGGTTGGCCCTTATGCCAACTTGATGTCAACAACGCCTTTCTCCAAGGACACCTCTCTGAGAATGTCTACATGCAACAACCACTAGGTTTTGTTGATCAAGATCATCCATCTTATGTCTGCAAACTTCGAAAGGCAATCTATGGCCTCAAACAAGCACCTAGAGCATGGTATCATGAACTTCACACTTTCCTTCTTCAACCTGGCTTCAAGAATTCTCATGCAGATACCTCACTATTTGTTCTCACTACTGCTGGACATATTATGTATATACTTGTATATGTGGATGACTTAATAATCACTAGTGACAACACTAAAATTATCGACTCCTTTGTTGATGTTCTTGCTCATCGATTTTCAATTAAGGATCTTGGACACCTATCTTATTTCTTGGGTATGGAGGTAGTCCCAAATCAGTAAGGTATTTTACTATCTCAAAGGCGTTACATTTTGGATATTCTAGCTCGAACTCATATGACTGATGCCGTGCTAACTCCCATTCCAACCAGCCCACCTCTGATGTTAAAATCAGGCTCTCCTTTGTCTGATCCCACAGAGTACAGGATAGTTGTTGGCAGCCTTCAATATCTCTTGATTACACGCCTAGACCTTGCATTTGTGGTTAACAAGCTCTCTCAGTACATGCATACTCCAACAACCGACCATTGGAGTTTTGTTAAACGTCTATTACGCTATCTCTGTGGCACTATTAATGAAGCCTTCCAAATACAGCGCCAGTCCCCATTGAACTTACATGCCTATTCAGATGCAGATTGGGCAGGTGATAAGGATGATTTTTCATCTACCAATGCTTATGTCATCTATCTTATTCGCAATCCAGTCTCCTAGAGTTCTAAGAAGCAGAAAACTGTTGCAAGATCTTCCACTGAAGCTGAATACAAGTCAGTAGCTAATGCAGCTGCTGAGCTCAACTGGCTATGTTATCTCCTAATTGATCTTGGTGTTCAACTACCTTGCTGTCCTGTGTTATATTGTGACAATGTTGGTGCTACCCAACTCTGCTCCAATCCTGTGTTTCACTTCCTAATGAAACATGTTGCCATCGATTTTCACTTCATTAGGGACCAAGTACAAAATGGTGTCCTTCGTGTTGGTCATGTATCTTCAGCAGATCAAATTGCCGATGCACTCACCAAGCCTCTTCACCGTGCCCGCTTTCTTGATCTCAAATCCAAGATTGGACTTCTATCTTGAGCTCCATCTTGAGGGGGCATATCATAAGTCATAGGATTGTAACAGCTCATTAGTTTTTCTATTTTTTGATTCATTCAAATTAGTTGTTCCTTAGAGTTAGGAAGCAATTTCAAATTGTCCTATATTTTAGGATCTCAAACAAATGTTTGTTATCCAGTATGTGTATTTAACTACTTTTGAATGTATATGAAAAGAATAGAATTGATTTTCTCAATGTGTTATCTTATTTGTTTTTTTTTTTTTTTTTTTTTTTTTTTTTCTGATTTTTCAATTTATTATTTCTCATACTGTTTCTAAAGAAATCTTCAGTAGATCCGAGTTTCAGTGATGGAATTTAACACAATGAAGAGGAAATCTCTTTAGGCTTTGTGCAAGAAACACAATCTACAAATAAAACCAATTTGGAGATGGCAGATCTCCTTACTTTGCTTCTCAAGGTACCCCAAATAACAAACCCTCTTCTCTCACCCTCCTCGTTTTGGCTTTTTTTCTTGTTTGAGATCATAATTCACTAATAGATATATTAATTTTCTTGCTTCTATTTATTTAATTAAATAGGCGGACAAAAACATTTCAAATGGTAATGGTGATTTCTGATCAAAGTTGTTCTATCCATCTACAATCGCTAAAGAAGGTAAGTGTTTCCATAATTTCATTGATAAATTTCTGTAATTTTTTTTTTTCAACCCATGGAACCGAACCGAACCGAACGAAACTGAATTAAGGTTAGTTTGGGTTGGTTCGGTTCTAGATCAAGTCGGTTCGGTTCTGGTTCCCATATAGTGGAACCGACCTTGGTTGGTTCAGTTCTGATTTTGCTCAAAACCAAACCAAGTTGCACCCCTAATAAATACTATATATTATTTTTAGCATTTGAACTCCACTAATTATGTCCTAATTAGTACCAATTACTATTTTAAGCATTGTAACTCCATTAATTATACCCTAAAATATGTGTTATATGTAAGTTATTAACCTAAAAAAAATATTATACTACTATTTTAAACTAAAATTATAATTAATTTTTGACAAAATTTCACTAGAACCACCACTAAAAACTGGACAAATGAAGAAGAAAAAAAAACTATTGTACCGAACATAGTTATTCTCACATTAAATTAAACCATCAAAAGAAGTATCAAAACACCTCGCAATCAATAATGGGTACTTTCTGTTTCCTCCAAAAGCCATACAGGATAAACTCAGAAAATTGATTCAATCCCCAAGTTTAAGGATTTTGCACTATTGTAACAATTCCTTGTCCAATGTGCAAATAAAAACATTTTCAAATCAAAGTCACACTTAATAGGTATGCCATTCTAGAGAGATCAAAAGTACATTCATCATAATCTAAGCAAATTTACCAAACTAGAATGAAAAAAAATAACTATAATTATTAAAAAAAAAATAAAAATGAAGAGAACCTAGAACCTTTGAATTGGATCCTCAATCCAATATATAATTGCATTCTCACACATCTTTTTAGTCTGATCTAGTTCCTCACATAAACTCCATAATGAGATCTGGGCATCTCTAGTTTCTATCCATTACCTCATTTACATGACATCGCAAAAAGTTCCAGGACCACTAATATGAAAATGTTGAGTGTATAATTTCCTCCACTCTCGCGTGAGTCATACCCCAGTTAAGTCCTATGACCAATGGCGGAGCTAGTAAGGAGCTGGTGGGGGCAATTGCCCCCACAGAACTTTGAGACACCCCTATCTTTTCAACTAATTACATGCCCCATTTGTCCTCACTCCATCACCTCTCTCCCCATTTGCCCCCACACCCTCACCTCCAATCATATTGTCCATCACAAATAATTTTCCCACCATTCAAGTTGTTCAACTATACAACTAACCATAGTTTGCCCACACTACAAGAAAATCCTGGCTCCGCCCCTGCCTATGACCCTCTTATATTCATAGTTCTCCCTTTCTCTAATAGATCGGTCTTTTAAAGTAGTTGGTTGGTTAACATGGTATCAGAGTGTTGGTTCGTATGTGTCACAGGTTCAAATCTTTCTGCCCTTACGGATGAGGGGGAGTGTTGAGTGTATATTTTCCTCCACTCATGGGTGAGTCATACCCTAGTTAAGCCCCGTGACCTTCTCACAGTCATAGTTCTCCACTTATCCAACATATCGATCTTTTGGAGTAGTTGGTTGGTTAACAATAATTGTACTTGAAAAAGCTTGCAATGGTGGTGATGATGTTGAAGGGATGGATCCAAATACAGTAGGATAAGAAAGTGAAGTGTCAGGCAATGCAGTTGGAGCAAATGAGGGAGAAAATGCATACCCATTTCAAGATAATACAGAAATTTCAAGTTTCTGTGATTTCTCACAGTGCCCAGGTAGTCCACTGGTGAAGTAGAATTTTCCAGGTGAAGTGATGTTAAATAGATAATTTCCATGTCCCAAGTATAAGATTGGCTCTTTAAGGTTGCAGGTTTTGATAGCTTGCTCTGTTACTTAGATAACTGAATCTTTACTTGGTGGGTAGAGAAAAACTGTAATTAAACATAAAGAGTGAAAATTTGAAGCTAACCATTCATGAAGATTAATGGGTTTTTGTCATTGGAAAAGACAATGCTGCCGAGATGGGGAAGATGATTGCGTTTCAAAACATCAATGGACAAACGTCTAAGAACTTACCTTTGATGACGGTGAACTGAATAGACAAAATGATTGGGCCCATTGACCGAAAAGATAACGTTGGCCATTGACTGAGAAGAGGACGCTGTGCAGCTTCAATGGGTTTTTGCTTCGTTAGGGTTGGAGGTGAATTGTGCAATTTTAGAAATTATCGGGGATATGTTGTGTAATTTTTCAATTTCATAGTGGGCATAATTGTCCATGGAGCTGTTATTTTAAGGTAATTTTAATTCCCTGCATGAGCATTTTGAGAAGCTAGTGCTCCGTCAAAACAACACGTCAAGTGCTCTTTTTCGTTGTCGCTGTTTTTTTTTTTTTTTTTAATGAAGTCGTTGGAGAAATCAATCCAAACAGACCCATTGAAACAGCTACCTACAATACCGTAGAGCGGACTATGGCTTTATGATCAGCCAAATAGTATGTGCAAGAGAAATGCTTGTTCGATCAACCATTGATAGAGTGCAGGAATTAATGCATCAGTGGCCTATGGACACACGAATATCCTGATCACCAATTGGCTATAATAAATAGTGACAAATCAAACATAAGAGATAAATCATTACTCATACAAATCAATCGATAACAAACAAATATTATGAAATGAAAAACATTTCAAATTCCTAGAATAAAGACGATTTGACATTTAAGAAATACCAACCCTTGAATTAGTCTGATAACAACAATGTTCATATATGTAATTAATATGTTTATACATTACGTACAATAGCAAAAATAAATAAACTTCAAATATTCATTACCACTCTTAATTATTATTATTATGAGGGAGTCTTTAGGGAAATATAATAATTAGTATCCTCAGAGAAATATCTTATGGGATATTTCCAGACTTCGCTACTTAGTTGTTGTGCCTTTCAATCAGCGCCTTCAAATCGTCACTGTTCGTACCCACAACCTTTTCTATCTCTTGTCCATCTTTAAGGATCATAAAGGTCGGTATTGTTTCTACCTTATACTTGTCATGAACTATCTGCAAATTACCAATTTCTATTAATAAATAAATAAACTTACTTTAACAAGGAAAAAAAAACAAGAAAAATCTTGCAATATTATTAGATAGAGCGAAAAGGTATTAGATTTATTTACCTTCAGTGCACTAACGTCCACCTTGAGGAATATAAGCTTAGGAAATGTACGGGCTAGATCAAGCACAGAATAGGCCATATCTCGCCATGTTGCACTCCATTTGTCCGTGAAGGAGACCACCACCTGCAATTATACATCACAAATATATAGGAACCTTGGTAAGACAGGTTTAATAAACTCTCAAGGCAATGTTTCATTTGAGAGAAAAACAGTTGGATTTTACGAGATTGAATCTTAACGTGGGTGACTTGTTGACCATGCATATAAGTTTCCCCTATGTGGGATTCTTTGGTTTGTAGTTGCTCAAAACTAGGAAACTATATACCAAAACAATATCTGCTCATATTGTAGTTTCTGAATACTAGAAAACCATATAATATTGGTTTTCCGATTTTGTGTAACACATCATTTCTTCGTGTGTTCTTCTTTGGAACACAACGAATAAGAATTAATCTATCCTCTCTTCTCATACATGTAAGATTATATGCCGAAGCACGTAAATTATGTGTGATTTCTTAGTGGCTTTTGATTCTTTATAGTATCAGAGTAGAAAGTGTTCATTTGATCTTCTACAATTTTAGTTATTCGTTTTGTTTTTCTTCTCTAATGGTGGAATCAGATGGTAATCCTAGATGGAGCCTATCATAAGTTTTATTGAATGTATGGAATAAATTATATCCCTTGGTCTTGGGCTGTCACCCTGTCCCTTGGTAGCAAGAAGAAGATGGGGTTTGTCAATGGAAAATCGGTATGTCCTATATATGATGATCTGAAATTTGAAGAATGGATCTCTCAAGATCAACTTGTTACATCCTGGCTTCTCGACTCGATGGAACCTCAAGTTGCTGAAATCTTTACCTTTTGCGAATCTGCAAAATACTTGTGGGAATCTGTGGCCGATTACTATGGTAACAAAAATAATGTCGCTCACATATTTGAATTAAAACGTGCGATTGCCGTTAACACTCAAAGTGATACTAAGTTCATTGAGCAATTTGGAAATTTGAAAAGAAAATAGGACAAACTGGATATGTATCACCCACACTATAGATGCCAAGATCCTTTTGAAACGTGTTGAAGAAGATACAATATTTTCTCTTCTTATTAGTCTGAAGCCAGAATATGAAAATCTCAAGAGTAATATTCTTATGAACTCTACTTTGCCTTCTTTGTCCAGTGTGTGTGCTACTCTTCAATGTGAAGAAACTCGAAGAAAGGCTATGACTAGTGAGTTGAAATAATTTTCTGAGAAAATTGAATCTAGTGCTCTTGTGGTTGATGATAATGATAAGAGAAGACTCTTGGACAACGAAAAAGAAAAAAAAACTATCGAAATACGGGTCGACGAGATACTTATATGTGTGATCATTGCCAGAAAAATGGGCACGCCAAGGAATGATGTAGGGAGCTTCATCCTCACCTCAAGCCAAAGTTTGATAAGAATAATAAAAAGAATCATGCAGTTGTAGCCAATGCATCGATCTCAATAAATCAGATAAACCATTTTTTTTCCAACAATTGAGTAAGTCATCTCCAAATTCTGAATCTGATCATTTGTCATGTACTCTTACAATAGGTAATCTCCAAGCCTATTCATCAAAGTCTTCTACTTCCAATACCTGGATTGTTGATTCTGACTCCACTGATCATATGTTCAATGACCCTTAGCATTTATATGATTTTTCCCACAATTCGAACAATCAGTTGTATCGGTTGCCAATGGAACCACGGTTTTTTTTTTGTTCTCCCAGTTCAGAGTCTTTTTCTTGTTCTCCCAATTCAAAGTCTTTTGTTGTCCCTTCGTGGCAAAATTACAAATTCTTTGAATTGCAATGTTGTTTTTTTGCCTACTGCTGTGATATTTCAGGATCAAACATGGGGGAAAAGGATTGGTGAGGGGGTTTATTCTCATGGCCTCTATATCCTAAACCTTATGATAATCCAGCATGTCATTCTAGTAGCTTGTTAGATAGTCTTCTTCTACATAAACGACTTGGGCATCCTTCTAATAGGATTTTGTCATCTATGTTTCCTGATGTTTCAATTAAGTATCTGCTTATGATGTTTGTCATTTTACAAAGTAAACTCGATTACCTTTTGTTAATTCATTTTCTACAGCCGTTGAACAGTTTGAATTAATTCACTCTAACTTATGGGGTCTTACACATGTTGTAGATACCCCATTTTTGCATCTGCCTAATTCAACAATTCATCCTTCAGTTGCAGTGAATTTCTAATAATGAGCACAAAAAACTCAAAAGCTTCAGAGTATTGTTCCCGATCTTTTCATTTCTAGTCCTTTCATCTCCTTTACTCATTACGACTTGATATAGAAAATTACGTACACTGAGGATCGTCACAATTTACACCCAATTTAATAAGCACGTACGCTTAGGTTCACTACATCTTTCATAACTTAAAGACAATACGACGCCAGGAAAATGTGACCTCGAGACTTACAAATAATCACATTAGAACCGAAAGAAACCTCACACCAAAATTCATAAATATTGGCAAAAATCAACAAAATAACAAAAATACCCCTCATATATATTGGACCTTCAAAAAATCTCGAAAGTACCTTCATTGCATTCAAAATATAATTTCAATTCTAACGGGACCTAAATCAACGAAAACGAAAAAATTTATGAGAAATCACAAAAATGACCGAAACACCCCTCAAGGTCCAACTTTGACATTGAGACCTTGATTCTTAAGAAAACGAGATAGAAAATTATCAACATGATTATGCGCATTGAAAATCTAAAAAAAAAAAAAATTAGAAAATTCAAAATCAAGTTAAAAATTCAATTAAAATTTTATCAAAATCAAATTTAAATTCGAATTAAAAATTAATCAACCAATTAGAATTCAAATTCAAATTCAAATTTAATCGACCAATTAGAATTTAAAATTAAATTAAAATTTCATCAAATTAAAATTAAAACTTAATCGACAAATTAAAAATTAATCAACCAATTAAAAATTTAAAGTAAAATTTAATCAAAATCAAATTAAAAACCCAAATTAAAAGTTAATCAACCAATGAAATCAAATTCAAAGAAAATTCAATCAATCAATAAAAGTTAAAACTAAAATTTAATTAACTAATAAAAATTTCAAATCAAAATTGATCCATAAGATTCAAGTCAAAACAATCATTCAAAATTAAAAATAGAATTAAGATTGACCAATCAAGATGTAAGCGTTGGAGGACTCTTAAGTCACGAGTACCGTGGGATTGCTACTCCCATTCTCCTAAAAAGAAACGTAGGCTATGAATAAACAGGCTTTTGTTTCCCAATTGTTCAGTATAGAATCTGAAGTGAAAAACATTGATAAAAGGTAAATCTAGGAAATGAAATCTTGGTCTTATTTGGGTCTTCTGAATCCAGGTTAAGAAGATAAATCTTGTTGGCTTGTTTCTATTGAGGGAGTCTAGTCAATTTCATCATATTGAAGAGTTTTTAGTTTTTAAGTTTTGTTATGTTCATTTTATTCTACTACTTGTTTAGGATTCTTTTCCTTTTGTAATCCTGTCGTTTTTTAAGATTTGTAAATTTTAATCATGTTTATTTTTTTAGTACACTTTACTTGCTAAGGAACTTAAAAAAAAAAAAAAAGAATCAAAGCTTAAGAAAGGACATCACCTAAATAACTTAATTAAAAAAAAATGACATAACTTCTATATATTTCTGGTCCTTGTTGGGTATATATTTTCCTATTTGGTTATGGGGATATTGCAATGGATTTTCTAGGTTAATGCTTTGTTTTAACGTCTACAGTCTATACTATGCATATGGGTTGGAGTGAATATTTTATTTCAAAGTTAAGAATTTGGCTTTCTCTCAAGTTGATCATCTTCAACGCAAAAATCAAAGGCTAAGCGAATTTTCCTTTCTATTTTGGGAAATCACATATTACTTCACAGCAATAAGTAAACAACCAAAAACAGCAAATCAAGAAGTTAAATCAAAGGCAGATTTCCCAAAACATGCACAATATTTTGAATATTTACCAAAATGGTAAAAATAGTAAAATGTATTTTTTTTTTACCGAAAATACCCTTTTTTATTTTTTGACTGAAATTACGAAAATAAAATTGATTTCGATAAAAAAAATTGTAAATACATATGATTGTTGGATTATCAAAAGAGTGGATCTTTTTAGTTGGATTTTCATTTTTTTAAGGTTAAAATTGTAAATACATATGTAAAATAAAAAAAAGGGTATTTTCGGTATAAAAAAAAACACATTTTACTGTTTTTACCATTTTGGTAAAAAATTAATTCCAAAAACGGTAAATTTACCGTTTTCGGAATTATTTGCTATAGTGTACCGTTTTGGTAAATAATTTCGACCCATGATTCATTTTCCCATAAAAATAAAAACCCAGATGGTACCAATTTGCCGGTAATACTGGTCTCTCTGTTCCACTGATTGAGTGTTTGACAGTTGATCATCTTTCCTCTTCTGCTCATGTTTCGTCTTTTGCTGCTTCTTTCTTCTCTCTTTCAAACTATTGTTCCAAGCTCTCAAGAACGAACCTAAACACTCAGAACTACGCAAGATATATATCCAATTAAAGAACCCCTTTATATTACAAACTCAGTGGACCAAGAACATTTCTAACCTCAAACAACGTTTGATGCGTAGCGTCCAATTTCCTAGTGATCTCTATTTGTTTCCAATGGTTTTTCCTTTTTAGAAATCCCTAGGAAGTCTCCTCTCATCTCAGCCTTTGGAATCAATGGAAAGTCTCAAACTTCGTTTCGTTTGAAGCTAGTATTTTTTCGTGTAGGGAATCTTCACGTATAAATAAATAGAATCGACTCAAAACGGGTAAACTTTTGATAGGCAAATGCTAAAGTGACTTTAGTAGTGTTCGAAATTGAGCTGATGTTGAGGCGTGCAAGGAGCTATAGATATTTTTCCTCGAGATACGTGTGAAAGGCATCTTTGGTTACACTTACGCGCAAGTCAAGAAAAGACAAATATGGCCCTACGTTTTTTTTTTTTTTTTAACTTTTTTGGGGAATAACTTTGAAAAAGAGAAACACTTTGGCATCCAAAAAAGTACAATCCGATGGCACCCGCACATCAGCAAAATTTTAATAACTTTAAAAATATAAATATCATAATGCTAAACGGACCTCAATTCACACTTTGCATAATCATGGATGCTTTTCATCGAGATATGAGTGAAAACCTTCTATGATTCTGTGCTGTGGGCACCTCCACATCAGCAAAGTATTTATGAATTGAGATCACTCCAGCACAACTCAAAATTATCTTTTACTGTTTTATTTTAGTTTAAAATTTTTAACTTGGGTGGCCGTCAATTTTGAAAGTCTAGATTAAGTTTTAATTTATGAAAATTTAATTTATTATTATTATTATTTTTATATATTTCATGAATTATAAATTAAGAGAATTGCTATTGCCACACCAATTGTGTGCAATTTTTGAATGATTAATTGATTTATAAAGAAATTGGTGTGCCATTAGTAAAATTTGGTATTGTAATAGTGGCCCTCTAAATTAATTAAGGTCTGTATTATCGTGATAATCCTTGTAAATTGTAGGGGAAAATTCTAGAGCACGGACACGCGGCTCGGATAAGGTCCAGGATTAATGATTTTAAGGTCGGAAGAACCGCGGCTCTTGCTCGGTTTATTAACCCCGACGAATGCGTGGATTCTAAGCTCGGAACTAAGCCATCAGCCGGTGAAGTGGTCCGGGCAGCTGCCTCATAGGTCGCTAGGACAGATTTGACATGTGTGCCAGTGATAGACAGTCAGTCCTGACAACCCACGTCATGTCAGACCAACTCTGATTTTCTCATAAGTGATAGGGCAGTTGCAACAACTCCTGCAGCTGACATGTCAGGGAGTGGGTTAACTGCCCAAGGTCACTTCAAAGGATGGCACAGAAATCGAACCAGATAAACGCCTATATAAGGAAGAAAACTTCGAGTAAAAGAGGTTCGAATGCTCCTTCTCTAAACACACTACACAGATCAATTTGGCTAACTTGATCGTCGGAGTGGGCTGTTTTGCAGGTCCCCCGAGCTTAAAGAGAAGGAAAGTGTAGAGTCGTTTCGTGCATCTACAATTTGGCGCCGTCCGTGGAAAACTTACAAGGAGAAAAACGACCAATATGGGAAGAGCTAGAGGCGAAAATCGTGGAGAGCCATCAAACCCACTACCAGCAGACTCGCCCCCAAACGCGCCGGATCCAATGCTAGCAATGTACAACTTACTCACGGAGATGAGAGAGGAAATGCGCAGGGGGTTGGAGAAACAAAATGATGAGATAGTGAAAATAAGAAGGGAAAATGAAGAGCTCAGGCAAAGGTTAGGCGAGCGTGCGGAGACCGAGGAAGGCCCAGGGGCAGAGCAGAGTAGCGACCATCCTGTTCGAGCGGCAAGAACGGAGGTAGATTGGACTGAAGATTCAGCAGCAGTAAAAACGCAGCAGGGAAGCTCCGAAGTTAAAGAAACCATGACGAGGAAGGAAGTGGAGGAGATGCTCAAAAGGAGGGATGAGGAATTCGCGCGAGGAAAGGATCCCGCGCAAAAGGTACGGAACGCAATTCGGGAACTCAAAGGGACACCATTCTCGCAGGCGATAATGAAGTCAGAACCACCCAGGTCGTTCCACATGCCAAAGTTTGAAACTTATGACGGGACGCGAGATCCCATTGACCATATACTGCACTACAGAAGTCAAATGGTGCTTTACCAAAATGATGATCCGTTGCTCTGCAAGCTGTTCCCGTCAACCTTGAGGCTCGGGGCCATGATGTGGTTCCAGGCCTTACCAGCTGGGTCCATTACGAACTTTTCCGAGCTGGAAGAAACGTTCGTTGGGCAGTTCGTGCACCTGCGAAGGAAGAAGGTCGGAGTTAACACTCTATTTAACCTTCGACAGGAGCCCGGGGAGAGTATTAGGTCGTTCGTAACCCGTTTTCGAACGAGAGCCCTGGACGTAGAGGGCATGGACGAGGCCACAGCATGCGCGGCGTGCATCGCTGCGGTGATCCCGGGAACACGGTTGCATGAGTCCTTGATCAAGTCTATCCTACTCGTCTAGAAGATTTGTATGCGAAGGTGGAAAAGTACATCCTGGTGGAAGAATCTGTGAAGGGCAGAAGAAGAAGCACCCAGACAGTGGCTAACAGCGAAGGAGGAGTAGACGCTTCAAAGGTACCGACCCACCCCGGAGTGGAAGGAAGTAAGAAAAGGCGGAGAAATTCGAACGAGTAGTCGTGGTGGAAAAGAGGCCGGGTGTATACCCCGCTCAACGAAAAACTATCCGTGATACTAAGGCACATAAGGGGGGAGCCCGATTTCGTTCAGCCGCCACGGGGGTATAATGGGAAACCCCGAAAACCATTCTGCGAGTATCATAAGGCTGAGGATCACCCTACTGAGGACTGCTACAGGCTGCGCCATATCATCCAGGATATGATCGAAGCAGGGAAACTCAAAGGTTATGTTTCCGCGGGAGGAAGGAGAAGTGGGGAGACTACCGAGAGAGCTGAGCGAAAGCCCGAGCAAAGAAGGCCAGCTAAAGGAGGGCGTCGAGAGACGGAAGAGCGCAGGATAGTTCATACCATCACAGGATTATTAGGGGCCGAAGTGCCGTCTAGAAGGGAGATTCGAGAGAAGGTAAAAAAGATCCGACATATGGTCGGGGTTAACAGTGTGGCGTCAGGAGTACGGGTAGTTGGAACGACAAACCACGGAGCAGATCCCCGGGCAATCGTATTCACAGAGAGTGACCTAAGGGGGACGGCAGGGCCCCATCAGGACGCGTTAGTAATCGCGCTCCCAGTGGGAAACGTCGAGCTCCGAAGAATACTTGTGGATTCGGGGAGTGCGGTGGACATTCTCTTCCTAAGCGCGGCTAAGAGAATGGGGGTTTCAGGTAGTTTGGAGCCAACGCCGACCCTCGTCTATGAGTTCAACGGTGCCGCTAGCAATTCGGTAGGAGAAATCACACTCCCGATCTCAACAGGGCCTAAAGTGGTAATGACAAGATTTGTGGTAATAGATGCAGACTCGGCTTATAACGCGATCTTGGGCCGGAGATGGATACACGAGATGGAAGCAGTCCCGTCTACCTATCATCAAGTTATTCGTTTCCCGGGTAAGGAAGGAATAATGGAAATCAGGGGAGATCAGGAGATGGCGCAGAGGTGTTTTCACCTGGCTTTGAAGCAAGACCGAGGCCCTGAGGCCGTCCCACCGAAGAAGAGAAAGGTAACTCCAACTGTTAATGAATCTTCGTAGTAATTACAGAAGCAGCCGCTGCGCGACCAGCGAGTAACAGTTGAGGAAGTCGAAGCCGTGGATCTCGGGGGCGATGGAGGACAGATAGTTAGTGTTGGTACCACAATGTTGCAGGAGGAGAGGGCAGCACTACTCCAACTTCTGAGGGCAAACAAGGATGTATTCGCATGGTCATTGGAGGACATGCCTGGGATAGACCCGTCGATGGCGTGTCATAGATTAAATGTTGATGAAAGCTTCCGACCTATTAGGCAGAAGCCACGGAGGCTGTCGCCGCGCCTCAGGCAGGGGGTGAATGAGGAAATCGAAAAGCTTTTGAAGGCCGGGTTTATCAGGGAAGTAGAGTACCCAGAATGGATAGCGAACATAGTAGCAGTGCCGAAGAAGGATGGAAGGGTGAGAGTGTGCATCGACTTCACGAACCTGAATAAGGCGTGCCCAAAGGATAGCTTCCCGCTGCCAAGGATTGATAGGTTGGTCGATGCCACTGCTGGACATGAGAGAATGTCGTTTATGGACGGATATTCGGGGTATAACCAGATCCCCCTAGCAGTGGAAGACCAGGAACGAACATCATTCATTACCGAGCAAGGGCTGTTCTGTTTTAAAGTTATGCCGTTCGGTTTGAGAAATGCCGGGGCAACCTACCAGAGACTCGTGACAAAAATGTTCGAAGGATTGATCGGGAAGATTGTGGAGGTATATATCGACGATCTGTTGGTAAAAAGCAAGAGAGCGGGAGACCATCTGGCAGACCTTAAGCAAACATTTGATCGGCTGAGGAGTTTCAAAATGAAGTTGAATCCGAAGAAGTGTGTCTTCGCCGTTTCCTCTGGGAAATTCCTCGGGCACATCATCACTAGGAGAGGTATCGAGGCAAACCCAGACCAGATCCGGGCTTTGGTAGAAATACCGAGCCCCGCTAACCAAAAGCAGGTGCAGAAGTTGGCAGGGAGAATAGCTGCGCTGAACAGGTTTATCTCCAGGGTATCCGATCGATGCCGCCCGCTCTTCGCGTTATTGCAGAAGGAGAAGAATTTTGCATGGAGTACGGAGTGCGAGGTAGCCTTTAGCGACCTAAAGAGGTATTTGGGGCAGCCACCGATCCTTAGCTCTCCGGAAGAAGGAGAGGAGCTGGGGATTTATCTGGCGACCAGTCCATCATCGGTAAGCTCAGTTCTCTTTAAAGTTGAAATGGGACGGGAATATCCTATTTATTACGTCAGCAAAACATTGGGCGTATCGGAGGTTAAGTACACCAGGACGGAGAAGGTGGGATTGTCGCTCGTTTACTCGGGGCACAAGCTCAGGCCTTACTTCCTTTCCCACCGCATCCGAGTTGTGACGGACACCCCGCTGAAAGAAATGATGCACAGATCCGAAAAGTCGAGGAGGATGGCGAGGTGGGCTGTAATCCTCGGTGAGTACGACTTACAATTTGAGTCCCGGACAGCAATAAAGGGGCAGGTATTGGCAGATTTCCTTGCGGTTTCCCGGTTGAGGATCCGAACTGGGAAGAGTTGGAAAATGAAGACGAAGGGACGGAAGAAGTGGAGCTATGGGACAAGCAGGCAGGATGGAGAATTTTTGTCGATGGATCGTCAAACTACTCAGGCTCGGGGGTGGGAATAGTAATTGTAACACCGAGCAATGATAGATTGGAAAAGGTCATCAAACTCGGGTATGGGGCATCAAATAATGAAGCTGAGTACGAGGCAGTTATCCACGGGCTGAGAATGGCAAGTGAGTTGAAAATCGGTCGGGTAAAACTATGCACCGACTCTCAACTTATAGCCAACCAATGCAACGGGAAATTTGAAACAAAGGACGAACGCATGGTGAGATACCTAATCTCAGTCAAACGAGAGATTGAGAAGTTCGACCAAGTGGAGATATGCCAGATACCCAGGGATGAGAACAGGCATGCAGATTCATTGGCTTACATTGCCTCAATGCTAGGAGAGACGGAGGGACGGTCTTTACCTGTGGAATACCTGCCTATAGCAAGCATCGAACATGAGGAGAGGGAGTGCGCACAGGCCGAAAGAACGTCGGGATGGATAGAAAAATTCACTCAGTATCTGCGCTCAGAGGTTCTGCCAGCAGACAAGGGGGAGGCCAGAAAATTGCTTCGGCAGGTCGGCAAGTACACTCTCGTTGGGGAGGAGCTGTATAGAATGTCTTTCGGGGGACCACTTCTTAAGTGCCTTTCTAAGGAAGAGTCCGAGCTCATAATGGCGGAAATCCACGAGGGAATCTGCGGTAATCATTCGGGAGGACGGTCGCTCGCCAACAAGATTATCACTCAGGGCTACTTCTGGCCAAGAATGCAGGAAGACTGTAAGGTATGTGAGGACCTGTGATCAATGCCAAAAACATGCCCCTATGCATCTGCAGCCAGCCAGTGAACTCCACCCTATGAAATCACCCTGGCCGTTCTCGATATGGGGAATGGACATTGTGGGACCTCTGCCTCGGGGAAAGGGGGGCAAGCTATTCATCCTAGTAGCCACGGATTATTTTACTAAATGGGTGGAAGCTGTTCCCCTTACACGGATTCGGGAGGAAGAAGTTGTCAAATTCACGTGGGAGCACATCATAACGCGGTTCGGGATCCCTTATGCACTGATCACTGACAATGGAACTCAGTTCAAGGGCAACCGCGTGCAATCGTACTTCAAGGAATACGGAATCCGTTCCCTGCAATCGTCGCCAAGATATCCACAGGGAAATGGCCAAGCTGAAGCATCAAACAAGACAATCCTCGCAAACTTGAAGAAGAAGCTAGAGGAACACAAGGGAAGATGGGTAGACGAGCTACATAGTGTCCTCTGGGCGTACCGAACCACGGAGAGGAGGGCAACAGGATTTACTCCGTTCGCACTAGCCTACGGAACGGAAGCCGTTATTCCAACCGAGATACAGGTTCCTACAACAAGGACGCTAATGGCCGAGACCGAGTTCAATGACGAATTGGTGGCATGAAATTTGGATTGGTTGGATGAGACACGGGAAAGGGTCATAGAAAGATTGGCACGGTACCAACAGGTGTTGAAGAGGTCTTATGACCGGAAGGTGCGTCCCAGAGAGTTCAAAGTCGGAGATATGGTTCTACGAAAGGTATTTTCTAACACCAAGGAAGTCAATAGCGGTAAGCTTGGCTGTAACTGGGAAGGCCCATACATCGTGCGCAAGGTCGGGGAAACAGGCGTGTACTACTTAAAGACGCCGGCAGGGGAGGAGATTCAATCACCATGGAATGTATTCAATTTAAAGAAATATTATCAATAAAGCCATCTTTGCGCCTATGCCTGTTGTTCAAAGAAAAGCCTTGGTCCCACCACGGGACCAAACCCAACTGAGGAGTTGGTCTAAAGAAAAGCCTCGGCCCCTCCATAAGAGCCGAGCCCAACTGAGGAGTTGGTTTGGAGGAAAGCCTTGGTCCCACCACGGGGACCAAGCCCAACTGGGGAGTTGGTCTAAGGAAAAGCCTCGGCCCCTCCATAGGAGCCGAGCCCAACTGAGGAGTTGGTTTGGAGGAAAGCATTGGTTCCACCACGGGGACCAAGCCCAACTGGGGAGTTGGTCTAAGGAAATGCCTCGGCCCCTCCATAGGAGCCGAGCCCAACTGAGGAGTTGGTTTGGAAGAAAGCCTTGGTCCCACCACGGGGACCAAGCCCAACTGGGGAGTTGGTCTAAGGAAAAGCCTCGGCCCCTCCATAGGAGCCGAGCCCAACTGAGGAGTTGGTTTGGAGGAAAGCCTTAGCCCCTACACGAGAGCCAAGATAAACTAAAAAAGTCTAGTGCGGAGTCGGAGCCCCGGTTCTTTGCTAGCATCAAGTCCATGGAGAAATCTTATGGTCGAGACAAGATGTCGGTCTTGGACAAATGACGAACCCAAGGGCTTAAATATAGTAAGCTATTTCGTTTGTTTTTTTTTAAGCAATATGCCTTAACATAAAAAGCAGGAAAAAGAAAGCAAGAAGGCACGAGAGTCAACGAAAAACGAAATATTTATATATTTCCATTGAAAATTACACATAAAGTTACAAAATTGTGTTACAAAAAGGAGGAGAAAGAGAAAAAGAAAAAAAAATCATCAAGCATCCGCGGCAGGAGTGGCTTCGGCTTCATCGGGGACTTGTTCCTCGGTCGGAATAGATTGATCTTCGGTAGGTGGCTCGGGGGCAACGACAGTTTCAACTTCAGGAATCACCTCTGGCCTCTTCGCAGCAGCCTCGGCTTTCCTTAGTTTCGCTTTCAGTTTGTTGTATGCCGCCTCCCAGGCTTCTTCCGAGGAATCCAGTTGGGCTTGGAGGGAGTTGAGTTGGTCTTGAAGAGCTCTCTCTTGCTCCGCCTCCTTTGCCTTCACTAGCTCCTCCAACGATGAAATTTTCCCCTCTGCGAGAGCCATGCGGTCTTTATTCTGCTCCAGCTTGGATAGTGCGCTATCCAAGCTTTTTTGGAGTTTTTGGGAGCTGGCCGCAGCCATATCCCTCTCAGCTTGGAGCTGAGATATGCGACCCTCCGCGGATTTGAGGTCCTGCGCGGAGGTGTCGCCAGCCTCAACGAGTTTGGCCACGGCGTGTTGGACCTGGTAGAAAAGAAGAGCAAAGCGTTAGAAAGATACAAGCGCAGCGAAATAGCATCAAAACAGAAACAAAAAGTAGAAAACTTACCAAGGCCAAAGCTCGGAATGCCTCATTTGAAAATTTTGCTGAATCGCCGACAAAACTACGACGCACCTTCTCCACATCCCGCGGAAGCGTCGAAGATCGCCCTGGCAACGGCCGGATCAGATAAGGCAGAATCCTTATCCGATACCGGCCTACCCCTAACTGATGGTTGTACCAGCCAGGGGGTAGGGAGGGGCAGGCTTCCCCTACGAGCCGAACCAGCCGAGGATGTGTGCGAAGGCTCGGCTGGTTGGATTGAGGCGTCGGCAGTTGGAGGGGGTGGTAGCTGCATCACTGCCGCCGGGGCTCTGGAAGGGTGAGGCCCCCTCCTCAGCCTCTTAAGTAGAGGCTGGCGGTCTTCTTCTTCTTCTTCTCCTCGCCCGATGCCGGAGCTCCCCACCACTGGGACCCCGGTAGTTGGTGTCGGCGCAGCCTCCGCGATTTCGTCCTCGGAGTCGGAGTCCAGGACTGGGGGAGGGCGCTTGGATTGGAGCGCCATGCTCGGAGGACGGATGGCTAGAGGTAGGAAGGCGGTGGCGTAGTTGTAGAGCTCGGGATTCGATAGCAGGTGATTGATCACCACCGAATCACTCGGGAATTTGTCTTTACTCGGAGCTGTGGAAACAAGAAAAGTTTGAAGTTAGTTACCAAAAAAAAAAAAAAAAAGAGGAAATTGAAAGGGTGAAGGAAAGGGAATTAAAGTGGAAAGTTCACCTTGGGGGTTGAACGAAGGGTGGGCCAGAGAGGGAAGCTCGTCACCAGGAACGCTCTCCCATCCTCCAGATATCCGAATTGGAAACAAGAACCATTCCTTGTCCGAATCGGGAAGATCGACCAAGGACGGCTTCCCTCTCCTCTTAGATAGGTAGAAGAAGCCCGGTTTGTTCGGGCACTTCTTCAGGACGAATTGGGCCCTTATGTCCCATAGCCCGAGCTAGAGGCCATCCTCCAGCCTGATGTTCATGTGCTCGCAGGCGCTAATGAGTCGGAAGAAATTTCCACTCATTTGCCCAGGAGCCCTCCTATAGAAATTCAGGACTTCCCGAGTCAACCTGCTTAGAGTGACTCTGAGACCTGCCCTGAATTGCCCCCAGTGTACTATTGTGGTACCTGAGGGACTTTCCTTGAGGGACGAGGCCTCGTCCACGTAGGACATGCCTACGCTGGCTGGGACACCAAATGTGTCCCTAACCACCTCTAGAGGAGGGCGAGCAGGGGCGTGGGATTTTCCCTTGGCCATTTGGATGTACAGAGAAAGAAGAGGAAGAAGGGAAAGGAGAGGTGCCTCTGTTTTTTCCGTTACCTTCCTTTGAATTTGCACTTCGATTAACCGGACACCTCAGGCGACTGAACGGCACAGCAAGGGCGCAGCGGAGGCACTGACAAAGGCAGGGAGCGCACGAGGGGGCAAACGGGCAGAGTAACAGCAGGGAGAGTGGAAGTGAAAATGAAAATAAGAGGTAAATGGGATATTTATAGATAAGGAGGACCTCGAGATGTGCACTTAGGATCAACGGACAGGGTTTCTCGAGACAATAATGAGGCATTAAACGCTGAGAAAACCAATACGACCGTTCGACCCTTTACACACGAATCGATGCCACTCTCCGGGCGCCACGTGTACTCTTTGTAATAATTGCGCCGTTTAAACCAACAGACAGGACGCACACTACGATAACAACCCAACCGACCGCCGCCCTCGAAAAGTGAAAAGGCTAAGTGACGATTCGCCATAAACATATCATTAATCTTAGCTGAGACCCAATGAGAGGCACCCACGTGTCAGTTTCCTAATTTATTATTAATATTCTCGAGTGCCCGATCATTCCGACCGAACTCCCGAGAGGGGGTATTGTAGGGGAAAATTCTAGAGCACGGACACGCGGCTCGGATAAGGTCCAGGATTAATGATTTTAAGGTCGGAAGAACCGCGGCTCTTGCTCGGTTTATTAACCCCGACGAATGCGTGGATTCTAAGCTCGGAACTAAGCCATCAGCCGGTGAAGTGGTCCGGGCAGCTGCCTCATAGGTCGGTAGGACAGATTTGACATGTGTGCCAGTGATAGACAGTCAGTCCTGACAACCCACGTCATGTCAGACCAACTCCGATTTTCTCATAAGTGATAGGGCAGTTGCAACAACTCCTGCAGCTGACATGTCAGGGAGTGGGTTAACTGCCCAAGGTCACTTCAAAGGATGGCACAGAAATCGAACCAGATAAACGCCTATATAAGGAAGAAAACTTCGAGTAAAAGAGGTTCGAATGCTCCTTCTCTAAACACACTACACAGATCAATTTGGCTAACTTGATCGTCGGAGTGGGTTGTTTTGCAGGTCCCCCGAGCTTAAAGAGAAGGAAAGTGTAGAGTCGTTTCGTGCATCTACATAAATCCAAAGACCTTTTAGTATAATTTGAAATCTTGCTAAGTTAGTCATGACAACTTTTTTACGTTTTAATTTAACTTCTACGACAAGAATGCCAGACTCAATACTCAAGATGGTAAAAAAGAAAAATGCGACAGTAACTTCCTACAGCACTGCTCCCAACACTGTGCTGACTGAAGTGGTGGTGTACAAAGAACCGTTGATGCTTTTTCTCGAGATATGAGTGTTGTAAATTCAAGGGAAATCTATGGTTATCTGCACAAACACTGTTATAGAAAGTGATGTTTGGATGCAAGTGTAACACGGCTATAATAAAAATGTTTGGAGAATAATTCAGATATTAACCATCTTACTAATCATATATATGTATCATTCAATGTCATTTACCTTTTGTTAAGGCGATCTCTTACACCTGACCATGAAATATTGTGAGAAGTAGATTAGGTTCCAATACAATTAAATTTTCTTCTTCTTTACTATTATAGATAGAGAAGGCAAAGTAAAAGTGGTTCAACATCAAAATTTGAATCTCACAAATGCCCCCATCTTTACATTTAAATTTAATATAATTAAGATTATTTTGATCAAATATTAAGAAAATTACAATACACAATTCTATAGATTTTCAAAATTACAAAATTTTCATTTTTACTGTGAAATCTTCATAAATCATTTAAACAATATTTTAAATTACAAGTAAACCCTTTTTGCACCTTCTAGTACTAATTAAAGAAAAAAGAAAATGATAATGTTAGAATCGTGATGAAATGACACGTCAAAACTTACTTAATCTGTATGTGGTTGATGTGGCATGTGCATATAACCATAGATCTTTCTCTTGGGGATGCTCAAAGAAAAAAAGATCTACGTTCTATGCACTTGCCACATCAACCACGTATGTTTTGACCATCAACGTTTTGACTTGTCCTTTTATCATTAGTCATAGAGTTATCCCATTCACGACCAAGATCAATATGGCACCTTATTTTATTCCTCACGTAAGAATTTTGGTCTACCTCCACTATGACAAACAGTGCTCACGCCAACAAAACAAAACAAAAGAAAACTACTTAAATGCCATTCATCTGCAAGTTGTTTCTTATTAATTTGTCTTCGTTTGTGAATCTTTGTCGGCTATATCATCCTACAACATCAGATGATGTATGAAGAAGCTCTCCATCAAACGATTAAGATGAGAGAATACTCATGGTTATACGATAGATATGAATCGTTTGAGGTTAGAAAGTCCTATTTCTTATACGAATATGAGTCATCTCTACCAATGATAACCAACAAAGACGTGTGTTGGTTTATCGATTTGGTCGAATATAATGTGAAATACAACTTGATAAAGGGACTGGTCTCCAATGTCCACGTGTAGAGTCAAGTTGATGACTCGTGAGGGGAGTAGATCCTTTATAATACTTTTTCTTGAAATTCTCCATAGTGAATTTAAAATAGCATAGAATGACATGTTGAAGAGTACTATAAAGGATCATGCTATAGATCAGATTTTTTTTAAAAAAAATGAGAAAAAAAAAAAATTATATTAGTATGATTTACTGCTTTAAAATGGACAGTCCTGAACGTCGTTTTTTAGACGAGGGGATTATTATTTTTATATGACGTGGCAATCTTTCATCCGTCCGAATTCATTACATAGAACTGTAGGAAAAAATTACTCCAAAGGATTCGCTCCTACTCGTGAGTTGGCTCCTATGAGTCAAATAAAAATATATTAAATTCATAAATATTTTAAAAAAATATTAAAAACTATTTTGAATAGATAATAGGATATTTAGCATAAAATTTCAATAATGTTATGGCAATGGAAAAAAGGGCCTTTTTTTTTTTTTTTTTTTTTTTACAACTTAAAATAAAGCAATTTGCTACAATAACTCATGTTTTTGGACAGAAATACCCTCACCTATAATTTCTCTAATAAATTCTTAAAATTAATCTTCTAAATTATAACATTCTTTCTCTCTCAATATTTTTTACCATCAAAATAGAGAGTGGCCTGTTCTCTCTACTAAAACCTACGAAAAAGGCCATTTGACTTCACCAAAGAGACTATAGATTTGAGGAATAATAATGAATCTTGTAGCTCTCTTTTAGGCCTTTCATTTTTATTTTTTTTAAATCATTTCTATATTCTTGTAATCTTGATACATTTCTCATCCATAGATTTAAAAATGAAAAATTATAACAAGAAAAATTGATTTCACAAAATTTTTATGATTTTGTTTATACAATTTACAGTGTCGAATCTCTATGCTGGAATTGTTATGAGTAGATTCAAATAAAATTAATTATATTTATTTTAAAATGATATTTGAAAATTACTTTATGTTTGGTGTGTTTTCGTTAAAGTGAAAAGTATTGTGATTTGGAACAATTCTATTGGTTGGCATCAGTTTTCAAAATTTAATTTGAAATAAATACACCAATTAAGATATTCCAAAATTTATTTTTATACATGTGGGATAAGGATTGAAGAATCTATCGGGTGGACACAAAAAAGAAGAAAAGGACCAAGTAAGATATCATTTCCACTAAAAATGAAAAAGAAAAAGTTAAATATATATAAAAGAGAAGATGACCAAGGAATCCGATGCTAGGCGGTGTGAATCGTACCGAAAGTAATAAAAACAGGGCAATATGGTCCCCATGGAATAAGCACTGTTGCACAATTTGGTCCCATTACCTATTGGACCCGGCTTTCTCTTCTCTTTGATCTAAATTGTTATAAATTTGTTTTAAAATTCTACAGAGTCTGTCCAGCAGTTATGGCCACATTTTATTATTAGAACAAATTTTGTAGAGATTAGTTTCCTAGAAAATTGTTAAACATAAAGCTCTTATCTATTTATTCAAATAACAATCTTGTAAAAAAATTGTTTGTTTAATCCACTCCAATAAGAGATTGGAGTTAGAGAAATACATGGGAAGATGTCCAATTTGCTAATTTGGTTAAAGTCTATTAGTTTTGATATCACGATCTAAGTTAAACTACCTAAACCTACTAATTATTGATCATTAAACTCGCTTGTGATGTTTTAGAGTTGATGGTGCCAGCTTGCTAATTTGGTTGAAGTCTGTGAGTGTTGATAGAGTAATGCTGGGGTGACATTGGGATTTATTACGATTCTCACATTTCTGACATGGAGGTGTGCACATAACCATAGATGCTTTTTTACTCATATCTCAAAGAAACAATTTATGGCTTTCACATCAACGTAGTGAGAATCATAGTGAAAAACAAAGTCCCCCACCCAGGATTTTCGTGTTGATATTATAACCTAAATTCAAAATCTACCTTTAATGTGGAAGAACAAGATTGGATTGATTCTCATAGATGTGATTATAGGAACCTTAATAGGGCTAATATAGAAATAGCGTAGAATCCTAACTAGAAACAAACCACTGCCGCGTTAATAAAAAGGCCCATTTTTTCTTTATTGAATTAAGAGCCTTGCTGGATTGACTTCAAGATTGGACCTCATATCGCACATCTTGATGTGAAAGTGGATAAGAACCATAGATGCCTTTTCACTCGTATCTCGAGGAAATGAATCTATGGTTCCCATACACTTTCATGTCAACGTGCGCCATGTGAGGTCCAATCTTTAGGTCATTTCAGCATTGTTCTTGAATAAAAACAATATGAATAAGTATATTTATCTTAATCTTTTTTGTACTTTTGATAGGTAAGCTGGCTAGAACCCCCAACCTTAAGGTTGTTTTGCATTTTGTCAAATCAGCTGAGCTATGGGTCTAAGCCCATATTTATCTGTATCTCATCTTAATCCTAATCTTCATGAGATGATATGGTTATCATAGTACTTCCATATTATTACAATGCATAATATTATATATTCTAACACCCTCCCTCAAACTAATTGAGTTTGAAGATTAATATGAGTTTGACAAAATCTGAACTGGTGAAATCTTCTTTATGATCTTGTAAGATAAGAATTTGTCAAATATGAATAATTGATGAACTTATTGCAAATGATTTCCTGAACTATTGTTTCCAATTTGCCAACAATGAAATGATAGCTTCTAGTGATTGGTTGTAGAGAGAGAATGAATGACATGCCCAAATGTTTAGAAGAAGAGGAGCACGTTGTTCATGTCCTCAATCAAACCATGATTGCTTTGGGCTAAATCGAAACCTGATAGGTTTAATCCAACAAGATTTTAAAAAAAAAAATGAGCTGGATCCTTAAAGAGACAAAAGCTCAAACAAAAGAAATTTGAATTCAGTGGATTTAGAGATTATTTGTAGAGGAATTTTGATCATGAAGGATTTAGATGTTTTTTTTATTTATAGGAGAACTGCTTGATCATGAAAGACTTAAAGGTTTTTTGAACAAATAGGAGCTTTGGGATTACATAAGACCCATAAGCATTTTTTTTTCTCACAAGGGGAGGAATTGAATTTGGTGTTGGACCAAATAAGAATGGGCTGAATTCAATCACATGGGCTAATGGGTTGACCATTAGACATTAGGCTTGTGCCATAATTTGAATGAAGTGATGGGCTTGCACCTCATCAATGGGATTCTTTCAAACTGATAACTTGTTTTGGATAGAAAAATCAAAGGCCTTTAACCAAGGGTAATTTATAAGGTTAGGTTGAAGAGCTTGAAGATAAATGACTAATTTTTTAGTAGAAAATCATGCTTTTCTACGAGGCTACAAAGTGCTATAGGATTAAGTTGGAATGATGGACTATTGAAAAGGTTGAATAGATAAAAAGTAGTACATAATAGAGTTTGAAAAGCTTGTAGAGTTTGGAGAGGGTTATCTTAACAAAGAGTTAAGTATTATGTTGAAAACAATTGATTGCATATAAGGTTTATGAGATGGATTAGGCAGATTTTTTATGAGTTGTCTAAATCTTCAAAAGACTTCTGCAATCTATACTGTTGATGTCTAAGATTCTGAGGTTTTAGACATCGGATTTTAAGTGATGTCTAAAGTGAAAAAAATAGATGTTTGAAGTCGACAATAGACATTGGTTTTGTGAAAACGGGTGCATGTCTAAAGTTTTTTTTTTAACAAATAATAATAATTTTGCTGTTTTTTCTGCCAACCTGTCACCCAGCCTACATCCAAAAGAAGGGCATAACAATAGAAGCAATCAAACCCCACATATTGGCCTGATTCAACATGTTAAGAGAATGTACAAGACTAGATACATGGAATTGTTTACAAAACTAGAGGAAACAAAGACCAACAAAATTTCAATCAAAATGGTAGAATCACTAGTTTATAGACAAGCAATACATCCAGATATAGCTCTTGTTGTGGGTGTGTTAATTAGGTTTACTACTAATCCTAGTAGAGGCCACTAAACAACATTAATGAGAGTTCTCAGATATTTAAGAGGAACCATGGATAGGGGTTTACATTATAATGGAAGCCTAAATGTATTAGAAGGGTACAGTGATGTGAATTAGGTCTCAATGAATCCAAACCCACTAGTGGTTATATTTTCACACTTGGTGGAGGAGTTGTCTCTTAAAAAGCATCCAAGCGGACGTGTATTGCTAAATCTACAATGAAATTAGAGTTCATTGCATTAGAGTTAGTTGGAATTGAGGTTGAATGGCTAAAAATCTATTAATAGGTATTCCCTTATGAGAGAAACCAATGCCATCAGTATTTATTCACTATGATAGTCAAGCTGCTATAGTTAAGGCTAAAAATCATATATAATAGTAAAAGTAGACACATTCATCTTAACATAATGTGGTCAAGAAACTAGTGACGGATGTAATGATTGTTATTGACTTTGTGAGGTCAGAAAGTAAATTAGTAGATCCGTTAACAAAATCACTAGCTAGAGGATTAGTTAGTAAAACATCGAAGGGAATGAGACTAAAGCTTATTTAAATAATCAGTTTATGATAGAAACTCAATCTACATGAATGAAGATCCTAGGAAGTAGACTCAATGGGTAATAACAAGTACTAAATTAGTTGGTGAAACAATAGTGAAAAAGAGCCAATAATTGGTGAATATGGGAGGGGTCGTTTCATATAAATACTATGGGCAAGTATTTAGAGTATTTATGAAAAGACTAAGATTTGACACATGATCGAAAAATGTAAAACCATAAAAACTCGATCGATTCTCAAAAGAAAGATATGTATGATATGATAGTTAATTTGCACTAAAAGGAAAATGGTTAAGTAACCTATTTACACCAAGTTCCTGTAAGTTTTATCTATTTATATTAAGTGTCGATTAAATCCAAAAGACATCGACATTAAATATCTGGTATTTCACATTATACGAGCAATATTTCTTTTTTCCTTCTAACTATGAATCTGTGGGGGAATTGTTGTAAAATTCATAGTTTTATCATAATTTTATTCATGTATTTGTTAGGGGCAAGTTTTGATCTCAAGATCTCTTGAGTGTTTTTTGTAAAGTGTAGAAATTACCTTAGGTGGTGTTTGATAACACTTTTAAAACTGTTTTTTTAGTGTTTGAGTTGTGAATCCGTTTTTTCATCGATGATCACCGTTTGATAAAAAAATTTGCGTCAAAAATTTGTATTTTTAAACACAAATATAAAAAGCTGACTACGGTCGCTTTTATTATTCGCGTTTGCGGGAGAAGCAAACACTGAAAAACAATTTCAACAAAATGATCGATATGCCCCCGATCTAATTTTAATATCTTCTTCTCCTTTTCTTTTCTTCTCTGTTGACAGAATCTCACACAACGGCTCTTCTCTTTCTCGACAGAACCTCATACAACACGGTATTCTTCTCAAAAGAACCTCGCATAGCTCTCTCTCTCTCTCTCTCTTTTTCTCAATAGCACCTCACACAGAACGCAACTGTTCTTGTCAATAGAACCTCACACGACCCTAACCCTCAGATCCCATTTTTACTCTCTTGTTCTCAACAGAAGGTCACACAGCCTTAACCCTCAGACAACCCACCTTCAACAGTAGCCGATCTCGACATCATCTTCTCCTACGACGATCGCTCAGGTATCCTCTCTCTCTCTCTCCTCAACCTGAGCCAAAGAAACCCTCGAATTGTATGTAAAAATGATTGATTTTTCATCTTTAAAATCAAGAATTTTGGTTGAGGTTTTTATAAATTTATTATACACCTTGAACATGTATCTGATAATCGAATGTTATCAGGTATTCAATAATTTAATTTATAAATTTATTTTGTATAAATCGAATAAAATATTATCGGGTATTCGATAATCTAATTTATAATTTTATAATTTTTTTTATTATAAATCGAATCGAATATTATTGGGTATTCGATAATCTAATCGAATTCGATTTTCGATAATCTAATCGAATTCGATTTTCGATAATCTAATCGAATTCGATTTTCGATTTGGATTTCAAATTCGAATTGAAAATTTTAAAATTGAAATCCTAATGTAGCTTGAATTGAATCGAATATTATCGAGTATTCAATATGCTAATCAAATTCGAATTTTGATGTAATTTGTAACATTCATTGGATATCAAATTCGAATTGGAAAAAATAAAATCGAAATCCTAATGTAGCTTGAATCGAATTGAATATTATCTGGCATTCGATAATCTAATCGAATTCAAATTTTGATGTAGTTTATAACATCTGTTGGATTTCATATTCGAATTGGAAAATATGAAATTGAAATCCTAATGTAACTTGAATTGAATTGAATATTATTGGGTATTCAATAATCTAATCGAATTCGAATTATCATATAGTTTGTAACATCAAAAATCAAGATTCTAATGTAGCTTTGTTTATTATGATTTATTTCTCATTAATTTGACGTAGTTTGTAACATCCGTTGGATTTCAACTTCAAATTGAAAAAAAATTGAAATCTTAATGTAGCTTTGTTTATTATGATTTATCTCTCATTAATTTTAATATAGTTTGTAATAGTTTAGTATTGAAGATTGAAAACTAGAGATACTTTTGTATGTTTTTGGAGATTATTTATTTGGTTTTGTCACCAACACAAAAATGTGTAAAACCATCGATGTCTATGGCCTACCAGATGGCCTGTCGATTTGTAAACACAAATGGAAGTGGTTGATTTTGTTACCATTGTCAGATGGAGGATAAGAATTCAAAAGGTATGAAAGTAGATTGGACAACCAAATAATATGAAGTTTGGGTCGAGATATGCTATGAATTAGTTAAAAAGGAGAGGCGACCACATAAAGTGTTTGACAAGATTGGATATGAAATCTTAGTGAGGGAGTTTTAAAAAAAACTAAGCTTTACTATGATAGAGGGCAAATGAAGAATAAGTGGGATAGAAAAAAAAGGTCTATGGGGACGTTGAAATAAGATTTGCACGAATACTGATGTCTGTTATGATGTTGAGATCGGCATATTAGATGCAAGTGACAAATGGTGGGATGAGTGGTTAGAGGTAAATTTTTTGTTAATTTTTTCTTTTATTTATTTTAGTAATTTTGTCTCTTTATATAATTTAGGGTTTTTATTTTTTTTATAACATCATCCAAAAGATGCAATATTCTGAACAAAACCTCTGAAGTTTGTAAAACAATTGAATTTCATCTTTGGAGGCACATATGCTACTGTTGGACAGATGTAGTCATCTGTATCTAGTACAATGCTATCTACGTCAAATTCTGCATGTAAACTGTTTGTTCAAATCAATGTTCTTGGGATGGCAAAGAATAACATGGACATTTTAGCTTTCATTACACAAGTATATATTTAAATATGAAAATAATCTCTTTATATGTAATATTACACTGATTCTAAGTTTTCAATATATTTAAATATGAAAATAATCTCTTTATATGTAACATATTTCTATGTAATATTACACTTATTCTAGTTAGAAAAAAATATTGTAATTCTAACTATAGGATGACATCGAAATAAAGGAATGAAACTTCAATAGAATTTTTGAAGAAAAAGAGTTGAATTTTTAACTAAAAGAACAACATATGGATTATCAGTAGACAGTCCCCACGTGGGAGCACGCCCTGCATCTCATCACCTGAATTCGACGTGTTGCATGGGCACGTGATCACATAACTGTTAAGTCATATCACAATTTTATCCTATATTCGAAAATAAGGTACTCTTAAGTCTAATTAAACCTTCAAATTTGAGGAATATGGGACTACTCAATTGGAGCAAAAGTATGAACATACACAGACTAAGCCAAAATATTTACATTCATTTAGAGTTCCATGAGACACAACTCTTTACATGCATGTCTTTAGACCAAATTATGAACAAATCAAGATTTTCCATTATGGGATCCCACATCTCATCAAAGGTGGGTCTCAAGTGCTCCACAAATCTACCAAGAGTATTACATACTTACTACTAAAACCTCACCAATACCAATAGATATATTCTTCATTACAAAAGATCTATTCTTCATGTTCAAGTGGTCCATGCACCACATCATCAATTGAAGGCATTCAATCAATAGGCCCCAAATGGAAACAAGCATAGACCATCAATGGAAGATAAATGGTTACTATGATTTAAAGGAAATCCAAGTGATAAGAAAATCAAATTTAGTAAGTTTGGATCCAAACTGCATCCTGTTCTTCCATTTTTCTAGAACATGGGACTCTTTACTAAATGAAAGAGGACAATGGTAATGTACAATTAAAAGTTCACAAAGAAGTAAATAGGTAGGAAAAAGAAAAAAAAAAGCCAAATATTCCAGAATTATCATACCCAACCTGACCCGACTCAGGAGTGTATTACACATTCATGTGTACCGATGGGCTATACGAACATTGTGACTATATTCCCCTGTCAAATATCACAAACCTGTCTAGGGTGAGAAGGTAGTGGAATAGAATACTAAGGTGAAAGTATTAGGATATCAATCGTTACTGATGAACAACTCCAAATCAGAAAATTGAATAATCTCATTCATACTGTCCATAAACATCTAATACTGAAAATCCTGAAGTTGGTCACACAGTCTGAAAAGGTCAACTAAATTTACTATGGGCGCCATAGACAGGAAAGCATGAGTAGATAAAGCATTCATTAAATCTCTTGGTAAGAGTTGTATAGACAGGAAAGCATGAGTAGATAAGCATCCAGTGAGACGTCGCCAGAACAAAATGAAGAGTGCATGGCATAATAGCAGATGTATACCTCTTTCTTCTTCAGCATCGCCCACAAGTAAAGCTTTCTGCCAGCATCCTCAGCATGCCTGCTAGCCATCATCCTCTTATTACAATTAGCAGCAATTTCAGCAAGCATTTTTGTAGAGGGAAGTCTGTGGTTTAATGCAGCAGCAAATAGTGCTTCCCTATCCATTAGAAGCTGATCATCGCCAACAGGTTGTCCCCTACCATTAACCTCAACTCATTTCTTTGGGATGTGTTGATTTATGTTCCACAAAAACTCAAGACATGTGTCTCCACGCTTATATTTCTGATAGGATCCTGTATAAAACCTTGCAAAAGATATTAATTAAAATCCATCACTCAAATATCATACACAACATATTACTACAATTAAAATACAACAATCAGAAGAACATTAGTAATTGAATTTCCTAAGAAGTTACATAAAAATGTGGGATGTTATTTGCATTGCTTTGCCTTAGTGGTGGTTGTTGTTGCTTTATTTTTTGTTTGCTTTTTAGGAGGGTCATCTCGACCTTCCCCTTTGTTCTATTTCTTTTCTTTATCTTATCTATTGAAAAAAATGCACCAATCAGTTTGCTTCACTTCATATTACTACCCACATCAATTTGAACTTAACTATAGTCATCTAATACTATTAATACTAAATATAGAAAACCACAATCCTGGAAAAAATCCTACTTACATAAAAATATCAAAATAAAATTGCATGGCTTACCCAACTTTCAAGTGTGTATCCCATCCGGGAAACACTTCAGAATTGCTTGCACAGAAACAGGAAACAGCCATTGCCAACTGCAGTACAAAAGAATAGAATGAAAACATCAATATAGAATAGAGTTCCCAACACTTATAAACATATTTGTAATACAAATATCAGATCAAGTAATTGCATCAAAAGAAAAGGATGTTGAAAGTTTATTTCTAATTGTCTTTCCTAGCTTGTCCACACATCTATCTAAGTGTATCCCCATCTTTGCTACACACTCAACTTATGCACATTTTGTTTCTTGATTCTCAACATTCAGCTCCATAAAACATAATTACTCTTGAATTAGGATGGATCAATCACATAGTAAACCAAAAATACACCTCCCCTTCATCATCCAAAATTATATGGAACGGATTGTAATCAATCTCCCCATCTTTATAGATAATAGATCATTCTAGAAGCAAGCCATGTTTAAAATAAATTATAAAAAGGCTCAAGTATTTACATATCATAGTAAAATATAAACCCTACATCAACCAACAACGCCTAAATGATTCCTTGAATTTCTACATACAAGAGCATCACAAACAACCAATAACAGTGCAGAACGACATTCATTCGTTAATCCAAACCAGAAACCCTAATACAACAACCAACAGTAAAATAAACCCTAAACCTCATGCATCAGCCAAATGAAAGGCAAACACTAAAACCTAATGCATCAAGTAACAATAAGATAAACCAAAATCCCAATTCTCAATTTTCTTAAAGAAAGTGATTATACACAGTTATATCAAATGCATAAATATTGTAAAAAAACGGTAAAGAGTTTCGTATTCAAAATTTAGGCAAAATAAATTGGATCTATTCGATCTGAAATTTAGAAGTAAAAAAAAAAAAAAAACAGATTAAATCAACAGTTTAGGATAAGTTGTGAATTTGAGATCAAAACTTTAGATTTTCTTAAAAGAACACCTAAATGATCCAAACTTCACAAGACATAAAGAAAATGTGAAATTAAGTCTATAATCACAAAAAACTTTGAATCCGAACTCGAAATCCTTACCTTTGTTAGTAGAATTTCATCCACTCTTGAAGACAAACAAGAAGCTCATCTTTCTCTTAAAGAATCCAAAACAAATTTTACAAGGAGAGAAAGATTTCTGTCGATCCCTTCGTTTCTCAAAGGAGATCATACCAAGATATTGTGATAGAGATGAGATCAAGAGAGGGAAAATGAGAGAGAAAAAGAAATCAAAGGAGACTGAGACGAAGAATGAGAGACAGATCGAAGGAGATCAAAAGAGAGATGAGATCAGGAGAGGAACAATGAGAGAAATCGAAGGAGATCAAGAGAGAGATGAAATCGGGAAAGGAACAATGAGAGAAATTGAAGGAGAACAAATTGAGCGGAGAATGTGTGAGAGAGAGAAGAAGATCGAGAGGGAGATGAAATTGAGAGTTAGGGTCTGTTGTGTTATTTGTTTATTAATAAATAAAAATCTAAAACTATTTGATGGCTTTTTGGCCCATCAAATCCTGTAAAACATATTTGATAGATAGAAGCCGTCACATACTGTCGTCGAATTTAAGAGATTTTCACGTAGTGCTGCTTAGCCGATAATAATAATAATAATAATAATAATAATAATAATAAATAATTTTCTTATTAAGTTAGTAAAGAAAATTTTCGGAGCACATCACCTTTTGACATCTAAAATCATGATAAGATGTCACATGATTGTAATGGTCAAAATTATATGAATTTTGAAGAAAAAAAATTAAAAGAAAATTAGTTTTCACCAGTGAACTTAGTTTATGGTTATGTGACTTTATTTTTAGTAATGGTATTTTATTTTTGGTGGTGGAAAGGTAACTTAATTTTTCTAATAAAGACTAGAATTTTATTAAAAAGATTATATATGGGTTGGGTCAAATATACCTATTTATAAATGGGTTAGGTTTGGATTTAAGTTTTTGACATGGTTATTAAATGGGTTGGATTTGGATTTGGGTTTGATAAATTTTCATAATACCCTTACCTCAACACGACGCGACCCAACCCATTGTCACCCCTATTTAGATAGAAACATGGTTTGGGATGTGAGAAGGCATCTCCCACATGTAGAATCTCACTAGATAAACGAGTTGACTCAAACGATATTTTAAAAATCTCGATTGACTCAATAAAATTCATCTGAGTCAATCCAGATTTTGTATTTTAATGAAAATAATTAATTTAAAACATTGTCTAATTTGCCTTAGTTTATAAAAAAATATATTATAATATATATTATATATGTGTGTGTGTGTGTATGTGTGTGAATAAGTAATTATGACCCGAGTTAAATGGTTTATCTCGTACGAGTCGAGTTGACTCATCCAAGACAACTCGATTTCGTTCATGGATGAGACAAGACGTTGAACCGAGTTTTGAAACAATGGATTGGAAGCAAGATTTTGACCAAGCTATGACAAGCAAAGTGACTGCCATACCTCTTAGACTTCGGGATTTCTTGCTAAAACTTGTGACCCAATCTCTTAAAATAAAAACAAAACAACTTCACACCAACTAAACTCCGTCGATTGTCACAAATCCAGTTAATAAGGTGTAAGAGGCTTAGGATTTTGAATTTGATTCATATGAGGGTTTCATGGGGCTAGATTTTAGGGCAAGGACAATGGCAAATGCCCAAATTGATATCTATTGATTTAGAATGAAATGAATAAAGAGAGTGGCTCATGAATAAATGAGATGGCTATAAAAACAAACTATAGTCTTTAAGAGAAGAAATATTGAGTTTGGATATATGGTGGATGAGTTGTTCGACGAAATGCCTAATAGAAAAAATGGGTATATTAGCATGGATTGATGTCCGATGAGCGGCATGATGGTTCTACCGCCCACCACATGTAACTAGGACCTTGTATCTTGATCAAAAGATCAAGACATACCATGTCAAATATTGAATTGGATTTATTCTAGATGATGACCTACATGTAGTGGGTGAAGGCAACTACAGCACTACGGAGATGAAGGCTCGCGAGAAGCACGGTTACTCACTGGTGGGGAGGGCTATCCTAGCTCAGGTTGACCAGAAGATATTTGAGATCCAGAACTGTTGGGTGAAAAATAATCTAGCTACCAGGGTGGTGGAGAGAAGAGACAAGGGTGGATCGGAGCTTGTATTGTTTGAAAAAGAAAGTTTGTAGTTGGTGCAGATTCTGGTAGATGCAAAGAGATGGAACTCAGGGAAATCGTTTTGGAAAAAATCAACAGTAATGGAGTGTTGTAAGATGGCACGAGGGTATGTGAATGAATACGGGCGTTTATTAAAAATATCTGAATTCTCAGGGGAAGGATGGTTCCCATCCTTGTTGATCCCCGAAGGAAATGATGGTATAGGGTGGGACAATCTATCGGAGGCCTTACTTAGAGGAGGTAAAGTTGATGATCACCCTTGGAGGAAAGGATTTGAAGGTATGACTCTGCCTGCAAAATATAAGAAGAACTACCATAAGCTACCTGTATCAACCAATATGGTTGGAGTCTCAGATAAGTTCGGAACATGGAGGTGGGCAATTATCTGTGAAGCTAGTGATCGGACGATCTGCTGGGATGGGGTGGCAAGAGTGGTTAACTCAATGACTGCAAATTCCTCCATAATTACCCTAAGGCCGTGCAGTGCCAAGACGAGAGTATTTTTGTGTCACGGTAAAAAAGAGTTCGATATTTTTAGAAACTTAAAACAAATACAGTTACAAGACGATGTGGTTAGTTTGATAGCGTGGTACGCTAACTACAATAGCATCACGTATAGTTGGGAACAAGCTGGCACATGGATAGATATTATCGGTCTTCCCTTCCATAAATGGGAAGTTAAATCT
Source organism: Akebia trifoliata (assembly GCF_017979445.1). Taxonomy (NCBI): domain Eukaryota; kingdom Viridiplantae; phylum Streptophyta; class Magnoliopsida; order Ranunculales; family Lardizabalaceae; genus Akebia; species Akebia trifoliata. The sequence continues at coordinate 3,014,399 of NC_141375.1, read as the reverse complement.
TACGAATTCATCAGTGGTTTATTGGGCGGTCTATTGGAAGTCAAAGAATCTACAAGGATGTTGGTAGACCTCACAGCGACGAGAATCAAAGTCAGATGGAGGGCGTTAGACATTCCCAGATGGGTTAAAATTCCAACTAGAGAAGGCTCGGTTATAGTGGGCATTAAAATTTCAGACACTTGAAACATTGGATTGGAGAAGATGGAGCTTGGTGCTAGCAAAAGAGGTGTGGTATTATCAAAACAAACAATGACAGGTGTGTAGACACCCCATTTTTGCATCTGCCTGATTAATCAACTCGTCAACCCGTTTGCAATGGTTCCCAATGATGGATGTGTATTCCATTGCTTTATTTTGTTACCAGATGTGTTTCAGAAATCTGGATGAGGTATCTCGAACTGACAAAACCTTAGAAACCACGCTACGCTAGGAAAATACGACCCCAGAAACATAGAAATCATCATCTTGCAGACCAAAAAGAAGCTTCACGATAAAAATCACTAAAAATTGATCAAATTACCAAAATACCCCTAACCTCAAAACAACCTTAGAGCCTACGTTACGCTTAGGAAAACTTTCTCAAACACATAAAATAACAAATCGAAACCAAATAAATCATTTCACCAATTTTAACAGAATTTGACAAAATTACAAAAATGCCCCTCATAAAGTTCATGACCATTTCACACAAAAAAATTTCATAAATAACACAAAATAATATTTCCATTGAATTCCTTACGAAAAATTGATTCTAAAACATCCTAGAACATTAAAAATCGACTTAAAACGTGAAAAGTCCTCTCTTGGGGCAAAACGGTAATTTCACAATTTTCATAATTAAAAAATTCAAAATTAATAAATAAAATATTAAATAATTAAAGTGAAACATTAATGAAATTAATTTGAAAATTGGAACTAAAAAAATCGATCAATCGGACTTTTAAGTAAAATTGTTGAGGGTTCGTGGGATATTTCTTTAAAGACCCCTCCATTTGGGGTCTAAAGAATTAAAGATATTTTAGAGGGGGGGTTCTCCAAAAATCAAAGTAAATCAAGCAAGACTGAATCAAGGTATTAAAGTCAATCAAGTGAGACTGAAGTCAAAATTAAAGTCAATTAAGCAAGACTAAAGTCAAAACATTAAAAGTCAATCAATTAAGACTAAAGTCAAAACATTAAAAGTCAATCAAATAAGACCAAAAGTCATAATAGAATTCTAATTAAATAATAACTCTATCTAATAGAGTTCTAAATAAAAAACAATTCTACCTAAAATAATTCCAATTAAAACACAATTCTACCTAAAATAATTCTAACTAAAACACAACTCTAACTAAAAGAACTCTAATTAAATACTAACTCTATCCAAATCAACCCTTAAAAAATTCTATAAATAGAGGTGCTCACACCCTATTTTCGTATCAAATCATAAACCCTAAGAGAAGTAGGTCTAGAAGCTCCCCTAGCCCCCCATAAACCCTAGTTTTGGAGCCCCAACTCTTTACCTAACATCCCCCCTTCAATTTTAGTCTAGAAAACCCCTAAAATCCCTCCAAAAACACCTCTAAATCCGTAACAAACTTGAAGAGTTTAGATTCAAAAACAAGGAGATACCTTGATCTAGGAGATCCGAAGTCGAATCCGGAGACAGAACGAAGCAAGGGAGTACAGTACAAGGAGCTCTTTTTGTCAGATCTGAGAGAACAAAATCCTTGCTATCGAAAAGGTATGTAATTTTTTTATTTTTATCTAAATTTTTAGCAATGTGATATATTTGGGAAGTTAGTAGAGACCGGCTTTGGCCGGGCGGGGTTGGTGCCTAACACCTTCCAACCCCGTAACATGATCCCCGAATTCAGATTTTTTGTGGTAGATTAGTTCTTTTTATCCATGTTAGAGTCAGTTTGGTTCCTAGACCACAATAACTAGGTGGCGACTCCCAAATCTCAAAAGTCAAAAGCGGATCTACGCACCCCGCGGATCGAGGGCGCTTTCAGTGGCGACTCCGCTGGGGACTATTGAGGATCAAACTTGAAAAACCCCAAGTATGGGAGCATTGCCAAGATGACCTAGTTTTTTTTTATTATTTAGTTGGATTTATTTTATTTATTTTTTCTGTTTATTTATTTTTTTTCTTGATTGTAGATGATTTTGGGTATTGCATTTTTTTCCAATTAAGGATCACTTTTTGATGACCCCTAAATAATGAAATATTCAAATTGACTTATGAAAATGATGGAATAATGAAGGTTGGACAGAAATATTAAAACTTTTTTAGAGAATATTCTATTGAGAATTAAGTCTGGTAACCTCTTAATAAAACATAGATCTCGTCGATTAGATTAATTTAGAATCTGAGTTCACTCAATTTCGTTATCGGAAGCCTTAGATATCATCGATGCAAGTTCAATCTGTAAATCTGGAATTATTTCTGAATGAAAGTTGGGACAGCAATGTTAAAACTTTTTAAGAGAATATTCTAGTGAGAATTAAGTATGGGAGCCTCTTAATAAAATATAGATCTCGTCGATTAGATTAATTTAGAATCTGAGTTCACTCAATTTCGTTATCGGAAGCCTTAGATATCATCGATGCAAGTTCAATCTGTAAATCTGGAATTATTTCTGAATGAAAGTTGGGACAACAATGTTAAAACTTTTTTACAGAACATTATAGTGAGAATTAAGTCTGGGAACCTTTTAATAAAACGTAGATCTCATCGAATAGATTAATTTAAAACTTAATTTCACTCAATTTCGTTATCGGAAGCCTTAGATATCATCGATGCAAGTTCAATCTGGAAATCTGGAATTATTTCTGAATGAAAGTTGGGACAGCAATGTTAAAACTTTTTTAGAGAATATTCTAGTGATAATTAAGTCTGGGAGCCTTTAATAAAACATAGATCTCGTCGATTAGATTAATTTAGAATCTGAGTTCACTCAATTTCGTTACTGGAAGCCTTAGATATCATCGATGCAAGTTCAATCTGTAAATCTGGAATTATTTCTGAATGAAAGTTGGGACAACAATGTTAAAACTTTTTTACAGAACATTTTAGTGAGAATTAAGTCTAGGAACCTCTTAATAAAACGTAGATCTCATCGAATAGATTAATTTAGAACTTGAGTTCACTCAATTTCATTATCGGAAACCTTAGATATCATCGATGCAAGTTCAATCTGTAAATCTGGAATTATTTCTGAATGAAAGTTGGGACAGCAACGTTAAAACGTTTTTACAGAACATTCTGGTGAGAACTAAGTCTGGACACCTATTAATAAAATGTAGATCTCATCGAGTAGATTAATTTAGAACTTGATTTCACTCGATTTCGTTATCGGGAGCCTTAGATATCATCGATGCAAGTTCAGATTGTATTTTTCTAATTCACAGAAAATCTGAATTTATCTAATGTTGGCACAATTAATGTTCTTGAGAGTGAACTCATCTCAACCATTGTCATTCTATCATCAATGTAACACCTATTGGAATCTCGATTTATTTTGGATCACCCAAAAGTGATCATTGATTGGACCTTAAAAATTATAAAAATTATGCCTATTGCAATGTTTGTTTGATCATTATCATATGCCATATTTATTGATTAATTTACCATGATCTTGCTTGAAATACATGATTGATGTTGATCGTAATGTTAATGTGCTTATGTGATGGGAATAATGTGATCTTAATTGAATATTCATATGATTTGAATGATTTTGGTTTTGATTAAATGTATGATTGGTTTGATTGGATCCATGGGCCCATTTGTTTGAAAAAGGTCCCGGGCACACCCCACCCTGTTTTGCACACACCACATGCACGTTTACTGTTTTACTCACTCACACGTCCCATTTAGCCAACGTGGCACTAGTGCGTGGCCCGGTCTCTTCGGAGATATGACATCATCATGAAACCCACAACTCCAGTCACGTACCTTAGGGTATATCAAACTGGGGGCATCAATACCATCTGATCAGGTGATTCTGAAAAGTATGTTGATGCACCCAGGCTGGAGCGACCTGAGCCTTTGACCTATTGTAAGCCACACAGTCACATGTCCCGATTGCCAACGTAGTACTAGTACGTGGTCGGTCCCCTCGTGGGATGCCAAACCATTTATGAAAGCTACAACTCTTGACTCGTACCCGTAGGTATAAAAGATAGTCTAAGTATATCAATTGCACTTCTTGGTCAAAACCGGTGCCTAAGCAAGATCTTGCCCCGCTGTACCCTACTGTACGAGGGGAATAGACTACGTCTATTCTAGACGAGAGGTATTTAAGTGGGCCCTTGCTTAGCATTGTGCGCCACCTCTCAACTAGAGATCAAACTGGCTGTTTTTGACTTCAGAGAAGTGAATTGCGGTTTTATATTTTCACCTATACGGTATATCAAACCAAGTCACCACGTATCGAAAGGATATAGGTGTGCTTGGGCAAGGGTGGCCAGATAAAAATGCATTGCACGTAGTAAGCTTAGAGTCTAGAAACCTTCCCAGTAGGTCACGACTCGAACTTATCGTGGGTGTTCCCTGGTTGTTTATTGAATGAATGCATGTGATTGATGAATGTATGTGAGTGATGTGAATGATGAGATCAAGAATGTATGGTTGCCCTCAAGGATAAAAAATTTTCTTTTTGAAAATTAAAATGGGTGCACTGACCCAATAAAGAATCCATTTTTTGCAATAATTTATAATGACCCAGTCCATCTCGATCCAATAATCATGATGGGTCGGGCCATTTAGATCAAAATGGAAATCAAATTCTTTTCTAAATTCGGGTTTCAACCCATTTTTCCAGAAGAGAAATGCTTTTCAAAAGTAAAATATTTTTCGGAAGAATAAGATTTTTCAAAAGGAAATGCTTTCTCAAAAATTTTTCTAAAAAAAAGAAAATGAAGAAAAATATTTTTCAGAAAAAAAGGTTTACAAAAAATCTATTTTTGCATGAAAAATTATTGAAATATGTTTGTGGAAGTTGTTATTCAATGAAAACATTATTTGTCAATATTTTTCAAGAGTGTAATAAAATTATTTTTCTGAATAATCATTACATTAATGAATTGTTTAATGGATTGGTGCACAAAATTCAATAAAATCTCAGGGTTCGTTTAAAATTTTATCAAGGGGGTAATCCTGGAATTGATTAAATTCACCTTCAATGAGGTTTAAGGGTTATCATTATATCTAAGCTCAATCGTCCATCGTCTAGCTAGGGTTGTAAATCTGGTCAGTTAGAGTAAACGTCAATATCAAGTCAACAGTGAGAAATGACCTCAAAATTTCTCAACATCGTCTAGTTGTTCTTTGAAGATCACAGTGCCTCAGTCATGCCGGTTGTAATCAATGTCTCAGTCATCAGTCCTAATCAAGCGCGGTGTGGGTAGTTGTCTTGTGTTTTCATGAGTCATTTGGGTTAGCTCGAGTCCTTTTTTTCAATAAGGTCATGTCTTCTTTAAATTGAGTCTACTCTTTTCCTGTTGAATCGAGTTAGTTTATCGAGTTTATAGAGGTGTCTGTCGCCCCTTCTGAATTTGATTGGATAAAGAAAATTTTTGAATACCGCGAGCGCATTAACGAATTAACTAATAACCGGCTTCAAGGAGAAATTCCTTTAATAAGGAACCCCCTCTTGAATGAGAAGATAAATGTCTTGCTCGATGAAGCAAAGGTCAGTGACCTCGGAACAAAAATAATTCCCAAGAAATTCAGATTGGAACTAACTTATCCCTAGAGGAACACAAGGGGATAATAAATTTTCTCAGAAATTTCAAAAGACTTGTTCACGTGGGCCCATGAGGATATGTTAGGTGCAAGCTTGTGTGTTGTCTGACACGGATTAGATATTGAATTGATAAAATTCGATCAAAGAAGAACTTACAAAATATATCAGTGCTAGACTTCTCAACATGGTAGAGCTCCCAGAATAGATTACCATTATTAGATTAATGAAACAGTTGAAACAGTATTGATCTCTGATAATGGGTCGTACATCAAAGCTTAGGTTATCACTCTGTTCAAAGTTCGAGATTCGACATCACATTATCTCTCTACCGTCCTCAGATCAATGGAACGATTGAAGCAGTTAGTAAGAGTCTCAAGACTATCATCAGGAAAATGTGTTAATCACATCGAGATTGGTCAAAAAAATTATCATTCACGCTATGGACATATCGAACTTCAATTCGATCCTCCACTGGAACTACTCCTTACTCCTTAGTGTATGGCATGGAAGCAGTCTTACCAGTTGAAATGGAAATTTCGTCTCTCAGGGTCTTGTTGGAAAATCATTTGTTAGAAACAGATTGGGTTCATCAGCAGTATGAAGAATTAAACATGATTGAAGAAAACGAGTTAAAGCCATGTACCATGTGCAAGCTTATCTAAGAAGAGTCACCCGTGCATTTGACAAAAAGGTCAAAGCTCATCATTTACAAGTCAATGATTTAACTATCAGACTTCAAAGAAAATTGAACACTTTCCTCGACTATAGGAGAAAGTCTGAACCAATTGGAGAAATTCATTCATTAAGGAAATACGGTCTGGAAACTGTTAGACTTCAAGATCATGATGGAATATAATTACCAGAACCGACCAACTTTGACCGAATCAAACGGTACTACATTTAAGGAGGCCATCTTTGGCCGAATCAATTCTCCTATTACCCAGTTCAATATATCATTTCTCAACCCCTTTGCAGCCTTTTCAAAAAGAAAAATTATGCCTTTTTCTTTCTCAGCCCCATCACCTAACCTAGGGGAGGGAAGATTCGAACTACGTTTTGGTCTGATCCCAAAATTCTGGGGTACGTAGGCAACCTGAGAAGTTACTTCAGGCCCGACCACATAAAAAAAATAAAAATAGATTCCCCGACAAAGAAAAAATCTAAAAAAAAAAAAATTCAAAAGAAAAAAATTGTTTAAGTGGGGAAGAAAATTCAAGGAAAAAGAAAATAATTTAAAAGGAAATGTCACACAAGGGGCATTTGGGTTTTTGAGCCCCTTTCTTTTTATACCTAGTCCTAAGCTTACCCATGAAAGTCCTCCTAAGTACCGTGCGAGAAGTCAAGGAAGAAAGCAAAGCATGATCAGACAGCAACTCCAGAAGTTCAGAAGGGAAGAAGAAGAAAAAAATCTGCTAAGTTGAAAACCCAAAAAGGGCGGTTTAGGCAAAAATTAAGGTAAGCTCGCAAGGTTGAAGATCTGAAAGGATGACCTTGGCAACAATCAAAGCAAGGAAAAAAGAAAAAATTGTAAGCTCGCTAGATCGAAAACCTAAAAAGGCGATCTAGGCAAAAGCTAGAGCATGCTCGCTAAATTGAAAACCTGGATAGGCAATCTAGGCAAAACTTAGAACTATCAAAAAATAAAAGAAAATCTCCGTTGAGTTGAGAAGCTGAAAAGGTAGTCCGAGCCGAAATATCAGAAGTCCAAATGATCAAGTTTCAATACCCAGTTTGAACCAAATATAGACTCAGTGGATACAAGTATCTCGTCTATGAATGATCTGAAGAGTTTCATGTCCCTAAGCGAACCGACAGGGAGAAAGAACAAATTCTATGATGAATTTCAGAAAGAAATATTTTGTTCCAATGTCGTTGAGCCTGACTCAAAATCTTCAATATAAAAAGTCAAAATTAAAAGTTAAACCTTTATTGCGCTTGCGGTAATCAAGGATTTCAAACTTTCATAACAAGGGCACTTCCTTTTTTCTAAAGAGTACAGTTTCCCCCCTTACACTAGGGGCATTTGTTTTCAAATTATGTTCAATTATCCATAGTGCAATGTTTCCTGTCAAACTAGGGGCATTTTGGTTCTGAAACCTAGTCAATTCCAACCCCAAAGGATAAGGTTAACTTTGAATTAAATGTTACCCTCTTGATAGCAATTTTGAAAACTCCTCAGATTCAAAGAGAGTTAAAATGTTTACCGGACCTTCATAAAATCCAACTTTTTATTAAAAAAAAAAAAAATCAAATGCGAGGTTAATCCCCCGTTTGTTCCCTCAAAGCTTAGTTCATTATTCTTGCACTATGGGCAGGTAGAATAGAACTTTCCAAAAAAAAAATTAGTTCATTACTCTTTCACCCTAGGAAGGTAGAGTAGGACTCCTAAAAAATTAGTTCATTACTCCTTTACTTCGAGTAGGTAGAGTAGAACTTCCCAAAAAAATTAGTTCATTACTCTTTCACTCCGAGTAGGTAGAGTAGAACTTCCAAAAAAAAAAATTAGTTCATTACTCTTTCACTCCGAGTAGGTAGAGTAGAACTTCCCAAAAAAATTAGTTCATTACTCTTTCACTCCGAGTAGGTAGAGTAGAACTTGCCAAAAAAAAACATTAGTTCATTACTCTTTCACCCTGGGCAGGTAGAGTAGGACTCCCAAAAAAATTAGTTCATTACTTTTTCACTCCGAGTAGGTAGAGTAGAACTTGCAAAAAAACAAAAATAGTTCATTACTCTTTTACTCCGGGTAGGTAGAGTAGAACTTCCCAAAAAAAAAAATTAGTTCATTACTCTTTCACCCTAGGCAGGTAGAGTAGGACTCCTAAAAAATTAGTTCATTACTCTTTCACTCCGAGTAGGTAGAGTAGAACTTCCCAAAAAAATTAGTTTATTACTCTTTCACCCTGGGCAGGTAGAGTAGGACTTCTAAAAAAATTAGTTCATTACTCTTTCACTCCGAGTAGGTAGAGTAGAACTTGCAAAAAAAAAAATTAGTTCATTACTCTTTCACCCTGGGCAGGTAGAGTAGGACTCCCAAAAAAATTAGTTTATTACTCTTTCACTCCGAGTAGGTAGAGTAGAACTTCCCAAAAAAAAAAAATAGTTCATTACTCTTTCACCCTGGGCAGGTAGAGTAGGACTCTTATAAAATTAGTTCATTACTCTTTCACTCCGAGTAGGTAGAGTAGAACTTCCCAAAAAAATTAATTCATTACTCTTTCACTCTGGGCAGGTAGAGTAGGACTTCTAAAAAGCTTAGTTCATTACTCTTTCACTCTGAGTAGGTAGAGTAGAACTTCCAAAAAAAAAAAACAAAAATAGTTCATTACTCTTTCACTCTGGGTAAGTAGAGTAGAACTTCCCAAAAAAATTTAGTGCATTACTCTTTCACTCTAAGTAGGTAGAATAAGACTTTCAAAAAAATTCATTACTCTTTCACCTAGAGTAGGTAGAGTAGGACATTTCACTTTCTCCCAAATTTTGCTCAGATTTGTCTCAAATATCATTCAAATTTTCCCGAGTTTTGTTTTACTCAGATTTTACTCAATTTCACACAGTGCACACACTTGCACATTTGTTCTTTTAGTCAAGGAGAATTCTCTAAAATTCAAGGATCTGACACTGTCAGTGAGAGTTTGCGCTCAAGGACCTGACAACCTTTTACTTCAGGGAGAGTTTTACCCTCAAGGATCCGAACACCCCGACGAATTGCTAAATCAGGCTGCAAAATGAACTATCACTAGCTTTGGCATTCAGATATCGTACTATCTACCAAAATAGATTTGCTATCTAGTTTGCTTCAACCCTCTGCCAAAGAGGGGCATCTGTAGACACCCCATTTTTGCATCTGCCTGATTAATCAACTCGTCAACCCGATTGCAATGGTTCCCAATGATGGATGTGTATTCCATTGCTTTATTTTGTTACCAGATGTGTTTCAAAAATCTGGATGAGGTATCTCGAACTGACAAAACCTTAGAAACCACGCTACGCTAGGAAAATACGACCCCAGAAACATAGAAATCATCATCTTGCAGACCAAAAAGAAGCTTCACGATAAAAATCACTAAAAATTGATCAAATTACCAAAATACCCCTAACCTCAAAACAACCTTAGAGCCTACGTTACGCTTAGGAAAACTTTCTCAAACACATAAAATAACAAATCGAAACCAAATAAATCATTTCACCAATTTTAACAGAATTTGACAAAATTACAAAAATGCCCCTCATAAAGTTCATGACCATTTCACACAAAAAATTTCATAAATAACACAAAATAATATTTTCATTGAATTCCTTATGAAAAATCGATTCTAAAACATCCTAGAACATTAAAAATCGACTTAAAACGTGAAAAGTCCTCTCCGGGGGCAAAACAGTAATTTCACAATTTTCATAATTAAAAAATTCAAAATTAATAAATAAAACATTAAATAATTAAAGTGAAACATTAATGAAATTAATTTGAAAATTGGAACTAAAAAAATCGATCAATCGGACTTTTAAGTAAAATTGTTGAGGGTTCGTGGGATATTTCTTTAAAGACCCCTCCATTTGGGGGTCTAAAGAATTAAAGATATTTTAGAGGGGGGGTTCTCCAAAAATCAAAGTAAATCAAGCAAGACTGAATCAAGGTATTAAAATCAATCAAGTGAGACTGAAGTCAAAATTAAAGTCAATTAAGCAAGACTAAAGTCAAAACATTAAAAGTCAATCAATTAAGACTAAAGTCAAAACATTAAAAGTCAATCAAATAAGACCAAAAGTCATAATAGAATTCTAATTAAATAATAACTCTATCTAATAGAGTTCTAAATAAAAAACAATTCTACCTAAAATAATTCCAATTAAAACACAATTCTACCTAAAATAATTCTAACTAAAACACAACTCTAACTAAAAGAACTCTAATTAAATACTAACTCTATCCAAATCAACCCTTAAAAAATTCTATAAATAGAGGTGCTCACACCCTATTTTCGTATCAAATCATAAACCCTAAGAGAAGTAGGTCTAGAAGCTCCCCTAGCCCCCCATAAACCCTAGTTTTGGAGCCCCAACTCCTTACCTAACATCCCCCCCTTCAATTTTAGTCTAGAAAACCCCTAAAATCCCTCCAAAAACACCCCTAAATCCATAACAAACTTGAAGAGTTTAGATTCAAAAACAAGGAGATACCTTGATCTAGGAGATCCGAAGTCAAATCCGGAGACAGAACGAAGCAAGGGAGTACAGTACAAGGAGCTCTTTTTGTCAGATCTGAGGGAACAAAATCCTTGCTATCGGAAAGGTATGTAATTTTTTTATTTTTATCTAGGTTTTTAGCAATGTGATATATTTGGGAAGTTAGTAGAGACCGGCTTTGGCCGGGCGGGGTTGGTGCCTAACACCTTCCAACCCCGTAACATGATCCCCGAATTCAGATTTTTTGTGGTAGATTAGTTCTTTTTATCCATGTTAGAGTCAGTTTGGTTCCTAGACCACAATAACTAGGTGGCGACTCCCAAACCTCAAGAGTCAAAAACGGATCCGCGCACCCCGCGGATCGAGGGCGCTTTCAAGGTGTATTTAATGCTCTCTCAATTTCTAACATTGAAACAGTGGGTAATGTGGAGTTGTGTAGAGAACTAGTACATCAGAGGAAAGATAAAGAGGCAGCTACTGTCAGTCAAGAGGAGTGCGAGACAAGCAATCAAAATAATAGGCACTTGGCAAGGATTAACGAGACACACGCACCAACTCCGTATGTGGATTCACGAGAGATATCATTAGGGCCCGTAGTGACCGTTGGGACCAAGCACATGGACAAGGATCAAATTGGGCTAGCGCCTATTGTGCACATAGTGGATCAGCCCACGAACGGGGACCAAATTGGGACAGGGACTGAACGGCCCACGAATGGGGTTCAACTGGGGACAGGGCCTGTTGAGCCTATAGGAGATCAGCCCACGAAAGAGGCTCAGATTGAGATGGGGCCCGTAGTGATAGTAGGGGCTGAACCCACGGATGAGGAGCAATTTGGGACTGGGTCTGAAATGTTTGTAGGGGCCAAGCCCATGTACGAGGAACAAAGAGGGCCGAGAATTGTAGACAATTTCTACCTAGACGTGGTGGGGACCAGACCAATGGAAGCTGTTCAAACAGTTAGCACTTTGCCCCAACTAACGGACACAACTGGACCTTTGGACACAACCATTACAGAACATGTCTCAATGGCTGGTGACGGTGGACCCGGTAAGTCTCCTGATCTCACAACGACAAAATCTACGGTTGATGTGTTTTTAGAAAGTGATTTGGTACAAGACATGCTGAAACCAGAATTTTCTGGGGCTGGCGGATCTGAAAAGGTAAAATACAATGAAATTTTGGTAGATATTGTATGTCCAATTACAACATTAATGTTAGAGGGAGATTCTTTGCTGGCCAAAGAAGATGCACCATGCTGCAATTGGATAACGGATAACGAAAATCAGCAGATGGGGTATGAGACAATGCCACAGGTAGTGGAAGAAAATTTGAGTTGGGGGGGATTGTGAACCACAGGTCAAGGCGGATTTCTCCAACTTCTTCAATCTGTCGAAGGGCGGACCGTCGAAGGGATTGTTGTAGTAGTGGAGTGTCTGTAGAAGGAGAAAATCTTGTTAGTTTTGCTGCGGAAGGTATGTTGCAGGAGGATACAGATACGGAAACTCGCCTCCTGGGCATGGCAGACTTGGAGGATAATTCGAGGAGTTGGGGAGGAGGGAGATCGAAAATTCAGGTTGTGGACACTTTAGCAGACTGGATCATTAAAAATTTGAACAATATTAGTTGGTCGGCTGGGTTGGTGACAGATGGACAGATAGAAGGGTCCGGGATTTTGCTGGAGCTGGCATTAAAGAAACGAGATGAGATTGGGAACAAGTACGATACAACAATTAAAGAGGAAGAACTGTTAGACGAGGAACAAGTCAATATTCGGGATGAGGTGGAGTTCATTCTCAGGGCAAAGGCAGATCAGGAGGAGTCAAGACAACAGGATTGGTTGAATAAAGGGAAAGGAATAGAGGGGGTCGATGAAAATAAAGTAAAGAAATTAAGGGTCAGGTTAGCTAAAGAGGTTCAGGAACTGTAGAAATCAGGGGTTCTTGATAAGTCTGGGACATCCTTAGGCTTGAGAAGTGAGAGAAAAATTAATGTTACAAATGTTGATTATGCTCTTATCTTGGAATGTGTGCAGGATCAACGATAAGAACAAGAGGGCTTCAATTAAGTCAATGCTCCAATCGTACAAACCTCACATTGTAATCTTACAAGAAACTAAGTTGAATCAAGTGGATAAGGCGGTACTAAGGGATATCTGGGGTGTTCGAAACATAGGTTGGAAGTACTTAACAGCTAATGGGACAGCAGGGGGAGTTTGGGTGTTATGGGACAAGAAGCTGATTGAGGTTGAGGACTCCCTAGTGGGAGTTTTTTCTGTTTCAATTTTGTGCAGGTGCGTAGGGAAGGAAGATAGCTAGGTGTTCACGGGGGTGTACGGCCCTACTAAAGAATGGGAACATAAGCAATTTTGGGAGGAATTGGATGATGTAGGAACTTATTGGAACCGTCCATGGTGTTTGGGGGGAGATTTTAACGTCATTAGATTCACTTGTGAGAAAAAAAGGGGATCGAAGATGAGAAGATTTGGAGAATTTGTGAGCCGGAACAATTTAGTGGGCATTCCCCTTCAAGGTAGAAGATTCACGTGGTCCAATCATCACGATGTGCCCACCCTTAACAGATTGGATAGATTCCTTGTTTCAGATGATTGGGTTCAGTTATTCTGCCAGATTTCTCAAATGGCCATTCCTAACCTAGCGTCCGATCATTGCCCCATACAGTTGGAAGCAGGGCCGTTTAGTAGGGGTCCTATTCCATTCTGCTTTGAAGTTATGTAGTTGAAACAACATAATTTAAAGGAATTGGTAGCAGATTGGTGGAGGAGCTTTGCGTTTGTAGGAACAGCAGGGGAAGTGTTCAGGAAAAAGCTAAAGGCTTTAAAGGAGGTTCTAAAATAGTGGAACAACGAATCAGTCGGAAGGTAAATGTTCAGAAGAAAGAGGCCTTGTTAAGAATCGAGGAGTTGGATAGAATCGAAGAGTCGAATTCAATTTCGATAAGCTACAAGGCAACAAGAATCAATCTTCGAGAAAAGTTCCAACGATTGGCTCTTATGGAAGAGATTGGTTGGAAACAGAAATCAAGATCCATATGGCTTAAAGAAGGAGACGGAAAAACAAAGTTCTTCCATAGTATGGCTAATGCTCGCAATAGAAATAATCGTATTACAAAAATAAAGGTGAACGGAGAATGGATGGAAGGGGAGGAGGAGGTTGCTAGAGGAATTGTAGACTTTTACTCCAAGCTATACTCCGACGAAAACTCTATCAGACCAAAACCAAATTTATTGCAGTTTGATAGAGTCACTGAGTTGCAACGTGATTGGTTGGAAAGATCGATTGAAGAAGAGGAGATTTGGGGGGTCATCTCAAGCATGAAGAGCGATAAAGCATCCGGGCCAGACGGATTTCCTGTAGAATTCTATAAAACATGTTGGGAGACCATCAAATGAGACTTCATTACGGTCATAGAAGAATTTTGCAGAGATGGAGTGATTGACCCCGGTTCAAACTGTAATTTCATCGCTTTAATCCCTAAAGTGGTAGGGACAGAAGATATCAAGGATCTGAGGCCCATCAGTTTGGTGAACACTAGTTACAAAATCATCACGAGTCTCCTTGCAAAAAGATTGAAAGGCGTCATTCAAGGACTGATAAGTCATAATCAGAGTGCATTCATTAAGGGGAGACAGATTCTAGATGGGGTCTTAATAGCAAACGAATGTGTTGATTCAAGATTGAAGTCTGGTAAAGCGGGGGTAGTTTGTAAAGTAGATCTTGAGAAAGCTTATGACCACGTCAACTGGCAATTTTTGGAATACATGTTGGGAAAAATGGGTTTTGGTAGAAGATGGATTTCTTGGATTATGATGTGTATGTCTTCTCCATCCTTCTCGATTTTGGTGAATGGGACGCCCCGTGGTTTCTTTAAGAGCACTAGAGGTCTCAGGCAAAGGGATCCTCTATCCCCCTTTTTGTTTATCACTGTGACAGAAGCACTCGGGAAGGTGATGGAGAGAGGGGTGGCGAATGGCCTTTTTACAGGATTTTTAGTAGGAGCAGGCAATGTTACTGTTTCTCATCTTCAATTTGCAGATGATACACTAGTCTTCTTAGAGGATTCCATGGAGCAAACAAGAAGATTAGGTGGACTGTTATGTTGCTTTGAAGCAGTGTCAGGCATCCTAGTTAATATGAGAAAAAACAAGGTACTTCCGGTCAGCATGGTCAGGTGTGTTTCCTTACTTGCGGCTTCGTTGGGATGGCAAGTGGGTAGCCTGCCCTCCTCTTATTTGGGGATTCCGCTCGGGGCCCCATATAGGATGGTGTCGATTTGGGAGCCGATAGTAGAGAGAATCCAAAGAAAACTTGCGAATTGGCAAGCAAATTACCTTTCCAAGGGAGGCAAATTGACTTTGATTAAAAGCGTCCTATCTAGTATTCCAGTTTATTTTCTATCTGTACTATCTTTGCCCAACAGTGTGGAGCTAAGGTTAGATAAGCTGTTTCGTAACTTTTTATGGCATGACAGGGACGGGGGCATGAAGCATCATTTAGTTAATTGGAAACAGGTTTGCTCAAACAAGAAAAAAGGTGGCCTTGGGATTAGAAGACTCGGTATAATGAATCTGGCTTTGAAGGGGAAGTGGTTATGAAAGTTTGGGTTTGATAGCAACAGCTTGTGGAGACAAGTCATAGAAGGAAAATACGATGCTAGGCGAATGGGCTGAGAGAGTGGTCCAACTAGACACCCTCACGACTGTGGGATGTGGAAAGGCATCATAATGACCATTTCTCTATTCAAGTCCAGACTTAAATTTATAGTGGGTCAAGGGAACAAAGTAAGATTTTGGGAGGATATTTGGTGCAGTAATCAGCCCCTTATGGAGGTGTTTCCTTCTTTGTATTCTATTTTTGAAAAAAAATGGTTCCCTATCACATCTTTCCGAAGATTAGTAGATGGCGAGTGGGCTTGGGACTTTGATTTTAGAAGGGGTCTCGACAATTTGGATTTGGTAGAAGTTGGAAGAGTAATCGATGTAGCTTCGTGCATTGAGCCGTAGGGGAAGGGAGGATGAGAGAGTGTGGATGGCAAGCAAGGATGGTAGGTTCTCGGTACGTTCTTTTTACCATTCCTTATGTTATGATGGTGATAACTCCTTCCCTTACGCATCAATTTAGGGCCCAAAGGTGCCAAGTAAGGTCGCATTTTTCACATGGATAGCTTCATTAGGAAGGATCCAAACGACGGATTTTTTTATGCAGCGTGGGTGGTATGGGGCAAGCTGTTGTGTCCTATGTATGGACAATGGAAAATCTTCGGATCACATTCTCCTTCATTGCAATTTCACGTATGGAATTTGGGTACATTTTTTTAAGTTGTTTGGATTGTTAACTTGCTTGCCCAAAACAATAAAGGACCTCTTCACATGTTGGTTGTCAAGTGGTTTTTCGTTTGGTAGTGTGAAGAGGTTGCTATGGAGTATTACACCATTCGCAATATGTTGGGAGGTGTGGCGGGAGAGAAATGACCGTATTTTCAAGGGAAAGCAAAAAGATGGCACAGAAACGATTGTTTCCATCTTGGGCCTTTTGTTTTGTTGGTCCAAAGTTTTCAAAGAATTTAGGGGGATCTTCTTCGAGGATTTTATCTATAATTGGGATGGGATATTGTGTATTTTTAGTGGATAGCATCTGATGTAAGGTCCTGCTAGGTTAGTCATCTCGACTGGCCTAGTTCTGTTTTTTTTTCATGAATATAAAATGATTTAAATAAAAATAAAGAAAATCCTAATTAATCTGATAATCACATTTTAATATCTAATTATCTAATCCTATTTAAATTTCCATCAATATGATTCAATATATGACAATACATCTTATTACACTCTTTCACATCAATACTCTCTAACAATACATCTCTCATAGGGGAGGTCACCCATTTTTTAATCTTTTATTTTCATATTACTTGCTAGATGTTACATCTTTTTTATTTCTTTAAATTGAGCAGCTTGAGCTCAAACGAGAAATCTAGGAAGATAGTAAGGGTTTCTATCTCTACGAAAACAATCCCCTGGAGGAGGAGAAAGAAAATGGGCTAATGGTGGATTCTTTGTTTGCCAACACAAAAGATGTTGTTAAACAACCTGAAGAGCCTCCAACAAAAAAATTGAGAAGATATTCGAGAATAAAAAGTAAGCCATTTCAGGAAGGGTGGTTGTCAACATCTTTTTTTTTTTTTTAAAGTAACATCAAACCTTATAATAAACAACTTTTCGCCACTAGTGACGTGTCCTCGCCACACTTCACATAGAATTTCTTATGCGAGGAGCTTGCATCAAATTCAGATTTGTTGGAAGGGTTGCTAGATATCAAAATTGAAGAAAGGTCTACATTCTACACCAATCATAAGAAAAGCTCTAAAAATCATAATTGGGCCTCATACATTCAAATTGGGTACAACAATAGAGAATGAGTCTTATAACCAGATCATGAGAGTAGCAAACATATCACAGTGGTATCTAGGAAAACCATCAATGTCTAATTTGATAGGAAAACAAAATAGATCATCTCTCAGACTAATTACTACAAATAGGTTCTTACAAATATCACAAACAACATAGGCAGGTTTAACAAACTTCAACAGGAGTTCAACAGCTTAATTATTCTTGACTAATTAAATACTAAATAATAATTTAACACACAATCGTTCTCCCCAATCTTTTCTGCAGTTTTCCAATCTATCCAACTCTGAATCCCCTCTGGACGTCTATGCTTCAGTATGCTTGAAACCCTTTGACAGACTCTGTCGTGAACAAAAACAGAAATTTATAGAAATAATTTTCAGAGTTCATTAGAAGACATGAAACTTGGAACAAAAACACAAGAAAGATAAGCAATGCAAGCTTACAGAGATGTATTGCAGTAAGTAGTTGGCTCCATAATGATCTTAGTTCACTGAGGACATCCTACTTTCTTTTGTGGCAAAAAAAAAAAAAAAAAAAAAAATCAAATTCACGATAAAACTCATGGAATAAATGCTAAACTACTACTTAAGAATGAGATGGTTAACATGTTGCATACAAGTCTGGTGATTTATCCAAAAAAAATCTAAGCGATTGGTTCTTTTGATATTTTCCTCCATCGAAAATATTTTACGAGCGTATGTTCTTGATGGGTTAATGGAACCTCATTAGAGACTGCAACATGGCATAACTAATTTCTTCTAATTGGTGACAAATTCTGAAGAATGATTGGTTTTAAACACATCTGATGATAAATGGTGCACATAAACATAAAGAGGTACTGATCATATCTAAAAAACAGAACATTTCAGCATTCTTCATCATAGGCTTCATGAACATTTCAGAATTTGTTTGTTTGTAGGTCCACCAAGGGTTTTGCCAAACATTTATATGGAGTCAGAGGGTCCTAAAAAATAAAAAAAACCAAACTGACAATTTGTTAAGCCTTTTGAATTAGGCCAAAATGGAACTGTTCATCCAAGTGGTGAGATGAATCCATGGCTGGTCATGATTCATGAACTGTGAGTTTGGAAAAGGAGTAAAAGAAGGGTCTTAGGGCATAATCAAAGGCCCTAAGCTGAATGAAGTAAACACAATTAATAGATTCTAAAAAAGTATGCCAACTATGTTCAATTCATAAACTAGAAACAGAAAAAAGATGAAAAAAGAAATAAACTCAGAAGAAAAAAAAAAATTACCAATGGATGAATGGGGAGGATGAGATGAAGAAGAAGCCTCTGCATTGGAATTCTGATTCCAATTAACGTAAAGTACTTTCGCCCTGTTGTACCTTTTCTTCATCTCATCTTCTTTAACCTTCGCTGTGAATTGCGTGGGCATATTCGTTAACTTCAATTCTCGAAGAGTGGTCACTTGTTGCAGTCCTATCGGAAGCATCTTCAGATTTTCACATGATCTAATCTCCAGCTCTTTAAGAACCGGCATCGCTCTTTCATCCACTTTCCATTCTTCCAATTTCTCTAGCTTCCAGATTTTCAAGGACTGAAGCTTAGGAAATCCTTCTGAACAACAAACCATGGATTCTCGTACGAAGGATCCAGCGAATAATTTTAGGACTCTTAGGGAACTTAAAAGCCCTAGCACTGGCATTGGATCTTCCTTTAGTCCAGACGCTGACAAAGTAAGATTGGTGAGGCATGGTGGGAATTCATCTACACCAAGTAGCTTCTCTAAGCATCCAAACAAATATAGGTCAGAGAGAGAGTCCTGATGATGAAGACTCTTCAACGTTAATTGTGAAGGTCCACCTTGTTCATCCTTTGATCTCAACCTCAAAGATTGAAGGTGCTTCAGTTTTTCAATCCACTTAGCCATTGCCTCTGCTTGTGAAGTTAAATTGAATGTAAGTCCCAACCTTGTAATATTTGTCAACCTGTCCAGTCCATCCTTCACGAGACACTCCTCGTCTACATATATTCCCCATAATGTTTGGAGGCGCCCTGAAGAGCCGGTACTAGGTCGATGCGCCAATTTCCCATGATAACTCTCATTCAAAAATAGGTGCCGCAGCTGTTTCATCTTCCAAATCGAATCAGGGAAAGTGGTGATATAAGTATGTTTTACATCTAGTGTTTGGAGGTTGAACAAGTTGCCTATGGATGATGGAAGTGCATCCAAGTAAGTCCATCTTAATCCTAAGTACCTCAAATGAACCAGTTTTCCTAATGCGTTGGGTAACTTAGGCTTGTACACACGTTCAAGATCGAGCACGCGAAGCGATAGAAAGTACCTCCTAGTAATGCCTCTAACAAGTAATTCCACTATACTTGCTCCAGATCCTTCCTGAAAGTCAAAGGACCAAAAAGACTGGAGAAATTTGTAAGGGTCCAAAGAAGGAAGCTCATTGCGTTGGGCATAAAGATTGGAATCTTCTCTGATTTTACCACTATCAGCATGTCGAGTTGTAAACTGTGAGTAGTACTTACTTTCCCTGGCTTTTGATAAATAATGTTCTCTCAATGCAGGGGGCAAGCGACATGTTTTGGCTGTCCCGTCAAACCTCTGTTTTGCTACTTGAATCATGTTCCAATCTATCAACTTCTTCAAATATTTCAACGCAACCTTTTCTGGAGGTTCAGAATGGTCCACCGGGATCAACCCCTCTGCAATCCATAATGGAATCAATCTTCTCACAGGGATATCAAAACATTCAGGGAAGAACCCAAGATAGAGAAGACAACGCTTTAAGTGCAATGGTAAATAGGTATCGATGAAAGCCAAGGTGTCAGACCATGGTGAAGATGATTGTTCTTGATTGATGGGGAGCTGCTGCTGCTGTTCATGTGCACTCTCAAGCATCTTTTTGGAACATTCTTTACTCTCTTTACAAATTGATAAGAGGGTGTTTCTCAATTGTATGATTGCAATGGGTGAGCCCCCACATGTTTTCACAAGTTTTTTCCCAACTTGTTCCAAATCTGGAGGGATGTGCATCTTCATCATGGTGAACAACTCCCAGCTGTGTGCATCACTTAGTAGTCCTACATGGTGCCTTGATATTATAACCGGCCGCCTAGAAAAGCGGTCATCTTCCATAGACTCTAACATTCTGTAGCTACGAGAAGTGATCACAATGCTACCCCAAAAGGGTTTGTTCCTAAGAAACTGACTTAGACTAGTCTGTGCTGCTCGATCATTCCTCCGGTTTATGTTATCCAAATCGTCTATAACTATAAGAAACCTCCTCATGTCAGTCTTCTCTGTTTCCGAAATAACAATAATAATGTGTTTGTTAACCTCTTCAACAACCTCTTCAAGACTAGATAATTGAGATCCATCGATCCAAGCACGTCGGAAACCAAAATAACTTGCAATAGAACCACTGTTATAGATTTTCTTAGCTAGACAAGTCTTACCTGTGCCTTCCATACCCATAATCACAATTATGGCTTTCAATGAGCTCTCTGATAATATTTCTTCTTCAATCGCCTTTATTTTTTCCTCCATACCAACAAGAGCAATATTATTGGCTTCATCATCATCGATAATAGAAGAATATGTTCTCCTACTCCTCGTATGCTGTGGCCTTTTGTCTCCCAAATCATGTTCATCATCAATATGAGGAGAAGACTCTCTCAATCTCTCTTGAATACTTCTCACGTCACTAAAGAGAGAAAAACGTAACTGCTTGATCTGCTCAATTGTCTCGGGAACCTTAGCTCGAGCTTTGAAATAGTTGAAGTACTTGTGAAAGAATCCCATCTTCCTCTGCCGTTCTTTCATGATCCTTAAGGTATCAATGGTGTCCTCAGCAGCAACAGCCTGGTCTCGTAGATCCTCCACCCATTGCTTGTCTCTTTTAACTATTTCTAGGTCTTGTCCATTCGGAAAGACTATAGTTCTTTTAAATCCGTCAACAATTTTCGCGATGATCTTCGTCAGTTCCGAATCATCCAAGGAATTATCTATTACCTCAGCTGTTAGGTACGAGAGTTTTTCTTTAACATCAGAAATCAAAGCGGAAGAGTCGTCCATGTTCCTCCTCTCTATCTTCACCACTTCTTTCCAATAGGAAGATGGACCAAAACTGGGGATTCTAAATGAGTCGTCAAAACATGACTTGGAGGTGTATATTCAAATGACTCCATGACGCCACAAATTCGGATAATGTAGATATGTATGCCCCTCGGTACACGATTGCACTTCCCTATTAAAAAAAAATGTATGTTGAAAGAACCGTGTATCCCGATACATACATATCTACAGTTCTCAAACTTATCCACAACATAGAGTCATTTGAGTATGTCACATGATAAACAAGTTCGAGAATCGTAGATATGTATATCTCGAGATACACAATTCCCTCAAGATACACTTTGTTATGGAGAGGTGCAAATGTGTATCCCGAGACATACATATCTATCATACTCGAACTTTAGGGGTGTCAATAGGTCAGTTCCTATGATATTTGGAATTATAACTTTTATATTTTATCGATTCCGATTCTTATCGATTTCGATTTTGATTTCGATTTCGATTTTGATTTTAAAATAAGTGAAATTGGAACCATCAAAAATCACGGGTACCCGTCATTTTCGGTTCTCAATAATCGAATGAAAAAAATTATTTCAAAATCATTATAATAAAAAAATTATTCTAAAAAATAATATATTTTTTGTAAAATATCAATTTGATAATAATTTTTTCCACTAAAATAATAATTTAATAATTTTTATTTTTAAATAATAAAATGTATTTCGTTTACAAGTAATAAATTAAAAAAATGACTCATCTTAAACTTGAATATTTAATTTATATGAAATTTGAAGAATTTTATATCATATATGTTAATTTGAAAATATAGGATTACCATGAATCATGTATAATGTAAAAATAAATGACAAAATAAATCGGTTCCGAGTACCCATCGAATAGAACCTAATGGTTCTAGTTCCTATCGATTCGGTTCCATACTAGACCCGAATCTAATCGGTCCCAATAAAAAGGGAATCGAAACAAGAGTTTTCGATTTCAATTCTGGGTAATTGGGTACCCATTGACACTCCTACCGAACTTATCACATCATGGAGTCATTTGCGTACGTCACTTGGCGAGTCATATTATCACGACTCTTCTAAATTTTGTATTTATTTTGAGTCGTGATAATTTGACTCGTCAGGTGGTACACTCAATCAACTCCCTGATGTGATAAGTTTAAAAATCGTATATTTGTATGTCTTGGGATACATGATTGCAGTTCCCCATTAAAAATTATATCCCGAGGGAGTCTTGTATCTCGAGACGTACATATCTATGATTTTCAAACTTGTCTGCCTCAGGCAGTCAATTGAGTATGCCACCTGGTGAGTCATATTATCAAGTCTCATTTATTTTCTATTAATATTTGATCCAACTCCTAGGATATGCCATGTGTAATATAAAGAAGATGGTTATATTTTAAATGTCTCTTAGTCACCGATGTTTTAGTTATATCAAGTCTCCCTAGACACATTAGTCATCAATGTTAGTTATATTTTAAAGGATCAAAGTAGCAACATGCCGTTCAAAATGCTCATTTTGTAGCTTGATTAAAGTAGTAAGCCATCCAAGCTGGAAAAATCTTAAAGTAACTGTGCAGGACACTGCGTTAAAAACTAAGTTAATTTCGGAGGTATGGAAAGAATCATAAATGCTTTTCACTCGTATCTCTAGGAGAAACATTCATAAGCACATCTCCACAACAATTAGTGTCCTGCTCAGTCACTCTAAGTCTACACTTCTAAATAATCAAAGATAAATATTTTATTGAAGTCACATTGAAATATTACCCAAAAAAAAAGTCTAGAATTTTAATTCCAAAGAAGCTTAGATATATATCACTAAGTTCTAAGTTGGTCCAAATAATTTGAATGCATGGTTAATAGTCAAAAAATTATCTGAATTTAAAATAAAAAAATTGATACAATTCTTTGAATTAGGGGTTAGCCGATTAATTCAATGAATTGATGAATGAATTAACCAACGATTCCTCAACTAATCATGGAAGATGATAACATTTCTACCCTACACTTCCAACATTTTAGTTTTTTTAACATGTAAACATCAAGAACAAGATATGACTTAGAAAGAGGTTGAAGATGATAGGTTTTGGTAAAAAATCAATATAAATATTTTATATGATATACAAAATTTTGGCGACTTTTTCTCTATGAAACTTTCTTCAATTTATCCGAATTAAAAAATGCCTTCAAATTGGCATCTTCTTTAAAATAAAAGCTCCAAGCCACTTTTCTACTCCAATGGGTTCCACCTTTAAATCACTATTCATTATTTTAAAATACTATTTAAACACATTAAAAATTTTAAAAATATGAAATAATTTAAAAAAAATTGCTATTGCCGCCGCAACTTAAAATTATTGCACTCCAATTTCTTAAATTATTTATCACACCCCAATTAAAAATTAACACACTTGTTGAACATTATAAACATTTATCTCAAATTATAATCTCAACATTACAAAATATCATAACATTTGTTCAAACAAATTTAATAATTGTTTACAATTATGATTAGGCCCGTTTAAAATCCCAAACAAAAAATAATAATAATCTAGTAACTATTGAAGTAGTTTAAATGTGTTATAACGCTTTGTAATCTTGAGGTAATAACTTGAGCCCAAACTTTCCTATGTTTAATATATATATATATATATATATATATATATATATATATATATATATGCCTTAGGTTGGACCGGGGTCTCTCTTGGCGGTTTTCTTGAAAGTGTGAGTAGCCTCTTACAGTAATGTCTGCCCGGTAATTTGTTTGGCAGGACGCTTCTCGGTTATCAAGCTTTCCCTACGCCCTGCCGGAGCCTGTTCCTTATCGTCCACAACACGTTGCAGATTTTCAGTTACGACTTTAGCAAGGTTGGTTTCCCAAGCTAAGAAGCATGGTGGAGCCCCGGTGAGCTCTAGAAGGTGTTTACAATTCAATGAGGTGATCAACAGATATATATATATATATATATATTACCTTAATTTATTTTTATAAGAAAGAAAATCTTGTAAAATTGGTTCTTCAAAGACATTTTGTAACAAATTTCCATCGAGTTTGATTGAATAATTGATTTGGTTTGATTTCTAAAATATAAATGAAAAAAATTTACAACTAGTAAAAGAGACAAAAGTGGCATTTAAATCATGTTACATGAAAGGGGAGGTTAAAATTGACATTTATACACAATGACAACAAAAAATTAGGACACAATAAGGTTTACTGAAAAAGGTGAATAGTGATAACGTTAGAGTTTTATATCTTCTCTCTCAACTTTAAGGATGAAGTAATGAATGGTAAATTGAAGGTAATTTTTTTTCTTAGAATAGAGGAAAGTTGGAGTTTGGTTTGATTACGGACATTATATTTGGAGTTTTAAAGCACCGTTGGGTACTTTTTTGTGAAGGGGCCTTCGTGTGCATTATTAAAGTGTCCCAAAGTCACATATGTAACATCATTGCCAGGAAACTATTTATAATTTTTTTTTTTGTATATTTGCCATGCTGCCATCTTCCATTATAAATAAACAACATTGTGGATAATTGGACACAGGAACAATGACGAATAAAAATTATTAGTGTACAACATCACTATCTCCTTGAGTATAGTGGCTGGAATTTAGTCTTCTAAAGTGAATCCATGGGATCTCTCCTCTCTTCTGCGTAAAATACTATTGGACTTGGAAAAAGTAGAGATCACCGCTCTGTTAACTTGGGTGTGTTTGGTTCAGATTGTAGAATTTAATTCTTGATTGTGATTATGAAGTATCACAATCAAATTATAAAAATTAATTTTTATAATCTAAAATCTTGTTTGACTACTACTATTTATGAAAATTGATCATGTAGAAAAATATTACCCAATTGAAAATGAGAGGAAAAATATTTTTCCTAGATATTGAAGCTAATATAATTTTTAGAGAAAAGAAAAAATCAAAGATTTTTCATCCTATATGACTTAAAATCATCGGATTGGCCTGATGTCTTGTGATCGTGCAAATTTCGATTAAATTGTAGGTAGTAACAAAAAAATTCATTGTTATTCTTCGTTTATGTTGATTCTCTTAAATCATTTTGTCAAATTCATGTTCAATGAAGAGAGAATTCCACTGTCATTCTTGATTTATGTTGACTCTCTCAAACTATTAAACCCTAGGGTTAAGTTTTTATTCGGTCAATCTATTTCATGTGAATCCATGATTTTCCTTGCATTTGGAATAGATTAGAAAAAATAATTAAATGATTTGAGCAAACCAGATTTGTTAAATAGTTTTTTAACAAAATAAGTGTGTGTACTTGTTATGTGTGCAAGTAATGGACTTAGAAAGAGAAGATTACCTCTAATGAGGGATTACTCTTTAGCTCTTAAGCCATTAAAGAGGTAAAGTAAGAAAGACTAGGAAACTTAGATTGCAAGTAAAGTAAAGAAAGTAAAATATTTACACTATGAACTTAAATTGCATAAGAGTAGATAAAAGTAAGGCAACCTAATCTAATGTTCTCAAGGAACTTATTGAGGGCTTATAGGAAGAGATTACCTCTATGAGGTTTTACTCTCTACCTCCTAGTCTCACTAATGCAAACAAAGATTTGCATTATTACAAAGAAAATAATGAAATAAATTTGTTTAATGTAAAAAAATGAGTAATAAGAATGGGGAGATTAGAGGGGGAGAATAAAGGGTTTAAACCCCACCTTAGTCTTCTTCTTCTTTTTCTTTTTCGTTTGAGTTTCTTGGGGGTTTGATAATGGATTGGGACAAAGTTTAGATAGGCTGGAGAACTTAGAGGAGAGACTAAGGGCCTGTTCGTTTGAATTTTTGAAGCTGGCTTTTCCAGCTTTTTTTACTTTTAAGCTCAAAAAGCCCGGCGAAATATGTTCGTTTGGGCTTCTTTCGCTCCTCAGATTTTAAATAAAGCCCAAAAACGACTCTTTATTGAAGTCGCCCTTAGCCCGCTTCGTCAAATGGCTTTTGCACGAAGCCCATTACCGTAAAACGGTTCAGATGAAATTACCTAAATGCCCTCCTTCTTTTGTTAAATTTCCAACGGTTCAGGCTGTTGCAGAAACTCATTTCATCCATAAAAATCAGATCTTCACTCTCTCTTCTTCAACCTCTTCTAATGGTGATGCTCATCTTCTTCTCTCCTCTACCTTCAACAACATTTCTCTACAAAAATCCTGATTTCATACCATCTCTCCTCTCCAATTTCTCCCCAATTTCAATCTCCATCTCCATCTCCAACAACCCCAACCCCAACCCTCATAGGTCCACCTTTCATGTCTCCTCTTCCTCCGTTGGATTCCCCATCACCACCGAAACAAACGGCCCCTATTCTTCCACAAAAGGTAACCCTCTTGACGTCTCCAAACTCGAGATTTCGGAAGAGATTGTCTCCGCGCTCTCTCGACGAGGAATAACCCAACTCTTCCCCATTCAGGTCTGGCCTTCTTCAAATTTTCTTCCACTTGAAGTTTTAATTGTTGGTTGTGTGAAATTATAGTGTGTGTTTTGCTAGTTTGAATGATTTTATTGGAATTTTGGTAGTTTATTAGAAGGGATCTTAACCTACGAACTCATGAGTTTGTTGATCGAACTATCAAGTTGCTAAACACAGCTTTGCAATCATAGGATAGACTTCCATCTTATAGATCTACTTAAATATTTGTGTCTGTCATTTTTATGTAAGAAACAAAAAAATTTCTGAACATAACTAAAATGGGTCCCTATCCGTAGCCAACAGTTTGGCAAACATTTTGGCAAACACTTTTTCAAAACATGGGTTAGAGGTCTTGGAATGGGCTGATTTTTGGTGAGGATGATCTCTACAGTGAGGAGATCATCCTCACCAAAAATCAGCTCATTCCAAAACTTCTAGCCCCATTTTACAAGTTGAAAAATCGTGAACCGTCCATTTTTTGTAAACCATTTTTGATGAGGTTAGAAGTTTTGGAATGGGCTGATTTTTGGTGATGATGATCTCCTCACCATAGAGATCATCCTCACCAAAAATCAGCCCATTCCAAGACCTCTAACCCATGTTTTGAAAAATGTGTTTGCCAAAATGTTTGCCAAACTGTTGGCTATTGAACGCTACTCAACTAAAATATTATATTACTTGGGGTATAGATGTCGAGTATGTTCCCTAATCTGATTTTATAACTGTAAATCAACTTCATAATGTTTATTGATACCCACAGTTTTATCTAATATTTGGAGTCTTACTTCAAAGCAATGTCACATAGTTACAACTGGATGGCTCTGTTGAATCAGAAAAAGCGTTTTCAAATTGTAAAATCTTTCAATTCAAACCCAAAACATGCATTCGTCATTTTTATAACCTACGAACTAAGTAAAAGTTGCGATGCCAATAGATCAATTTTTTTATAGCTAGATTGCTATTTTTTGGGTTTAGGATTTTGTATGAGCCTAATCATAATTGTAAACAACTACTGAAATTATTTCAAAGAGTGTTATATGTTTTGTTATGTTGAGATTATAATTTTAGCTAAAATCTTGTAATGTTGTAAGTGTGTGTTTTAATCTTTAATTGGGGTGTGATATATAATTTAAGAAAATAATAAACAAAATATTTTGGGTGCTGATAGCAGCTCTCTAACGAAAGATTTTATTTTTTCTACGCTAACATTTTGTTAAGTAGATGAAGTTACTGTTTGTAAAGTTCTAATTTTTTTGTTGTGTGAAACTATAGACAATGTTCTTTGTTGCTTTTATGGTGTTATCTGAATTTTGATATTTGTTAGTTTGGGTCTTAAAAGATTTTATCTTTTTTATGCTAATATTTCGTCCAGTAAATGAAGTTACAATTTGTGAAGTTGGTTGGTTGTGTGAAGCTAAAGACATTATTCTTTGTAGTTTTTGATGATTTTATGAGAATTTTGATAGTATGTTAGTTTAGATCTTAAGATTGTTTGAAGAAATCTCTAATGTGCATTTGTTCATGACCACTTGAACGGAAAAGTTATAGTTTTTCCCCGTATAGTATAACTTGTTCTATGACCACATATCGTCCAATCTGATATAGTGGAAGTTTCTGTTGGGCTTGGTGATTTAAAATCACATCTTTTGTTTCAAAGGGATGATGGGTGTTTCCACATTTGTGGAGGGGTATTTTAAGAAGGTATTTATGTTAGCTTATAAGAAATTAAAAGTAAGTTATAGGTAGTTGTTATAGTTTATAAAAAGGAGTTTTTCTTGTAAAAGGGCTATGTATGCAGGTATTTTCTTTATCAGGAAAATTTCATATGTCCATTTTTAAGAGGAGATGCTGCCGAAATTTCAATAAAATTTTAAAATTTATAAATTTATTTAAATTAAAAATAATTATTTTTATAATTTTTTAAGATAAATTTATTATATTTATATATATATATATATATATATATATATATATATATATATATATATATATATATATATATATATATATATATATATATATATTAATGTAACTATATATTTATTAAGGTATTCTGATCATTTTTGGTGCATTATCAACATTAAGGGTATTCTAGTCATTTTATCAGAATCCAGCAATAAAAAACTGTCAAACGAACATCAGTTTCTGGCTTATGTGCTTCTGTAACGAACAAGCTTCTGCTGGATGTGATTTTTCAGGCTCCAAACTTCTGCTTCTTCCAGAAGCCAGCTTCTGGAGCTGGAGCTAGCTTCTGTAAAGAACAGACCCTAAGACAAAATTTTAGCTTCTTGAGCTCTTCTTTTTTGCCTTAAATATGAATTCTATTTATAGGAGTTTGGAAGACTTTTGGGGATAAACTTGTCCCAACTCTTGGAGTTCTCAATATTTGTGACAAAACCTCTATAAAAATTTCAAATGACTTTTATTCTCATTGAACTTAAAGGTCTTTCACTCACCTAAGGTCTCCCCAATCATGATGAACAAGAGGGTAGAATTGTAAAAGGTCATAGTTTCTAGAGAATTCTTTGAAGAAGGTAGAAGAGTCTTAGGTCTTTAACTTTGGGTCAAATCCCAAAGAATTAGGCTAGATGGCATGTAAATATGGATTAGAACTTTGGGTATTAATATCATATAACTCAACTAATTCTCTAACAACCTAGGGTTAGTCTAGTCATTACTCACAAGTTCTAGAGAAATTTATGGGTTAGGCAAAATTATTAACACATCTAGAACTTGGTCTAATTACATTTACTCTTCTAGGATTGAGGATAAACTTAAAAGAATAAGTGTAAACTACCTAGATTAAGCTCTAGAAACTTGAGGTTAGGGTAGTAATTACACTCATGTGGGGGCCAAATTGACGAAAGGTCTATGTTAGATAAAAATGAAAATTTACAAGAAGACCTTGATGGTGAGTTTATTATAAAATTAAACTATAGGTAAAAATGTAAAAATGAAAGCTTTCTTGAGGGAAAAACAATTAAAATGAGGATTAAAAGGTAATTAAACATTAACAAATTCGAATGCAAATGGGGCTCAAAACTACCCAACAGAATTGACTTTAGGTAACCAATGGCTAGTGCAAAATTTCCTTCTGGTCGTTGGTCACCTCCATATTATGTAAAAAAAATCCTTCTGGACATTGGTAACCTTTGGCAAGGTTAAAAAAATAAGCCTAGCCATTGGTAACTTCCATACTGCACATTTTATTATTCTGGTCAAATTAAGCCTGGTTGTTGGTTACCTCCTTGTCAAGCCAAAATCATAAAAAAAAATGCAATTATCTGTTGGCTCAACATGTGATCCTTGTGACCACTTGAAAATCGACTTAAGTCAAATCTTTTCTCATAATGTTTTTGGTGCCCTTGGGCTCAGTTTAGGCAAAAATGGGGTGTCTACAATCTATATGATGGAATAGAAGTAGAGAGATAAATAGAAAAGAGACATAGAAAAAGATAGTAAAAACCGATGAGGAAGCTTACCTTCAATGCCCTTCAAAGCTTGCTGTTATGGAGGTCAAAGTTGATGTAACGATCAAAGAAAATGAAGGTGTTGTTGTATTTTTAGGTAAAAAATAAAAAATTTTAAGGCAAAAGTTAGTAAATAAGTATTTAGGTTTATTTTTCTACCATTTTACCTAGCATTTTTTTGGGACGGATTTTTAAAAAACCCTTTAGAATCCATTTAATTCTTTTTAATAGCAAAACTTCTGACTTTTTGTGAATCATTCAAAGGTGCGGCTAAATAATACTTCTACTCAAAAAAACAAAAAATTCGTGAATTTTTTGCGAATAAAACGGGGGATTGCTAATAAGGATCGGACCTCCAACTCATTATTCTGATTTCAGGAATTGCAAAAACGTGTCCCTTTAACAAATAAAATTTACTTTTGTCTAACTTATTCCCAAAATTACCTTTCTAACCTCCTACCTTTAAAAACTAACAAAAACAAAACCTTATCCTTTTTCGTACCCTAACACCTTCAATCGAATCAAAGTCATATACATGAGAAAGTTCTTTTTGGTAGGTACCTACTGAATTGATTTTGTAATGTTCGATAGAAAGTTTTCGTTCGATAGATCCCTACCAAATCTATTTGGTAATATTCGATAGGTACATACCAAATTTTTTAAAATAAATTCGGTCTGATGCTACTGAACAAACATGTTAAAAATATCTAAGTTATTCATTCAAAATCGTTGCCTTGAAGGTTTTAATAGTGATTTTTCCATCTTCCTTAGGGATTAAATGCAAAAAAGAATGGAAGAAATTTCAAAGAAATAAAGTAAGTCAAAAAAGAAATCCTAAAACATCTAATTAAACCTCTCACGAAACTCAAAAGGAGGTGAATATGGAGAGAGAGAGAGAGAGTGAGAAGAAGAAGAAGAAGAAGTTTGTGTTCGATATATTAGAGTATGTGATTTGAGAATTTTAGAAAATGTTAGAAATGTAAATTTCTTTTCTTTCTTTTTTTATACGTTTTATGGTCTGGGTACATAGAATACTTTTGGTGTGTACAAAGACACTCCCTTTGAAAGGTATGTTTAATATTTATTTGGAGTGTATTAAATAATATAAATAAATAAGATGTAATAAATAAAATTTGCGATGCTAATAGGAGTTTTATATTTTAAGTATGAGCAAAAGATTGTATACGCCAAGGGTGGAGGATTGAAATCCTCCTCCCACACCTCAATACACGCCATTTAAGCCACAATTGGAGGAAATTATAAAGGAAAATTACTTAAAGGACCCTCGTAGTAGGGTTCCTTTCTAAATAGTCCCTAAGTTTTGCATGTTACCTTGACAGGACATTTAAAAAACTTTTTCTTTCTTAATGGTCCCTTGTACTATCGAGTTCATAATTTTTATTATAGAACTCAATGTTTTTTTATTTAATGTCAAGTTCACATTTTTTACCGTCAAACTCACCACTATTTACTGTCGAGATCACCACTTTTTATTTACTGTCGAACTCAACGCTTTTTTAATTACTGTCGAGTTCACCATTTTTTAAAATAAAAAGTAATAAACTCTTCAATGGTAAAACCCTCCCATTTTCAATTTTCAAATTTTTTGGATTAAAATACATAGAAAGATCGACTAAAAACTTGAGATAACAACTTGTTTAAATGATTTCAATTCAAAAGAATCATTCTTGATTGATTTTCATCCAAAAACTAAGGAAAATAAAAAATAAAAAATAAAAAAACCTAGTTTTTCACATACATCTTCAAAATGTCTGAAAATGCTTTTCAGATTGGCTTTTTCTTCTTTCTTAAATTTTTTCCTACGAAATAAAATCTCCAAAATTTGATTGAGATGTCAAAAATCTAATTTTTAGATGAAAACGATGAGTTCAATCTATTAAGACACTCAATCGTGAGAAAAGTGAGAGATGAGATCCAGGACCATTTAGAAATTTATTTTTTACTAAATGTCCTATCAAACAACCCTTGAATACTTAGGGATTATTTAGTAAGAAATCTCTCCACGAGGGTCCTTTTAAATAATTTTTTCAATTATGAAAGAGAGATTTTTTTTTTTGGCATTAATTGCTCGTAGCTTAAGTAACGTGTATTGAGGTGTTGATGGAGGGTTTCAATCTTACAGCTGTATACCTATATTTTCAATTGATGTTAAAATCCAATCCATAGGGAAGCCACCTTCCGATGATTTTTGTAAAGTCGCCTTCAGTACGGTTTTTGTAAAGTCGCCCATGTGCATTATTAAAGGGAAAATGCTGAAATGACAGAAAGTTGCCCATTTGCATTATTAAAGTCGCCCAAGTCACATGTGAAGATAAATTATTATTTATAAAGTTTTTTTTCCTTTTTTTTCCTATTATACCATTAATCT
Organism: Akebia trifoliata; assembly: GCF_017979445.1. NCBI lineage: Eukaryota > Viridiplantae > Streptophyta > Magnoliopsida > Ranunculales > Lardizabalaceae > Akebia > Akebia trifoliata. Next base: position 2,981,677 of record NC_141375.1, on the reverse strand, counting down.
AGTTAATTTTTATATTTATTTAAATGTAAAACATTGTGGACTGTTGGATACAGAAACAATGACGACTAAAGTTGTTAGTTTACAATGAATAGGATTTGTTATCTTTCTCGCGAGCAGCATTCTCTTGTAAGATCTTGCTAGGTTGGTCACTTTGATTTGCTTAGTTCTATTTTATGAATCAATTGTTATTTATAAAAAAGAATATATATTATTAGGGTACAACATCATTATCTCCTCTTCGAATTTAGTCGTCTAATGTGAATCCAATATGTTTCTTTCTTTTTCACATAAAATACCATTGCACTTGAAAAAAGGAGAGATCATCACTTGAAAATTCCCTTCAAAATGATTTTTTCTTCTTTCTTAAATTTTTTCTTACGAAATGGAGTCTCCAAAATTCAATTAAGATGTTAAAAATCTAATTTTTGAATAAAAATAATGAATTCAAACAATTAGGACATTCAATCGTGAGAAAGGTGGGAGATGAGATACATGGACAATTTAGAAAGAAAAAATTTACTAAATGTCCCACCAAATAATCATTGAATACTGAGGGACTATTTGGTAAGAAATCCCTTCATGAGAGTTCTTTAAGTAATTTTCTTAATTATAAAAGAGAGATATTTTAGGCATTAATTTCTCCTGACTTAAGTGGCATGTATTGAGTGGTTGAAGGAGGGTTTCAATCTTCCAACTATATATCTATATTTTAAATTGATGTCAAAATCTGTTCGGGGGTAATTGAGTTTGACTCGTCCAAGTTGAATTCGGATTAGATCTTAAAACCCAATCCATAAAGAAGCCACCTTCAATATGCTTTTTGTAAAAAAGCCTTCATGTGCATTATTAAAGTCGACCAAGTCACATATGAAGATAAATTATTATTTATAAAGTTTTATTTATTTTGTATTTTTGCTATGATACCATCAACCCGGTTAATGTTTATATTTTTTTAAATGTAGAACATTGTGCATTGTTGGATACAGATACAATTGTTAGTCGGTAGATACCCGAGAATTAAACAAAATAAAGATTGATTAAGGTTTGTGTTGAATACAATGTCTTTAAGACAATTTTATTCCCACAATTTAGTGTCCACGAATCAATGAATAATTGTCTCTTAGGATACAACATCACACGTGTAGACGCAGCACTTCAAGAAATACAGATGAAAAATCCAAAATGCAAGTTAAAAGTGGAGAGAAGACAAAAAACCAAGGTCGAAATGAAGAGACATAGGGTGCGCCCCTTCAAAGGAAAATCATACTTTAATCAGTATAAGGGCCCATCACGCATATTAAGGATTTTTTGAACCAATGTTTAAATCCTTCTTCAGCCCATGAGCCTCTTGTATGTGCTTGGACTTATTAAAGTCTCTCTCTCATATTTACTCAAATGATATGATGAGAAGTTCTATACAATAATTAAATAAATTTTTATTCTTATTCGATATGAGATTAAAGAGTTTCACTAACAAACTCAATAGTTCTACAAACCACATAATAAATCATAGTTAATAAAGATTATTTGAAGTTGATTTCTCATTCACCCAAAAAGAATTTTTAATAGTTTAATAAACGAAATTATTCTCTTCAAAAAGAAGAATAAATTTTCAAGGGGTCTCGTCTCAAATAAAATGTGAGACCCACTTAAATCGTAGTTAAAAAAGATCCACTTGATGAAAAAACAATCTGAAAAATTCATTAGATTTTTCCTACAACAATGACGACTAAAATTATTAGTGTACAATGTCATTATCTCCTCCTCGAATTTAGTGTTCTAATGTGAATCCAATAGGTTTCTTTCTTTTTCAAAAAAAATACTATTGCTCTTCGAAAAAGGAGAGATATGTAAAATTTTAAATTCATCAATCAATATATTCTATGATCTTGACTATCATGATTTTCACATACAAATTTAAATAACATATATGATTTTATAAAGATAAACAACATACCTGAATCCATAGCAATTTCTTTGTTAATTGTTGATCTGAAAATATGGATTTCTTCAGGCAATGAGTTTCTCTCTCTTGACCCTTTCTCTTAAAAGAAAAAAATGCATTTTACTCACTGATGATGGAAAATAGTATGATGCCTCTTAAAATGGGTAGAGAGAGGACCCATTTCCTTTAGTAACTGCTGAGTAGTTTTTGTAACTGCCCCTCCACTTCCCATCAAAGTTAGAAGTTAATAGATAGAGGAAAACTACTTCTCTAAATGTTAGTAACCACTACTCTAGAGATTAGATCAGTAACTTCCTTTTATTAAAGACTAAAAGTGTCATGTGGGACAGAAAAAATATCTAACATTCTCCCACTTGGCCCATATGACTAATTTCATTTTAGCCTCAATGAAGTAAACATTATGCGCATAAAACACTAATCAATCTCTAACTTAAATTGGTCATCATAAATACTATAGTTAAATAAATCACTAGTATAAGTCATGGCGGTTGTACATCAATAAGACGACATAGTCCCTTCCATGTACTATAAAACTAGCAATTCAATCAACCATAGTTCATAAATGAGAAGTATCCATAATTGGTCCGACAAAATTGTCTTTGTAAAAGACTTCCTGTTATCTTTTATCCATTCTCATAGATGTACGTACAAAATGGAAAACAGGAAAAATCAGAAACATGAATAATGAGATCTCAAAATGTCTAATAACATAAACATTGCAATCCAAAACATAACAGGCATCAAAGGTTACAATCAAGACCCATTCTTTTAACATGTTCTTTAAATGTCTTTGGTGGTAACCCTTTAGTTAGTGGATCTGCAACCATGAGCTCTGTTTTAATATGTTCAATAGACACCCGTTGTTTCTGAACTTCCTCCTTAACGGCAAAATACTTTAACTCCATGTGTTTAGCACCATTAGAGTATTTGTCGTTCTTGGAGAAAAATACAGCTGCAGAATTATCACAATAAATTCTCAGCGGCTTCTCAATAGTGTCGACAATAGCAAGTCCTGAGATAAAATTTCGCAGCCATAAACTATGAACTGTGGCCTCAAAGCATGCCACAAATTCAGCTTCCATTGTGGATGCAGCAATAGTAGTCTGCTTAGCACTTTTCCATGAAATTGCTGCTCCAGCCAACAAATATACATAACCAAAAGTTGATTTTCTACTATCAACACATCCAGCAAAGTCTGAATCAGTGTAGCCAATCACCTCCAAATTATCAGACTTCTTAAAAGTAAGCATGTAATCTTTTGTTCCCCTTAAGTACCTCATTACTTTCTTTGCAGCTCTCCAATGATCCATTCCAGGATTACTTTGGTATCTGCCCAACATACCAACTGCAAAACTGATGTCTGGCCTGGTGCAAGTTTGTGCATACATCAAACTTCCTACAGCAGAAGCATAAGGAATTCTTTCCATCTGTTTACGTTCCATTCATTCTGTGGACATTGCATGAGACTAAATTTATCCCCTTTCTGAATTGGGGCAACACTAGCTGAACAGTTCTCCATACCAAATCTCTCTAAGATTGTTTCAATATATCGGTTTTGAGACAACCCCAACAAACCACGTGAGCGATCACGGAATATTTCTATTCCAATCACGTAAGTTGCCTCACCCATATCTTTCATTTCAAAATTCTCAGAGAGAAATTTTTTAGTTGTGTACAATAAACCAAGATCACTACTGGCAAGCAATATATCATCAACATATAAGATCAAAAATATAAACTTGCTCCCACTAACCTTCAAGTATATACACCGATCAACGATGTTTTCCTTAAATCCGAAGGAAGTAATAATATCATTGAATTTAAGATACCACTGTCTAGAAGCTTGTTTAAGTCCATATATTGACTTATTTAATTTACAAACCATGTGTTCTTTTCCCTTTATGGAGAAACCTTCAGGTTGATCCATATAAACCTTTTCTTCTAAACTCCCATTCAGAAAAGCAGTTTTCACATCCATTTGGTGTAACTCTAAATCAAAATGAGCAACTAAAGCCATAATGATTCTAAGTGAATCCTTCTTTGATACAGGAGAGAAGGTTTCCTTATAATCAATACCTCCTTTCTGAGTGAAACCTTTGGCCACAAGTCTGGCTTTATGTCGTTCGATATTGCCTTTTGAGTCGCGTTTGGTCTTAAAGATCCATTTACAACCAACTGCTTTATATCCTTCAGGCAATTCGACAAGTTCCCAAACTTTGTTTTGATCCATTGATTTCAATTCATCATTCATGGCATCAATCCATTTATTAGAATCATTACAACCAATGGCTTGTGAAAATGAAATCGGGTCTTTACTGGTCCCAATATCATAATCAGATTCTTGTAAATACACCACATAATCATCAGAAATAGCAGGTCTTCGTTCTCTTTGAGACCTTCTTAATGTTGATTCTTGTGGTTCTTCCATAATTGGTTCATTAGTGATAATCTCATTGGGGAGTGATTGATCAATAATTTGTTGTTCAACATTGTCAGATGATTCTGCAATTATAGGAACAACAATTTCTTTAGAAGTTATGGGTTGTGGGACTTGCACCCTAACTTCTTGAATATTTGTTTTTTGTAATTGATTACTCCCACTGATTTCACCATTCTCAATGAATCTGGCATTACCCGTTTCAACAATCTTCGTACTATGATTAGGACAATAAAATCTATACCCTTTGGATTTCATTGGATAGCCAATAAAGTAACCACTAATGGTTTTGAAATCCAATTTCTTTTCATGTGGATTATATATCCTAGCCTCCGCTGGGCAACCCCAAACGTGTAGGTGCCTTAAACTTGGCTTCCTTCCTGTCCACAGTTCAAAAGGAGTCTTTGGAACTGCTTTAGTAGGAACCCTATTTAATAAATAAACAGCGGTCTTAAGGGCTTCCATCCATAATGAAATGGGTAAAGATGAATTACTTAACATACTCCTAACCATATCCATCAATGTACGATTACGCCTTTCAGCCACTCCATTCTGCTGAGGCGTACCTGGCATAGTGTATTGTGCACATATACCATGCTTTTCTAGGAGTTTAGCAAATGGGCCAGGGTGTTGACCCAATCCATCATATCTTCCATAATACTCACCACCTCTATCTGATCTGATAATTTTCACCTTTTTATCTAATTGCCTTTCAACCTCAACAATGTACACCTCTAGAGCATTCACTGCTTGAGATTTGTCATGCAATAAATAGATATAACAATAACGAGAAAAATCATCAATAAAAGTGATAAAATATTTTTCTTTACCAAAAGATGGCGAGTCAAAAGGCCCACAAATGTCTGTATGGACAATTTCAAGAAGTTCTCTACTTCTTGTAGCACCTTTCTTTATGTGTTTGGTTTGTTTTCCCTTAATACAATCCACACATACATTGAAGTCAGTAAAATCTAGGTTAGGCAAAATCCCATCTTTTACTAATCTCTTAATTCTTTCTTTGGATATATGACCCAAACGTCTGTGCCACAAGTGAGAAGAACTTTCATTGATCAGGTTACGTTTAGTTCCAACATTATGATGTAGGGTTAAAAGGCTTTCAGCAAAACGACTATTAAGATTTAGTTTATATAAACCATCACATAAACTATCAGAACCAACGAAAGAAGAATTTTTAAACAAACTGAATCTTCTATTACGAAATGAAAAGAAATAACCTTCAAGGTCAAGTTTAGATATGGAAACCAAATTACGAGAAATAGAAGGAACATAAAGTGTCTGAAATAAATCTAGATAACAATCAGTGTCTAAAAATAAACGAAATATCCCGGTAGCAACCACTGGAACTTTGACTCCATTTCCTACAACTATGGAACTTTCATTTTGGTTTAAAGTCTGGATTGTAAGGAAGCCCTGCATCGAATTAGAAACATGAACAGTGGAACCTGAGTCAATCCACCAAGTATTAGAAGGAACTTCAGTAAGGTTTGATTCGAAACAAACGTAAGCTAAAGGCTTACCTTTCTTTTCAAACCATGCTCTACGTTTGTGGCAATCTCTCTGTACATGCCCAAACTTCTTACAGAAACGGCACTTGATACTGTTTTGTCCCCTCTGATGAGCCTCTATACCTTGAGGAGGCCCATTGAATTTAGGTGGTTCTACCATTTTGCCCTTCTTAGGTTTCTTCCACTTCTTACTAGCTCCTTTGCCTATAAGGTGAACTGAATGATGTCCTTGTTGCTTAAGCCTTGTCTCTTCTTGAACAAGCATATTAGCCAATTCATTTACATTCCACTTGTCTTTAATAGTGTTGTAATGAATTTGAAATGGCCCATATTGAAGAGGTAAGGAGTTCAAAATAAATTGAACAAGAAAAGACTCATCCACATTCATCCCAAGAGCTTTCAGTTTAGCAGCTAGATTTGACATCTCAAGGATGTGCTCATGCATCCCACGAGTACCATCAAACTTCATGGTGGTGAGTTCAGCCATTAATGTCCCAGCAAGAGACTTATCAGCTGAACGAAAACGTTCTTCCACAGTCTTAAAAAATTCCTTAGCAGTGTCAGGTACAGGAAGTGTAGATTTAATGTTGTTCGCTATACTCATTCGCATAAACATAATGCTCAATCTGTTCGATCTTTCCCAAGAATGACTTAGAGTCTTTTCTTCCGCACTACTAACTTCAGTAATAGCAGGCGGTTTCTCAGTCCGAAGTGCTAAATCAAGATCCAGTACACCTAGGTGAAACTGGACTTGTTCAGACCAATCTGAGAAATTTGCTCCATTAAGGATCGGAACAGATGAAGCATGTGAATGAAACGAAACAGGAATTGAAACTGCAAGTAAATATATGCTCACACATTAATGCTTTGAGTTAAATAATAAACAATAAATAGTATTGTTGTAACACATCTGTGGATGAAAATTACAACATACAAAAAATTAAACTTTTAACTATTATGGTAATTCCCTTTCACCTATTAAAATAAAATAAATAATTAATAATGTATCCATAATCTGATAGGTCCGTTACCTTTGGGTATCCGATTCCACTTCTCAATTAAGGATATACATTAATTATTTTACCTTAGTATATTAATCACAAGAAAAGTGGTGCACCTTTGGGCCAAGCCAAAATATTCTCATGATTAATAATACATATAAATATCTATTCAAAATTTGCAAAGTCATTTTTCTTAATACTTGGGATATGAGTATTAAGATCAAAACTACAACTTGAAACCTATGACTTTCTAGTTGGATCACTTTGGTGATTACCAAACTATTTCATAAAATAGGATTTCAAGATGAAATAATCACTTTGTAAAATAATTTATCATTAATCACATCAAATCATCATTTAAACAGTTTCATACATATGACAATTTCATGTTCAAATAAACTATAAAAAATAATAATAATAATAATTATTATTATTATTATAACAAATCAATACAAGAGATGTTACTCATAAATTTCGGACATGATTCAGATTTTTATAAATGATACACATTTTGTGTGTTGTGTTCTATACTGTAGAACAAATCATGAGCAATATTATCAATTAAATAAAAATAAAAATAAAATAAAATTGATATGTAACATCATGCTGAAAATGGAAAGTAGAAAATGTACTAAAATATGTAATTTTCTCCATTAATTAAAGCAACCAACAACATCATGCTTTATATATGAGAATCCATAGAAAACACGTTGGGTATAAAATAAATGAGATTTTATTTTGTGGAAAACTTTAATAATCGCAGCGGAAAAGAAAAAATTAAAATCAAAACTAAATCATATCATATATATATATGAAATCTTCCACAAATAATTGATTGCAACAAATAGATCATAATGGAAAATCAAGAAAGTCTTAACCTGTGGCTCTGATACCACATGTAAAATTTTAAATTCATCAATCAATATATTCTATGATCTTGACTATCATGATTTTCACATACAAATTTAAATAACATATATGATTTTATAAAGATAAACAACATACCTGAATCCATAGCAATTTCTTTGTTAATTGTTGATCTGAAAATATGGATTTCTTCAGGCAATGAGTTTCTCTCTCTTGACCCTTTCTCTTAAAAGAAAAAAATGCATTTTACTCACTGATGATGGAAAATAGTATGATGCCTCTTAAAATGGGTAGAGAGAGGACCCATTTCCTTTAGTAACTGCTGAGTAGTTTTTGTAACTGCCCCTCCACTTCCCATCAAAGTTAGAAGTTAATAGATAGAGGAAAACTACTTCTCTAAATGTTAGTAACCACTACTCTAGAGATTAGATCAGTAACTTCCTTTTATTAAAGACTAAAAGTGTCATGTGGGACAGAAAAAATATCTAACAAGATAATCACTTAGCTTGGAGGGGAACTAAAACCAGTAGTACAACCTGTTCATCACTTTGACTTCTTTTAATGAATTGAATCATCAATCTTATCGAGTAAGTCATATTCTAAACTTGTTGAATCTCTTATATTTTGATTTGTTTCATCCTTGTTAGTTTGATTCTTACAATTTCCAACCTTGACTATCTAAATTTTTATAAATTAGATTGGTGTACTCTTTTCTTCTTTGTTTAATGTTTTTTTTTCGAAAAATTCAGTTATTATCACTCTGATCTTTGGAAAGAAGATGCGGAACATAGATGTGTTTCCAGGATGGATGAGGAGTCTTTGGAACGCATGTGAGATCCGGGTGATGGTTATACTCAGTCTCTTCTTACAAATCGTCCTCATATTCTTCGGCCATCGAAGAAAGTATATTTCAAGCAATTGGGTCAGAATCATCCTTTGGATCGCCTACATGTCGGCCGACTGGGTTGCAACTGTTGCTCTCGGAGTTCTGTCCAACCAACAGGGAGATAACAGTGAGTACCACGACTTTAAAAGCCAACTTCCCGCGTTTTGGGCACCTATTCTTCTATTGCACCTCGGTGGCCCTGATAATGTCACTGCTTATGCCTTAGAGGATAATGAGTTGTGGTTAAGACACTTGCTTGGACTAATCGTCCAACTAGGCGTCGCAATTTACATCTTTCTTATGTCCTGGAGGGGTAATTGGCTCTCATTTCTAAACATTCCAATGTTTCTTGCTGGAATTATTAAGTATGGGGAGAGGACATGGGTTCTAATGTCCGCAAGCAGAGAACATTTCAGAGACTCTATGCTCAGTCTTCCCGATTCAGGCCCCAATTATGCCAATTTCATGGAGGAATATAGTTCTAAAAAAAATGAGGGGTTTCACGTCACAGTTGGGTTAGTGGACGAAATTCCACCTGTTTTTGATCATTCGGTTCCTGTAGAAAACAAAAATCCTGATGCAAGCACATTACTCGATTCCCATTACTTCTTCAACACGTTCAAGCGTCTCTTTGCAGATCTCATCCTCAGTTTCCAGGACCGGGGTAACAGTCGATCATTCTTCTTAAGGAATTATTGGAAAGTAGGTTTCAAAGTTATCGAAGTTGAACTAGGATTCGTGTACGATTTGTTGTACACTAAAGCGGCTTTAGTTTATACTCCCTTAGGCTGCATTCTTCGCTCCATCAGTTTCTCATCCACCATTTCTGTGTTCATAGTCTACTTAGTATCTGAGAAACATCGATACCATGTTGTTGATAGGATCATAACTTACCTATTGTTGGGTGTAGCTATCCTTCTTGAGATCTATGCAATGATTCGACTTCTTTTCTCAGACTGGACAATTGCCTGGTTGATTAAGCACAAGAAGAACGAAGTGATGACTCGTATTTCTCAATTCATCTATTCCTTTCAATTGCGTAACAATAGGGGGTGGTCTAATTCCATGTCACAATACAATCTGATAGGATTTTGCGTCAAAGAAACCAAGCCAACGTATTTTCGAAGAATTCAAAAGTTCATTTTTATTGATAAATTGCTAGAAAAATATTACCATAAGACTTGTGAGGAAGTCTCCGACAACTTGAAAGAATCGATCTACCAACAGCTCAAGGAAAAATCTGAAAGTGCCACAGATTTCAGTGTTAACATCAAGGACTTGTGTTCTTGTAGACAAGCCAAGCAATACGAGAAATTTCATTGGACTACGCCTATAGAATTCGACCAAAGCATTCTTATCTGGCACATTGCTACAACTCTCTGCTATTATTTTGATGATGATCTCAAAAAACTTACAAACCCCGAAAGACCAAAATGCCAAAATAGCAAACTTGTTTCGGATTATATGTTGTATCTTCTAGTGATGTGCCCTTTTATGTTACCCATTGGCATTGGACAAATAAGATTTCGAGACACCTGTGCCGAAGCCATTGAATTTTTTCAAGAAAAAAAATCCATATCAAATACATTCCAAGCATGCAAGATGTTGCTTCAAGTGAACACTGAAATTCCACCGATTCAAGTGAAAGGAGATAGAAGTAAATCGGTGTTGTTCGATGCATGTACGCTTGCGAAATCTTTGCAGTCCATTAAAATTAGCAAGAAATGGAACTTTATCAGTGAGGTATGGGTAGAGATGCTATCTTATGCCGCAATTCAGTGTAGAGGTAATTATCATGCTCAACAGCTCAGGCGAGGAGGGGAGCTTCTCACTCATGTTTGGCTTTTGATGGCACATCTTGGAATCACAGAACAATTCCAAATTTCACAAGGCCACGCCAGAGCAAAGTTGAATGTAGAATAAAATTAGTAATTGTGGATGGTTCAGCTTGTCAGTACTCCATGTATGGCTTGTTTTTCATTTTACATTTTATAAAACTCAATTTGTAGTGTAAAACACGTTTGGAATCTAAGAGTGCTATATTATAGTTCAATATATAAGATTTTTATAACTTACAAACATAATAGGTAATATGGTGTTGGATGTAAAATAGATGCAACTGCTCAGATTTCAAAAAATATCCTGAATTTTTTTTTTTTCTTTACAAGAGCAATAGCAACACTGATAACTTAGTTATATGCATCATCTAAGACCTATGAATTGGACCTATTTTCATATCAACCATTTTCTCTACAAAAATTATGGCTTTTGATAGTCCTGAAATATGGATACGAAAAATTTAGCATAAGATGCAAAATAATAATAATAATAATCAAGAATGATGGGAAATTGCACACGAAAAAACATAGATCGAAAATGATGATTATTTTTTTGTTCTCTTTTTAGGGTGAAATTAATGTCAAGATTTATTCTCTAAGAGCAGTGATCTAGGCAATGGAAACTAACCATGATTTTAAAATCAAACATCTCAAAAAAAATAAAAAAGGAAGGGAAAAAAAAGAAAAAAGAGTATGCAGAGATCATAGCCGAATGATACACAGTAGCCGAGGAGTGAATTGATCAAAATAAGGTCAAAAGAAAGGGTAAATGTGTACCCTAACTTCCAGAGGTCGTGACTATGTGATCATAGCTAAGTAACACTATTATTATATATGCACACGTAGGTATCAACAAGGTCTATGTGTTAGCTAATTATTTACAGATCATTGGCTCTAAATTAAAGTCGCAAAACTGTCATTTAGGAGGGTAAAATCGAGCATTTTCGTTATAAGTTTCCTTTATAGGAAATTTCAAATTTAGTGGTTTAAGCAAGTTTTTGGATTCCATTTTATAGAATCTGTAATCATAATTTTATTATTTTTTGAAAGTTTTCTATTTCGGTTAGGTTTGGGACTTTTGAGTCTATAAAATAATGAATTTTAATAGTTTAAAACCAACTTTCGATTAATAAAATTTCATTCAAAATTGATTTTCTCTTTGAGTTTTCAATTGTTTGATATTTTGTGAATCAATAGGCTTTTGACACTCCATCGTTTGACATTATTTTAAGAATCAACAAACTAATTGGAAGATTGCTCTTCCCCATGTATTAGCAAACATAATCTACCTTAGTAAAATATTTCAATTCTTACTAAAGGTCATGGGGCTCTTGTGGACTCCCAGGTTTCCCCATTAACGCCTAAACCCTATGGAATGACATAGATCAATATTAAAAAAAAAAACAAATTAAAAAATGGTAATGCTTTTTAGCTTTGTTCAATAGACAGCCATCGAATTCTCAAATTTAAAATTAAAATCCAATAGCAGATAATTTTTTATAAGTTTTTGAAATTTTGTGTTCTACCTCCTATGCATCCAATCATGTTTTAGGTGCCACGTGGATGGGCGGTCAAAAAACTTTCCTTGGTAACTTAGTAAGAGAAGTGTTTTTGAAAAAAACGTGATGAACGAGAAACCTACTGCCACCTTAAAAACAAATAATTCTTTTTTCGCCCGCATGTGTTTTTTTTTTTTCCAGTCAACGCACATAAAAAATTACAAAAAAAGAAAAAAAAAAAAAAAAGTATTAAATACTTTATCTCTGAAAAGATCTGCAATTACCTAAATTAGTGACAATCTTAAGAAAATCATATTAATTTTTTGAGTGACCTATGTTGTGGAAAACAGGGAATCAAAGAAGTTCAATAGGTGGTTGATTTTATTTTATTTTTGCTGCTTATCGTGGGTATCCCCACCCTTCGGGTGAGATTAATCTCACGGTCACATGCACCAACCCCTCAAAAAGTTCTACGTGCACTTAGTTGAGTCGAGGATTTGCCGGACCTTAAGGGTGGTCCCAAGGATTTGATCGCTTCGTGGGGTTTTGAACACTTGACCTGTACATAATTACTTGCTTTATCTCCTAAACATATAATAAGTTAAGATTAAAAAATAAAGAATCCTCTAAGTGTTGAATATGATTGTTCCAAGAAAAGCCAAGTCAAAAATATAAATTAAGTAGATTGACTTGTATGAGATCCATAGATTAAGGAAAATGCTGCAATGACACAGGGTATTTACTGCAATTATCACAAGTCTGACGTGGGATGTGCACATAAACCATAGTTGTTTTCCTCGTGATACAAGCAAAAACCATCTACGGTTATATATACGTCTCCACATCAGAATTGTGAGAATCATAGTAAATCCTGTGTTACCCCAGCACAACTCATTAAGGAAAATGTAACAAAGCATCGTGAATGAAAAATCGGGATCTTTAAAAATAAAAATCTGAAATCAATTAGAATAATTTTAAAACAAAAGTGATAAGGATCCCAGCTAAGAAATTATACCTAAAATGAGACGATTACCAAGTGTTTAGTAAAGTGTCTCCTAATGTTTCTAGATTTCTTGGGTTGAAGATCAAGTGGCAAGTACTTCTTGCTGTAAACATCTCTCAAAATAGTTGTTTTTTTTTTTTTTTTTTTTTTTTTTTTTGCTTTTGCAAAATTGTCGTTAAAATTTGAGCGATCACTAGTCTATGAAGAGAATCACCAACACCAATACTTATAAATCACAAATTGACTTTTTAGTCTAGATTATTTATGAGATGTTTCAAAGTTGTTTGAACCCAATATAAACAAAGAAATCCAAGTGCTAGAGTCCAAAATCCTTCAATTGGTTCAACAAATCACGAACCTTTATCCTAGCTGCTCAAGTTTGTAGAAAAATCAAACTCAAATCCAAGTAAAAGGATAATTAGCAGAGACATACTTCATGACCAGACTTCTAAAGAAAGGAAGAGATCAGATCGAGATCCAATTGTTCTTACCCATTGGTGCAACTTTGTAACCTTAATCCACTTGTTCAAATTCGAATCTAGTATAGACTGAAGGATTTTGAGGTGATATTATAGAGAGAGAAGGAAAATATGAGAGTGATAAAGAGAGAAATTACTAGAGAAAATGAGAGATTGGGCGAAATTGAAAGAGATGTGAGATTGAGATAGATAAATTGTAATAACCCGATTCATTTTAACAGTAGATCGTGTGTTTCATGATAAAAATAATTTGTTCCATCATAGGAATAATAATGATAATTATTGTGGTATTCATGATAAATTAAAAAAAGTCAAGTTTGAACTTTTTCTTTTGAGGATTTAATCCATGGACCTTATTAGATTGTTTGTAATGGGCTTTGATTAATAGAAACAAGAATAAAGCCCAATATTTAAGAAGAGATGGAATTTGAAATAATATATATTTAATGGGTAGTTAAAGAAGGCAAGAAAGAGAGAGAGACTTCTTTTGTAAAGTAGTCAACCAAGGGAATATTGGGGGAGATGTTTCATACTTATAAGGAAGGTATAGTTGGATGCCTTGTGTTAGATCCTCCCTCCATTCCACAAAACTTTTGAAATTCAAAAATTTTCTTTATATGTTATATTAATGTGTTGAAGGATCTAGGAGTTACCTTGTGTAATAAACTATAAGGAATGTCATCAAAGAAAATGAATTTTAGAGAATACAAATCTGAATTTTTTTTTATTTCTCTGTACTTTCATGTTAAGAAGGAGAGAAGATAGAGGGAGGTGGAAGACATTTGAGCTTTGGAGACTCCATTAAAGCTAAGAGAGGCAAAATAAAAAATAGATTGAAAAGGAGATTCAAGTGAAAATCCAGAATTTTTCCTTCGTAAAGTAGGTGTTTTTTAGAATTAAATTTCTTTTTAAAAAACACATATTTGCACATGAGAAAATGTTAGTAGAATATTGGTATGATTTCTTTTCATGTGAGAATATGATCTAGAACTAAGTTATTATATGATTACTTTGAGTAGTATGAACTTGAATACATGAAACTTGAAATATTGAGAATTTATTGCATAGAGCATAATACATGAGTTGTATAATGAATGGTCATGAACTTTTGGTATGATCAAGTTGATGAGCTAGCTAGGACCATGGGTCCTTGGATGGAAAATCCTAAAGCCCACAAGGAAAGTCCCTTGCGTGGGACATGATTGGTGTTGCCCGAGTTGGCATGAGACGTGGTTGGTGTGCCCGAGTTGACATGATATATAATTGGTGCTGCCCAAGTTGTTGTAGGCAAGAGATTTTTGAGTCTGAAGATCTCTATTACTTGGATTTGGAATTACCACCATTCTTTTTTAGAAAAAAGGGTATGAATAGACATTCGAAAAGAAGTTTTAAAAAATCACTTTATTTGTAACAACTCTCATTCGGATAAGGTCCATTGGTCCACCTAAGATCTGGGTAAAGGGGTCTATATTAGGGAACAAGGAAGGTGTTAGGCACCCTACTCCCTTCACTATAGGTGATTACCTCGGATTTGGTCTTTTTGAAAAATAAAGATAAAAATCAATTTGTATCATTGAGTGCGAGGGACTTTGATTTTGGTTTGAAAAAAATGGCCTCATCATGGTCCATACCTTTGAACATCTTTAAAAATGTAAACTTTTTTATCAATGGCCCAAGACATTGGTCTCAAAGCACTTTTGTGGTGTGTGCACTTGTATAGGGTCTTTTAAGAAATATTTTAAAAATGGTTTTCAACGCCTTACCCTTTCAATTAAGCCGAAGTCCAATCTACCAAAAGTAAGGGAAGGGTATACATTACATCTTAAGGATGATTTAAAATGACAATAAAAATAAAAGAGGGGAAAAATAAAATAAGAAAAGTTATGGAAATGAGAGAAAGGTGGAGGGAATTATTTCCTTCCTTTTATAGTCCTGATCCTACCTTGTTTTGACTTGACTTGTTTTTTTCCCTTCAAGAGATGAGTCATCTTTGACTTTGTATTTTTTAAGTTTGAAAATAAAAAATATGGAAGGATTTGGTGTATGGATTGAGATTGTAAATGAGCTTGACCTTAAAAGGTTGAATAGGAATTTAGGGAAATTGAGACAGAGTTGGGAGGTAATAATTTTTTAGAGTAGAGAGAGAGTTGAGGAAGTTGAAACTTGATAGGAGAATTCAAGTCTTGAGGGTTTGTAACGAGAATGAGGATATTTTATAGGACTTTGGAGGGGACTTTTAGAAGTAAAATATGGTGAAAGTATGGAAGGATGTAAAATGACATAGGGTTTATAAGTAGGGCATATAAAATTTGAGGTTAGTGGGAGGGTATATGTGGAAGTGGGTGTAAGTGAGTTTTTTTTTATCCAAATAGATAGGATCTTTCAACCCATTTAGGTTGAGTGTTAGGTGAGTTGAACGAAGTTGGTTTTAGTTAGAAGAATGGTGGTATAAAGGGGTGGTTGTTGATTTTTTTAGGAGGGTAAAGAAGATGGTGACATGTGTCAAAGGGTGTGAAGATGTGTGTTAGGTGAGTTGATTAGGAAAAAAAGGTGTGGTGGTCGCTTGTGATGAAGGATTTGAAAAGAATGACGGGGGTAAGTTATGACATGACACGGGTTGAGATGTGGGTAGGTTAACCTTTTTAGAAAAAGGTGACGGGGTTGGTAAATGAATTAGGAAAGTGGATAATGGTGGTGACATATGTCCTATTGTGATGATCTTGGATCATTGTGGTGATTGATGGTGATCATTGGGCTTAGGTTGAGACTTGGGCTTAGGATAAGGTAGTGATTTTGGGTTGAGTTGAGAGGTGAGGTGGTTTAGGTCCAATGGACTTAGGGGTTGGGTTGGATTTGATTAGGTTATGGTATATATAGGATTGGGTGGGGTTGAGAGGTGAAGTGGTGGGGGTGTAGGTTTACGATGGGAGGTAGTCCATTCCTAGCCCATGGGCCAAGTAAAGGGGCTTTAGGTCATTATTTAAAATAAAATAAGCATTTTTTTAAGATTTCGATCCTTAAGTTTATTAATAGTTTTTGATAAAAATACGTATTTTTAGTCATTTTCAAGTAAAACTCATTAAAATCGGGGTGTTTCCAGTTGCCCCTATTTGCAGGAGTTACGTGTAAAGAATTGCAAAAAATATACTAAATCCCTATTTGTATGGGCCCAAATATTTTGTTGAAAACACGATATAAAACATCAAATGCATTGATGATTTTTTGAAAAGTGGTTACCCAAGCACAGGGTCTGACAGGCTTGGCCTTAGAATTTCTCGATCTTGTGGCACGAAGCTCGTTTGAAATCTTAGATTTGATGAATTTTGAAATTCTATTGTTTTTTATCGTGTTTTAACAAATTAGGATTGAATGTAATTCAAAAAGGATTTTTTGAAATTCTTTTTTTAAACAAGATACGTCCAAATGCACACTAGAATTCTGGGATATAGGTGTCCCACACCATTGTATTTCTTGAATTCTAGACACTTAAATTTGGTCGATAGTTGCACACTAGAATAGAAGTATAGATTTTTGAATCTCATTCCTCGAAGTGCGTTTATCCCCTTAATCCTCCATATATCGTTTTGTAGCGATTCGATTTGTTGAATGACGTTTTCATCTATTGTACTATTGGTTTCAACTACCCTAAAGTAGCATTCGTATTCAGGGATGGTTAGAGGAGGGTGCCGATTTTGTGGAATGTAGAGTGGATGTCCTTGGTATTCGGGCACTATAAGAGGCAGGGTAGTTTGTTGTCTCGACTGTTGCTTCTCGGGGAGTTCAGGGTTTGATTCAGATGCTTAGTGTTAACTGGCTTGGACTTGTATAAAGTTGGTGTTAGCCAACACGACAGACAGTATTTTCTTTTGTCTCTCTGTCATTTTTAACAACATTGTTATTCTTGCATTTGCCTCTGCCAACTCTGTTGCCATGGGTTGTGGGTCTTCCGGGGTGCTTATAGTTGGTGAAGATTGAAGGAAATTCGGAAGCTTCTCAGGATTTTTGTATTTCTTTTGTTTGACCACCTATGGGTATAAAAGTCGAGTATCGGTACATTGCATGATGTTTTATTAGGTCCGATTCAATTATTTAGGGGTAACACCCAATTTTTTAAAAATAAATAAAATTAAATTGTGGTTCGTGAACATAGAATTGGCATAAACCCTGAGTCGAGTTGTGTACGTCAGCGTAGGGCTGGAATAAACACGGAGCTGGATTACGTGTTTTTGAAAAAGTGAGTTACATCAGTATAGAGTTGACATCGGCATAGAATCAGAATCAACAGGAAGTTGGCATCGGCACAAAACCAGTATCAATGCGGAGCTGGACTTTTCTCGAATATCTTATGAGATTTTTCATCGACACAAAGTTGGCACACTACTTTTAAAGTTTTTAAGAAGTATCATCAACATAAAGCTGGAGGATTCATCAACACAGAGTTGGCATCAACACAAAATTGGATTTTTTTTTAAATTTTGTAAGAAGTTCATCAACACGAAGCTGAAAATGTTCTTTTGTCAAGAGGATTCATCAACATGGAACTGGTATCAACACGAAGTTAGAATTATTTTATAAAAGACTCAATCAGCACGGAATTGGAAAAACATTTTGTAAAAGTAGATTAATGCGAATAAATTTTTTTATGGATAGTAGACTCGATTAAAATTGATTGGATGGTTGTGGATCTGATGGGGTGGATCGTGGATAGAGCTTCGATAGGGCCCATCTGATGATGGTTAACTCAATTGGCTTCAATCGTAGATGGTAGATCCAATTTGGATCAATTGTGGATCGTGGACCCGATTCAGGTCGAGTATGAATCGTAGACTCGATTCGGGTCGGATTTGGATTGTGAACCCAATTTGAGTTGAATATGGATCATGGGTCCGATTTGGGTCAAGTTTGAATCATGGATCCAATTTGGGTTAGATTTAAATCATGGACCCGATTTGAATCAAATATGGATTATAGACCCAGTTCAGGTCGAATTTGGATCGTGGACCTAGTTCAGGTCAAATTTGGATCATTAACTTGATTTGGGTCGAATATGAATCGTGGACCTGATTTGGGTCGAGTTTAGATTGTGGACCCGGTTTGGGTCTAGTATGGATCGTGAACCCCAATTTGGGTTGGATATGGATTGTGGACCCAGTTTGGGTCCAATTTGGATATTCGTGGATCTAGTTTAGGTCGACTGTGAGGATGGGCCAACCTAGGCTTCACAATGAGTTAGAAATAAGAATCGGATATTACGATTAATAAACACTTGGTGAAAAATGTGAACCTAAGAGGATCCCAAAAAGAATGACAAATCAAGAATGAATATACTCCATTAAGATCGAGTGATCGATGATATATAATATTGAAGTCAAATTGGTCAGTCTTTCGTGTTGACCTTGATTGATAAGATCCCATTTGAAGAATTATCATTGATAGTAAGAGGAAATGTGTCCCACCCTTAAAGAAATGTGGTAGATCTGAATCGATAGAGAATGATGAATGGATCCGATTAAGGCCCATTAATGAAAAATTATTGATGAATTTCTTGGGATCCATAAGATGTAGGCACTTGAAAATTTTGAAACTTCTTTCTTTTTTAAAGTTCATTTTGAAACGTCGAATGAAAACAAGGGTTTCATCACTTAATCGAAGCTTCATGAATTGATGGGCTTAAGGATTGAACAATTTGGCACATTTCAACTTATTAAGTTTTATATTCGAGAGATAAATGATAAAAAAAAATAATTGTGATCATAAGTCAAAAAATGAGATAAAATTTTTTTTAAGTCTATATTTCAAGTATGAACCTAGGTATTTTATACTAGTCCGTACTTGAAATACGGACCAATAGGTTCATTTTCGGCCATTTTTTTTTAAAAGTTTGTTGGTCCAAACTTAAGGCACATTACCTATGATTTTTGGCTTGGCTACATTTTTTTCCTTTTCAATGATATGCACAACTAAAAAAATAGATTTTCCCCTCTTACCTAGGGGAACAAGTAAAGGAAAAAAACACACCTCGAACTATACAAATTGCCTTCGTGGGCTCCCTTATGGGCTTACAACCTCGTCATCATGGGCTTTCAAAATTACAACAATATGAACATGGGATAGATATACAATATGAACAGTGTCCTAAGTTTATTAATCGTGCTTTGATGCATGTGGATTCATAACTACTTTTTAGATACCTATTCTTCAAACCTTAATATATATCGAAGTGTCAACATCTTAGGTTGATAAATGGGATCGATGTTTTCCTTCTTGTCATCCAAAATAACGATCTTAGGAGCTTGAGAGTACCAACATTCGAGAGTAATTTTTTAACAAGGAAAGGGGATGGTTGTGTAGTGAGTTGTGAAACATGTGTGAAAGCGCCCTCGATCTGCGGGGTGTGCGTATCCACTTTTGATTTTTGAGGTTTGGGAGTCGCCACCTTGTTATTACGGTCTAGGAACCGAGCATTGACTCAAGATGGATAAAAACAACTAATCTACAAAAAGAAACTAAGTCCAGGGATCACATTACGGGGTTGGAAGGTGTTAGGCACCAACCCTGTCCCACAAATGCCAGTCTCTACTATTTTCCAAGAATATTACATTGCTAAAAAAAACCTAAAATAAATAAAAAAGATAAAAGATATATACCTATATGATCACAATAATTTGTTCCCTCAAAACTGGTAGAATAGTTCTTTGTAAGATACTTCTCGCTTCGTTTCCGTTACTGGATCCGTTTTAGATCTCTAAGATGAAGTACCTCCTTCTTAGATCTGAGTGTTACCTAAATTTATTGATGGATTTCTGAATGTTTTGTGGAGAGTTTATATGAGTTTGTAAACAAAAATTAGGGTTTGGATGTAGATAAGGGGTTAGGGATTCAAAATCAAGGTTTTGGACAGGCTAGGAAGGTTTTTTGACCTATTTTTTCTAGGGTTTTCTTTGACCTCCGAAATTAAGTTGTTAATGCTCTATATTTATAGAGTTTTTTGGAAGAATTAGGGTTTGACTAGGTCTCTTTTTAGATAAGATGAATTAGGGTTTTGACTTAAGTCTTATGAGATTGATTAGGTTTTTTTAGATTAGAGTTTCAATTTGAATTTTGACTTAAGTCTTATGAGATTGATTTGGTCTTTTTAGATTAGGGTTTCAATTAGGATTTTGGACTTAAGTCTTATGAGATTGACTTGGTTAGAGTTTTAATTAGGGTTTTGACTTAAGTCTTATGAGATTAATTTGGTTTACATTTTTAAATTAATTTTATTAAAGTTTTACTTTACGTTAATTAATATTTTATTTATAAATTTTGAAATTAAATTTTTTTTAAATTAAAAAATTATCGTTTTACCCCTAAAGAGAACTTTTACGTTTCAAGTCGGTTGTCGATGTTCCGAGATGTTTTAGAATCAATTTTTCATAAGGAATTCAATGGGATTATTGGTTTATATCATTTAAAAAAAATTAGTATGAAATGATCGCGAATCCTATGAGGGGTATTTTCGTAATTTTGTTGAATCTTGTGAAAATTGGTGAAATGATTTATTTGATTTCATTTTATTATTTTATATGCTCGAATGAGTTTTCCTAAGTGTGAAGGGTCTCTAAGGATGTTTTAATGTTAGGGGTATTTTGATAATTTAGTCATTTTTTAGTGATTTTTATAGTAAAACTTATTTTTGTCTGCAAGATGATGATTTCTATATTTTTTGGGTTATATTTTCCTAACGTAATGCGGTTTCTACAGTTTTGTTAGTTTGAGATATCTCATCTGAATTTCTGAAATATATCTAGTAACAAATAAAGTATTGGAATAATTATCCATCATTGGGAATTGTCACGATCAAGTCGACAAGTTGATTAATCAGGCAAGTGCAAAAATGGGGTATCTACAGTATGCACATATATTTTGTAAAGCGTATCCATCTTTACATATTACTTGTCCGAGAAAATATAAAAGAAAAAAAAAAGTAAGTAAATATTACATGAATTCTCCCACAAAAATGAAAAATAATGAGAGATATAACGAATATTAGTAGATAAGCAAAAAAAAACAAACAAATTAAACTAAATATTTTTTTTTTTTAATGATTGAATCAAAAAAAGGGTCAGTCCCACTAATGTACTCCCTAGTGGAGTCGCAAAGTTTTATACATGAGATTTTCAAGTTCAAAGATCTCTACTACTTGAATTTGGAGTCGCCATCATTCTTTTTTAGAAAAAGAGTGTGAATGGGCACCCAGAAAATATTTTTGAAAAATCATTTTATTTATAATGATTCTCATATGAATAAGAGTCATTGGTCCACCTAAGATCTAGATAAAGGAGTCCATATTAGGGAATAGGGAAAGTGTTAGGCACCCTACTCCCTCTACCATAGGTAGTAACCTCGTATTCGATCATTTTGAAAATAAAGATAATAGTCGATAAAATTGGTTTGTGCTCGCGAGTGCAAGGGACTTTGATTTTGGTTTAAACCAAATAGGGCTTCCTTATTGAAAAATGGGCTCTATCATGGTCCATACGTTTATACATCTTAAAAAATGTAGACTTTTTGGTCAAGGGCCCATTTCCATAAGGAAATGACCCATGGCCTTAATCTAAAAGCACTTTTTTTTTGTGCACTTGTGTAAGGACTTTTATGGAATATTTTGAAAAGAGCTTTCAACTCCTACCTTTTCAATCTAACCTAAACTGATAATTGTCAAATTTTAGGCCCATCTGAGGTTAACGTGTTGCTCATCCCTTTCTTCTATGGATGATCTCTTCATCTGAATCAACATGCAATTGGCATCAAGATTCGTTGACAACAAGTGGTGATCTCCAACAAGATGAATTATTTCAACTATTCATCAACAGTTTATTTATTGTAGCAACGGTTTTTCATATCAAATGTAACCAATCGCAAGTTCCTTATTCACAGGACCATGCAATTGTGGGAGGGTGTTGGAGTATCAATTAATGTATTTTATTAAATTTTATGTAAAAGCAACAAATCATTTCAGGATTAGATCTAGTGGTTAGTGTAGTTTGGTAGTTATGTAACCATAATTTATATTTAATAAAAAATTCATATCAAAGATCATTTATGTGGGGTTCAATTTATCATAAATTTATAAGTTTGAATTGCTTGAAGATTTCATTGTTTATCTTTACTTTCAAGTGAGGAATTAAAAGTTAAATTGTTACATTTATAAATAATTATCTATTTTATTGGAAACTCTTTTTTTTTTTTATTAAAAAAACAAATATTATTTAGAGCAACTCCAACCTGTCTCTATATTTCTATATTTAGAGTTAGAGACCTCCAAGCCTAGCTCTAATCGGTCTCTTAATTTTTGACACACCCTTTAAATCATTATACACTTTTCTAGCATTGGAGGTGAAGAAAAAAATAAAGATGGTCTCTATTTCACTATTCATCTTATACAAATATCAATCGTGTCCCCATCATTTTACATAAATTTCTTTTTTCAATAAAAATATGTTTTAAATAATTTTTGTCTCTTGTTTATTTTCAAATATTATTATTCAATGTTTTTAATTTTTATATTAAATATTTTGAAAAACATATTTAATCAATTATTTAGCCAAATTCGACAATAAAAAAAATAAGTTTGATCATTAATATATATATGGGTCCCGTTCAACACCAAACATTTTGGCCAACATTTTAGCCAACCATTTTTGTCCTACATGGGTTAGAAGTTTTGGAATGGGCTGATTTTTAGTGAGGATGATCTCTACGATGAGGAGATCATCCTCATAAAAAATCAGCCCATTCCAAAACTTCTAGCCCCATGTTTACAAGTTGAAAAATCATGGACCGTCCATTTTTTGTAAACCATTTTTTATGGGGTTAAAAGTTTTGGAATGGGCTGATTTTTGGTGATGATGATCTCCTCACCGTAGAGATCATCCTCATCAAAAATCAGGCCATTCCAAAACTTCTAACTCATGTTTTGAAAAAAATTTGGGCAAAATGTTTGGTGTTGAACATTTCCTTATAAATATATATATATATATATATATATATATATATATATATATATTTATAAGGTCCCCGTTCAGCAACAAACATTTTGGCCAACATTTTGGCAAAATATTTTTCAAAACATGGGTTAGAGGTTTTGGAATGGGCTAATTTTTGGTGAGGAGATCGTCATCACCAAAAATCAGCCCATTCCAAAACTTCTAGCCCCAGTTTACAAGTTGAAAAATCGTGGACCGTCCATTTTTTGTAAACCATTTTTGATGGGGTTAGAAGTTTTGGAATGGGTTGATTTTTGGTGAGGATGATCTCCTCACCACAGAGATGAGGAGATCATCCTCACCCAAAATCAGTCCATTCCAAAACCGCTAACCCATGTTTTGAAAAATGTTTTGCCAAAATGTTTGTTGCTTAGGTTGTCAATAGTAATTTTCTTTTTCCTTTTTTTAATATTTAACTTGGGGTGTAACAAGTAAAATTGAGTTGCCAATAGCAAACTTTAAATATTTAACTTGGGGTGTAATAAGTAAAGTTGGATTGCCAATAGTAAGTTTATTATTTTTTATTATGTAAATAGTGAATTAGAGACATGAATAGTGATTTAGAAGTTGGAATCCGTTGAAGTTCATTTAAGTTCGAAGGGTAATGAGTATTTATAGAGTTGATTCTAGCTTTAATGATCTTATATATGGAATTGAAATCAATAAGAATCGAAATCGAGATTTTATTTAGATTTTACTTATGAGTATACGTGGAATCGCTCCATTGACACTCTTAATGGTGTGTTTATTTTAGCTGGGATGAGGCAAGTACTGAGTAATAAGTAATAGGTGGGGTGCCAATAGAATTTCTATTTAGATCTACTCATTTAATGAAAAAGTCAAAATGTCTAAAATATCCCTCATTAAAGAGGCACGTGATTGGAATCACTGTTGTCCCAAACATTATCATGCATAAACGCTTTACACGTGAATAGTGGGTCCGTCCCCCATTTATAACACTCTCCATCACCTGCCACGTAGGCATTTTGCTCCCAATATGGTAACCTCAGGTTACGAAACGTGGTGGACCTTATATGATGACGTGGCATCCAAGTTAGGATTCTAATCCGAAACTTCTAATCCGAAACGTTTATTTGGACAAAAATAGGAAACGATATTTGCAAGTCTAACTCGAGATGTTATCATGAGCTATCGAATAATTGATTAATCTTTGATCCAGCTCAGGTGATTAAAGATTGGTACGGCTGTACGTTTACAATAATTTTGAAATCTCATTTTTAAGGTATTATTCCTTATTAATTTGAATGGTGGTTTTAGACTTTGAAAAATGTTTTGCCAAAAAGTTTGCTAAAAAGTTGGCCCTTGAACGCCACCCATATATATATATATATATATATATATATATATATATGGGTCCCGTTCGGCACCCTAAGTTTTACCACACACTTTAACAAACGCGTTTTGTCTTATATGAGTTAGAAGTTTCGGAATGAGCTGATTTTTGGTGAGGATGATCTCTATGGTGAGGAGATCATCCTCACCAAAAATCAGCTCATTCCAAAACTTCTAACCCCGTCAAAATTGATTTACAAAAAATGGACGGTCCACGATTTTTCAACATGTAAACATGGGGCTAAACATTTCGGAATGGGCTGATTTTTGGGGAAGATGATCTTCTAATCATAGAGATCATCCTCACCAAAAATCAGCTCATTCCAAAACTTCTAACCCATGTAGGACAAAAAACGTTTGTTAAAGTGTGTGGTAAAACTTAGGGTGCTGAACATTTCCATATATATATATATATATAGGGTGGCGTTCAAGGGCCAACTTTTTAGCAAACTTTTTGGTAAAACATTTTTCAAAACATGGGTTAGAGGTTTTGGAATGGGCTGATTTTTGGTGAGGATGATCTCTACGGTGAGGAGATCATCCTCGCCAAAAATCAGCCCATTCCAAAACTTCTAACCCATGTTTACAAGTTGAAAAATCGTGGACCGTCCATTTTTTATAAACTGTTTTTGATGGGGTTAGAAGTTTTTGAATGGGCTGATTTTTGGTGATGATGATCTCCTCACCGTAGAGATCATCCTCACCAAAAATCAGCCAATTCCAATACCTCTAACCCATGTTTTGAAAAATGTTTTGCCAAAAAGTTTGCTAAAAAGTTGGCCCTTGAACGCCCCCCTATATATATATATATATGATCGGGTTCTGTATATCCCTATTACGACTCACATTGTGACACACCGTTTTATCTTATATAGGCAAAAATGTTTGGAATGGACTGATTTTTTGTGAGGATGATCTCTATGGTGAGGAGATCATCCTTGCTAAAAATCAGCTCATTATGAAACTTCTAACCCCATGTTTACAAGTTGAAAAAATTTAGACCGTCCAATTTTTGTAAGTCAATTTTGATGGGGTTAGAAGTTTTGGAATGTGATGATTTTTTGCCAGGATGATCCCCTCATCACAGAGATCATCCTCACAAAAAATCAGTCCATTCCAAACATTTTTGCCCATATAAGACAAACGGTGTGTCGCAATGTGAGTCGTAATAGTATATATATATAGGAGTGGTTCAACAGCCCCATTATGGTGCCCCACATGGTGCCACACATTTTTCAAAACATGGGTTACAAGCTTTGAAATGAGTTGATTTTTTGTGAGGATGATCTCTATGATGAGGAGATCACCCTCACCAAAAATCAGCCTATTCCAAAACTTCTAACCCCGTCAAAAGTGATTTACAAAAATTGGATGGTTCACGATTCTTCAACTTGTAAACTTAGGTTAGAAGTTTCAAAATGAGCTGATTTTTTGTGAGGATGATCTCTTCACCGTAGAGATCATCCTTACAAAAAATCAGCCTATTCCAAAACTTGTAACCCCATCAAAAGTAATTTACAAAAAATGCGTGGCACCATGTGTGGCACCATAAGGGGCTGCTGAACCGCTCCCTATATATATATTTATATTTATTTATTTCTCATAAATTCCCTATATATTTTTATGATACTAGTGTTTTAAAAATTGGATCGGATTGACAATCTAATTGGATATTATAATAAATTTGTTTTAGTTAGTGAAACATCTTTTTAATAAGTATTATTTTTCAATGAAAATAAATAAAGAAAATTTTAAATAATAATAATAATTTTTTGATAAATGTAAATGGGTTCAACCAAATCAAAGTTCTATCGTGATTAACTAATTTCACAAATTTTCAATACAACAAATGATTTGGTTTCGAAAATTGAATAACAATCACATAAAAATAGTATCCACCAGATTTCATCACAAAATCTGATTTGGCTTTATTGTTTTACCTTGGGCCCATAACTCGGTTGGCTTGACAACAAAGCAACTTTGAAGTTATGGGTTCAAGTCCAGCTTATCCATAAAAAATTAGATTTGACCACTGGTTAAATTCAATTTTCAAAACAATGGTTAGGAACTATATATGCACAATAATACTCCTAAGGGCCACAATGAAAATAATTGGTTTAATAGCTATAGTATTTCATTTAAGTTAGCAATAGGTGCGTAGAGCATGGATGTATCATTTAAGTGCATAAGAGAAGATGGAGTTGGCTTGCAACTTTGCTCACTCGTGTATTGGATCTTAACCCCATGAAATTTAGTATAACAAAGTATCAAATTCACATGTTTGAATAGATCCATCCAGTCGAACCACCACGTAAGAAATATTTATCAAGTGAACCTCACCTGATGCACTAAGCCACAAAATTATAGGAACCAAATTTGGATTCGGTGATTATTCAATGTGGTTCAATTTGATTATAGGTGAATTTGGGAATGTTGCGTAATAATTCAATAAAAATTTGGAGAATATAAAAATGTGTGTTTGGGAATTTTTTTCTTTTTTAACCAAAACCCATGTCTTTCTATAAACCCCACCTTCTTTTGCAAATTTGAATGCTCAAAACAGTGTTTTGAAAATCGGATTTGATTGACGGTTCAACCAGGTTAGATTGGATTTTTAAAAATTATTGGTTCGATTCAATGAAAACCAAAATATTATTAAGAACCGTCGATTTTTTGTAAAGTGCAGGTTCAACCGATGAAATCGACGACTTTTAAGGAAGTTGGTTCACAAAATTAAGCAATCTGTGTTTTTTTAATGTGGCTAATGTGTAGATTTATGATATTTCCATTTTGATAAGATTTTTGTAAGTCTAACCTTACTAATTTATTAAGATTTCTAGGTCGTTGAACCCACCTTGTAACATCTAAAAATGATCAGATGTAAGGGATGAAGATAATAAAATTATGTGAAGATACAAAAAAAACAAAATAAAAATCTTAAAATGATTATTTTCACTATTAAATTTTAATTTTAAACAATTATTTTTCTCTTTAGGAGTTCCCTGGGAGTTTAGTAGCTATTGTCCATTTTTAAAATCTTGGACCAAATCCAAAATAAACAATTTTTTTGAGTAATTTTTTTTATCTGAATTTTTCTATGAAATCTAGAGAGATTTGTTGTTGGATTGTTAATCTGTCAATCCATTTGAGCTCAAGGCACTTTTTAGTTTTTTGAGTTCTTAAATTATAATTATATATAACAAATACAAATCATTCCAATCGATTTAAATCTTGATCAAAGCCGGATCGAACCAATTAATCAAAATTTTGGTTGGATAATCGGTTCAATTTTTAAAATATTAACTCAAAACAATAGAATTTTAAGGGTGAAGGATAAAAATATTATCATACGATTCTCCAATTTAATTAATAAATTCCTTATTCCAAGATCATTACGAAAGTTTTTAAAAATCTTGAGAATGATACCACTATGCACATAAGTTGATATTATTTGATAACAAACCAAATTTAATATCTCGAAAAAACCCAATCATATCCTGAGAATGCTACCACGAAACGAAATTGAGTTTTTACACCAAATTCTCGTTTCACGTTGCATGCAAGAGCATTTTCTAATGTAAACGGCACAAATGATTGCCCGCTCAAGTTGGTAAAAAAGAATAAAGAGAGGGGTACTTTTACAATAACGAAACAATACAATTAAAAAGTAAATGAAAGGGACTAACGGCGTTATATGACGCCGTTAATTACCATCTGTTTGATGACGTGAGACCCACATATAGGATGCTCTATCCGAATGTGACGGGACAAGTAGGCTTACCTTCCCGAGGAAAATAGCAGTGTTTGGGGGAGTGAAGACGGTAACTTTCTGTCTGCATGAACCAATGGTTAAAGAAGCAATTAGAGTACGATGGAATAGTGGGACCCACACATGACAGTTCGTTTAACTTTCAGAGAGATCATTTATACTGCCCCTCTAATGAACTCGTCTGACTCCCCGACTCTAAACTATACTCACGGATAGGGGTGGCAATCTTAACGCGACTCGAAGATAATACAAAATTAGTGAGTTTGGATCATGTCTAAATGGATTTGGGTCATGATAATGTCTATTCATCTAACATTATTTTTTTTTGTGGGTACCAATGTAATATGATTATCAAAGGGTCATTCTCCTAAGGATGTTAATCCGATTAACCCATTTTTTATATATTTAATTATTGTGTTATTAACATGTTGTTTTAACTCATGAGGTATCTTAAATATCAATAATTATTTAAAAAAAAATTATTATAAAATTTATTTTTGTTAATGTCACTCCAATTCATGTGTAAAGTAAATCACCAAAGGATTGGCATACATCTCAGTGTGGCATTAGCAAAAATTGGTGTGACAGTATAATCATTCTATTTAAAATTATCATTTTTTGTAGTATTTGTAGAACTTTCTTGTGCTACATGTTTTCAAATTTTATAAAATATAGAAAATGATTTAAGATATTTTACAAATGAATAAAGGTTAAGCTTTTAACTTTGGAAACAGAAAGTGAAAAATATTTTCCTTATGAAGTAAGAAATGTTTCCTGATTACATCACCTTTTATTGGGGTGACAATCTTAACATGACTCACAAACATGACTTGAAAATGACATGAAATTGACCACTTAAATCCGCGATGGACTATTGTAATTATCATAAAATTTAACCTTAAAAAAAAAATTGACATGAAATTAGTGGACTTGAATCGAGCCAAATTAGATTTGGGTCATTATAGTGTCAACCCATATAACATGATTATTAAATGGGTCAAGTTTGGGTTAAAGACGTCAACCCGTTTTGACACATTTTGTTATTCTATCATTAATATGTTGCTTTAAATCATAAAACATATGAGGAATCTCAAATATCAACAATTATTTAAGGGCTTTCTAGATTATCCATTTTTTTGTTAAAATTTCGAATAACTTTTTCATAATATATTTTGTAAAATTTTATAAAATATAGAGAGTGTTTTGAGATATTTTCAAATGATTAATGGTTAAATTTTTAATTTGGAAAAAAAAAAACACTTTTCATACTAAATTATTTATTTATATTTTTTTAATCTGAGGTTTTCATTGAAATGTAGAGGCATATAGTATTTAATTCCAAATATTGTGACCCATGTGGGCAATGAAACTTAATTTATATTAGTAAATATTGATTTATAGTTGTGTGAGTTTACTTTTACCGGTATGCTATTTTTTGTGATAGAAATGGAACTTATTTTTTATAATTAAGATTATAAATTTATCAAGTTAGGTTACCTATTTAATAAATGTGTTGGACTTGGGTTTAAATTTTTGACGCGATTATTAAATAGGTCGGTTTGGGGTTTGATAAATTTTCATAATACCCTTTCCTCAACATGACACAATCCGACTTATTGTCACTTTTAACCATGTTGCATTTAAAAATATGATCTTATGCCACGGGGATGTAGATGACATAATTATAAGAATTTTAGATTTTTTTTTTTAAATAGTTATTTTTCATTATTGAAGTTTAATTTTAAATTTGGGAGTTTGGAAGCTGTACATTTATTTTCAACACCTTGAATCAAACTTGAAAAAAACTTTATTTATGTTGGTAGGCATTGGTTTGTGGTTGTGTAACTTTGTTTTAAGTAATGATATTTTATTTTTGGTGGTGGAAATGGAACATATTTTTTCCACTTAAAATTAGAATTTTATTCAATCGGTGAGACGAGCCAGGCCAAGTAACCTATTTAATCAATGTGGCAATTTGGATTTATGTTTTTTATATGATTATTAAATGGGGCGGGTTTGGGTTGGATAAATTTTCATAATTACTTTACCTCAACATGATCCAACCTAGCCCATTAACACTCCTATTTAGGGTGCAACTTGGTTTGGTTTGAGGTCAAATTGGAATCAAAATGACATAAATCAGTTCCACTAAATAAGAACCAGAACCGAACCAAATTCCATTGGAACCAAATCAATCCATACCGAACTAAAGTTGGTTTGGTTCAATTCGGTTCTACAGATTGCCAATATTCTATAAATTATAAGTAATATTTTTTAGTGAAAAAACTGACATATAATAAATATAAAATTTCATATAATAATCACTCATCTATCGATAAAAAATCATTAGTTTATCTACAAAAAAAAAATATTAATTTATGTCCTAACTCCTAAAATAATTCATAATAATTATTATATACATATATATTTATTTATTGCATAGGGGTTTGGTTCTATACAAGCTTGATCCGAGAATCGAATCAAATTGATTGATTCTCTATTTTCGTAACCCGGAATTGAACCACAACTTGTTCCAAACCAAACCACCTTGGTTTGAATCGGACGAAGTTGCACCCCTACTTCTGCTCACCGTGTCAAAGGAATTCATGAGGTTTTATGTTAGGGTTATTTAGATATATGCCCCTCCATGTTTAGGTCAATATTAGAGATCTCCCTTGTATTTTCAAGTTGATTATATACCCTTTGACGTAGGTGTTATACTAATACAAATGACCCAAATGTTTTCATCTTCAATCTCTATTAAACACCCCTTGATTTTTATATATATATATTTTCAAATCAGTCGCTTTTAATCTTAGTGCAACATTTTTTTTCTCTCATTTTCAACCTTAAGATGTTTTCTTCTTCAAACCTCAAGATCAAGATGAGATTTTTTATAAATGTAAGGATGGATTTTTGGATAGGAAAAAAATATGTTTCTACAAAACATTGAAAACGAGGAATTTGATATTTAATTGAATATGATATATAATTTCATAGTCATTTGTGCTTGTTGTTTTACTGGTTTTTGGTAGTCTACATAAACTCATTCTCGAGATTCTAGTTGTATAGTTTGGGGTGATTTAGATGTGCTTCCCAAAGTTTTGGTCAGTATTAGAGACACTCCATCTATTTTTTAACATCACATGCCTCCCTTGACCTATGCTTTATTTGAGATGCTAATAACAAATGATCTAAATTCCTTGTCTTCAATCTCAAGGTAAAATCCATCGATTTTTCTCCTTGAAAATTTGTCATTTTCAAGTTGCAAATCTTTACAATAAGCTATTGTATTTTCTTCAAATTCATCTTCATTCCATCGTTTTCAATGTATTGCAGAATTTTTTTATTTTTTATTTTATACTCAAAAACCCATCTTTTATTTGTGTTTAAGAAATGAGATGCTCTTTTGTTCTTGAGGGTTGAAAGTTAAAAGAGTTACCGAAAATTACACAAGTCTTCTACTTCTCTAAAAGTTTTATCTTATTTTTACGATTTGAAGGTTTAACGAAGATAAAACCTTAAGTTTGAAGAAGAGGCAAAAGCTTTACCCTAATTGAAGGTGACTAGTTTTGAAGAGAAAGTTAACTATAATTTGGAAGTCATTTACATTAGTCTCTCAAAGAACTTCTAGGTCAAAGGTGTATATCATTAGTTTGAGAACACGAGGGTATATCTAACATTGAATAAAAATGTGGATTTGCATGTCTAAATCACCCTAGGACTATCAATGGATCATATAGACTTGAAATCCATTAGTTTCAATACGATAGCTTTAGGTTTGAATCAATGATTTAGATTTTGATGAAGATCCATTCTCATAAATTTTCGATTTGATATCTTATTGGATCAAACTGGATAGACCATCTCTTGATCTAATAAGGACCTGATTCAATAAAATGTTAGTAATTATATAAATTATATTATATATTTGTTTAAACACATGAAATTTATTTAGATTTTGTACCTAAAATCGGGTTTGGTCCGATTTAATTGTTATTGGATCTTAATATTGAGATTCGATTGGAATTTGATCTGATACTTTTTGGATCAGTTTCGGATCCTATCAAATCTTATGGGATTGGTACCAAATCGACCTGATCCATTGACAATCGTAGATCACCTTGTATTTTTCTAATGGTGTGTTTTGAAATAGTAGTTTGTGGGAGTTTGAATTACAACTCCCACCTTAAAATTCTAATTAGTTGTTTGGTTCATCAATTCCATGGAGTTGCAACTCCAAGAAGGTCCTCAACTCCTATGTTTAAAAGAGTTACAACTCCCACCTATGTGAGTGAGATTTACAATTCCAAGCAAAAAATCTTTAACCTTAGTAATCGAGTTGACTGACCTGAGTCATCTAGTATATAAATCATTCAACTCACTTTAAATTATTTATAATCTAGATTCTTATTTAAATAATTATATTTTTTTTTAATAAAATAAGGTGATTAGAATATAACATGAAATGAGTTGGATTTTATCCAAAATTCGAGTAATCCAAATATAAATTTAGTAGCTATGGACCTGAATAAAAAGTATGGGTCACATATGAGTTGATGTCTCTTTACTTGAGTTGGATCTAAATCAAATAAGGATCTATCCCTAGACTGACCTAGATCTGAATGATATATTGCTTTGAATTATTATTTTTTTAAAATTTTTTTATCAAAAAATAATTATTCTTTTTTTTTTACTTTTCAAAATATATTTAATCTACTACTTTAATAGAAGGTAAATTCTCAAATAATTACAAAAGTTTTCGGTAATTTCAAAATGTCGTTAATGTTGAAAAAATCATCACGTAATATCGACAATTTGATAACATTTTGTCAACATTATGTAGTAGCTGTGTCAACATTAGCAATATTTTGAAAATACATAAAACTTTTGTAATTATCTGAGAATTTACCCTTTAATATAACATGAATTCTTAGAAAATAAATAAATTATAATAGTAAAATAAAATAATATATCAAATAAAAAAGATATAACAAAAAAATATTGAACAATCCAAAATTATCTGAGCCAAAACAAGTAATTTTGTCGAGTTGGATCTGCATTCAGATTTAGTGTAATAAGTACTAGTTCAGATATGGTTTTAGCTAATAAGATCATAGTCAAATTCTGATTCGGATTAGATATGGATACACCTAGGTCCGGCCCGAACATTACCCATTTTAAGCTGTAGACTAGAATATGTTTCATCATAAAATCATATTTATTTAAGATAATAAATATTTAATTTACCAAAAATTAATTATTTTTATCAAGATATATAAAACTTAGTTGATTTGATTTTTATTGACTTTGATAATGGTTTTCAAGTAATAAAGAGTCATATCGGATCTCAGTAAAATGTGAACAAGTCATTGATTGAGTTCTTATAGAAAACCAAGCACTAGAATTCATTTAGGGCCCGTTTGGATATAAAGTAGAAAGTAAGTGTGAAGAAAGTAGCTTTTGAAAATGAAAAGTGTTTGGTTTAAAAAGTTAAAAAGTCACAAATAAAATATCTTTGAATGAAATCTCTTTTAAAGCTAGTTAAAAATCATTTTGCATCATAAACTTTCACATATTTTCTCAAGAACTAAAGAAAAAAAACACATTTGAAACATATAAATTCTCATGAAACTCACATTGATTAAGCCACTACCTCTCTTTGTTAACACCACTATCAATTTCTGCTCCTTCTCACAGTGTTCTTTAACTTCACCAAATGAGGATTGAAGGTGTTTAAAGTTACCAAGTGAGTCGTTGATTTTGAATTGAGATGTTGATGCCCATTCATTATTTAGAGAATCGAAATCATAAGTTGAGATTTTCCATGCGCCTGTCTTGCCTCCAACCAAGAAATCTTTAGCATTTGTGGAATAAAATAGGCGACAAAAGGAGCATTGAAATAGAAGATAGAGCTCTTGTGGAAGTCATGGATGTTAAGAAATAGAACTTCAAAATCAAAGATTGACGAACTTAATTGAATATGTCCTGGATCATTCTTCGTTGATTAGAAAATCTAGGGTTACTTGGTGATCGTTTGTGATGCCTTGTTTAGAGAAAACTAGAGGAATCTTTGGATTTAATTTCGATGAAGAGAGAAAGAATGCTAGAAAGAGTTTAAGGTTGAGGGTGAGGTTGAATAGGGAGAGGGAGAGCTATCGGGCTAATTTTTTTTGTTACTTTTAAAAGTAGAAAGTTATTATTTTTATTTCGAAAAGTAAAAAAATTACATTTTGATGTGTATCCAAACAGACTCTTAAGGAATTAAAATAAACTCCAACAACTCCAACTCCAATTCAAAATGTTGAAGTAATATTAAAATGAACATCAATTCTCACACTGTTGACATGGATGTATATACGGAACCATAGACATTATTCACCAAGATACAAGTGAAAAGTATCTATGCTAATGTGTGCACCTCCACATCAACAATGTGGGAGTTGATGTCAATGCCAATGTTACTCATTCACGCCATATCTAATTAACTACCACCTCCCAACATACACCCTCGTGATAATATGGCTTGCTAGGTGGCATACTCAATCAACTTCATGACGTAGATAAGTTCGGATCATAGATCTGTACGTCTTGGAGTACACGATTGCACTTCCCCATAAAGTGTATTCCGAGCGAATCGTGTATCCCGATACATACAGACCTACAATTTACGAACTTGTATACGTTGAATCGATTGAGTATGCCACCTGGCGAGTCGTATTATGAGCCCCTACTTAACGTATAACGCCGTTAAAAGCAGTTGAATGGAAAACTTACGCAGTAGGGGGTGAAAGTGAAATAGAACGAGAAATATTTATCTCGGTGGGCCCCTTAATTATATGAATAAATAAGAGAGAGAGCGAGAGAGAGACAAGAGTGAGAGAGAGAGCTTGTCGTTGTCAACCCGAAATGGATGACTGGCCTCATCTCTGTTACGTTGTAGAAAGCGAAAGAAAGAGAGAGAAAATGTAAGGACGATACGAGAGAGAGAGAAGAGAGAGAGAGAGATATAGCTGTGTTGTTGCAGGTTTTATAGCACAGCAGAGGGTGGTGGTGGTTGCAGAGCAGAAGTTTTTAACTTTATCTCCCCCAAATAATTCTCTCTCTCCAAACTCACATTTAGAGAGCACAGCCAGAACGATGTGATTGAACGAGCAAAAGCACATCTTGACTTCGTGACACAAAATTATAATTTAAAACCTCTCAAAATCTCTTATTTGAAAGAGATTTTTTTTTTTTTTTTTGGGTTAAAAGAGATGATGGAGAGAGATCGAAGTGTATAGAGTTGTTCTTGTTGCAGTAGAAGAGGAAGGTTGCTTTAATGGCGGTTGAGTACAGTTTTGTTGCTCTGTAATGAACATTTCTTCAGAGTCGGTAATGGCATGTTGTTGCATGTTCGATCGAGTGGAAAGATTAATGCGACTACTTGTTTTTCTGGTTTTTATCGGTTGTTTCAGCTTCGGTTCTGCGGGTTCAAACGATGGTGTGTTTTGGCATTTTTTCGTTTTAGATTTGTTTGTGTGAATGAGCGATGATGATGATCTCAGTATATATTGTAAAATGCGAGATTATTACTTCTAAAGTTTTGATTTTTGTTTGTTAGAACTGTTTGATTGATGTTTATAGGTCGATTTTACTTCTTTAAGTTTTGATTTTTGTTTGCTAGAACTGTTTGATTGATGTTTATAAGTCGATTTTACTTTTAAAGTTTGGATTTTTGTTCGCTAGAACTGTTTGATTGATGTTTATAGGTTGATTTTACTTCTAAAGTTTCGATTTTTGTTAGATAGAACTGTTTGATTGATGTTTATGTGTCGATCTCCTATGTTTAGCTTCAATTAATCTTGAATCTTTCATGTTAAGTGGCTAGATTTTGATTAGATAATAAGCTGTACTGGAGTTTCTCTCGATTTCAAGATTCAGTTTTACCGCCATTTTTTAAAAAACGCCTAGACCTAGTTTAATGCTTAATCCGACAGTCTTTCCCTTTTTGCATGTTTAACAACCTTAGTTTAATATCTATTTGAAGCAGAACTTTCCATTAAAATATTGACTCTCAGTTCTTTAGAGCATTGAAATTTAGGGTTTACCACAGATTGACGCTGCTTTATGTGCAAAAATTGATATAAAAATGTTGTTTCTTGTTGTGGCACCAATCACTGAAACTCTTAATTTTGTTATTTTCTTTCGAAGGAGAGACGCTGTTGGAGATCAAGAAATCCTTTCGAGATGTAGATAATGTGTTGTATGACTGGACTGATTTATCTTCGGATTATTGTTCTTGGAGAGGGGTTACTTGCGACAATGTGACCTTCGATGTCGTTGCACTGTGAGAGTTTTTCCTTCTCTCTGAATTTTCAACACAATCCAAATGCCTATTACTTGTAATTTTTATTGACATTGAAGATGCGGTAATAATAATGTTTTTCCATGAATGTAGTAACTTGTCAGGATTAAATCTTGATGGGGAAATTTCACCTTCCATTGGAGAACTGAAAGGCCTATGCTCTATGTATGGTCCCACTCTAAAAAGATTTCTTTTGAAATTTATTAATACATGGACTTGATTTATTTGATTTCTTTTCTGTGCAGCGATCTACGTGGAAACCGTCTCTCAGGACAAATCCCAGATGAGATTGGTGACTGTTCTTCACTGAAAAGCCTGTAAGTCTTGCTTGGTGGGTCTGTGTTACTAGATGTAGCGTTCAATCGCATTTAGTATATTAGAGATATTTTACCTTTCAAAAGTTACAAAGTGGTTCACTAAACTGATCATTAACCCATTCGTGTCTCAGGGATTTGTCCTTCAATGAAATTTATGGGGACATACCGTTTTCAATTTCAAAGTTGAAACAATTAGAATCCCTGTAAGGTTCTCAAGTAACATATTGGATTTGGTTTTAAGTTCCTTGGTTATGTTCATGTTATCATCTCATTTTATGAATTTCTCAGAATTCTAAAAAGTAATCAGTTAATTGGACCCATTCCCTCCACCTTGTCTCAGATTCCGAACTTGAAAACCTTGTAAGTTTCACTACTCAATTTATCTTTTTGTTCTTCCTATGGTAGCATGGTTATTTATTAATTCCGGGTTCCAGGGACTTGGCCCAAAATAAACTGAGTGGAGAAATTCCAAGACTTATTTATTGGAACGAAGTTCTACAGTATTTGTGAGTATACAATAAATATATTTTTTTAAAAGAAAATTTGATTTTCTCTTCTTATTCTTCACTTTGTTGTTCACTATGCAAACCATTTTCTTTCTTCAGGGGACTGCGAGGGAACAATTTGATAGGGACTCTCTCTCCTGACATATGCCAATTAACTGGGTTGTGGTATTTGTAAGTTCTTGACTCCTTTCTCCACTATTCCAAGAAACTCTGTTTATGCCATTATATGGGCTTTGCCTGATTTGCTGTGCTCCACCTATCTCAGCGATGTGAAAAACAACAGCCTAACTGGGAGCATTCCATTGAATATTGGCAATTGTACTGGCTTCCAGGTCTTGTATGTATACCTCTAATGTGATTGACACTAAACTTCTCCAAGTACACAGATTAGGATAATTCTAAGTTGCATTTGTTCCTGTTATTGGTAGGGACTTATCCTACAATATGCTCACTGGAGAGATACCGTTCAACATTGGGTTTTTACAAGTAGCTACACTGTATGTAGCCAATAGCTTTATTTGTTTTTGACATTAAGTTTGGGATTTGGAGTCATTTCGACCCATTTTCGTGATTATTCTTTGTCTGTTTTTTTGGTGGATGGAAGATCTTTGCAGGGGAATAGACTTACTGGAAAAATTCCATCTGTGATTGGACTGATGCAGGCACTCGCTGTGCTGTAAGCACTGTAAATTTACTATGCTTCAATCTTAAAGAATTAAATCTTTGCTTACTATGTTCTACTAACTGAAGTCCACTTTCTTCCATTTATCTCATGTTCCCATTCTTCAATTACGTACTTAGTTATCTCTTGCAGATGTAAGTTTTTTTTCACCTTCTTACTTTTCTTCCTCTAATCCAGAGATCTTAGTTGCAATCTCCTGAGTGGACCCATTCCAGACATATTAGGAAATTTGACTTACACTGAAAAATTGTATGTTGCATTTCTCTGTCAATTTATTTTTAAGATTTAAATCAATATGTTTCTTCCTTCAAAAGCATCTATGAATGGTATATAATATTCTGATTGGATTATCTCCCTTTTAGGTACTTGCAAGGTAACAAACTTACAGGAACCATTCCTCCCGAGTTGGGAAACATGACTAACCTTCACTATTTGTAAGGACAATTTTCTCAATGACTATCTATATGGACATTTCTGAATCATTATTTTATAATATAATGCAGCAATGCACATCCTCTATTATCTTCCTCCATTGTGGGAATATGTTCGAGGGGAACTACATTCAATTGGTTGCCCCCAGCTGTCTCCAAACTCAAAATTCATTCCAATTGGAAAATTCTTATTGGTCAAAAGAAGCCATCTATAATTGGACATTTAGAATCTTCCAGTTGAGGTAATATTAGGGGTGGGAGTCCAGGGTCTGTCACTGTTGGAATCGAACCCCTCCCCCAACACGTTGATGATTGCACATCATGAGAAAGACCTATACATTGTTTGTTTGGGTGAATGTGTGTTTCAGTTTTAATTGGCTTTTTTCCCCTTTGGTTTATCTCTCCAATTTTTCATGGACAGGGAACTGAATGATAATCAGCTCAGTGGGCTTATCCCCCCTGAGCTTGGGAAGCTCACAGACTTATTCGATCTGTAAGTCTTAACTAGGTTCTTAGGGATTTTCTCTATTGTTCTACTTTGGAGTTTCACAATCCTAAACTTTTGCTGCCATTCCGGGCAATTTTCCTTATGTTACGAAGTCCAGTTAGTGATCCAATAGTCTTGCAGGAATGTTGCTAATAACAATCTTGAAGGTCCGATTCCGGATAATCTTAGCTCATGCACAAATCTCAATAGTCTGTAAGTGTTTAGCCTTTATTTGGTTGCTTAGCTATTTGATTATTTTTACAATATTGATATGTTATTTACTCGTTGATTTGTGTTGTAGCAATGTGCATGGCAACAGATTGAATGGGACCATCCCACCTACCTTCGAAAGGCTTGAGAGTATGACATACTTGTGAGTCTCATCTTTATTTATTTGATCATATTTGAAAACATTTCTACCTATTAGATTTGATAGTCCAAACCATCCTCATGAGCCATGTAGACATATTATGCGAATAGCAAATGAGGAAAAAAAACATGGTTTCTTATGTTGGTTTATCGGCACCCACTGCCGAATCCACTTTTGTTGTTGTCAGTGATGCCCTAGCTATGTAAACATGCCTGCTTTCTTTTTTTCATTTTTATTAATTTTCTTTGCCTTCGTTAATTCAGTTCGTTCACTTTTAAAATCGTGGATTATTGTAAGCGGTTATAATTTTGGTCAATTTTTACAGAAATCTTTCTTCAAACAACCTTAAAGGCCCGATCCCTATTGAGCTGTCCAGGATCGGTAATTTGGATACCCTGTAAGCACGAACCACTTTTCAAAATTATGTTGCTCCCTGATGTTTTCTCAGAATTTTGAATTTATTTTCTTTTTTTTTTAAATTCTTTTTCTTTTCTTTCTCTCAGTGACCTCTCAAACAACAAGATATCTGGTTCCATTCCTTTTCCCCTTGGTGACTTGGAACATCTTCTGAAACTGTGAGTTTGGGCATTCAATGAGTTATTTTCCTCCAATGTTTGTCTTCTTTCTGACTCATTTTTTTCCTTTTCACAATAGGAATTTAAGCAAGAACCGTTTATCTGGATATATTCCAGAGGAGTTTGGAAATCTGAGGAGTGTCATGGATATGTAATTTATGTGGAGCTTTTTCCTCCCTTGGTGTCATTAAGTTTTATTTTTTTCCTTTATGCAGCTATATTAACCATGCTTTGCTTTTGTAGAGATCTTTCAAATAATCACATCTCGGGCCCTATTCCTGAAGAATTTGGTCAACTACAGAACTTGTACTTACTGTGAGTTCCTGTTGGCTTCTGCCATTCAATGGCATCATTATTTTATTGGTAAAAGGATTAAAAATATTCCATTTATTATTGTTGAACATAACTGTTCAGGTTATCTACGGTTCAAAATCAATTATAGGATCATGGAACCCACAACAAATAGACTGCACATACGAGATTACCTAGTTCAAAAGTCAAATAAACATTTGATTTATCACATTATTTTGCATGACTTTCAGTCTATGATCCAGAAAAAAAAAAAAAGGATCGGCTGGTTTTAAACTCATCAGGTTGATTTTGGTAGGAGATTCCCTATGTTGATTATGAGTGATGGTTTTTTTTACCATGTGTCAGTCGTGTATGATTGTAGATCTTGACATAACATTTATACACTGTTTACTCATCTAATACTAATTAGACTACGTTTTGGTGTGCATCCTTTAAGTATATAACCTTTAGATTGCATAATATGGCAGGAGAGTAGAGAACAACAATTTATCAGGGGACTTACTATCACTAATCAACTGCTTCAGTCTTACTGTACTGTAAGTTTACTTTGTCAGAATACCAATTGATTTATATTCAATTTAGGTTAACCCATAAAAGGGTTAAACAGTAGAATTTTTTGCTTATGTTGCCAATCTTATTTTGTCCAAGCAGTAATGTATCTTACAACAATCTCATTGGTGATATTCCTACAAGCAAGAACTTCTCGAGGTTTCCATGGGAAAGGTATGGAGATTACATCCATCATGCTTTTAACATGACAGTGAATTTATGTAAATTTGGATCATGCTTTTAACATTTTCTTCTATCTATTCCTTTTCTATTATCTTATTTGATGGATAAAATCATCTTGTTTTCAGCTTCATAGGAAATCCCGGTCTGTGTGGCTATTGGCTTGGTTCTCCATGCCATGCATCACATACAACAGAGCGAGGTAAAATCAAGCAATTTTGGTTAACCACTTATCGGCCGCACTTCATTAATTGAAGGAAAAATGATTATATCCTTTGGTTTGAAAAGATGGATTGTGCAGGGAATGGACTAATTGTTGCCTTTTGTTTACCGTTTTTAACCTTCCCTTCAACAATCATTGTGCAGCTACGATCTCTAAGGCAGCCATCTTAGGAATTGCTCTGGGTTCTCTTGTGATCCTTCTCATGATCTTAGTGGCAGCGTGTCGGCCAAACAATCCAACACCTTTTCCAGAAGGTTCCCCAAACAAACCAGGTGGCTTCTCCATCTCGTACACAATTATTAAAATAAAACCGAGTTTTCCTGTTATTTCGATCATGCTATAAAATCCCAAGCAAATTTTCAACATTAAATAAAATATTAGAAATTCAGAGGTTTTCAACTTAAGTTCATTTTTTCTAGTTATTTATTTCTAGTAGTTTTCATTTATCTGCCTAGTCCTTATTCATTTGAGTGTACTTGTTAAACTGCAGTCAACTATACCTCACCAAAGCTAGTTATTCTCCACATGAACATGGCCCTTCATGTGTACGAGGACATCATGAGAATGACTGAGAATCTTAGTGAGAAGTACATAATTGGGCATGGTGCGTCGAGCACAGTATATAAGTGTGTGCTGAAGAACTGCAATCCGGTGGCCATCAAGAGATTATACTCTCACTACCCACAATGCCTTAAGGAATTTGAGACGGAGCTTGAAACTGTTGGGAGTATCAAGCATCGGAATCTTGTCTGTCTCCAAGGTTACTCCTTGTCTCCTGCTGGAAACCTTCTATTCTATGATTACATGGAGAATGGCAGCCTTTGGGACCTCCTACATGGTAAGGTTTCCTACAAAGCTGGAATCAAGAACATACGATAAATACCTTACGATAGTTATTGGATCTAAATTCAATTTATCATATCTTTTGGTCAATAGGGATTCTTGATATTATATTTAGCACATCTATTAGTATATCACCCAGTTTATTTATTAGTTTTCTACAATTATCTGACAAAGTATTGGCAGATTGACTACGATCGCTGCCACCAACTTCCCATGACTATGTTGGGATCTTGGATTTATCACAATTGGAAAACACTTTCCTTACTAATTTAGTAAGATCTTAAATCTTACAAAGGGTAGTTGAGTTCAAATGGGTTACCACATTGGCAATCCAACACCACAGCCCTCGATATTTCATGAAAAAACTCGGTTTAAAAAATAAATTCCAACTTTTTTTGGGCTTGATCCTAGGTTTTGAAAATGGATGGCTACCGAATTCCACCTAATTCCCAAATTTAAAATTAATATTCAATGCTGAAAAATTAATTTTTTTTCCCGTAGTACATAGAATTTTGTCCTCTACACCCCATGTGGCCTTGGATCATGTTTTTGTATGCCAAAAAGGTGAGGTCAACGACCCTTAGTAAGATTAGTTTTAATCATCCCAATTTTCCTCTACCTAATCGCAGTAGTTTAGAATTGAGGATGTATTAAATTGTTCTTGTTTTGTATTTAGCAGATCTAAGTT
This sequence comes from Akebia trifoliata, assembly GCF_017979445.1. NCBI lineage: Eukaryota > Viridiplantae > Streptophyta > Magnoliopsida > Ranunculales > Lardizabalaceae > Akebia > Akebia trifoliata. The sequence goes on along the minus strand of NC_141375.1, from coordinate 2,938,515 downwards.
CTCTAACTTGCCCTGAAATGTTGATAAACGATAGGGAATGTAAATGTATGGTGTGTCAGGTTCTATTTTACTTTCCTTTGCTAGACTAAAATTTTCATTACAGGCCCTTCAAAGAAGAAGAAACTTGACTGGGACACCCGCCTTAGAATAGCACTTGGAGCGGCTCAGGGACTCACATATCTTCACCATGACTGTAGCCCCCGTATCATTCATAGAGATGTCAAATCATCTAACATACTTTTGGACAAAGAGTTTGAAGCTCATCTCACTGACTTTGGCATTGCCAAGAGCTTGTGTGTTTCCAAGTCCTATACCTCAACTTACATTATGGGCACCATTGGTTATATAGACCCCGAGTATGCTCGCACGTCCCGTCTCACCGAGAAGTCTGATGTCTACAGCTATGGGGTTGTCCTACTTGAGCTTCTAACTGGAAGGAAAGCAGTGGATAATGATTCCAATCTGCATCAACTGGTAAGTCTTCTTCCACATTTTTGGAAATTTATTGGTTTGTTTTGTGCATGAATTGAGATGTCTATATGGGTCTGGCAGGAGCCAAAACTGATTCAATTTAAGTTGGGCTCCTCCGATGTTCAGATAGAATGATCCCTCCCTATGTTACCCAATTTGTTACTAACTAGTCTGAACCACGAACCCACCAAGTTTTGGTTGGGTTCGGTGAACCAAACGATTAAGTTTGGCGAACCAAATAATGTTTTAATTGGTTTGGTGAACCAAACCAATTTATTATATTTTTCTTCATTGTTCATATTTGGATTATTTTATTAATTTAATCCTATTTAGCTTAGAGGTTTTTTTAACATTATAATTGCACTTATAACTTGTATACTTGAATTATATATATGCACAAGCGAACCAAATTAACGAACCGATCTAGGAAACTAAAGCGAACCAAGAAACAAATTATCTCTACCTATCCCTATGAATCAGGTTCATACCCGAATGTGAACCGAGTGAACCGGCAGACCAGATAACATGCATTATGGGCTTGGACCCATAGTGCTCAGTTGTGGATTTAAGTTCAGCTTAGCCATCAAAACTTGTTATTTTTTCCTTTAAAAAAGCTTCCATCATTGTTGTCCTGGTTGATGAGTTTGGGGTTGTATGTATTATGTACAATGAGGTGTCTGCTATTTTATACATTCAAACATTTATTCTCTGATGCAAGGTTGTGATCATCTACAGATTATGTCCAAGACTGCCAATAATGCTGTAATGGAGACCGTTGATCCTGAAATTTCTGCAACCTGTAACGATCTCGGAACAGTAAAGAAGGTATTCCAGCTTGCTCTCCTCTGCACCAAAAAACAACCCTCTGATCGACCTACAATGCACGAGGTGACACGTGTCCTTGGGTGCCTTGTACCGTCCGTGACCCCTAAGCAGATCGCACCATCGCTCCCACCACCTCCTTTACCAGCCAAGGTGCCAGGCTACATAGATGAGTACACAAATCTCAGGAAACCTGACTTGATCAACTGTACATCCCTCAGCACCTCAGATGCTCAACTCTTCCTGAAATTTGGAGAGGTGATATCCCAAAATACCCAGTAACAACAGAATGAAAATTTTCTTATGTAGAATATGTATAAAGATCTAGTGCGTTGATCCATTAGTATTGGTGAAAAGATCATTGGTTATAACCGTTACACTAATAGATTTAAAGGTGCATTTCACTCCTTTACCGCCTTTTATTATCTCGATATCTATTTTTTCGAATGTTTTCGCATGAGGCCCATGGTTTTAAATTGCTAGTGTTAGAGTTGACTTGGTGTACATTGTTATAGTTGTTAGTATTAGTAGTGTCAACGAATAATCGTGATTGATTTTTAAAAGAAAAATACTGATCTGACTCCATGTGACACAACTGACGTGGCAGTGTGTACAGCTGAGCGTCGAGGGCAGTGTTATAGTGTGATGGCATAGAACGATTCTTTTTCAAATATCTACATGTTTATTGTCTATTATTAATCGATTTTATATCATTAAGAATATATATATATATATATTTTTTTTTTAATATGAAAAATCAAATCCATTTTGAAAGAATTGACTTGTCCTAACAGAGTCAATTCGGTCAAGTGGGTACCCAAACGATCCAAAGCAACAGCTCTTAAAATCCTTTGTGGAGTAGGAACCCACATGCATTAGTGTCCGAATCTGGGTTTGAGAGCCATCATGTGCCCCTACTTTGATTAAAGGACCTGTCTTGCTTGTTGAACAATAATGTTGAGGGACTGCATGCCAGAGCTCAGCTGGACCATAGTAGTACGCCTTACAAAGATGCTGACACTGACAGTCCTTAAGGGGGTGCTGCCACTTGTGATCTTATTAAGTGGGCTGTGCAGACAGTGTCCTTTGCTTGGAATCAAATTTTTTCCAAAGCAGTGTGAACATCAATATGGACAATGGGGTGTGGCAGGTCTGGGCCCACTCAGTTCGTAGACAATAATACTTTTCCGGGGTTCATCACAGGGTACCATTAAAGGGTTTCTTCACTATAATTTTTATTTCAGTAACCACCAGAAGGTACAGGAAGAGCAAGGTGAGCTTACATTGGTCTCCACATTAAGAGAGTAAATTTAAACATGCCCCACTTTGGGTTTTGCTTTATATTTGAGATGACCACCTGTGTTTTCTAACTGATGAGATGATCCCTTGACTGCAGTCTTCACTGAGAGACTGAAAATGACATAGTGCCCTTACCTTCAACACCTTTTTACCAAACAACCTCCGTTTCTCTCATGAATTAGTAATTTTCAACCTGTATCAGTAAATTCTTTAACCTTCAACCTTAAAACCTAAAGAACAAGATAGACCTTTTGGGGAAGTTGAAGCAATACATTGTCACTACGGATTGAAAATGTGGTTGAATAAATTAGAAATATTCACTCCAGAGCTTAAGGAGTTTGAAGACTTTTTATTTTTAATTTTTTGGGAGAAGGATAAAGGGGTCAAGGATGAGGGAGTTTATGTCAATTTGTGTTGGTCTTTTTAAGAAGACTAAAGTCAAGGGGCATGTCATTAATTTGAAAATATAGGGTATACCAAATATTAACTAGGGTGGAGATAGTAAATCTATGTTGCAATAACTGCCCCTTTTTGTTATTTCTCTCTCTTAGGGTATGTTTGATTGCAAATGGAAAATACGGTGGAAAACCATTTTTCATGGAAAATGGTATTTGCCATCCATATGTTTGATTGCATTTATAGATAGATTCAGAACTGGTTTGAAAAAATTAGTGATTATGAAAACCAATGCAATTTGATCCTGGACCATCAGATTTGACCACACAATATCAATCTAAAATATGAATCTCTTAAGGGTTTGTTTGATAGTAGGAAAATTCATTTCCACGGATTTTGAAATCCATGAAAAAATGGGTAGGGTGGAAAAATCGAAGTCCATTATTTAATTGCATCTACAAAATCCAAGGAAAAAAAAAAATCAAAAGAGCAGAGCATGACCGTCGAAGGCGGTGAAAGTGATGATGGTATTTGGAAGAAGGGGAGAGAGATTAAAATTTTAATTTGAGGATGGACTCTATGGGTGTATTACATTTTGTGATTGTATAGATGGAAAAATGAAATCTAACCTTTGTTAGATTTTTTGACGAAGATGGTGGTATATTTTTCATGGAAAAAATAGAACACATGACAAATGTGATTTTCCACGGAAAAAATGATTTTCCATAGAAAATGAATTTCCACAAGCAATCAAATATACCCTATAGAATATGTTATTTGATCCATACTTGCTTCATTGGCCCAGTTTTAATCGAGCTAGCACGAACCACTAGCACCCTTCAATGTTCCACATTTGTTTTTTAATTATTATTATTATTTTTTGAGGGGAGAGGGGAGGAATGATTTTGGTGAATATTTGAGAAATACCCCTGCATTTACAAACTGTTGACATTACCATTTGACTGCAGTCTTCTGTGAGAGACTAAACAAAAATTGACCAAAATACCCTACTCTTCAGCTTTTGGCCAGATTTGGGCTGTGTTCTTTATTTTGGGTGGGGGGAGAGAAACCCCTGCATTTACAAACGGATGACAATACTACTTGACTACGAGCTTATGTTAGAGACTAACAAGAATTGATCAAAGTATTCAACCTTTAGTCAAAAACCCCAACAACACTTTTAAGGATTTGATTAATTACTATAATTTCTTCAATTGCTAAAATTTCTACCCAGACAGCCAAATAAATCAAGGATTGAAATTGATGATTTTTTTTTTTTTTTTGGGGGGGGGGGGGGGGGTATCTAATATATACATAAAAAGATGCTGTTATACCTAATAAGGTTAGATTTTTTCTTTTTCTTTTGTCAAGAAGCATTATGTTACTAAATTGAGCATAGTAAAGATGAATATATTGAGATAAATGAATGAAAAAAATTAATAAATATAGAACAAGAAATGAATGCATTCGAGAAAATAAAAGTGTAGTTCTAATAATAGGCGAGATTACAGTCCCGATTACAAGAAATGTTCTAGTTGAAGTCCTAAGAGAGTGAAGAAAATATCCAAAAGAATTTGAACTCTCTCAAGAACAATAAAACACGGCTCTAGAAAGAATCAAACCAAACTCTAAAGGACTACGTTTTAGGACAAAACTGAATGTAAGAAAAGAAGATTTACGACTCCAAATCTCTACGACAAGGCTTTATTGTTGTCATTTATAAGTTTTAATTGTTCATCTCTCGGTGTAGCTGTTGTTCTTGGATAATAGAAGCATCATCTTTGTTAAAATTTCAAAGTGAAAATTAACTAAAGAAACATTTACAAGGATCTGTCATGCTCTTTGTCCCTTCAACTCCTACTATTGATCACATCTTCGTCGCATGAGAATGATAAAGAGACCGCAAGAATCACCTACCCCTTCTGATGGTCGTTGCAATCCTTTTCAGTTCTCTGTCATTATGCTGAAAGTAATGAAAAAAGAATGAACAGGTTTCAATTAAGTTCATCTCATCAGCTGATCTAAAGCATTTGGGCTGTTAACAATGGTTAGCTGGAAAAAAGAAAAAAATCACGATGCTATTGGCACCCCAACTTTTACTTATTACACCCCAATTTCTTAAATTATTTCACCCCAATTATAAATTAAAACACCCCATTCAATCATTACAAAGGCTTGAATTATTATCTGACCATTAGAAAACATTATAACACTTGTTCAACAATTTCAGTAGTTGTTTACAATTATGTTTAGGCTCATAAAATCTTAAAACCAAAAAATAAAAATCTAGTTAAAAAAAAAAAAATGAAACATAGTTTCTATTGGCAACCCAAGTTTTACTTACTCTCAACCATATACTTATTTTCTTTATTTTTAGTTGGGGTGTAATAAGTAAAAGTTGGGGTGCCAACAGCTGCTCTAAAAAAGGGGTAATTTTGAGAACCCCTAGATTTTCAAACTGATTGACATACTACACTGATGGTGGTCTACTTTGAGAAAGCAATGAAAATGACTGAAATTCCCTTGTCTTCGGCCTCTTGCCAGAAGAAAGAAGGAAGAAAGGAAAGGAGGAGGAGGAGGAGGAGGGGGGGGGGGGGGGGGGGGGGGGTGGTTAATGATTTTTACCTTATTCTTCAACTCTAGATTCCACCACCTTCATGCTTCAGCAAGGATAGAGATTTTGGGAAGGTTGAATATGTTGGAGTTTGGGAAGAAAATGAAGTGTTTTTAGCAAGAGATTGAAGTTGTTGAAGATGTTCAATAAGTTCAAAAATAAAAAAGTTATCCTGGAAGTTGAAGACAATGGGCACTGGGGGGAGAAATGAAGGGATTTTGGCAAGAGATTGATGATGATGATGGCAATTTGGTTGCTTTTTGTTATTCTCTCACAGAAAATCAAGGTCGGGGGAGGGGGGATGTCATCAATTTGAAAACTTGGAGCTGTACGTTAGAATTATCCAACCAAACTGTAGATTCAAAGATAATCGATAGAAAAAGAGGCAAACCTGATGCATTCAACAGGTAAAAAGTCAAGTTGTATGGGTAAAAATTGCCTCCACTCTGTCTAGTGATGCTTGCAATCGTCCAGAGTCCAACTTAAACATCGGTTCTTCTGTGCCCAAAGCCCTGAATGACGAAAAATAAGTTAATGCATTCTTATAGAAGCAGACATCGAGTGATTATTTATTGAAATCTTTAAGATTTCTGTACGCTGAAATTCTAAGGGTTAGTGTATGAAGCCGCCATTAACTTCAAAATATGTTCCAATAGTTTCCTCTAAGGTGAATGTAGAAGAAGGTCAAGGAACTCACCCATGAACCTCGGGAAGGACATATTCTGCCCTCCACCCGAACCGCAAATCCATTCCAGGAAACAAACCAAGTGATGTCTTGTTTTGAATCCGTGAAATACCATCACCACCCAAACATGTTGATAGCTTCCATTTCCACCCAGTTGCATGCAACTGAAAACTGTGGCCTACACCTACCTGCATATCTCAAGAATATGACCTTCACTATCACAGATACTTGTTCTGCACTAAAAGGGAGTTCTATTGAATTAAAACAAATGAAGCTGAGGGCTACTTCTGAAGTACAAATAATACCAACATACCACATCTTTGGCCCATAAGTATATGACATACTTTTTTACTTCAATAAGTTTAACATAATAAAAGTGATTTATTTATCTAAATTCTAGAAAAACAAAAGTGATTAAAACTTTTCATTCACAGTGTAAATTTGAAATTATATTTTTATCGGTGTAAAGTTTTCAAATTGTCAGTAAAGTTTTTTAGTTTAGTGATTTTTTATATTATCCAAAGAGATTTAATTGTCTATGTTCGAGAAAATTAGTCTTTGTATTAGAAAAAAAAAAAGACACTACTCAGATAAAGTTTTTAAATGGAGAAATTTTCACAGTTATGATTTTACAATCATTGAAATTATTAATGTACAATATTTTTAAATTCAACATCCAACAGAATCCAAAGTGAATTATTTGTTAGGTACAGGAAAATTAATTTACAAAATTCATCAGGATAAATTATTTTACAAGGATTGGTATTTAACAATTATGATTCTATAATATGTAACTTATCAGTGAAATATTTTAAAATTTGACCACTTTAACCTCGTCAAAAGTGTTTTATTTGCCCATATACTAGAAAATTACATTTTCACTAACATGACTGTAGAATGTCTCTTTCCTACAAGAGATTCTGATGCCCAAAGCTGCTGATATACACCATCTTTATGCTACAATTTAGCAATTTCGAAAGGCATAATTGTACAAAAATTTCTTGCCATATTGTAAAATCATGTATATATATAAGTTTAAGTGTGAAGGTGGGCCTTTGAGCCCAATTATGGTATTACCACATACACAGACTTTACCACTTCACTGGGTGACACTGCAAGAATCACAAGAAGAGCCATAAAGGGAGAGTGACAGATTTTTGGCCTTTGGAAGAGTCTCCCTCCTCCTTTTATTCAGCATATTAAGATATAAAAAACATGGCCCAATAAAAATGAATCGTATTTCTTTGTTAAACTCTATCAAGAGGTAGAAACCAAGCATGTCAAGTCCTTGTAACTGATGTTATATTAGCTAAGCCTATATGACTTTTCTGTAAGTGGATACATTGTCAAGAAATAAGTTGAGAATCCCATGACCTTGGATTAAGATCAAAATCCACTTGGATTGTCTCAGGCAAGTATCATTTGTGCGTGCCTTGAACCTTGGCTAGTTTTTTTTTTTTCCTTAGTTGGATGTTGATTTATTACTTTTTCAATCTTTAACCCCTTCTGTTTCTTTAGTTTGGCATGATGTCAGCTTGTATTATGCCTTATTGTGTTTATACAATTTTCTGAGTAGATAATGTGGATGAAAAAAGCGAAAAAAAAAACACTAGTAAAACTTGAATAGAAACCTCACAAAAAAATCTTCTTTATTTTGTTCGACTTCTACACCTCTAAACTGCTATTACAATTAGGAATCATTTCCCATAGAGCATGTCAGGTAGAATAGAGGGAATGAAACCAATCTAGCACTTCAACCGTCATTCTATGTGCATGTCAATTTATGATAAACAACTAGAGAGATTTACCGGGCATACCTATCTATTGCATTTTTATTACAAAAACTCCCTTTGCTTTAACAAGTTTGTTACTCAACAAACCTTACCTTATGAACAGAGGCCAGCTTGCCCAGGTTAGTAAGATTTCAAATCTTGCTAAGGGTCGTTGGGCCATCTAGATTATCACATTGGCAATCCAACTTCACAGCCTTCTAGATTTCCTTCAAAACCCTGTGGCATCAGATCATGTTTTTGGATGCCAAAAATTGATGTGGTAAGGAAACCTAGCACGGAAAGTTTCCTTACCAACTTAGTGCGGATAGTGTTTTTCTTCCTTTAACAAACAAACCTTGGAGTGGGACATGCATCTTTTAAAATGATTCAATACCTATAATGCCCTCATTCAGACAGAATGATGTTGAAAGGAGTGAGGTGATTTGGCTTTCACGGTTAGTTATTGCTGTTATTCTCTTGTCAATGTTGATCAAACAAACTTCTCAGAGGTAGTGGTATGGGGACCGAGAATGCCATTGAAAGCAGCATTTTTTAGTTGGACGGCTGTTCATGATAGAATTCAGACTATGGACCTTCTCATGCATAGAGGCTTCTGTGGAGCAAGTTGCTGTCCCTCGTGCTTTAACGACGCAGAATCAGTGGACTGTGTGCTTTTGCACTGCAAAGTTGCATCTGAGGTGTGGTATCATTTTCTCAATTTGTTTGGTGTTTCCAGCAGCCTTCCAAGGTCAGTGAAGTCTCTATTTGAGGCATGGATGTATATGGGGAGGTCTTTCTCCGGACCAAAAAGAATTGTTTGGAGTATTACTCATATTGCAGCCTGTTGGGGCATTTGGTTGCAGCGTACTAGGAGAATCTTCGAGGATAAATCTCTGGATATCCGGCTGCTGGTGCTTTCATTTTTAGGGCTGCTGTTTTTGTGGTTGAAAGTGTATTTAGTTGGGAAGGCGTATGCTGTATTGTTAAAAATTAATCACCTGTATCTAATGCACACTTGGTTGGCCTAATTAGGCTTTAAAGGGATTACAAAATCTAATAAGTGATAGAAAATGACAAAAGACATAAAATACTAAATAAAAAGAGTTATTCAACACTCCCCCCTCAAGCTGGTGCGTGGATATCGACAACGCCCAACTTGGACAAGATACCTTCAAAGGCGGTTTTGCTAACACCTTTGATAAGAATATTTGCAAGTTGCTGGGATGTAGGAACAAAAGGAGTACAAATTTGCCCAAAAATAATCTTCTCTTTAATGAAATGTCGATCAACTTTGATATGTTTCGTTCTGTCATGCTGAATTGGATTTGCTGCTATATTAATCGCTGATTACAATATAATGAAAATGGGGTTGTCATTGGAAGACACAAATCAACTAGTAAGGTCTTGAGCCACAACAATGCAAACACTCCAATGGCCATAGCTCTGTATTCTGACGAAGCACTTGATCGAGAAATCACATCTTGCTTCTTACTACGCCAAGTTACCAAGTTGCCACCAACTTTGGTACAGTACCCAGAAGTGGACCGTCTATCAGTTACTGAATCAGCATAAACTACATCAGTCCATGCCTCAACATAAAGATGGCCATGATTACTATACAAAATACCTTGACCAGGATCTCTTAAGATATCTAAGAATACGATTGACAATAGTATGATGAAATGTACAATGAGAGTGTATAAACTGACTTACAACACTAACAACATAGGCAATGTCGAGACGAATCATATACAAGTAGATCAATTTTCCCACGAGACACTGATACTGGCCAATATATAGTAAACACTTTCCCTCAGAATCAACCAACCTATGATTCTGCTCAATAAGAGTATTGACGGGACGAGAACCAAGCTGACCAGAGGCACTGAGTAAATCAAGGATATATTTACGCTGAAAGATAAAAATACTAGAATGGGATCGCGTAACCTCAATTCCTAAAAAATAACGAAAATGCCTAAGGTCTTTAATTTCAAATTGATGTCCTAAGTAAGATTTTACCTCTGCAATACAATCACAATCATCTCCAGTAAGGACATATCATCCATATAAACAATTAGAACGACTATTTTTCCCTGAGAATGATGCAGGAAAATAATATGATCATCAGAACTCTAATGAAATCAAATTGATGCATGACCTTAGTAAAGTGCTTAGATCATGTGCGAGGAGACTGCTTCAGTCCATAAAGAAAATGGCGAAGACGACAGACATGTCCAGAAGAGGCAGCTGCAAGAAAACTAGGAGATTAGACCATATAGATTTCTTCTTGAAGATCACCATTAAGAAATGCATTCTTGACATCTAACTGAAAAAGATGCCACACTCTGATAGTAGCAATAGAAAAAAGAACTCGAATGGTGGTCATCTTGACAACAGGAGCAAATGTCTCCTGGTAGTCAATCCCATAAGTTTGAGCATACCCTTCGGCCACCAGACGGGACTTATAACAAGCATTAGAACCATCAGGGTTATGCTTAATGGTAAACACCAATCGACATTCCACAGCTTTCCTCTTAGGCGGAAAAGGAACTAGTTTCTAAGTCTGAGTTTTTTCAAAGCATTCAATTCATCAAGCATAGCTGCTTGTCACTTAGGATCAGCAATATCATCTGCAACCGTAGTAGGAAGTGAAACAATAGAAACAAAAGCAAGAAAACTCCGATAGGAAGGTGAGAGAACGGAATCAGATACATAATAGAAATGGGATAAGTACAAGTGTGCTTACCCTTACAAGTGGCGATGGGACGATCGTCACAAGGGACAGTAAGAAGTAGACTTGGTCTAGCATAGAAATGATGGTAGTATCTTGTGGCCGTCGAGAGTAAACCTGCAAGTGAGAAGGTGACAAACTGACAAGAGAAATAGAAGGAGGAACATGCATGGGAAGAGGAAATAACAAGGAAGATGGGTCATCATCAAGGGAATCTAGAGGAAACTACTCAGATTGAATGCCAACTGACCCAGTGTAGTATGGGATATGCTCAAAGAAAGAGATATCCCGAGAAATAAAACGCAGTCGAGAGAGAGGATGATAGCAACGATATCTTTTTTGGGTAGAAGAATAACCTAAAATATACATTTTACAACCTTAGGGTCAAGTTTAGTGTGAGTATGAACAAGGATTTGAATAAAACAAACACACGCGGAGAAAGGGAAAACACGGGACGATCTGGATGGAGCTTAAAGAAATGAGTGACAAACTGAAGAACTCGGGAGGGGATCTGATTAATAAGGTAAACCGCAGTAAGAACTGCATTGACCCAATAGGATTGTGGTACGCTCATGTCGATACAGAGGGTACAAGCTAATTCCAGAATATGACGATTTTTCTATTCTGATCGACCATTCTACTGAGGGGTCTTAACATTAGACATTTGATGCTCAATGCCAGACTCTAAAAAAAAATTCAATACCTTATTATAGGTGTATTCGGTACCATGATTAGAACGAAAAATCTTGATGGTGCGACCAAACTAGGTATGAACAAGAAATTACTTGAATATCCCATATACTTCACTCTTATGTTTCATAAGATAGATCCAAGTGGTCATTGATGAATAGGAAAAAATAACGAAAACCAAGAGTGGATGTGACAGGAGAAAGACCCCACACATTATAGTAAATTAGGTCAAACAGAGCAAACAGGATAATTAGAACAAACATATTTAGCTAATTGAAAAGTTTCACAAGAAAAATCAAGCAAATTTGTATTATTAAATAAAGCCGGAAACATGTGGTTCAAATATCTAAAGGAAATATGAGCTAAGTATAAGTGTCAACACATTACAAGTGTCTTATTAAACTGACTATTACTATTAAGCTGAGAAACAGAATGATTGGTAGGTAAACAGGCTTGTCCAAGAGATACAAGCCATTCACTTCACGTCCAGTGCCAATCATCTTCTTTGATTCCATATCTTGAAAGACGCAATGAGAGAGATAAAAGATTACACTGCAATTCAAATGTTTGATAATGTTACTAACAGAAATAAGATTAGTAGTAAGTTGAGGAACATGCAGTGTATTAGTTAAAGATAAAGAAGGTGTAACAGAAAAATGACATTGACCAATAATAGAAGATAAAGAACTATCAGCAAGACGAACCTTGCGATTACCAGAGCAAATATTATAGGTTTTGAATAGGGAGGACGTACCGGTCATGTTATCTGAGGCACCAGAATCAATGATCCATGGTGAGAAAGTGATGGAAACACTGTATGCAGATGCAAAAGTACTTGAGTGAGCAAAAGTAGAAACTAGCTGAGATGAAGTCTCCATTTGATTGAAGAATTTCCTGAACTTGTCAAGCTTAGCCTGGGACATAGATACCAACTCCGATGGGGAGGTAGTAGTTGAAGGGAATGTCTGATCAATAGTCTACTGAGAAACAACATGAGCTGAGGATCAGTCAGACAGTTGACGTTGCTGATTAGAACGACCATGAAGTGCATAGCATTGGGTTTTCACGTGACCCAACTTTCCACAATGATCACACTTGTGTCGTTGACGTCGAGGCAGAGATTTGCTGGAAAGCTGTGGAGAAGGTATGCGAGCAAACATAGCAGAATGGTCTCCTAAAGAGGGGTAGGATAGTTGTACGACTACTCTCATTAGTTAAGGCATAAGAATACGCAGTCTGTAGGGACGGAAAATGATCCATACCCAATAAATGAACTCTCGCACACTCAAAGTCATCCCGGAGTCCAACTAAAAAATGAAAAACTTGATTCTTATCTAGAATCGACACATATAATGCCTCATCAACAGAGTCATTCCAAGCATAAGACGAGGAATACAAGGCCAACTCTTTCCATTGAGCACGTTGTTGTGATATATAGGTGGTGACTAAAGAGTCACCTTGCGAAAGGTGGAAAATCTCACGCTCTAAATTAAATATCTGAATATTGTTTTTGACGCTGCGAGTAGATACTCTTTGCGGAATCCCATATCTATTTTGCGGTCTTGGAGAACATGAAACCAGCCGTAATGTGTGATTGCATAAATGTAACTAGCCAAGAATGGACCATAGAGTTATTAGCAAACCATTGGGGATAAATAGTTTCCGGTACAGATTGTTTGTCCACCCCTGTGAGATAACTAATCTTTCCTTTTCCACCAATAAACATTTCCACCAATCGGCCCAAAGAAGGTAATTAGGACCATCTAATTTCACGGTGGTAATTTGGATGCTTGAAGGTCGGTTGAATGAGAGGGAATACCTCATGATCCATTACTATTATCGATGATCGAGGAAGAAGATGTCTTGGAAGCCATCAAAAAAGTCTATGAGCTTTGGTTTGAAGGGAGTTCTAATAAGAAACTGATCACATCACCCTAAAAGTGGCAATACACGATCGTAAGAGGTGTGGAAGGTGATCAAACATTGTTGAAGGTGACCTGAACACCCATTAACTCAATCGTAAGGCCCCAAGAAGCAATCCTGCGGTTGTTGTAATCCTCAAATAACAAAGCTGCTGTGATTGTAGCTTCTAAATAGCAGATTTGCTATTGTTGCAACTTTCAAACAACAAGCTGTTGTGATCGTAGCCTCCAAAAATCAGATCTGTAGTGATCGCAGCCTCCAAAAATCAGATTTGCAGTGATAGCAGCCTCCAAAAACAGATTTGCAGTGATCGCAACCTCCAGACAACACCACTGTTATGGTCGCAGGCCCCAAACAGCCCCTCTGCGGTGGTCACAGGTCACGTAGATGTCAAATAGCCAAGAATCTGTTGCCGTAAGTCTCTGTGGATGGTCCAATGGCCATTGATTGGCTAAACAACCACATAAAAAATAGCAACTCCACGGTCGCCCTAGGCTACAATGTATTCTAACACTCCTATTGCATGGTGCGATAAAAAAACTCCCATAGGTTGGATGTTTGAATGTAAAGACTAGAGGTGTTGAAGATGGATGTAAGGGAAGAGAGGGACGATGGAGTTTGTAGCAAGAAAGAAGAGGTCGATGGAGGTAGAAAGGGTCGATGTGGGTAGGCTTTGATACCAAATTGAATTGAGGGAAATCTAACTTGATTAATTACAAAGCCCTAATTAGACTTTAAAGGGATTACAAAATCTAATAAGTGAAAAGACAGAAAATGACAAAAGACATCAAATACTAAATAAAAAGAGTTATTCAACATATGCACACTTGGTTGGCCATCTCGACCGACTAAACTTTTCGTTATATAAATGAATGGATTTTCTTATATTAAAAAAAAAAGAAAAAGAAAAAAAGAATGATGTTGAAAGATAAAAAAGGATAATAGGTATTAATGTAAAGAACTAAGAGTATTATAGGTATCTAATTTGTGTAAAGATGAGGGCCCCACTACAAGGTTTGTTGAGTAACAAACTAGATAAAGTTAGGGAGTTTTTGTAATAAAAATGCAACAGATAGGTCTGCCCATTAAATCTCTCATATAAATATATGTGACCTATAATGACTCATTCCATGAAAATTATGATCCTTTTCTCTGTTGAAATTTTGAGTTGTTTTACTTCAGTAAACCAGTAACATCTTTACAATTTTTCCTCAAATTTCTGTGTGACTCGAGTTCTGCAATTACAACTATATCACCAGATCAGGTATAACTATATCAACGGAGCACATTAAATGATCCATTTATATAAAGATGAACAGTTTACAGGGTTTCCATCTATTTATTTCAGAAAAGATAAGTGCATTCAAATTTGTAGTCACACCTATATGTGGGGGAGATAGCAAAAACTGATAAGTATTAGAGCATCAAACCTGGAGATTCAGAAATTTTGTTATGGGGATCTTCTTCGAAAGAAGTCGTACATCATGATGTATGGGCTCATACATAAACTTCCACCTTCGATCAGCAGCTAAAGGCTTTAATACCAATTTTGCATGATAATCATTGGTTGGAGCATTATAGAACTGAAACAGAATAGGGTACCCAAGAAATCAGATATTAAAGGCAACTTTTGTATGTGCCAGAAATAGTAAAATAATTAGAATCTAAAACAAAATATTCATTTTTCTGACTGAACTGACTAATAAACCTCAAGAAAAGCTTTGTCCCTCTAGCTACTTAAACAAATCAAGTAAGGGCTTGGGCTTAGAGCCATAGCTCAGATGGTTTGACACAAGGCAACTTTGAGGTCGTGGGTTCAAGTCCAGCTTACCCATAAACAAAAAAAACTCAAGCAAGGGCTTCCCTATTCATGTATGAGTCTGTGTCAAGTAATCTTTAGCAACCCCCCCGCCTCCCCCACCCCCACCCCGACCCCCACCTACGCAAACACATGAACATAAAAAAAACAGACCCAAAAAGGGAAGACAAGAAAATAAAAATAAAAATAAAAATGAGAAAAGCTAAATGTGCACTTATTTAGGGGGCGATTGATTGCACTTCAAAACGCGGATTTTCTAGCGTTTGCGGTGAGAAGCTGCGTTTTGAAGCTCAATCAAACACGACCTCAAAGTGCGTTTCAAATTTGCGGCCCTAAATTGCGTTTTGAAACGCAAATATGTGAAGCGGGTTTGAGGAGCTTTTTTTTTTTCGCGTTTGCGGGAGAAGCGAAGACCGAAAAACAGCTCAAATGAAAAGACGCAAACACCCTCATCTTGTTTTCTTCTCTTTCTTCTCTTCTTTTCTCTGTCGACAGAGCTCACACAGCGCTCTCTCTCTCTCTCTCTCTCCGTTCAACCCAAACCCATCGACGATGACGCTATTTTCGTTCAACCTAAACCCATCGAAGACCCTGTTTTCATTTAACGACGGCAACCATGATCGATGCCATTGACGACCCCGTTCGCGATCGAAACACGATCTAGGTAAGTCTCTAATTCTTAGGGTTTCGAATTTACCTATCGAAAGGATTCTTTCTTGAATGAGGGTTCTTTGCAATCTCTGAGTAAGCTCAGAATTCTTTAGAAAGGTTTGGTTTTAATTTTGTTTTTGTTTTTTGAAATCATATCTGAAATTCTACAGAAACAAATTTGGTTTTTTTGATCTCTGTAGCTGTTGGTATGATCAGTATGCTTGATTTCTATCATACTTTTAGATTTGTCTTCCAAACCCTAATCATAGCTAGAGTTTAAAAAGGAGTATATTTTCATGTTTTTGTTCATCCAGGGTGTGTTTGAGTGTTAAATTAGGTTAATTTAGAATGAAAATTGTGAAATTATGATAATTGTATTCTTGGGAATCTGTTAATTGAAAATTTCAGTACTTCAGTTGATCTTAGAACATTCATGAATGTTAATCTAGAATGGATCTTATGAGATTTTAAGTCTAATTAAAAAGTTCTTCAACTTTTTTATTTTTGATGTGTGTTTAGGTTCCCAGTTTTTTTAGCTTTGTAGCCACTGTCACAAAATTTGGTGTTTTTCTGAAAATTTGAAAATTTCTCTGAATAAGGGTCTGATTGATTAAATTGGAGAATCAACGAATTAATCAGGGAGTTGCCGATTAATTGCTACCCATCCCACTTCAGCTCAGATTGTACCATCAATTTACAATGACAAGATGGGGCTTTTAGGGAGGTTATTTTTATAATCTATGAATTTTTTTTCTTTTGAATTTTATTTGATTTATGCTAATGATATCAAACTGACTCCCTGTTGAATAGTTTTCGAATTTGAACTTTGTTGCTATGGTTGTAGCTGATCCAAAATTTATCATAAATATCTTATACTAGATGCTAGCAGGTGTGAATTGACAAGAATTTCATTCTTTCTTGGTGGTTTTGTGGGAAATTTTATTTTGAAGTACCGAAATTTATATTTCTCTTAAACAAAAACCCAAATTCTATAGTATTATTGTAGATCTGCTATTGGGCATAGTAGCCAAGTTCGGGTTCAGCAATTACTATTGGGCATAGTAGCCAAGAATTTGGGGATTATACAAATGATGTTTTTTGGGTTTCTTCAACCTCTCTAAAAAACCTATCCTATTCTTGATATTTGAAGGTTGAAGAAGATAAAATTTTGAGGCTAAAAGGGTGGGGGTACTAATCACCGATCAATTTGTTAATTCACCATTTTAATTGGTTGATTCCTTACTCAGAATTTTTCCAAAATTTCTGAAAAATTTACCAAATTTTGTGACAGTGGTGGATATGAAGAGAAAAGAGAAACTTTATTTATGTTTCGATATGAAACCCACAATTAAAAGTATTAAACTAGGACTATTATGCAGGGTGCCTAAGGCACACCTTGTGCTGAAAGGTCATAGGAGGTCATGCATCTGATTGGGTGTACACTATTCTGGTAATTTTTGGTGTAATTATATATATTTAGTGTAATTATATATTTATAGGGGTATTCTGATAATCTTTTATGCATTCTGCGTGCAATATGTTGGATTGCGTATTATATAGGTATTTTGTTTATCAGGAAAATTTTCATGTCTATTTTTAAGAGGAGATGCTGTCGAAATTTCTATAGAATTCTATAATTTTGTTTAGAATTATAAACATTTTAAGATTAAAATAATTATTTTTTTAATTTTTTATAATTTTATTATATATATATATATATAGTGTAATTATATATTTATAGGGGTATTCTGATTTTTTTGATGCATTCGGGGTGCACTATCAACCTGAAGGGTATTCTGGTCATTTTACCCTAAAACAGCAGATTCTAGAAGCTGTATCAAACAATAATTATCAGATTCTGGCAATAGATTCTGACAGCACAGCAGTTTTAAAAAGCTCTATCAAACAAGTTTTTCAGCTTTTCAAATTCAGACAGCAGATTCTGACAGCAGTTTTAAGAAGCTGAATCAATCAGCACCTTAGCTTTTCAATAGATTTTTCCTTTTTCTTTTTTGTTTTTGAAACAAGCTTTCTAGTGGGATGGATTTAGTGTGGTGATTGTGTGCATCCAACGGGATCAATCCTTGCTTGTCACAGTTGGGACACCTTTCGTTACCTATAAAAAAACGGATGGATTCACATATTTCATTAAGGAACAAATAAGTAAAAATGATCACCTGTTGCTCTTTTTTGTTTAGACAGGAGAAAGTGTGAAGATTTTTGTTTCAGCAATCCAGAACTCCAGATTTTGAAGAAATAAGATTGATGCACCACTTGCAAACCAATAAAAACTCAAACCTGTACCCTTAGTATGGAATAACCAAGTTGTCTCCATTCTCTTTGAGTGGTCATACAACCATATAGTTCTTCTTGGTTAACCGCTCCCCAACCCATTCTAGGATGGTGAGGGTCAAAATATTTACCGGTTTACCCAATTTCACGAGGATGTTTAAAATGCTTTCAATATCATAATGATATTACAAATTCATCCTAATAAATCTTACCATATCACTCCCCTCCCCCCAGTAATTTTCCATTCAATTCTATCTAAAATCATGTCATTTATTCATTCAACTGTCTTAAAAAATCTTCTCTTACTAGATCTATATATCCATTTTGGCCTTATTGTCACCCTTTTAGAAACTTTAACTTACATGTACCTTCTATTGGTCTTTGTTGAACATTTCCAAAGCATCTCAATTGATTTTTCATTAATTTTTTCATCAATTGAGTGCACTCTTACATTTCCAGAAATATGTTCTTTTCTAATTTTATCATTCAGTCTTTCCACTCACCCATCTCAACATCCTCATCTCTGCCACACTCTCGATTGCCAACATTCAACTCCTTAAAGCTAGAGGTCTAGGGTCATATTAAATTTTTTTTTTTTTTTTTAAATTTAATTAGGATGCATTGATAATATAGTACTCTAGAAAGCCTACCTCCCCTTCAACCATCCAGCTTTATTTTTATTTTTGAAATAAGTTTAAACTTGTTCATAAAGAAGGTGGACGAGAACCATCCTAAATACAACAGAAAAACAGTCCCTATCCTATTTCCAAGCATATAAGGTCTCATCTGAATAGGAAATCCTTGGAAAAAATTCCCTTTGAACTCATCAAAACAGCTACACCACAAAAATATAAACCCAAGAGTACTGATAATGACTACCTGGATGGATTGTTCCTTCTCTTCAGAGATACTATATTTCCTTTATTCTAGATCCTCTGAGATAGGAAAAGGAAATAGGGTTTACAAAATACTATCTGTAGGAAAAAGGCCCTAATATGACAACTTTGAAACAATGATATGATATAGTAAAACTAGGAAAGACCCAAAAGACACAGAATGGTGATAGAAAATGAGCCTAGACCCCTCATGTGAAAGGACCATGAAACAAAAGATGATCAACTGGCTCCCCATTTGATTTATACAGAAAACAAAAATTACGCATGGAAAACCCTCTTTTTATCAAGTGATTCAAAGTGAGAATTCTGTCCAAAACAGCTTACCAAGAAAAGAAGCCCGCTTTGGATGGAACATTTGGTCTCCACTCTCCAAGCTAAAACTACCGGAAACTGAAGAGATAAGATAGGAGCTAGCGAAGAATCAAATAATTTCATTGAAAAGGGTCTCTCCCTGTTTTGTGTCCATTCCCATCTAGTTTTAATTTGATGTGCTACATCCTCCTCAATTTCTCCATCCTTATGGATAAATGCTCTTTTTGTTTTATTTCATGGCCACCATTTTTTATTGGCTTTTCCTTTCATGTGTATTCTTGCTAAAGTTACGATTCCAAAAACTTTTCTTCATTTATTTTAAATTCTTTGGGCTTCAAAGCAATGCTCCAAAGTTTTATCTTTAAATTGAACCCCTCTTTAGTCTCATCAACTAACGAAAAAAAATCTCTAAATCAAATAATAAGAAATGGGTAATGTCAGTGAATTCTCATGCTCACTAGAAACTCCAAATTAAACACTAGCAAGATTTATATAGTCGCCCCCCCTTCATCTCCACTTTCATCAAATACATTAGAAGGTTTATCCCATTTGTGTCCCTCTTTTGACTTTCATCGTTTGTTTATATCAACTTATCTATGAAAATCCAAAATCTTTTACATATCGCCAACATCTCCCATGTTCTTAATATGCCCAAACAAACTCCACCCAAAAAACTATACAACCAACACATCATCTTTGAAATTAAAAAAAAAAAAAAATGCTGCAATCATGAACAATATATATAAACAACAAACTGATTACGAGCAATAGAATTGAAAGGAACAATTCAAGAATGTTTCAGTGTAGAATTTATACCTCCATATTGAGTCCAACACGAAACCCTTGGATGTCTTTCCTAAACTTGAAAAACAACTCTGAAGGAACTAAATTTATGTTGTAAAGCTCATCCCATGAAGCGGGTTCTTCGCTGTTCGAAGTCGACTCCATTTTTCAGTCAATCAAAACTGTGAAACACACATCCCACTTCTTAACAACAATTGAATTTTTTTTTCTTGAAAGGGACAGCAATTGAATTTGATTCAACCAAAGTTGATTCTTTTCTTTAAAAAAAACAAAGAAAAAGATTCAACCTAGAAACTTAAATTTATAATACTAAAAATATACATCAAATTCATCCATTTTTCAATCAATAAAAAATGCATCCCACTTCTTGATTACGATTGAATTTAATTAAAAAAAATCCGATTCCTTTCCGGGTTCTTAAAATTCAACCCAGTAACTCAAATTTATAATCCTAACACATCAATCTTTTTATTTCTCCCCTCTAATGGGTAGTGTGTTCTAGGGTTTCAACATCATCTATTTGAACATATTTATGTGGTGGTGCATCCAGTAGTATCAAATCATTTCCTTCCAAAGCTGATAAGAACTAGAACAAGTCTTTGAAGTCATGGAGTATACGTACCCTTCTACGGTGGGATACGTAAACATAGATTTCTAGAGTATACGATTCCTGTACGGACGGCTGATGCTGCTCTGCTTTGGATAGAACGAGAGAGGAGCGCTTGCGTCTGAAATTTGAGATGAAATGTTTATTTGTTTTGGCTGATTAGGAAATGAGTCCGACTAGCCTTACTAAGCCTCATCGACCACCAATGTGGCAAAAATCCTCGAGAAGCGTAACAAATCTCGAGGTCAATGTTTTACATCTTGAGATATTTTTGACGGTGGATGAGGCTTAATAAGTCATTTTTCCTCGTTATCTTACTAGGGAAACTAAGAAACGGTTTCTCTTATGCCATGTTTGGATTGAGAGAAATGGAGAGAAGTGAAGAGAATGTTTCTCTCCATTTCTCTTGTTTGGATTGTTAAGTGAGGAGAGAAGAGAAAAAAATTTAAGAGAAGAGGAGAGAAAAAAATGTCAGTTTTCTTTCTCTCCAAAAGTGAAGAGAAATGGAGAGAAATCCTCATAAAATATTTTACAATTCCAATTTCATCCCTAGATCTTTTTTATGATATTTTAAAATTTTAAAATTATCTTAAGTTCTCTCTTGTCAATCCAAACATGGTGGAGAGAAATTGAGTTATCTTCTCTTCCATTTTCTTCTCTTCTTTAATGAGTTTCTCTTCTCCCCTCTTCTCTCAATTCAAACATAACCTTAAGGAATATCCCTCCACATGTTGGTGAATATTTGAGATACCCCTAAAATAAACCCATAGCATAATCCTTGACTTGGTCTTTTAAGAGAGACTCATAATCAAATAGCCTAAATATAGAATCCTTGATTTTCTCTCCAAAAGCTAGTCATATTTAGCTTTGGGGATAATATTTTCTAGAGTCGTAAGTTTCTGACACCCCTTAGACCATGCCCCCAATGTGGCATGAGCTGGAACCATAGATTTTCTCCTTCGGGATATACACTTGTACATCCCCATAAATATGTGCATTTGTGTATCTTGAGGAGAAGAATCTAAGATTCTAGCACATGCCACGTCGAGGTGTGTGTGTGAGAGGGGGGCTTCAGAAAATCATTATTCTACAGATGTACATAATTGCATAGAAAATAACATAGTGACAAAATTCTCCTTTAAAAAAAAAAGTAGTGATTAATTCCTACTTCTTTCAACTAGCAATTTAATCCCAATTATTTCACAAAACTTTGAAAAATATAATTTTACATTAAATTTTAAAAAGAAATTTTGTAATTTTTTTAAAATATTGTATTAAGTAACAATATAATTTTATTTTATTTTCGATTTTTTTTCTTCTAAATTTTAGTGATTTTTTTCGAATCCAACTTTATAACTATGAAAATAAGGAGGAATTCATTTTTTTTATTAAAAAAAATACATATTTTGTGTTTTTGAATTTATTTTTTTCCTATGAAAAATGATTATTCCACCTAAGCAAAAAATCATCTATTCATGGGGATTTGAGATCACAACTAGATCCTAAAAACTATCTCTTTCAACCTTCAAATCTCACAAACAAGAAATGATTTTTAGGAAAGTAGTAGACCAATGATTTTTAGGTACAAGTATTGAGTGTTTTTATCCAAATGTTGAAGATGAGAGCATTTATGTTATTTTGGGTTAGTCTTCTAGAGTAGAGAGTGATCAATGGGTATGTTATTAGTTTATAAATAGAGGAGGGTATGTCAAATATTTACCAAAACGTGGAGGGGAATCTCTAAACCATTCTCTTTATTAAAGTACTTCGATATCCCCCCTCCCCCCTCGTTTTTCAGAAAATGATAGTTGTGTCCTCCTTAAATGGGGCTTAAAACAGGTCAGGTTCGGATCAGACATGAGTATATTCATATCCATATCCAATTTTTTTATTCAAATCATATTAGTTAAAATCATATTCAAACCATTTTGCTTTCACTAAAACCCATATTTAGATCCAATACGACTTAATTAATTGATTCCAGTTAGTTGGGTCGGATAATTCAAATCGTTTAAAATTATTTCAATGAAAATTACTAAATGTATGGCCAAAAGGTGACTTAAACTCAAGACTTCTTCCTTTTTAGAGGGAGGCCTTGACTATTATTGCTTTGTTTGTTTTATTGTGGGAGGGTGCCGATCGTGTAGATTGCGGACATTCAACATGTTCAACTTGTTTGGCTCATTGCATTAGTTGTCGGGTGTTGAGAAAATTCGACTAAATTTATGCCAAATCAGTCAACTATCTATTTGTAATCGAGCCACAACAGGGTAGGTTTCCGTGGCCTTCCCAACTTCAACACACAGGCTATCTAAAAAAGAAAATTGCTTTTCTTACGAACTTAGTAAGTTTCAAAGATTACTAAGGTCCTTGGGCCCACATTGATTATCACATTGACATCCAATCCAACACCACGACATTCTAGAATTCATGAAAAAATTCAGATTCAAATAAATAAATAAATGTTTTGAACTTCATCCAAGGTGTTGAAAATAGACGGCCACTGAACTCCTAAATTTAAAATTAAAATCCAACAGTGGAAGATAACTATTTTTTTGAATTTTTTTCCCAAAGTTCTTAAAATTTTATCCTCTACATATTTGTTGCATCGTTTATGTTTTTGGATGATACATTGTGAGCTCACAACCCTTAGTAAAATTGAAGGCTTACTAAGTTAGTTATGCTAGATCTACTCATGAAAAAAAAAATTTCAAGTTGTCACTTTTTCCTCTAAAAAATATTTATTTTATTTGTCTAATTTTAGAAGTGAAATATATATTTTAAATACATGGTTAATGTAGGTTACCAAAATATGTGAGGATATCTTGCACCATATTGTAATACATGGTATTACATACATAATTTTCGTAGAGAAAATTGGCCAAGAACAAAGGAGGAGGGATTCGACTATTATCACTTTTCGTGTAGAAATATTATTAAGCGTTGCTTCGGTGTATTGAAGAAACGATTTTCGATTTTGAAACGGATGGTTTCATACTTTTTCGTGACTCAAACATGTATTATATGTATGTGCATGGCATTACATAATTTCATCTGACAACAATTAGTTACTGATAGTTGGTTTACACAATATAATGATGAAAATATTGACATTAATAGAGGAGACACGTCTAATACGACACCAAATGAAGTTGATGATGAATTGATTGTTAATATGAATATTGTACGGGATAAGATTGCTCAACACATTTATAATGCCATATATATATGATAATGTAAAATTTTATTTAATTATTTATTTGATAGACATTAAGTATGTTAGTTCAGAAAAAATAAATGAAATTTTATTTTTTTATTTTTTAATATTAAATTTTATGTTTATACTTATTGTTAACATATTATTACTTATATAAGATAAATAATCTTTTTTTTAATATTATTTTTAATTTCATCTAGCAAATTCTAGATAACAGATTACCAAATAGTTCAACATCTTGACAATATAATTAAACAACATGTTACCAAACAATATACTCAATTCAACAAGTTGCTTCAACAACAATAACTTTTTCTTAGTTTCGACAACTTAATTCAGTATCAACAACTTTCTATACAGTTTTTCCAAACAGAGTATATGCCCAACACTTGTTGATTGAAGAAACATACTTTAAAAATTATAAAAATATACTTTACAAAGTAATATATCATTTTGATCTAGGAGGATAAGGGATGGATCCGTATTCGACTTGGATCCAACTCAAGTCAAGGGACATAAACCCATATCTGACCCATTTTTTAATTCGGATATACTTAAAGGAACCAAACCTACTATATTCGGATTTTGGATAAAATCCAACTCATTTTCAATCCTATCCTTAAATCCAACTCTCCCAATTCCCATCATTTGGGTAGAAACTCCTCTTACTTTTATTTTTTAATTTATGGGTATACTTTTATCCCTAAAAGACAGTTTAAATAATTATTATTTTTAAGTTTTTTATGGATATTATTTTTATGTTAAACTAGATTACAAGATGCTCAATCACAACATTTTATTTCATACAGTCACAAATATTTAATTTTTAAAAATTATTTATTTTATATTAAAAATAATAAAATCAATTGACTTTAATTTTGGATTGTAGAAGAAACGATTTTATTAAAAAATTCTTGGATGATTATTACATAAATCCTACTAGGGTATTTAATAAATACTATTTATTTATAGGATATTTAATAAAGTAACTTAATATAGAAATACTAATTATCTATAATTCCTAATGTAAAATATATTAATAAATATTACTACATATTTTATTCTCAAACACAATGTTCATTTTGTCATGAGATACATTGACAATGATACAATGTATCTCATGCATGCATTATAATATGATGCATCCTATTCTCTTACCCCCTCCCCCCTTGCATGGTCTTTTGAAGAGAGAGTACGCAATTGATTTAATTGTTAAATCTTTTTATTTTTTCTCTTCTAGAACTCCTATAATTTTTTTCTTAATAAACATCAAACTTTCCTTTGTATTTTTGTAACCTTCTTACTTCACTCACTTATGTCTAATGATCTCTATTTTTTTTTTTTTAAATCTTAAAACTCTTCAATGAGAGTTTTTTTATAAGCTGCATGGTTTTACTTCATATGCTTCTTAAAAAAATCCTGAAAAATCTGATCTAGTGACTAGTTTTGACAAACTTAAAAAATGAGCAGGATGAGACAGTGATGAACTTCATATACAGATAGTGGCGGAGCCAGGATTTTATTGTAGTGGGGGCAAACTATAATTAATGGTACAGTTGAAAAACTTGAATATGAATAGTTTTGGGGAGAAATTCAAAGATTTTTGGTTGGAAGTTGAAAAAAAGGCTATTTAGGTCTTTTCCAATTAGTCCATGAGAGAAGGCTTAGTCAAGAGACTATGTCATATTCAAAAGTTATAAGGGGGTTGGGGAAAAAATTGAAAGGGAGGTGATGGGGTGGGGGCAAATAAGGAGGGAGATGAGAGAGTGGGGGCAAATTAGGCATGTATTTAGTTGAAAATACAGGACTAACTTAAAGTTTTATTAGGGGCAATTGCCACCACAAGCTCTTTACTAGCTTTGCCCTGCATATGGACAATGATTACCAATAAGTATGATTGGATTTTTGACCCTCAATGAACATGTTACATTTTGAGATTAAGAACAACTATTGAATACAATTAATTGCATATTCCCTTTTCAAAGGATCATGAAATTGATGAAGGCTATTATAGAATCATATGCATTGTATTAAAGTGCATGAGATATATTGTATCATTGCCAATGTATCTCATCATAAATCGAAAGTTGTGATGGAGGATGATATATTCAGAAGAGAGATTTACCGGGTAGACCTATATATTTGCAATTTTATTACAAAAACTCTCTTACTTTATCAAGTTTGTTAAGTGAACAAACCTTACTTTATGAATTGGGCTAGTATGACTACCTTAGTACTAAGGGTCATTTTTATTATTGATAAGCTGGGGTTGAAGGGACCCCTCCCTAAGAAGTACACTACTAGTACTTGTAGTTACAAAGAAGGTCTTCCTCTAATAAACGCTTCAGCTCTTGAGAAATAAGGTTTCATCCCCAATTACATGTAATTGATAAACAAAAGTGCTTAATTTAGTTAAAAAATCAACAGCCTTGTTAGTCTCCCTCCAAAAGAATTCGAAAACACAAGTAGCAAACGTGTTACGCAAGAGTTGAATCTCCTTATAATTTTCATGTATTTTCATGATGGTTCAAATGATATTGGCATTTGATCTCTTTAATTGCTTGATTACAGCGTCATCTTCTTCAATGATTTCCTTAATGGGATCCACTTTCTCTTTTCTAAATAAGGTTACAGGATTGTTGACACTATGTTCTGTTGGCTTAAATACTTTTCCCCCTCATGTTATGTGCATGACTTCGTCGTAGGAGAGGAAAAATAGCTCATTCTCTTCGATCAATTAGTAAGGGTCTTCATCTATTAAAGAGAATAGCTTTTTTGGGATCATTTATGCTAAGAGGAAGCTGATGTATGACAAGTTATCATAGTGAGATGGTGATAAATAATATGCCTCGTCTGAAACCAAATTAAATGACTTGAAGTTTATGGTGTAGACCTTGTTAGTGAAAGTTATTTTGACAAGGGGGTAACTGGGTGGTTTGACATGGATTTGATGGATGAAAGAAACGGGGTCAAACAGTAGTTGAGTATTGAAAATCATATTTAGGGTTGGTGGAGGTTGATAGACAGGTAGTAGATTAGTGGTGACATAAGGTGGTGTTGGGGTAGGGATGGTGACTTTTTTTTTAGTGTCGATGAGATTTTGAATGTCATAGTAAAAAGTGATACATTGATTAGTATGATAGTCAGGGTTTTGATAGAATTCGTAGAAAAAGTTAGGATTATGTCAAGCTGGTAGAGGGTTTGGCAAAGGTCGGGGTTGAAAAAGGATGAGAAATCTTTTCTTTAGTAGTTTCTAAAAAGCTATCGTAAGAGTCATTCTTAGGTTAGCAAACTGAAGAGAGGTTCGGGTTTGACTTGAGTTAGTTTGATTATTAGCTTGAGCTGGAGGTTGGATTGGAGTGGTAGATGTGTTGGTTATATATATGTGGTTGGTTTTGAAGTTAATGAAGGATTTCTTGGACTTGTTGTCGGAGAGGTTGGAAAGGACCTCAGAAGCAAAAACGTCCTTGAGTTGACTCCCAACTTATAATAGAGACTCGAATGTAAGAAGGTATTGGGAAACTAGATGTTGAACATATCCTTGCGAAAGATTTTTCAAAATGATTGCTACTTATTCTTTCTCTGAGGCTCTGTCCTACATTTGTGTAACCTTAGCTCTCTAGTGACCGGTGAAATCAGTAAATGTTTCCCTATTTTTTACTTTGTCGACTCTAAATCCCTTTGAGAAGTTTTGATTTTGGTACTATACTTGTATTGATGTTAGAACAATTTTGACATATTCTCTCATATCCCGATTTTAGACAGATCTTGAGACATCAGCCATCGTAGCGTCGATCCGGATAGAGTACGTTGGAATAGTAATGTCATATATTCATTGTTGAGACCCATGATGCGCATGTTAGTGACGTGCACCTTGAGGTGTGTTATTGCGCAACCTACTCCGTTGAACTTCTCCATTTCTAACATTACGAACTTCTCAGGCAGACAGATCCTAAGGATTTGATTCAAAGCCTTGATGCTTGCTACAATTTCATTGATCCCTTTATGTTCTTTAAGGCTATTTTCAATTGAGTCATTTTGTTGGCTAGTATCAGATTTTTATTAAAGTGTTCTTCATTTCCATCGAGTTCATAAACCTCTTGTGGATTCTTGGCCATACTACTTTCTGGCCCCTTGCCTTTTTGATCGTCAGGGGAGTTTTTTGTTGATTCAGAGATCTATTCTAACATTTCTATCTTGATCCTTATGTTGTTTATGTTCATTGCAAAGACCACTAAGATCTTATGAATCTTCGCGAGTTCAAAATCAGAGGCTATTTCTAACAATTCACTTGGTGTTGATGTTCGCCCTAACCGACTTGACTCTTGACCCCAACTAGGTGGTGGACACTTGAGTTTAAGGCAATGGTAACCTAAAACCCTGTTTAAGGTAAATTAAGGATTGGTGATTAACAATGATCAATTCCGATATGTGTGAAGTAACATCTATGGTTCTTATACACTTTTAAGTTAGGATGTGAGATATGAGGTATAAGCTGGAGGTCACTCCAACATTGAACTTAAAACACTAAACTTTTTGTATATGAAAGGGGACAACAAATTCCCCACTTTTGTTACTATCTGAAGTATGAGAGAGATTCCCACAATGCCCTTTCTAGTTAAAAAGAGATATATGATTTTGAGAAGAGATGTTTGAGTTAATTTCATAAGAGCAAAAGCTCTTCTACCCTTAATTTGTGAAATTTCTTCTTTAACACCCGAACTTGTTGTCTTAATAAATAATTTCCATTTGTATAGTTAATTAGAAGATGAAGTCTCCAAATGAAAAGATGAACTGTCTTTTAAAAAAATTGATCAAAATATCACTATCTTAAAAAAAAAAATTAAATAAATAAAAAAAATAAAAAGAAGAAGAAAACAAGCCCAAATAGTCAAGTTGAAGAGATCTAAAAACTAGTTTTTGAAAACAATCAATGTAGAAAGAAAAATGATGAGATAGAGAGAGACTCACAAGTTGTAAAAGGGATTCAGGAAGTATGTTTGCCAGGTTGACAGGTTGGATTCTTCTTGTGTTTGCCATCTCTTTGAGAAGAATGTGCTTCTCAGATCTTTGATTTCTCTGTTTACGCACGCATAGTTAGAATGAAGAGATTTTCAAGTAAAATGCCTCTACGTTCTAACCAATCACTTATATTTCTCTATTCCCCATACAACTACCGCTCAAGACTCGAGAGCATTTAATGGTAATATTCCCCCCAACAATCTCACCTTCTGGATTGGCTCTCTCTCACACTTAAATGAAAGGGGTTTTTTGGTCTTAAACCCTCAAAAAGGTGTGGGGGCTCTCCATATGTTTCCTATAGATCCTCGAGATTATTAATAGTGAGCAATAAGATAAGTTCTCGTTCTAAAGTCCTAGTAATGAGCCTATGATTTCATTTTGACGAACAAGTCAGAAAGTTATGAAATTTATACATTTGTCTGTAATTGAATCTTTTTTCATAGATGGTTAGTTGTCTTCTGCCATGTACTTTATGTTTGGTCATGATTGCGAACGCCTCGGTTTCATGCATTGGAAACTATGCTAGGTGGGCGTGGATCCTTTGTAGTACATTTTCTTTAAAGTTCACTATAGTGATTTCTTGGTTGTTGAGATATGATCATTTTGAAATCAAAGGATGGATCAAATTTGGGAAAAAAAAATAAAATAAAGAAAAATAGTTATTTTTTATAATGATCACTGGTTTCGAAAATAAATGGTTATTGAACCTGCAAATTTAAGCTGTATAGATTTACCATCTTGTTGATGTGACAATATCTCAACCATCCAAAATCAATACACAAAACTTCAGGAAAGAAGTACTACAGGGATCCGCTCCCATGCCAAGTAGGGATGGCGGCGCCACGTAGGGGCAAGTGGGGGCTATAGCCCTACTAAAATTTTACAAAAGACGGATAATTCAGGCATGCCCCCACATTGTGGTCAATATTATGGATACCACCCTATGTTCAAATTGATGACATGCCCCTTATAAGGAGGTTTTGACTAAAAACTAACAATGCGTTTGGATAGAGCCCTTTGACAACTTCTACTTCTGCGGGGAGCTAGCAAATATTTGGATAGAACTCCTTAACGTTTTTACTCTTGTGTGCACAAAGAGGTTTTTACTTTTTGATGAGAAGCACCAAAAATCTGCTCTTGCGTGGAGAGGTGTATCCACATAGAGGCTAACATTAAATGAGTCAAATGTTCTTGTTGTCAGCCTTTACAAAGCCAACAAAATTCTTTTGAGTCATACTAGCCTGACTAACTTACTAAGATTTCCTAACTAACTTAGTAAGATTTGAAATCTTACTAAGGGTCATTGGGTCCACATGGAGCCAAGGTGTTGAACATGGATGGCTAACAAATTCCCAAATTTAAAATAAAAATGGTGAAAAATTGATTTTTTTTAAATATTTTTCTTTCAAAGTTTTCAAAATTCCATCCCCTACATTGTTGTGGCATTGGATAACGTTTCTGTATATCACACGTTGATGCAGTAGAAAAGGAAAATGTTTATCAACTCATAGCTCAAGTGGTTTGACACATTGCAAAGCAACTTTGAGGTCATGGGTGTAAGTCCAGCTTACCCATGGAATTTTTTTTTCAACACTTTTCTACTAGAAAATATACTTCAAAGATTTTAATCAAAATACCTTGATTAAAATTGAGCAACCTCCAAGCTTTGAAGAGTTTCAATTTTTTTGAAATTCCAAATACCATTATTTCACACATCACTCAGCATAGATACATTTTGTGCGATCGGGAACACCCACTCCAAAACACCCTGTCCCCTCCAGTTATGATACATAAACGATACTATTAAGGAATGTAAAGACTGTTAAGGAATATAAAGACAGTCAGTGCATAAAATCTGTGATCTCCTTGAATTATGCACAATCAACTTTTATTGTCTGGATTTCCATTTACATTGCAATGTAAATTAGGCAATGACAGTGTATAGGCTTTAATTTAGGATTCAAAATTGGTCTCTGTGCTGTATATATATATATATGTATATATCCCTCTCCCTTCAATATATAGAAAAGAGAATATTGATTTCTTTCATGGTATCAGAGCAGTAACGCTCTGACAACTTTAGTTTTTCCCTTTCTTCTTCTAGCCAATATCTATGGTAGAAAAGCAAACCAAGTCTACGGATGACAAATATGACAATCCAAACGATCATCTTTACCTTTACCACTCCGATCAACCTGGAGTTGTGCTTGTCACTCAATTATTGAATGAAGAAAACTACAGCACCTGGAGCCATGCCATGTTCATGGCTCTCAGCATAAAAACAAAGAAGGCTTCATCAATGGAACCATTCAAAAACCACCAACCACATCCACCACAGAACTCCAACAATGGACGCGCTGCAACAATCTCGGGAAATCATGGCTTCTCAATTCAATCTCACACGATATTGGAGCAAGTGTAATATACAACGAGGTTGCTCATGAAATTTGGACTACTTGAAAGAGCGTTTTTCACGCATCAATAGTGTCCATCTCTTTCATGTTGAAGAAGAAATCCATGATTGTAAACAGGACAACATGACCATTGGTCTTATTACACCAAGCTGAAGGGTCTTTGGGATGAACGAGACGCACTGTGCTCTATTCCAACTTGCACTTGCGGCACTGTGAGAGAGGTTCTGCAGTTTCAACAAAGTTAAAAGACTATGAAGTTTCTCATGGGCCTTAATGAAGCCTACGCTGCAGTTCGGGGACAAATTCTACTAATGGATCTACTTCCCACAGTTAACAAAGCTCATTCTCTTATTCTCCAGGATGAAAGACAACGAGCAGTATCAAAGGGAAGTGCACCTATGTCTGACATTACAGCTTTTGCTGTAAGGAACAACCCATAGAATTTTGGAAAAAATTTCACACAAAAGAATCCTCATT
The DNA here is from genome assembly GCF_017979445.1 of Akebia trifoliata. NCBI lineage: Eukaryota > Viridiplantae > Streptophyta > Magnoliopsida > Ranunculales > Lardizabalaceae > Akebia > Akebia trifoliata. Next base: position 2,906,601 of record NC_141375.1, on the reverse strand, counting down.
TGAAGTGTGAAATTTGTGACAAATTTGGGCACACCTCAGAGACTTGCCGAGCACATCTTAAGTGTGATTATTACGGCTGGATAGGTCACACTATTGATGTGTGCCGGAAGTTGCAGAAGATGAACTCTGTCGGTGGTAAACCTGATCAACAAGAGCGTAAGAACTCTTCTTCTAAGATCAATTATGCTGATGCCAATACAGCAATACCTCCCACCTCCTTCACCCTCACAGCAGAACAGTACCAAAATCTAATGACACTTTTCAACAGCAATAAGCCTAATTTCATGGCTAATCATATTGGTAGTGCATCCGCTATGAGTGACCTCTCAGGTACAACCTTTTGTGCCTCTGTTTTTGGTGAAGGAATGTGTTGGATACTTGACACAGGAGCCACAGATCACATGATTTGCTCCCCTGATCTGTTAACTACAAATTCTCTAGTTACCAACCGAACTGTCCACCTTCCCAATGGAGCAATGGCTACTGTCACACATATAGGCAGCATCCATTTTGACGATTTTGCATTGCATAATGTGCTTTGTGTTCCAACTTTTAAATTAAACCTGATTTCTATTAGCAGCTTGTTCGAAGTTCCCATTGTCTTGCTATATTTACTAATGATGTTTGTATGCTTCAGGACTAACGATCGGAGAAATGATTGGGATGGGAACTGAACGAAGTGGACTTTACTACCTTGATACTCCGAAGAAAATCAGATGCAACTCAGTCACCGCAACAGTTTGTCATTCCCCGAGACTTTGATCATCAATGCCTTGGTCATCCTTCAAATAAAAATCTTCGTTCGATTTCTCATTCCGTCAAAGACATGATTTTTTGTGATATTGAGGATTGTTTAATTTTCCCATTAGCTAAACAGACTCGTTCTCAATTCCCATTAAGTTCTATCAATACTCATGCACCATTTGAATTAATTCATGTTGATATCTGGGGAGGGTACCATATTCCTACAATCAATGGGGCACGGTACTTTCTCACTATTGTTGATGATCATACTCGATGCACATGGGTTTATTTGATGCATCATAAATCAGACACCCAAAAATTCATCACCACATTCATCAATCTAGTTAAGACACAATTTTCCTTGAAAGTTAAAATTTTCGCAGTGATAATGGTTCCGAATTCACAATGACAAAATTTTATTCAGAAAAGGGAATCATTCATCAAACTAGTTGTGTCTCCACCCCACAACAAAATGGAGTAGCCGAACGAAAACACCGTCACCTTCTTAATGTGGCACGGGCCTTATTATTTCAAGCTAATCCTCCTAAGCAATTTTGGGGGATGCTATCTTAGTTGCCACCTATCTCATCAACCGAACTCCTACACCAGTACTTAAAGGCAAAACATTTTTTGAGATGCTTTTTCACAAACAGCCCACCTATGATCATTTACGAGTTTTTGGGTGCTTATGTTTCGCATCCACACACCATTATCGCCCCACAAAATTTGATGCTAGAGCCACATGTTGTCTCTTCCTTGGGTACCCATATGGTCAAAAGGGATATCGGGTTTATGATCTCTCAACCGATAAAATCTTTGTTTCACGTGATGTTTCCTTTCATGAGACCATTTTTCCTTTTCCTTCTTCCATTACAAGTTCTCCAATGGTGCTTCCTCATAATCAATCACCAACATATGATGATGACATCTCTAATTCACCTTCTCCTTCCAATTCCAACACCGAACCATTTTCACCGAAACCTAACTCTCCAACTCCCTCCGCTGCCCCAAATTCCCCAATACCATCCTTTTTGTCACCCACATCATCCTTCTCCCCTACCACACAAATTCCTCCCTCGCGGATGACACGTACTACACAAGCACCTGGTTATCTTCGTGAGTATCATGTTGGTATTTCTCTTCCTTCAAGGAATGTTTCATTATCTAACTCGGCGTTGACTGGACCTACAGGTATCACTCACCCATTATCTGATGTGCTTTCTTATGATAAATTATCAACCAAACACCATGCCTTCACCATTTCCATTTCAGTAGAAACAAAATCACGATCCTTTGAACAGGCAGTCCGTGACCATAAATGGCGTCTTGCCATGCAACAAGAGCTTACTGCTCTCAAAGCTAATGGAACATGGTCTCTCCAAACATTACCTCTTGGGAAGAAGCTGGTTGGATGCAGATGGGTATACAAGATCAAATTCAAACCCGATGGTACTGTTGAACGTTATAAAGCTCGATTGGTAGCAAAAGGATACAGTCAAATAGAAGGACTAGATTACCATGAGACTTTTGCTCCAGTTGCCAAACTTGTGATTGTTCGTCTCCTTCTTGCTGTGGCATCAACTCAACATTGGCACCTTCATCAACTCGATGTCAATAATGCTTTCTTATATGGAGACCTTGATGAAGATGTCTAGATGTCTTTACCTCCTGGTTTCGGACGAAAGGGGAGACACAAGTTTGCAAACTTCACAAATCATTATACGGTCTCAAACAAGCTTCTCGTCAATGGTTTATCAAACTTTCAACAGCTCTCAAACAAGCTGGCTATCAACAATCCAAAGCTGATGATTATTCATTATTCGTCCGATCCCAAGGCGGTAAATTCACTGCTCTCCTTATTTATGTAGATGATGTTATTTTGGCAGGAAATAACCTACAAGATATTGAAGATACCAAGTTGTTTTTAAAGGATCAGTTTAAATTGAAGGATCTTGGATAATTAAAATACTTCTTAGGCATAGAGGTTGCTCGATCCAATAAGGGCATTGCTCTTTCACAACGGAAGTATGCTCTTGAAATTCTTGAGGATGCTGGATACCTTGGTGCAAAACCAGCCTCTTTTCCCATGGAACAAAACTTGTCTCTCAATGAGTTTGATGGTGACTATATTAGTGATCATTCTTCATATCGAAGACTTGTTGGGCGGCTAATTTACTTGACCATCACATGGCCCGACTTAGTATATGCAGTCCACATTCTAAGTCAATTTATGGACAAGTCACGAGTTCCACATTTAGAAGCAGCTCATCGTGTGTTGCGTTATGTTAAACACACGCCAGGCCAAGGAATTTTTCTTCCTACAACTAGTTCCATCAAATTAATTGCTTTTTGCGATGTAGATTGGGCTAGGTGTCGTGACACTCGACGATCAGTTACTGGATACTGCATATTTCTTGGCAAATCATTAATTTCTTGGAAAACCAAAAAGCAAACCACGGTGTCGCGATCCAGTGCAGAAGTTGAATATCGATCCATGGCTGCAACTTGTTGTGAGATTACTTGGTTGAAATACATTCTACAAGATTTGGGCATCAAGCATTCACATCTTGCAAATCTATATTGTGACAATCAAGCAACACTCCACATTGCTTCAAATCTGATTTTCCATGAGCGAACAAAACACATAGAAATTGATTGTCATCTCATACGAGAAAAGATTCAAGAAGGAATGATCAAAACAGCTCACATATCCACATCACTTCAGCCAGCCAACATTTTTACAAAGCCATTGAGCTTGTCACAATTCTCAACTTTACTTGGCAAGTTAGGAATTATCAACATGCATTCCAAACTTGAGGGGGAGTGTTAAGGACTGTAAAGACTGTTAAGGAATATAAAGATAGTCAGTGCATAAAATCTGTGATCTTCTTGAATTATGCACAGTCAACTTTTATTGTCTGGATTTTCCATTTACATTGCAATGTAAATTAGGCAATGACAGTGTATAGGCTTTAATTTAGGATTCAAAATTGGTCTTTGTGCTGTGTATATATATATATGTATATATCCCTCTCCCTTCAATATATAGAAAAGAGAATATTGATTTCTTTCAGATACTTTAGATTCTATCCTCACTATGAATCTGAAATTCTGTAATAATGTGGGCATAACCTTAACGAATGATTTCCAGATTGGACACGATTTATGATCCACACTTAGGTTGTAGAAGCTTTTCTCCTTCACGTACTTGCTTTTAATGAATTTTGACCAAAGCTCACTCTCTGTTAATAATTTCTAACATATTTTAATCATGCCTGACTTATGAAAGTCTTCTAGTCGTGGAAAACCCAAACCCCCCTCGTTCTTGGGTTTTGCAACTTTTTCCCACCATAGAAGATGCATTTTATTTTTACCTTCGCTGTTCGCCCAAAGAAAATTAGCGAAGTGATTCTCAATCATACCGGTAATAGATTTTGGAATCGATAAGATTGAGAGTAGGTAAATGGGAATAGAGCCCAAAACGTGCTTCAAAAGGGTCATTCTCCCACCATCCAATAGGAGCTTTGATTTCCATCCTTCGATTTTTGTAAAAATTTTATCAACAAGGGATCCACAACTTTCTCTAGTAATCCGAGAATTGGCTAAAGGGACTCCCAAATAATTTGTGGGCAATTTACCTTCACCAAACTTCATAATATCCTTGACCGCACACTTGCGAGATGGCAGAGTACCATTTGATAGGAAAAATTGACTCTTCTCTCCATTAATAAATTGTCCAGAAATTCTTTCATATTCATTCAAAAGAATCTCCAAATTAGAGAGAGATTTATGGGCTGCTTTAATGAAAATAAATAGATCATTTGCAAATAATAGATGAGAAGGAACAATCATTTGTCTGGATTCATCAATTCTGTTTGCCACAATTTTAGATAAAATTTTGTAGAAAACATTATACAAACTAATAGGATGAAATTGGGCAAAAAAATTTGATACCTCAGTTTTTCGAATAAGAACAATCGTCGTAGAGTTTACCGCTTTAGGAATAATCCCTTAAAGAAATTTCTCACAACTTCTAATAGATCAAACTTTATAATAAGCCAAGCTTTTTTGTAGAAAATGCCAAAAAACCATCTAGACCCGCCACTCCCCTACCATTTATACCAGCAATCACTTTCCAAACTTCCTCCTTATCAGGCATCTTTAACAAATTAATGTTTTCCTCCCTAGAAACCTTAGGAAGTGGCATATCCCAGAGAGAACTAAAAAAATCTAGCTTTGATGAAGTCAATAATTCCTCTAATTCCTTAGCGGCACATCTACCATTATTTTCTTGATTTTTGAGAATCTCTCTAGAAGTAGATTTAATATTCCTTATAGAATTTCTCAGCGCTCTGATTTAGCAATCGTGTGAAAAAAACGGGTATTTTGATCTCCCTCTTTAAGTCACATAACTCTCAATTTTTGCCTCCAAATGGATTCCTGATCTTTACTAAGTTGGAAGTCGTTAGCCTTGGTATTTTGGCACTCTTCATAATTATCTTGGTTCCAATCCCCCCCCACAGCAAGAGAGACCTCTTAGGATTCTACTTTATCCGTAAGAATATTTAGAGAAACATTTACATTGCCTACGACATTTTTGTTCCATTCCCTTAAAGCATCTTTAACTCTCTTCAACTTTTCGAAAAATCTGTAGATAGGAGAATTTTCGGCCCTAGGTTCCCAATTCTTCTTCACTAACTCCAAAAAATCACCTCTTTCCACCCAGAAATTTAAAAATCTGAATTGACATGGTCCCTAAATTTTTTTATCCACAGAAAGGATTAGTAGACCATGATCCAAGGTGAGTCTAGGAAAATGAGAATCAATTGAATTACCAAACAGATCATAATATGATGCAACCTTTTCTCTTACACCTTCCCTCAATTGCAAGATAAAAAAATATGCAATTGATTTAATTGCTAATTTTTATTTTTATTTTTTAAATTTTCTCTTCTAGTACTACTATAGTTATTTTTTTCAGTAACATCACACACTCCTTTATATATTTATAGGGAAATGTTCAGCACCCTAAGTTTTACCACACACTTTAACAAACGTTTTTTGTCTTACATGGGTTAGAAGTTTTGGAATGGGCTGATTTTTGGTGAGGATGATCTCTATGATTAGAAGATCATCCTCCCCAAAAATCAGCCCATTCCGAAATGTTTAGCCCCATGTTTACAAGTTGAAAAATCGTGGACCGTCCATTTTTTGTAAATCATTTTGATGGGGTTAGAAGTTTTGAAATGAGCTGATTTTTGGTGAGGATGATCTCCTCACAATAGAGATCATCCTCACCAAAAATCAGCCTATTCCGAAACTTCTAACCCATGTAGGACAAAACGCGTTTGTTAAAGTGTGTGATAAAACTTAGGGTGCCGAACGGGACCCATATTTATAACCTCTATATTCCATTCACTTATGTCTTATGATCTCTATTTTTATTTTATCTTAAACCTTTTCAATGAGAAGTTTTTTTTTATAAGCCGCGTGATCCTACTTCATATGCTTCTTGACAGAATCATGAGAGATCTGATTTAGTGACCTAATGGCTACGACAGAATAAAAAAAATGAGCGGATGAGACAATGATGAACTTCACCAACAAATGGTGATCACCAACAAACACAATTGGATTTTTGACCCTCAATAGACATGTTACTTTTTTAGATTAAGAACAATTATTGAAAACAATATATTGCACATTCCTTTTTCAAAGAATCATACAATTGACGGAGGGTATTAGAGAATCATATGCATTGTATTAACCTGCATGAGATACACTGTATCATTCCAAAGTATCTCATCATAACTGGAAGGTGGTGATAGAGGATAATACATTTTGAATATATCAATTAGGATATTCTAGAATATTATATTAGACGAGTTTCCATATACCTTGGTTGATGTAATATCTATAAATACCTTATTAAGATTATGTAATATTCATCCAAGAATTATAAATAAATCATTTCTTTTGCATGAAGAAGTCAAAGGGACAGGTGATTCACAATTTATATTTGGCTTTGGTTGAAGACTTAGATGAGTTTTAAAATCATATTTTCTTACTTTATTAATTCTTATAGTCTAATTTCTGATGTCCCAAAATGAGACTTATATAAGCTCATATCCAAAAAATTCCAAATTTAATTAGAAAAAGGAAGTTTCTAAGAAATTATGAAAAAAGAGAGATTATTTTGTATAAATAAAGTAGTTGTATATGGAATTTTAAAAACGATTTTTAAATATAAACTTTAAAATTTAAAATATTGTTCAATTTTTTTAAAAAAGAGAGTACGGATAATGATAAATTTTGAGATACCCATCTTTTCTAACTGATGAGATACCCCTTGAAATCAGAGCGAATTATAATTAATAACAGTTTTTATTCTAACATTAATCTGAGACGGGTATCAAGTCTACAAAAGCTTTACTTCAACAGATTTGCATCCCAAATCAAGAAAAAAGAAAAAAAAGAAAAAAAAAGAAAGTGTCCATAGCCACAATAACTCCCTTATCAAGGAAGTTAAAAAGGTTTAACATCTTTACAATAGCACCATTATTTTTATCATAGATGGTATTTTCATGCGGAAGCCGAGCGGGAGATGGTTACCTCGATTACAGGCTTCAACCCAGTGGATATGAGTTTGAAAGTGCAAACATCTCCAATCTTCAACTTGTTTCCATGTGCAAAATCACGCCAGCCACCTTTAATATAAGTTCCATTGTCCGATTTCTTGGTTGTCAAATTCACCTCCCATGATCTCCCTTTCGGGTCTTTAAGGGTTATTATGAGATCCTTTCCTCCAAGACCACTAGATGTCAAAAATATCTTCGGGACATACTGCACCCACACAATACCATCATTTCAGCACTAGGATATTATAGCCTTCTTGTATGTTATATGTAAGTTTGAAGTTAGTCAATAATGGGAGCAACTACGTGCAGATGACAAGTTGATCCTTGCAATCCAATCTTAAAAAAAAATATTTTTAAAATTCTTAACAATTGCACTCCATTCTCACTCTTTTTATTTTTTGTTGAAGAAAAGAGTCTCTTTCTCTCTCCCCACCCATTAAGGGAAGAAGTAAAAGGATGTATTGAGGATTGAAAGACTGTCAACTTCTTTTTTTCTTTGGGAGTGCATTCATATCATTGGAGTGCAAGAATGATCTTTAAGAGATGTGATGCAATCAATTCTAAGTGGTGTGCAAGTAGTTGATATCTTGAAAAAATTATTACTAAATGAGAGAAGGTGCCACTTAGCTAAGTGGCAAAGGCTTGAGGAAAGCTGATCCCATGACCTAGGTTCAAGCCCCGTTGGTCCCACTTTCACCTCCATTAACCACTAACACTACGTGAAGAAAGGGGTAAATTCGATAAGACTCTTTCAAACACCACTGGAAAAAGGGTTAAATTTGACAGATCTTAACATAAAATTTACCTATAAACTAAAAGAGAACTTTTTTTTTTTTTTTTTTTCTTTTTTAATTTCTTTACCCTTTCCCCTCCCCACCTATTTCTTCTCAGCAAACTACGGTGGAAGTACATGAATTTATTGAAAAAAGTGGACACTAGGTGAAAATTGGAAAATTAGATAGAAAAAATTGATGGGTCAAGGCCCATGGATTTTAGAAACTGAATTTTGATGGTCTAGGAATGTTGAAATTCTTGATGTTCCCAGATTTGACAGCTTAGAGTCGTCGAATTTTTCCCATCCTTCATTTATTTGACAGTTTCAACCCATTAGAAATAAAATTTGACGCCAGTTTGACCCCTTTGTCCGTCGAATTTGGGCTTTTTTCACACCGTGCGAGTGGGATCAATGAATGAGCACTTTGGCTACATTTTCAACAAATGATTACACAAATTTCAATAGTGATCAAACCACTTTTGTTAATATAAGAGACTATTAATGAAGAATAATGATAAACATACTCCCCCTACTCTCCTGACGTGGCATGTGCATAGAACCATAGATATTTTTCCTCAGAATACACAACATCCCACTCCCATGAATATGTGCAGTTGTGTATTCCGAGGAGAGGAAAAATCTATGGCTCTAAGCACATGCCACGTCAGGACAATAGAGGGGGAGTCAGAAAATCACTACTCATTAATGAAATATGATTTCTAGTATTTTGGGGTAGTAGCATAGCGTATTAGAACTGAATTGATATGAGTGTTAGCTAATTTTAGCCCTCCATCGCCTCTTATCGGGTCTGGACTTTTAGATCCAAGCCCAATCCAACACCTAGCCAGAGTTGCAACGGATTTAATCCAAACAGAAACTCTAGCTTATTGTATTGGGTCCTTTTTTTGTTTGCTTGCTTGCTAGGCAATAGGCATGCAAGGGTTAGTGTGAAGGTGAGTTCAACGAGTTTCGAACCTAGATTGATCAACCTCCATGCCTTACCAACTTAGCTAAGTTGGCACCTTCTTTGTATTGCATCCCAATCTGATCCCCATACCTCATAAGAATTGGATCCAATTCTTATTCGTTTCAGACTAAATCCGTTAATCCTTATCAGATCAAACCCTTGTTGGATATCAACATTTGAATCCAAACTTGCTAACAGTTGATTTGAGTCTCATTGAGTCATAAACTAACCAAAAAGAGAGTCTAAACGTCTGGAAATTAACATATAAAGAACTTAAACTTGTGTCCAGAAATAAAACTCACAATTATAGCGTCTCTCAAGTTATAATACTTGAGAGTGGTAGAAAACTGAGAATCATGTGAGGATGTGGAACTGCTGGATCCTTTATATCGCATAACCTCAGGAGTAGTAGTTGTTCCTACAAATCATATTACACAAATTACTACCAATGACATTATCATGATTGCATTCATGTCTATATTCAAGGGTTAAGGTCTCTACAAGCGAAGGGATTCATTTTCAAGAGAATATGAATTCTTATGGAAAAATTTTCATCCGAGAATTTAAATTCGTTATCTAATTGTAAGTAAAAAATTTCAAAAGGAGTGTTTTTATAGTCTTGGGGGTGGTCAAAGCTGCAAAAAATTAACATTTGAGGATTGGTGGAGAATCTTTTTCCCAAGGATAGATTGTGAAAATTTTCTCTCCTAGGTGAAAAATTGCTTTGAGTAAGAAAATGAATTCTAAGAAAAATGCGTAATCATGTGTCGGCTGAAAATCATATTTTTCCAACGGAAAATTGCTTACCTGCCACTTATTTTCCATGCATAATCATATAGGTCCCTAAATACTTCCAATATTAGGGAAAGACATAACGAACTTACCATCCAAATTCTTGATGATTTGTTTCTTGCCCACTTGTTCTTCTCCTCGCTCTTTTTTCCCCTTGTTCGTTTTGGAATCCAACGGTGGATATTCTTTTTCACATGCACTAGCATCAAACACCAGGACATTGAACACCATCCCACCTTCATGTCTAAATACAAGAAAATCCCCTACATGTAGATCATGATCATTGACGAAATCATTCCATCCCTCTTCAAATCGAAACTCATTCAACTTCACATGCCATGCTTTCTCATTACTTTTACTACTCTTCAAGATGGCTTCTCCTTCGCAGTTCTCTCCATCTAAGTACTTTAGAAATCCCTTGGGGATCGACTGCAATAAAACATAAGTTACTTCAACTTAGTCCATGGCTAATCGAGTCTGCACTAAAAGAACAAAATTCCAACAGTTAAAGCATGAAATCCAACTGTTGGGATAAGATATAGATCCCAAATATGCATTGTATATCATTTAGATAAATCTTAATCAATGGTTGGGATGTCGGGCTTTTCAAAAGTCATCTTTCATATGTCATCCTATTACAACCCTTAGAACAAATATTTTTCTTATTATAACGTGCATTAATAGTCATTATATATATATATATAGGGTCAGGTTCCGTAGACCCCCATTACGACTCACATTGTGACACACCATTTTGTCTTATATGGGCAAAAATGTTTGGAATGGGATGATTTTTTGTGAGGATGATCTCTATGGTGAGGAGATCATCCTTGCCAAAAATCAGCTCATTATGAAACTTCTAACCCCATGTTTACAAGTTGAAAAATTTTGACTGTCCAATTTTTGTAAATCAATTTTGATGGGGTTAGAAGTTTTGGAATGTGATGATTTTTTGCCAGGATGATCCCCTCATCACAGAGATCATCCTCACAAAAAATCAGCCCATTCTAAATATTTTTGCCCATATAAGACAAACTGTATGTCGCAATGTGAATCGTAATAGGCCACAAGGATTCTACATGTTGACATACATCATCTTCACCATGATGAGAGAAGGCCCAATACGTGTTTGTTGGTACCAATTTTCTACTATTACAATGAGAGAATGCAGTGTAGAAGTTTTTTGACACCAAAATTGGAGTGGTCAACTATTATTAAATATCTATGTATGATACACGTTCCCACACATAAGTATACATTTTATGATGATTAAAAAATGTCTAACTGTCAATGTATCTTTTGATAAAAATAACCCAATATTAAATTTTATTTTTATAAGTTCAAGCATTATCATCAAATCCTACATTAAACAATGAACCGAAGTACAAACAATCATAACGCCATATAAATTAACCACAAACCTGCAAAAAAGGGGTTAGTTTTGTTTTTAATTTATTTTATTTAAAAGATAAAAAATGCATTTAAAACGTAAAAGTCATTTTTAAAACATTAAAACGTATTTCTTCGAAAAAATAAAGTTTTTTTTTAATTATTTAATTGTTAGAGGTACCAAACTTGTTCTAAATGACACTTTTAAAAAAAATGAATTTTTTTTTTACTAGTTGAGCCCACAAGGATTACCAAATTGGAAATCCAATACAACAGACTTCTAGATTTCATGGAAAACCTCATATTCAAAAGAAGAAAAAGAAAATTAAAATATATATATATCAAGGCGTTGAAAATGTACAGCTACCGAACTCTCAAAACTCAAAATTAAAATTCAACGATGAAAAATAAAACAAAAATAATGTTTTATTTTTATTGTTTGTTTTCAAAGGTTTTCTTATATTTAATCCTCTACAAGCCAATGGCATCAGATCATGTTTTTAGATGCCAACATGTGAATCTTAGTAAGTTGGTCAGGCTAGACTGACTCATATCAAGAGATTTACGGGGTAGACCTCAGTGTTGCATTTTTTAAGAATTCGGATCTAGAAGGGTGTCTAGGTGACATCTTATAATAGGAGTTTAGAACACACTGAGCTCTAAATCAAGCTACTTTCTACATCGCATGCAACCCACACAATGTGGAAAAAGCACATGTTCGACGCCCCAAGGACGTTGAATTTCATGAAATAAAATAGACTAAGATGTCAAAATTTTCATTGTCAAATGATTTTTTTCGATGGGCCAAAACCGTCAAATTAATGGAGGATGGGAGAAATTCGGCGGCTCTAAGCCGTCGAATCCGGGGAACATAAAAATGTGATGGCCATTGACCGTTGAAATTCAGTTTCTAAAATTCATTGGCCTTGATCCATCAAATTTTACTATAGAATTTTTCAGTTTTCACGTAGTACCAATGAATTTAGTCTCCAATGAAAAAGTGACACGTAAACACCGTATCTTGCTATATATAGAAATGGCACACTGTTATGGGTCGTGATGTCATTTACATGATTAAATACTTATAATACCTTACTTTTTCAAATCAAATATCCATCATATCCTCTCCCCTCCTCTTAATATTTATCATTTACTTTACCATTGATCGAGAACATTTTTTTTTGTTATTATTTAAAAAATCTGGCTTTTGCATGAAATCTCAGTCCCTCTTACAAATAATATGACCTAAATACCCGTTTTTAAAGTATATAAAAAAAAAATTTCCTTCATTTGCTTCTAAAAAGTCGTTAGATATACCCAACTTTTGAAGTAGATTCTACCTGCATCAACCTTTATAAAATAAAAAATTCACTCATCTAATGAAAAATAGATAGAAAATTGATTTTTCCAAATACAACTTTTGAGCGTTTGATTGCGTATTTTCCTAATATGAATCAAGAATTAAAAATCCCCAAACATCATATAATCAGGATCAAATGGGTCAAAAACCAAGAAATTATGATCCCACAACCCCATATTCAGTTAGGTTTTAAAAAGAGACATTCTGTTGCCTCACCAACTTTTACTAAGAGCACTCAAATTCTTGTAATATCAAACAAGGATTTGATACATAACTTTGGTTGCTGTTAGTAGAATTGGTGTGGCAACAACATAAGCTCTCTTTTTAACATTATAATATTTTTATACTAATATTATCTTCAAAATTTCTTTACTTAATATCTTAAATTACAAACACAACCTTGTTAGACATGTGTGTTAGCACATCCCCTGCTAGTATACTATAGGGACAATGACTGTGAATGGCTCTTTATGGAGAATATGGATCAAATAGTCCCCTACTACATTTAAATACCACTTAATAAAATATTAACCTATTAATGATTTTTGAAGATTGTTTTAAGAAAAATATCTGAAATACTCTTTTAACAATTTTACAAAATGGTTTGGTTTAAAAATATACCGAGTCAAATTAAAAAAAACATAATCAATTTATTTGGTTATTTATATGTCTAAAATATAAATATTTTTATTTATTAAAAACTATTGGTAAATTCAATATAATTTCATTTGACTCATTTAAATCAACTTGCTAATTTTTGAGTTGAATCAATTCGATAAACATTCAAGTCGAGTTTTAAAATTATGTTTTAATTATTGAAAATTATTTATATATTTTAATAAATCCAACATACATAGATCAAATCAGTTTGATGATGATGATCATCTATGTGAGTTAAAGATTAAAAGTTTTAGGAAGAGAAAACAAGGATTTTTTTTTTCCATTGTTATACAAGATATGACCATAGTCAAGGGGCTAGTAATTAATTTTAAAACATAGGAGTACCATAAATATTCTCATATAAACACGTATATTTGAACCTAAAAAATGGTTAAAAGGGTAATTACGACATTTTCACTTCAAAAATCCTCTTTAGACTAATATTTGATAAAAAGATTAATAAAGAATCCATATTTTTTTATAAGGGATTTTGTGGTACATATTTTCAAAAAATAGGTCTTTGTTGTCATTATCCTTATACTAAATAGGTAAAATATTAAAATTGAGTCGTGAAAATATGACGGCCCCTTCTGACTAAACGCCCTCATCACAAACCGTGGATCATTTGCATCGGGATACGTAGAATCATAAATCTTTTTCTTGTGTATCCCAAGGAAAATGATCTACCATTCTGTGATGGGGGTGTAGGGGAGCGTCATATTATCACGATTCTTAAAATTAGGACCCCAAACTTTTTTGTATGAAAGGGGACAACAAATTCCCCACTTTTTGTTACTGTTTGAAGTATGAGAGAGATTCCTACAATGCTCTTTTGGTTAGAAGGAGATATAGGTTTTTGAGAAGTGATGTTTTGAGTTAATTTCAAAAGAGTAAAAGCTCTTCAACCCTTAATTTGTGAAATTTCTTTTTTAACCCCCGATCTTGTTGGCATAATAAATAATTTTCATTTGTATTGTTAATTAGAAGATGAAGTCTCCAAAAGAAAAGATAAACCGTCTAGTACAAAATTGATCGAAATATCACTATCTTTAAAAAAAGTAAAAAAAAAAAAAAAAAAGAGAAAATGAAGAAGAAGAAAACTAGCCCAAATAGTCGAGTTGAAAAGATCTAAAAACTGTTTTTTGGAAACAATCAATATAGAAAGAAAGAGGGTGAGATAGAGAGAGACTCACAAGTTGTAAAAGGGATCTAGGAAGTATTGACTTAAAGAAGTGAGAACCGACAAGTTGGAATCTTCTCGTGTTCGCCATCTCTATGGAAGAATGTGCTCCTCTCACCTTCAGGATTGGCTCTCTCTCTTTTTCACACTTAAATGAAAGGGGTCTTTTGGTCTTAAACCCTCAAAAAGGGTGGGGGCTCTCCATATTTTGCCTATAGATCATCGAGATTATCAATAGTGAGCAATAAGACCAGTTCTCATTCTAAAGTACTAGTAATGAGCCTATGATTTCATTCTAACGAACAAGTCAGAAAGTTATGAAATTTTATACATTTGTCTTTAATGGAATCTTTTTTCATAAATGTTGAGTTGTCTTCTACCACTTATGTCAGGTCATGATTGTGAACGCCTCAGTTTCTTATATTGGATACTATGCCAGTCGGGCATGGATCCTCTATAGTACATTTTCTCTAAAGTTTCCTGCAATGATATCTTGGTTGTTGAGATATGATCATTTTGAAATCAAAGGATAGATCAAATTTAAAAAAAAAAAATAAAATAAAGAAAAAAATTATTTTTTTAATAATGATCAATGCTATCGAAAATAGACAGTTATTGAACTCTCAAATTTAAGCCGTATAGATTTACCATCTAGTTGATGTGACAATATCTCAACCTTCCAAAATCAGTACGTGAAACCTCAGAAAAGAAGTACTACAGGAGATTCGCTCCCATGCCTACTAGGGGCGGAGCTAAGTAGGGGCAAGTGGGGTCTATGGCCTCACTAAAGTTTTACAAAAGAAGGGTAATTCAGGCATGCCCCCACATTGCGGTCAATATTATATATACCACCATGTGTTCAAAGTGATGACAAGCCCCCCATAAAATAGGTTTTGTCTAAAAACTAACAATGTGTTTGGATAGAGTACCTTGACAACTTTTACTCCTGTGGGGAATTAGCAAACGTTTGGATTGAGCACCTTGACGTTTTTGCTCTTGCACACAATGAGAGATTTTTACTTTTTGCTGAGAAGTTCAAAAAACCTACTCTTGTGCAGAGAGGTGTATCCACACAGGCCTAACATGAATTAAGCCAAATGCTCTTGTTGCTAGCCTCTACAGAGCCAACAAAACTCTTTTGAGTCATACTAGCTTGATTTACTTAGTAACATTTCAAATCTTACCAAGAGACATTGGGCCCACATGGATTATCACTTCGGCAATAAACACCAAAGCCTCCTAGATTTTATGGAAAACTTAGATACCCAAAAAGAAACCATTTTTGAGCTTGATACAAGGTGTTGAACATGAACGACAAACGAATTGCCAAATTTTAAATAAAAATTCAATGTTCAAAAACGATTTTTTATTTAAAATGTTTTCCTTTCGAAGTTCTTTAAATTCCATCCCTTACATCCTTACGGCATTGGATAATGTTTTTGGATGTCACACGTTGATGCGGTCAAGAACCTTTCCTGACAAACTTAGTAAGGAAATTGTTTTTCAACTCATAGCTCCAATGGTTTGACACATTGCAAAGCAACTTTAAGATCATGGGTTCAAGTCCAGCTTATCCATTGAAAAAAGAAAGTGTTTTTCGACTCTTTTCTACTAGAAAATATGCTACAAAGATTTTAATCAAAATACCTTGATTTTTCTAAAAAAAAAACCCTTGGATGTACCAGGATAGAAGTATTGAGGGTTTTCACGTGTAAAGTATCTTGTGTTCTAAAAATAATAATAATAAATATTTACCACAAAAATGAAAAACTGTTATATGGAACGTATATTGTTCCTGTAATTTTGCTCATGAATTGGTATTTTCATATAGGAAATTTTCAAGCCAACTCAGGAAATTTCCTAGTTGCCTTGCCCGAATTTTTGAGTTGACTTATAGAACCGACTCAAACAATTTAGGACCAGTATTTTTAAGTACTATCCAACATTAATTAGAACTTGTTATTATGAGATACTTATCTTATTTTGTTTAGATATCTACCGCTTCCTGATTGTTAAGATGCTCCGAAGTCCATCGATGCAAATCTAAGAAATTGATCGTGTGACTGAAGAGAATGCACAAAAATGAATGGTTCAGAAATCAATATTGGTCTACTAGCATCTGCTGAAAAAAATCCTGGCTTCGTCCTAGACTCCAGTATGACCCAATCCTAACCTTTCATATAACCATTCCAACGTTGAAGATTTGGGTTATAGGGAAGAGGCTTCCACCGATCAAGATGATTGATATTGGAGAGACGAGCATGGATTTCCCTTAAGGTGAGATTTGTCCGAAAGTTGTTTGATTTGTAGCGTCACCTCATAGGATTTGACGATCTACTCATTTGTACCAATAATGTTAAAAGAAGGGTACCCTCTTGATGGCATGCTCTCCATTGAGAAAGAATTAATTATTATCTTATTCCTCAATGTTCTCCTCACTCTCCTAAGTTCGAACTTATCAGATCCTTGTTTATGGTTCCCAAACACTACTATGAAGGAAGGGGATGACTATATGGGTCTTTTCTATAGGCTTATTTCGGGGCATTCTTTTAAAATATCACGCAAGTTTTAAGATCTTCTTTGTTGCATTTTATATATGATTCTTAGGAATGCATATCTCTAGGATAATTAGATAATTGTCCCTAAGTGTAGAATTATACTAACAAAGGTAATATGGCCAAATAAGGATCTGGATGGCAATAAAAACTGCCAATTGTCTCACTATGATTGATAATTAGCATGAATTTAAAGGATAGTAGAAGATAAAGATATAATGTAATCTACAATACTATGGTACATGAAATGCACTGCAATACTTATCTTTCGAGATCCCAACCAATAACAATTAGATAAATATTACCTTATTCATGTCAATTTGGATGATAAATATATTATGGTCTATTTGATTGTTTGGAATTTTAATTTTTGGGGATTTCAAAATCAATAGGAAAATGAATAGCGTGAGGAAAAAATAAAAATGAATTTGAATAATAATGAATGCACATGGTTTTGGTACGTGGTTGTGTACGCGGTTGACATGGCAAGGGCATAGAACGCACATCTTTTTCCTATGTATTTGGATTAAAAAGCTCTATGGTTTGTTCCCTTGCCATGTCAGCCGCGTACCCAACTGCATATCAAAATCGCACGTGCATTCATCATGAATCAATGAATTTTACTGTTTAATTGCATTTAGGGAAAAAAAAAAATCAGAAGAAAGAGAAAAAGAGAGGGAGATTGAGATTTTTAGGTTTACATTGATGAAAAAAAGAAAATTCAGCCTTGATTGGGTTTTTTAGATTCATGATGGTGAAGAATCATTTTTCATGAATAAAAAAACAAACAAATGAAAATGTGATTTTCCGTGCAAAATGGAAATCCCAATTCCCACCCGTTGTCCATGGGCAATCAAACTGAACCTTAAGGCTTTTTTTAGTGACCATTGAATGGTTGAGATGAGATGAGAAATACAATTTTTCTAGGGATTAGTTTTACAAGAAATCCCAAAGGAAAATCTTCCCTTCTCACTCCCACCAAAATTGGACACTGGATGCTAAAAAGTAATGGGGGCGGTTCAAGGGACATGTATAAACATATGTAAAAACATATGTAAAAACAATGATTTTTCAAAATATGGGTTAGAGGTTTTGGATAGAACTGATTTTTTGCGAGGATGGTCACTATGATGAGAAGATCATCCTCACAAAAAATTATCTCAATCTGAAACTTTTAAATCCATCAAAAGTGATATACAAATTATTGATAAAAATTGATAAAAAATTGACGGTTCACATTCTAAATCACTTTTAATAGGGTTAAAAGTTTTAGATGGGACTGATTTTTTTTTCCGGATGATCTTCCCATCATGAAGATCATCCTTATAAAAAATCAACTCAATTCAAAATTTCTAACCTATATTTTAAAAATTTATTAATGTTACATTGTTTTTACATATGTCCCTTGATCTGACCTAAAATAATATAATAAGTAGAAAACAAAATAGAATAATGTTGAAGTGACGTCAAGATTGTACCTGAAGATTGAATTCTTCTTAATTTTTTTGACACATTGTTTCTTCTGTCTCTCGGTGGTTATAATTAGAATGAAAGGAGGTGAAAAGCCACCTATTTGTCATTCAAGAAAACTTAATCCCAAATTCCAATGACCTCTCTCTCTCTTTCTTAAATAACACTAAACATAGGCCATTACTTAAAGTCATCTCCCAAGTCCCAGCACCTTCCTTTTTTATCGTTAAGGGACATTTTGCCGCGTTTGCCGTCAAGGCCATTTGAATTCACAAATTCTCTTGAGATGTTCTGTACCCCGACACAACACCAGTTCTGTACCCCCACACAACACCATCATTTCACCGGAGAAGATACTAATGCCCTCCATAGTCACAAATTCAGAGTACAGGTTTAAAATGATAGGAGAAAACTTCAGAAAAAAACGTAAAAAATAAAAAAAAATAAATGATGAAAATTAAAAATTTATTAAAAATTATAAAAATGTATATATCTAATGAAAATTTATAAAATCAAGATATTATCATCAAATCCGATATTTTTACATTTATGAATCATCAAATTCTATTATGTATTAAATCCCACATTACAAAAAAGTTTCTTTTTCTCATTTTTTTTTTTTGTTTTGAAATTTTTTTTAAGAGAATAAAATGACGTTTTTTTGTTACATATGAAAAAGATGCACTTTTTAATCGTCAAAAATACAAGACACGTTTTTAAACGCATTTTTTTGTTGGTGTTGTTACTTTGTGCCCTCTAATACTCAATATAAAACTAAGTACTCCGTTAAGTACTATTTTTTTGGTGCACACTTCTTGGCCTCGCATTTGTGAAAACATGCCCCAATCTATAAGATGTTACTAAGATAAAATAGATCCCTTTTTCTATCCTTAGGATGCGTTTTGAGAACATGTGGGAGGCAATGAGTGTGACTCTTTTTTTTGCAAGGCAATCGGTATTAAAAAGATGGGTAGTTAGAAACACCCCTAGTAAAATTGGTGATATTAGGTTTATCTCATTGTAAAATGCAAGATTAGGTTTACCACCCTTGACTGTAAGT
Organism: Akebia trifoliata; assembly: GCF_017979445.1. NCBI lineage: Eukaryota > Viridiplantae > Streptophyta > Magnoliopsida > Ranunculales > Lardizabalaceae > Akebia > Akebia trifoliata. Next base: position 2,887,011 of record NC_141375.1, on the reverse strand, counting down.
TAAGTTGCCTTTTCTTGATGATTTCATTTAACAATGAAATTTTTAACTTTTTCAAATTTTGATTTAGTAATTTAAGTATTGAAAGAGCAGTTTGAAGAAAAAATTCAAAATTTCACTCTTAAATCATCGACAAAATGCAACATTGAGTTACAGTAAAAAAGATTAAGCCTAATCTTGCATTTTGCAAGAGATAAACCTAATATCACCAATTTTATAAGGGGGGGACTGTTTCTAAAATAAATCATAAAATGAGGGTTACCCCCAAGATTATACAAATCGAGTCGAAGGGAGATTCAGTTGATCATCAATAGCAATCCTTCCACTCCTTACCGTAGTTTTAAAAATTGTCCAGAGGCTCAAATAACTCCCTTGTGGGATTTTATAATGTGGATCCTCATTTGCGTTCTCAAATGGCATGACTTGTCCTATATTTTGAAATTAACAACCATCTCATGAGTAAAACTTGGTGTACTCATGTTAATGCTCTACTCATCCATGTGTGCAGTAATTTATTATTGTTGGAAAGAGAAAAATCAAATAATATTTGTTGAAATTAAAACTCCGAAAGAAATGTATTGCAACAGGTAGAAGAGATGTTTAAGAATCGGTATGATGGAGTAACTATTGAAGACGCCTCTACTCAAGTTAATGTTCAGATTTTGAATAACTGGAAATGCTGTTTTTCAGTGGTAAATCTGATCATTAAATATTTAATTTGGGTTAAGCCAGAAGAGAATGTGGTGAAGATAAACACAGATGGCGCTAGATCAATGCAGAGTGCTGGATATGGCTTCATTGGTAGAAATAAGGATGGAGAGATATTATTTGTAGGCTGGAGCAATATGCAGGTAAAGGACATTATTCAGATTGAGATTCAAGCAATATCGGAAGCAATGAAATATGCAAGAATGAAGGATTTCACACGAATTTTGATTTCTTTAAATTCAATATACTCAATCAAATGTATAAAAAAAGGAAATTGAGCCATCATGGAAGGATGAGGAATTGTTGCTGAAAATTACAGAGCAAATCCAATGATTTGAGGAATGCTCTTTTGAATTTCGGTGGAGAGAAACAAACAGGGCAACTAATTTTCTAGCAAAATTGGGGTCCTTCTCGGATGATTTTTTATGTTGTTAAAGATGCGACCATGGTTCCTCAAGATCTCATGAGAATTGTAGAGGAAGATTTATCATGTATTTACACTCGATAGTAGTGTACATTTTTTTTTTTTTTGGGGGGGGGGGGGGGGGGGGGGGAACTTATCAATAATAAAAAAAAAAAAGACTTGGTCGAGTCAATTGGATTTTTGTATATTTTAATAAAATAATTAATATTTGGGTGATTTAGATATGCCCCCATCTTCTGGTCAATGTTAGAAATACTCCCTATGTTTTAAAATTGATGACATATCCTCCTTGACTTAGGGCTTTCATGAGAGACTAATTCAAATGACATAAAACCCTCATCTACACTATCTTATCCTTCTTTCCCAAAACCAGTCATTGTAAAGTAAAATTTTCAGCCTTGAGATTCTGTCTTCAACATTCATCTTAAGAATGAGATAGGATTTTCAAATGGCAAAATGGATTTTTGGGTCGGAAATTAAGGGTTTTTACAAGACATTGAAATAATGGGTTTAACCTAAATATTCTCATCTTCCACATGTTGATTTTATCCTAAAAACAAGTCATCTTCAAACTTAGGGTAAGGTACATTTTCGTTCAATTTCAGCCTTGAGATTCTATCGAATTTAATATTCAAATCTCAAAAACAATGTAGGATTTTCAGAGAAATACAAAATGAAGCTTTGGATAGAAAAAACAAAGGTTTTAGAAAACATCGAAGGTAAATGGGTTTAAGATGAGTTTGAATAGGTTAAAAATAGTTTACCTTAAGATTAGCTACTTGAAGATGAAATATTTTTAGGGTCAAATCTTCAAACTTGAGAATGCATCTACTTCAAATTAAAACCTCAAGAATGAGGGAGGATTTTCAGATGAAGGAAGGGTTTTTAGTAGAAAAATTGAAGGTTCTCTATAACATTGAAGATGACAAATTTTCTAAGGGAAAAAATCAAGGGGATTTACCTAGTAGTTGGAGAAATTGGAGAGGGGGGGCATTTTGGTCAGTTTATATTAGTCACTTTTGATAAAACTTGTCAAGGGGGCATGTCTTCAGTTTAAAAACATATGGGGTATCTCTAAATATTGACAAAAAAAGTAAGGGGTGTGTCCATGGTTTAAGATTGGGATGTATTGTCCGATTCATGATCATCTCGGTGTTGCCCATCAATGAGACGGACGAACAAGTCAATGTATGGGACAAGATTTACCCACATTCATTTTTCTCATTGTTGAATGAGACGTCTTAAACGTATTGGAAAACTTATCCAAGACGATTCAATCTCGTTCATTGATGAGACTAGTTTTAAAACCATGGGCATGTCTAAACCGTCCTTAGTTTTTAATTTTATAAAAAAAATTACAATTACTCGAAAATATAATTAACAACATCATTTTGCATAACCTCTGGATGTGTGGGTGCGGAACAGCCGGACTCTTCACCTTGCATAACCTCAGGAGTATTATTAATTGAACTTATAAGTCACATTAATTGCACAAATCACCCTTATCAACATTATTTTCATTCAACATTATTTTCATTCATGCCTATGATCAAGACTTAGGGTCTGTAAGAGAGAGAATGATTTCCTTTGGAAAAATGAATTGTGTGAAAAAATAAATCCCTCTATTTTAGTACACCTAGAAAAATGCCAAAGGGTCTTGTTAACATGTGTCCTGGGTGAAATAAATAGTTAAATACACTTTGGAAATTTGATTTTGTACCGAAAATGCCCTTAAAATTTTTTCTTTTTACGAAAATACCTTTGTGTTTCTATTTCCAAAGTGCATTTATTGCAAAAATTTGAAATTACCCCCATAAGTACTGATATGGTTATAAAATCCCAGTGGTGTGATGAATGGATTTTGATGTGATTATATAACAAAATCACTTATGATTTTTTATTATATATATATATATATATAGGGTCCCGTTTAGCACCATACACTTTACCCTACGGTTTACCATATGTGTTTTGTCTTACATGGGTTCGAAGTTTTGGAATAGGCTGATTTTTAGTGAGGATGATCTCTATGGTGAGAAGATCATTCTCACCAAAAATCAGCTCATTCCAAAACTTCTAACTCCATCAAAAATGATTTACAAAAAATGGATAGTCCACAATTTTTCAACTTGTAAACATGGAGCTAGAAATTTCGGAATGGGCTGATTTTTAGTGAGGATGATCTTCTAACCGTAGAAATCATCCTCACCAAAAATTAGCTCATTTCAAAACTTCTAACCCATGCAGGATAAAACACATAGGGTAAAGTGTAGGGTAAAGCGTAGGGTGCCGAACATTTCTCATACATATATATTTATGGTATGGTGATATCACAGCCCTGAAATAATGTTAAGTGGTTAGAAAATCATTTTGTCTTGCTAGGAAAAAGAATTCAAGGGAAAGTGCGTAGTCACAGGCCAGAAAATCACATTTTTCAACAGAAATCATTGTCCCGCTCATTTCCCTTTGAAGGACTTTGAATATTAGGGAAATACATAGAGAATTTACCCCCTAATTTCTTCTTCACGTGTTTCTTGCTTACTTGTTCTTCTTTTACTTCCATCTGATCCTTCGCTTCGAAATACAGCGGTGGATATTCTCTCTCACAGGCAGTAGCATCAAACGCAAGGATATTGAACACCATTCCACCTTCATGTCTAAATACAAGTAAATCCCCTACATGTAGATCATGATCTCTGAAAAAATCATTCCATCCCTCTTGAAATCGAAACCTCTACTACTCTTCAAGATTTGCTTCTTCTTCGCAATTCTCTACATCTAAGTACTTGAGGAATCCATGGACTGCAAGAAAACATATTTATTTTTTACTTGGTTTGTTCTCAAATCCATATAGACTTAATTTTTTTTTCTTTAGAATATCTATGATCTCAACAGTCGGATTGAACGAGTCTCAATTGTGGGTTGAGGGTAGAGTTTTCCAATGTTCATATTCTCCCGTAAAGTTGAAGCAACTCCCTCAAATCTTAGTTTTTTCAACTTAATTGGTTATAAATTTTCTATCACAACCATGGTTTTAAAACTCGTTTTGATGTCTTGTCCTTGAACAAGATCGAGTTGTCTCAGACAAGATATTCAATTTATTTGACTCGTCTCAAACGAGATTAAAAAAAGAAACAACTTTAGAATTAGAATAAACCATGACTTTGAGACGACTTGACAGCTTGTCTCATTGGTGGACGATACCAAGACAACTCGGATGAATCATCTCAATCTCGGACGAGATTTAAAATCATGATCACAACTATTACTTTTACATGATAGAAGAACTATCTCTTATTTGCAATCTTATAAATTATAATGACAATAATAAAAGTATTTAATAGTATTGACCAAGGTTTTGAAAATTAGCGGATACCGAACTCCCAAAATTTAGATTAAGAGTTTTGCTTAGGTGTGCCCTTTGGCACGTTAAAGAGCAATAAATACACCTTGGGATTAAAAACATGAGGGTGTTTTGATAATAAAATATTATTTAAGGGTATTTTCAGTACACAATCCAATTTCCAAAGTGATTTTATTGCACTTTTAACATATGCCCTTAGGGTTCAAGTTAACCAAAGTCTAAAATTAAAATAGAACAATGTTAAATAATTCTAATCTTTTTTTAAAGTTCATAGAATTTTGTCTCTACATCATTGTGGCATGGGATCGTGTTTTTTTTTAAAAAATATGCCACAAGCTGGGCTCAATGACGTTTAGTAAGATTTGAAATCTTAAGAAATTAACTTGGCTAGCCTTACTCTTTTAAAATAGAACAAATCAAAGAGTAAGTCTAATCTTACTAGAATCTATTTGGGGTAATTGAGCTGACTTGTGGCATTCAAAACAGGGTCCGATGTCAGAAGAATGTACAAGACATAATTTCAAGAACTTTGAATGAAAAACTTAAAAAATAAAAGTAATTTCTTATTGTTAAATTTTAATTTTAATTTAGGAGTTTGGTGGAATTAACTAGTAACCATCTATTTTCAAAACCTTGGATCAGACCTAAAAAAAAAATAGTTGTGATCTAGAACGGTGTCACGTTGCTATAAAAACATTAGCTGCCTATGTGGCACATTTTTAAAAACAATGTATTGCATATTTCCTCTTCAAAGAATCATGAAATTGATGAAGGGTATTAGAGAATCATATGCATTGTATCAAGCTACATGAGATACACTGTATCATTCTAATGTATCTCATTATAAATGGAAGGTGGTGATAGAGGATAATATATTTTGAATATGTCAATTAGGATATTCTAGAATATTATATTAGAGTTCTCATATATCTTAGTTGATGTAATATCTATAAATATGTCATTAGGATTTATGTAATATTCATTCAAGAATTATCAACAAATCATTTCTTTTACATGAACAAGTCAAAGAGACAGCTGATTCACAATTTATATTTGACTTTGGTTGAAGACCATATTGGTCTAAAATGAGTTTTAAAATCATATTTTCTGACTTTATTAATTCTTATAATCTAATTTCTCATGTCCCAAAATGCTACTTATATAAGCTTATATCCAAAAAATTCCAAATTTAATCAGAAAAAGGAAGTTTCTAAGAAATTATGAAAAAAATAAGATTATTTTGTATAAATAAAGTAGTTGTATATGGAATTTTAAGAAAAAATTTTAAACATAAACTTTACAATTTAAAATATTGTTCAATTTAAAAAAAAAAAAAAGAGTACGGATAATGATAAATTTTGAGAAACCCATCTTTTCGAATTGATGGGATAATCCTTGATATCAGAGTCATTTCTTGAATCAGAGCCAATTATAATTAATAACAGTTTTAATTCTAACATTAATTTGAGACGGGTATCAAGTCTACAAAAGCTTTACTTTAACGGATTTGCATCCCAAATCAAAAAAAAAAGAAAAAAAAAAAAAAAAAAAGAAGAAAAAAATAGTCTATAGCCACAATAACTCCCTTTATCATAGATGGTATTTTCATGCCGAAGCCGATTGGGAGATGGTTACCTCGATTACAGGCTTCAACCCAGTGGATATGAGTTTGAAAGTGCAAACATCTCCAATCTTCAACTTGTTTCCATATGCAAAATCACGCCAACCACCTTTAATATAAGTCCGATTGTCCGATTTCTTGGTTGTCAAATTCACCTCCCATGATCTCCCTTTTGGGTCTTTAAGGGTTATTATGACACACTTTCCTCCAAGACCATTAGATGTCAAAAATATCTTCGGGACACACTGCACCCACACGAGACCATCATTTCAGCACTAGGATAGTATAGCCTTCTTGTATGTTATGTGTAAGTTTGAAGTTAGTCAATCTATAAGGGCCACTCTTGACAACATTCTTTCAATATTGATTATATTTCTAAAATTGACTTATTAAAAATCCTTACCACATAAATAATGGGAGCAACTACATGCAGATGACAAGTTGATCCTTGCTATCCAATCTTAAAAAATATATTTTTAAAATTCTTAACAATTGCACTCCATTGTCACTCTTTCTATTTTTTGTTGAAGAAAGGAGTCTCTTTCTCTTCCCCACCCCATTAAGGGAAGAAGTAAAAAGATATATCAAGGATTGAAAGAGTGCCAACTTTTTTTTTCCTTTTGGGAGTGCATTCATATCATTTGAATGCAAGAAGGATGTTTAAGAGATGTGATGCAATCAATTCTAAGTGGTGTGCAAGTAGTTGATATCTTGAAAAAATTATTACTAAATAAGTGAAGGTGCCACTTAGCTAAGTGGGAAAGGTTTGAGGAAAGCTGATCCCATGACTTAGGTTCAAGTCCTGTTGAACCCACTTACACCTCCATTAACCACTAACACTACGTGAAGAAAGGGGTAAATTCAACATGACTCTTTTAAACATAACTGAAAAAAAGGGTTAAATTTGACGGACCTTGACGTAGAATTTACCTATTTTTCATGTGTTGTAATTCCTTGCTTACTTTGAAAAATATAAAAATAAAACTAAAAGAGAACTTTTTCTTTTCTTTTCTTTTTTAATTTCTTTCCCCTTTCCCCTCCCCACCTATTTCTTCTCTGCAAACAACAGTGGATGTACATGAATTTATCAAATAAAGTGGGCACTACATGAAAATTGGAAAATTAGATAGAAAAAATTGATCAGCTAAGGCCCACGGATTTTAGAAACTGAATTTTGATGGTCTATGACTGTCGAAATTCTTGGTGTTCCCAGATTTGACAGCTTAGAGTTGTTGAATTTCTCCCACCCTTCCTTTATTTGTCAGTTTCAGCTCGTCGAAAAAAGCAATTTGACAATGAAAAATTTGACGCCAATTTGACCCTTTTGTCCATCGAATTTGGGCTTTTTTCACATGTGGGAGTGGGATCAATGAATGAGCACTCTGACTACATTTTCAACAAATGATTACACAAATTTCAATAGTGATCAGACCACTTCTGATAATATAGGAGACTATTAATGAAGAATAATGATAAACGTACTCCCCTTACCTTCCTGACGTGGCATGTGCATAGAACTATAGATTTTTTTCCTCGGAATACACAACTGCCCACCCCCATGAATATGTGCAGTTGTGTATTCCAAGGAAAAATTTGTGGCTCTAAGCACATGCCATGTCAGGACAGTAAAGAGGGGGAGTCAGAAAATCACTACTCACTAATGAAACCTGATTTCTAGTATTTTGGGGTAGTAGTATAGTGTATTAGAACTGAATTGAAATGACAGGTAGCTAATTTTAGGCCTCCATCAACTCTTATCGGGTCTGGACATTTAGGTCCAAGCCCAATCCAACATGTAGCCAGGGTTGTTTGATCCAAACAGAAACTCTAGCTTATCGTATTGGATCCTTTTTTGTTTGCTTGCTTGCTAGGCAATAGGCATGCAAGGGTTACTGTGTAGGTGAGTTCAACGAGTTCCGAACCTAGATCGATCAACTCTACATGCCTTACCAACTTAGCTAAGTTGGCACCTTCTTTGTATTCCATCCCAATCAGATCCCCATACCTCACAAGAATTGGATTGGATCCAATTCTTATTCGATTCAGACTAAATCCGTTAATCCCTATCAGATCAAACCCTTGTTTGAATCCAAACTTGCTAACAATTGATTTGAGTCTCATCGAGTCATAAACTAACCAAAAAGAGAGTCTAAATGGCTGGAAATTAACATATAAAGAACTTAAACTTGTGTCCAGAAATAAAACTCACAATGATAGAGTCTCTCAAGTTATAATACTTGAGAGTGACAGTAAACTGAGAATCATGTGAGGGTGTGGAACTGCTGGATCCTTTATATCGCATAACCTCAGGAGTAGTAGTTGTTCCTACAAATCATATTACACAAATTACTACCAACGACATTATCATGATTGCATTCATGTCTATATTCAAGGGTTAAGGTCTTTACAAGCGAAGGGATTCATTTTCAAGAGAATATGAATTCTTTTGGAAAAATTGTCATTAGAGATTTTAAATTCTTTATCTAATTGTAAGTAACAAAATGTCGAAAGGAGTGTTTTTATAGTCTTGGGGGTGGTCGAAGCTGCCAAAAAGTAACATTTGAGAATTGGCGGAGAATCATTTTCCCAAGGATAGAGTGTGAAAATGTTCTCTCCTAGGTGAAAAATTGCTTTGAGTAAGAAAACTATTTCTAAGAAAAATGCATAATCATGTGTCGGCCGAAAATCACATATTCCAACGGAAAATTGCTTACTCGCCACTCATTTTCCATGCATAATCATATAGGCCCTTAAATACTTCCAATATTAGGGAAAAACATAACGAACTTACCATCCAAATTCTTGATGGCTTGTTTCTTGCCCACATGTTCTTCTCCTTGCTCTTTTTTCCGCTTGTTTGTTTTGGAATCCAACGGTGGATATTCTTTTTCACATGCACTAGCATCAAACACCATGACATTGAACACCATTCCACCTTCATGTCTAAATACAAGAACGTCACCTACATGTAGATCATGATAATTGACGAAATCATTCCATCCCTCTTCAAATCGAAACGCATTCAACTTCACACACCATGCTTTCTCATTACTTCTACTACTCTTCAAGATGGCTTCTCCTTCGCAGTTCTCTCCATCTAAGTACTTGAGAAATCCCTTGGGGATCGACTGCAATAAAACATAAGTTACTTCAACTTAGTCCATAGCCAATCGAGTCTGCACTAAAAGAACAAAATTCCAACAGTTTAAGCATGAAATCCAACTGTTGGGATAAGATATAGATCCTAAGTATGCATTGTATATCATTTAGATAAATCTTCATTAATGGTTGGGATATCGGGCTTTTCAATAGTCATCTTTCATATGTCATACTATTACAAACCTTAAAACAAATATTTTTCTTATTATAACGTGCATTAATAGTCATTATATATATATAGGGAAATGTTCAGCAACAAACATTTTGGCAAAACATGGATTAGAGGTTTTGGAATGGGCTGATTTTTGGTGAGGATGATCTCTACGGTGAGGAGATCATCATCACCAAAAATCAGCCCATTCCAAAACTTCTAACCTCATCAAAAATGGTTTACAAAAAATGGACGGTCCACGATTTTTCATCTTGTAAATTGGGGCTAGAAGTTTTGGAATGGGCTGATTGATGATCTCCTCACTGTAGAGATCATCCTCACCAAAAATCAGCCTATTCCAAAACCTCTAACCCATGTTTTGAAAAATGTTTTGCCAAAATGTTTGTTACTGAACGGGACCCATATATATGGAGTGGTTTGGCAGCCCTAAAGTTTGCCAAGTTTGATGCCAAACATTTTTTGTAAATCACTTTTGATGGGGTTAGAAGTTTTGAAATAGGCTAATTTTTTGTGAGGATGATCTCTACGGTGAAGAGACATCCTCACAAAAAATCAGTTCATTTTGAAACTTCTAACCCTAGTATACTAAGATGAGAGAAGGCCCAATACGTGTTTGTTGGTACCAATTTTCTACTATTACAATAAGAGAATGCAGTGTAGAAGTTTTTTGACACCAAAATTTGAGTGGTCAACTATTATTGAATATCTATGTATGATACATGTTCTCACACATGATTATACAATTTATGATGATAAAAAAAGTCTAACCATCAATGTATCTCTTGATTAAAATTACCCACTATTGAATTTTATTTTTTTATAACTTCAAGCATGATCATCAAATCCTACATTACACATTGAACCGAAGCACCAAACAATCATAACGCCACATAAATTAATCACAAACTTGCAAAAAAGGGGTTAGTTTTGTTTTTAATTTATTTTATTTAAAACATAAAAAATGCATTTAAAACGTAAAAATCATGTTTAAAACATTAAAACATGTTTCTTCGAAAAAGTAAAATTTGTTTTTAAAAAAATTATTTAATCGATAGAGGTACAAAACTTGTTCTAAACAACACTTTTAAAACAATGGATTTAAATAAAAAAAAAAAAAAAACCACTTGAGCCCACAGGAATTACCAAATTGGCAATCCATGGAAAACCTCACATTCAAAAAAAGAACAAGAAAATTATATATATATATATATATATATATATATATATATATATATATGGATTAGCATCCGTATACACATAACGCTACTCATAAAGCTACAACGCGTTTTGTCTTATATGGGAAAAAATATTTGGAATGGGCTGATTTTTTGTGAGGATGATCTCTATGGTGAGGAGATCATCCTCGCCAAAAATCAGCCCATTATGAAACTTCTAGCCCCATGTTTACAAGTTGAAAAATTTTAGACCGTCCAATTTTTGTAAACCATTTTTAATGGGGTTAGAAGTTTTGGAATGGGATGATTTTTTGCAAGGATGATTCCCTTATCATAGAGATCATCTTCACAAAAAATCAGCCCATTTTGAACCTTTTTAACCATATAAGACAAAAACGTTATAGCTTTATGAGTAGTTTTATGTGTTTACGGAACCCGACCTAAACACATAAACTCTCAAAACTCAAAATTAAAATTCAACGATGAAAAATAAAACAAAAATAATGTTTTATTTTTATTTTTTTTTTTTCAAAGGTTTTCTTATATTTAATCTTCTACAAGCCAGTGGCATCAGATCATGTTTTTGGATGCCAACATGTGAATCTTACTAAGTTGGTTAGGCTAGACTGACTCATATTAATGCAAGAGATTTACGGGGTAGACCTCAGTGTTGCATTTTCAAAGAATTAGGATCCAGGAGGGTGTTTAGGTGACATCTTATAATAGGAGTTTAGAACACACTGAACTATAAATCAAGTTACTTTCTACATCGCATGCAACCCACACAATGTGAAAAAAGCACATGTTCAATGCCCCAAGGATATTGAATTCCATGAAATAAAACGGATTAAGATGTCGAACTTTTTCATTGTCAAATAATTTTTTTTCAACGGGCCAAAACTGTCAAATTAATGGAGGATAGAAGAAATTTGACGGCTCTAAGCCACCAAATCTAGGGAACAAAAAAAATTTGATGGCCCTTGACCGTTGAAATTCAGTTTCTAAAATTCGTTGGCCTTGATCCGTCGAATTCTCCTACAAAATTTTCCAGTTTTCATGTAGTGCCAATGAATTTAATCTCCAATGAAAAAGTGACACGTAAACACCGTATCTTGCTATAGAAATGGAACACTGTTATAGGTTGTGATATCATTTGCATGATTAAATACTTATAATACCTTAGTTCTTCGAATCAAATACCCATCATATCCTCTCCCCTCCTCTTAATGTTTATCATCTACTGTACCTTGGATTGAGACCATTTTTTTGTTATTATTAAAAAAATCTGACTTTTGCATGAAATCTCGATCCCTCTTACAAATAATATGACCTAAATACACATTTTTAAAGTATATAAAAAAAATCCTTCATTTGCTTCTAAAAAATCGTTAGATATACCCAACTTTTGCAGTAGATTCTACCTGCTTCAACCTTTATAAAATAAAAAAAATTCACTCATCTAACAAAAAATAGATAAAAAATTGATTTTTCTAGAAAAATACAACTTTTGAGTTTTTGATTGCATATTTTCCTAATAATCAAGAATTAAAAATCCCCAAACATCATATAATCAGGATCAAATGGGTCAAAAACTAATAAATTATGATCCCACAACCCCATATTCATTAGTTTTTTAAAAGAGACATTCTATTGCCTCACCAACTTTACTAAGAGAACTCAACTTCTTGTAATATCAAACAAGAATTTGATACATAACTTTGGTTGCCCTTAGTAGAATTGGTGTGGCAACAACATAAGCTCTCTTTTTAAAATTATAATATTTTTGTACTAATATTATCTTCAAAATTTCTTTACTTAATATCTTAAATTACAAACACAACCTTCTTAGACATGTGCGTTAGCACATGCCCTGCTAAGATACTAAAGGGACAACGACTGTGAATGGCTCTTTATGGAGAATATGGACTGAATAGTCCCCTACTACATTTAAGTCCCACTTAATAAAATATTAACTTATTAATGATCTTTTGAAGATTGTTTCAAGAAAAATATCTGAAATACTCTTTTAATAACTTTACAAAATGGTTTGGTTTAAAAATATACCAAGTCAAATTAAAAAAATATAATCAATTTATTGGTTATTTATATGTCTGTGAAAAATAAATATTTTTATTTATTAAAAAATATTCATAAATTCAATATAATTTCATTTGACTCATTTAAATCAACTTGCTAATTTTTGAGTTGAATCAATTCGATAAACATTCAAGTTGAGTTTTAAAATTATGTTTTAATTATTGAAAATGATTTATATATTTTAATAAATCCAACATACATAGATCAAATCAGTTTGATGATGATGATGATGATGATCATCATCTATGTGAGTTAATTAAAGATTAAAAGTTTCGGGAAGAGTAAATAAGGATTTTTTTTTTCCATTGTTATACAAGATATGATCATAATCAAGGAGCTAGTAATTAATATTAAAACATAGGAGTACCATAAATATTCTCAAATAAAGACATATATTTAAACCTAAAAAATGGTTAAAAGGGTAGTTACGAGGTTTTCACTTCAAAAATCCTCTTTAGACTAGTAATAAAGAGTCCATATTTTTTCAGAAGGGACTTTGTGGTACATATTTTCAGAAAATAGGTCTTTGTTGTCATTGTCCCTATACTAAATAGGTAAAATATTAAATTGGGGTCGTGATGATATGACGCTCCCTTTTGACAAAACGCCTTCATCACAAAACCGTGGATCATTTGCATCAGGATACGTAGAATCATAAATCTTTTTCTTGTGTATCCCAAGGCAACTGTTCTACGATTCTATGATGGGGGTGCAGGAGAGTGTCATATTATCACGGTTCTTAAAATTAGGACCCCAAACTTTTTTGTATGAAAGGGGATAACAAATTCCCCACTTTTGTCACTGTTTGAAGTATGAGAGAGATCCCAACAATGCTCTTTTTGTTAGAAGGAGATATGGCGTTTTGAGTAGTGATGTTTGAGTTAATTTCAAAAGTGTAAAAGCTATTCAACCCTTAATTTGTGAAATTTCTTCTTTTACCCCCCCGAACTTGTTGGCTTAATAAATAATTTTCATCTGTATACTTAATTAGAAAATGAAGTCTCCAAAAGAAAAGATAAACCGTTTTGTAAAAAATTGATCGAAATATCACTATCTTAAAAAAAAAAAATAATAAAATAAAAAGAAGAAGCAAAAAAAAACTAGCCCAAACAACCGAGTTGAAAAGATCTAAAAACTATTTTTTGGAAACAATCAATGTAGAAAGAAAGAGCGTGAGATAGAGAGAGACTCACAAGTTGTAAAAGGGATCCAGGAAGTATTGGCTTAAAGAAGTGAGAACCGAAAGGTTGGAATCTTCTTGTGGTCGCCATCTCTGTGGGAAGAATGTGCTCCTTAGATCTTTAATTTCTCTGTTTACGTACATGTAATTAGAATGAAGAGATTTCCAAGCAAACTGCTCTAAGTTCTAAATAATCACTTATATTTTTCTATTCCCCATACGACTACCACTTGAGATTCGAGAGCATTTAATGGTAATATTCCTCCCAACAATCTCACCTTCAGGATTGGCTCTCTCTTACTCTCACTTAAATGAAATGGGTTGTTGGTCTTAAACTTTCAAAAAGGTGTGGGAGCTCTCCATATTTTGCCTATAGATCCTCAAGATTATCAATAGTGAGCAATAAGACAGGTTCTCATTCAGTACTAGTAATGAGCCTATGATTTCATTCTAAGGAACAAGTCAGAAAGTTATGAAATTTTATACATTTGTCTTTGATGGAATCCTTTTTCATAAATGTTGAGTTGTCTTCTACCACTAATGTCAGGTCATGATTGTGAACGCCTCAGTTTCTTGTATTGGATACTATGCCAACCCGGCGTGGATCCTCTGTAGTAAATTTTCTCTAAAGTTTCTTGTAGTGATATCTTGGCTGATGAGATATGATCATTTTGAAATCAAAGGATAGATCAGATTTGGAAAAAAAAATAAAGAAAAAAATTATTTTTTAACAATGATCAATGCTATTGAAAATAGATAGATATTGAACCTTCAAATTTAAGCCGTATAGATTTACCATCTGGTTGATGTGACAATATCTCAACCTTCCAAAAAATTAACACATGAAACTTTAGAAAAGAAGTACTACAGGGGATCCGCTCCCATGCCAACTAGGGGCGGAGCCAAGTAGGGGAAATTGGGGGCTATAGCCCCACATTGCGGTCAATATTATAGACCACCCTGTGTTCAAAGTGATGACAAGTCCCCCATAAAATAGGTTTTGAATAAAAACTAACAATGCGTTTGGATAGAGTTTCTTGACAACTTTTGCTCCTGTGGGGAGCTAGCAAACGTTTGGATAGAGTTCCTTGACGTGTTTACTCTTGCACACAAAGAGAGATTTTTACTCTTTGGTGAGAAGCTTGAAAAACCTACTCTTGTGCAGAGAGGTGTATCCACACGGCCCAACATGAATTGAGCCAAAAGCTCTTGTTGCCAGCCTCTCTAGAGCCAGCAAAACTCTTTTGAGTCATATTTGCCTGATTTACATGGTAAAATTTCAAATCTTCCTACGGGACATTGGGCCCACATGGATTATCACTTCGGCAATAGACGCCAAAGCCCTCTAGATTTTATGGAAAACTAATTAGATACCCAAAAAAAAAAAAAACGTTTTTGAGGTTGATACAAGGCAATGAACATGGATGGCAAACAAATTCCCAAATTTTAAATAAAAATTCAACGTTCTAAAAAGATTTTTTATTTAAAATGTTTTTCTTTCGAAGTCCTTTAAATTCCATCCCCTACATCCTTATGGCATTGGATAATGCTTTTGGATGTCATAAGTTGATGCGGTCAAGAAACTTTCCTGACTAACTTAGTAAGGAAATTGTTTTTCAACTCATAGCTCAAATGGTTTGACACATTGCAAAGCAACTTTAAGGTCATGGGTTCAAGTCCAGCTTACCCATCAAAAAAAGAAAGTGTTTTTCGACTCTTTTCTACTAGAAAATATGCTACAATGATTTTAATCAAAATACCTTGATTTTTCAAAAAAAAAAAAAAAAATCGTGATGTACCAGGATAGAAGTATTGAGGGTTTTCATGTGTAAAAGTATATTGTGTTTTAAAAATAAAAATAATAAATATTTAGCACAACAATGAAAAATTGTGATATGGAACGTATAGTAATTTTGCTCATGAGTTGGTATTTCACATAGGAAATTTTCTAGTCAACTCAGCAAATTTCCTAGTTGCCTTGCCTGACTTTTTGAGTCGACTTACAGAACCGATTCAAACAATTTAGGACAAGTATTTTTAAGTACTATCCAACATTAATTAGAAATTGTTATTATGTGATACGTATCTTATTTTCTTTAGATATTAACCACTTCCTGATTGTTAAGGTGCTCAAAAGTCCATCGATGCAAATCTAAGAAATTGATCGTGTGACTGAAGTGAATGCACAAAAACGAATGGTTCCGAAATCAATATTGGTCTACTATCAGTAACACCTAGCATCCGCTGAAAAAAATCCTAGCTTCACCCTTGACTCCAGCATGACCCAATCCTAACCTTTCATATAACCATTCCAACTTTGAAGATTTGGGTTATAGGGAAGAGGCTTCTGTGTATCAAGATGATTGATAATGGAGGGACGAGCATGGATTTCCCTGAAGGTGAGATTTGTCCGAAAGTCGTTTGATTTGTAGCGTCACTTCATAGGATTTGACGATCTACTCATTTGTACCAACAATGCTTAAAGAAGGGTACGTCACCTCTTGATGGCATGCTCCCCATTGAGAAAGAATTGATTATAATCTTATTCAATTTTCTCCTCAATCTCCTAAGTTCGAACTTATCAGATCATTGTGTATGGTTCCCAAACACTACTATGAAGGAAGGGGGTGACTATATGGGTCTTTTTTATAGTCTTATTTCGGGGCATTCTTTTAAAATATCACGAAAGTTTTAAGATCTTCATTGTTTGCACTCTATATATGATTCTTAGGTATGCATATCTCTAGGATAATTAGATGATTGTTCCTAAGTGTAGAATTATGCTAACAAAGGAAATATGGCCAAATAAGGATCTGGATGGCAATACTTATCTTTCGAGAACCCAACCAATAACAATTAGATAAATATTATCCTATTCATATCGAGTAGGATGATTAATATATTATGGTCTATTTGATAGCTTGGAATTTTAATTTTTGGGGATTTCAAAATCTATAGGAAAATGATTAGAGTGAGGAAAAAATAAAAATGAATTTGAATAATTATCATGAATGCACACGGTTTTGATACATGGTTGCGTACATCGCTGATGTGGCAAGGGCATGGAACCGCACATCTTTTTCTTGTGTATTTAGATGAAAGAGATCTATGGTTTGTTCCCTTGTCATGTCAGCCACGTACCCAACCGCATATCTAAACCGCATGTGCATTCATCATGACACAAGGAATTTTACTGCTTAATTGCATTTATGAAAAATAATCAGAAGAAAGAGAAAAAGAGAGGGAGATTGGGAATTTTAGGGTTACATAGATGAAAAATTGAAAATTCAGCCATGATTGGGTTTTTTAGATTCATGATGATGAAGGATCATTTTCCATGAATAAAAAACCAAACAAATGAAAATGTGATTTTCCATGCAAAATGGAAATCCCAATTCCCACCCGTTGCCCATGGGCAATCAAACAGACCCTTAAGACTTTTTTTAAGTGACCATTGAATGGTTGAGATGAGATGAGAAATACAATTTTCCTAGGGATTAGTTTTACAAGAAATCCCCAAGGAAAATCTTCCCTTCTCACTCCCACCAAAATTGGACACTGGATGCTAAAAAGTAATATAAGTAGAAAACAAAATGGAATAATGCTGAAGTGACGTCAAGATTGTACCTGAAGATTGAATTCTTCTTAGTTTTTTGACACTTTGGTTCTTCTGTCTCTCGGTGGTTATAATTAGAATGAAGGGAGGGGAAAAGCCACCTATTTGTGATTCAAGAAAACTTAATCCCAAGTTCCAACGACCTCTCTCTCTCTCTCTCTCTCTCTCTCTCTCTTAAATAACACTTATACCCAAAAACGCTTCTCCAAAGGTGTAAGATTTTTTGGGCTGTTACTTAACTTCATCTCCTAAGTCCCAACACCTTCCTTTTTCATCCTTAAGGGACATTTTGCAGTGTTTGCCTTCAAGTCCATTGGAATTCACACAACACCATCATTTCATTAAAGAAGATACTAGTGCCCTCCATAGTTACAAGGTTGTACAGGTTTAAAATGGTAAGAGAAAACTTTGGAAAAAACGTAGAAAGTCAAGAAAAAAAAAATGATGAAAATTACAATTTATAAAATTTATTAAAAATTATAAAATATGTATATATCTAATGAAAATTCATAAAATCAAGATATTATCATCAACTCCGATATTTTTACATTTATGAATCACCAAATTTTAATATGTATTAAATCTCACATTACAAAAAAGTTTTTTTTTTTTTTTTTTTTCATTTTTCTTTTGTTTTGAAAAAGTTTTTAAGTGAATAAAACGACGTTTTTTTGTTACATATGAAAAAGACGCACTTTTTAATCGTCAAAAATACAAGACACGTTTTTAAACGCATTATTATTAGTTTTTTATTGATGTTGTTATTATGTGCCCTCTGATACTCAATATAAAACTGGGTACCCCGTTAAGTAATATTTTTTTTGGTGCACACTTCTTGGCCTCACATTTGTGAAAACATGCCCCAATCTAATATGTTACTAAGATAAAATAGACCCATTTTTCTATCACTAGGATGCGTTTTAAGAACATGTGGGAAGCAACTAGTGTGAGTCTTTTGTTTTGCAAGGCAATCAAAGATTAGTATTAAAAAGATGGCTAGTTAGAAACGCCCCCTGTAAAATTGGTGATGTTAGGTTTATCTCTTTGCAAAATGTAAGAGTAGGTTTACCACCCTTGACTATAAGTTAGGGCTGACTTTTCTTGATGATTTCTTTAAACAGTGAAATTTTAATATTTTTCAAATTTTGATTTAGTAATTTAAGAATTTGAAGAACATTTTGAAGAAAAAAATTCAAAATTTCACCCTTAAATCGTCAACAAAATGCAACGTTGAGCTACAGTCAAAAGTATTAGGCCTAATCTTGCATTTCGCAAAAGGTAAACCTAATATCCCCAATTTTATAGGAGGTTGTTTCTAAAATAAATCATAAAATGAGGGTGACCCCCAAGATTATACAAGTCGAGTCCAAGGGAGGTTCTGGTGATCATCAATAACAATCCTTCCACTTGTTACCGTAGTTTTAAAAATTGTCCAGAGACTCAAATAACTCCCTCGTGGGATTTTATAATGAGGATCCTCATATGCGTTCTCAAATGATATGACTTGTCTTATATTTTGAAATTAACAACCATCTGATCATGAGTAAAACTTGGTTGAGTCAAGTGGATTTTTGTATATTTTAATAAAATAATTAATATTTGGGTGATTTAGATATGCCCCCATCTTCTGGTCAATGTTAGAAATACCCCCCTATGTTTTCAAATTGATGACATATCCCCCTTGATTTAGGGCTTTCATGAGAGACTAATTCAAATGACATAAAAAGCCCTCATCTACAATATCTTATCCTTCTATCCCAAAACTAGTCATTGTAAAGTAAAATTTCCAGCCTTGAGATTTTGCTTCAACATTCCTCTTAAGAATGAGATAGGATTTTCAAAATGCAAGATGGATTTCTGGGTAAGAAATTAAGGGTTTTTACAAGACATTGAAAATGATGGGTTTAACCTAAATATCCTCATCTTCCACATGTTGATTTTATCCTTAAAAACAAGTTATCTTCAAACTTTGGGTAAGTACATTTACGTTCAATTTCAGCCTTGAGATTCTATCGACTTTAATATTCAAATCTCAAAAACAATGTAGGATTTTCAGAGAAATACAAAATGAAGTTTTGGATGGAAAAAACAAAGGTTTTAGAAAACATTGAAGGTAATGGGTTTAAGATGAGATTGAATGGGTTAAAAATAGCTTACCTTAAGATTAGCAACTTGAAGATGAAATATTTTTAAGGTCAAATCTTCAAACTTGAGAATACATCTACTTCAAATAAAAACGTCAATAATGAAAGAGGCTTTTCACATTGGGAAAAAATCAAGGGGATTTACGAAGTAGTTGGAAAAATTGGAGAAAGGGGGCATTTTGGTCAGTTTATATTAGCTGCTTTTGATAAAATTTAGGTCAAGGGGGACATGTCATCAGTTTTAAAACATATGGGGTATCTCTAAATATTGGCCAAAAAGTAAGGGGCATGTCCATGGTTTCAAAACTCGTCTGAGATTGGGTCGTATTGTTCGATTCATCACGGTATTGCTCATCAACAAGACGGACGATCAAGTCAATGCATTGGACAAGATTTAAAACCCACATTTATTTTTCTCATTGTTGAATGAGACGTCTCAAACGTATCGGAAAACTTGTTTGAGATGACTCAATCTCATTCATGAATGAGACGAGTTTTAAAACTAGGGGACAAAAAAATTACAATTACTCAAAAATATAATTAACAACATCATTTTGCATAACCTCAGGATGTGTCGGTGCGAACAGCCGGACTCTTCACCTTGCATAACCTCAGGAGTATTATTAATTGAACCTATAAGCTACATTAATTACATAAATCACCATTAACAACATTATTTTGCATTCATGTCTATGATCAAGACTTAGGGTCTGTAAGAGGGAGAATGATTTCCTTTGGAAAAATGAATTGTGTGAAAAAATAAATCCCGTGATTTGAGTACACCTAAGTAAATGCCAAACGGTCTTGTTAACATGTGCCCTAAGGGAAATAAATACACTTTGGAAATTTGGTTTTGTACCGAAAATGCCCTTAAACAATTTTCTTTTTATGAAAATACCTTTTTGTTTCAATTTCCAAAGTGTATTTATTGGAAATATTTGAAATAAACCCATAAGCGATATGGTTATAAAATCACAGTGGTGTGATGAATGGATTTTGGTGTGATTTTATAACAAAATCACTTATGATTTTTTATGGTATGGTGATATCACAGCCTGAAATAATATTAAGTGGTTAGAAAATCATTTTGTCTTGCTAGGAAAAAGAATTCAAGGGAAAGTGCGTAATCACATGCTAGAAAATCACATTTTTCAACAAATCATTTTTCCGCTCATTTCCCTTTGAAGGACTATGAATATTAGGGAAATACATAGAGAATTTAGCCCCTAATTTCTTCTTCACGTGTTTCTTGTTTAATTGTTCTTCTTTTACTTCCTTCTGATCCTTCGCTTCGAAATACAATGGTGGATATTCTCTCTCACATGCAGTAGCATCAAACGCAAGGACATTGAACACCATTCCACCTTCATGTCTAAATACAAGTAAATCCCCTACGTGTAGATCATGATCTCTGAAAAAATCCTTCCATCCCTCTTGAAATCGAAACCCATTCACCTTCACACACCATGCTTTCCCACTACTTCTACTACTCATTTCTTCTTCTTTGCAGTTTTCTGCATCTAAGTACTTGAGGAATCCATCGGGTATCGACTGCAAGAAAACATATTTATTTTTACTTGGTTCGTTTTCAAATCCATAGAGTTAATTTTTTTCTTTAGAATATCTATGATCTCAACAGTTGGTTTGATCGAGAGTCTCTACTGTGGGTTGAGGGTAGAGTTTTCCAATGTACATATTCTCCCATAAAGTTGAAGCAATTCCCTCAAATCTTAGTTTTTTCAACTTAATTGGTTATAAATTTTCTATCGCAACCATGATTTTAAAACTCGTTTTGAAGTCTTGTCCATGAATGAGACCGAGTCGTCTCAAACAAGATATCCAATTTATTTGACTAGTCTTAAACGAGATCTAAAAAAAAAAAGCATTAGAATTAGAATAAACCATGACTTTGAGACAATTTGACAACTAGTCTCATTGGTGGACGATACCGAGACAACTCGGATGAATCGTTAGTCTTGGACGAGATTTAAAATCATAATCACAACTATTACTTTTACATGACAGAAGAACTATTACTTATTTGCAATCTTATAATTATAAGGACGATAATAAAAGTATTTAATAGTATTCACCAAGATTTTGAAAATTAACGGACCCCCCCCCCCCCCCCCCCCCCCAACTCCCAAATTTAAAATTAAGGGCTTTGTTTAAGTGTTCCCTTTGGCATGTTAAAGAGCATTAAATACACCTTGCGATTAAGAATCTAAGGATATTTTGATAATAAAATATTATTTAAGGGTATTTTCAGTACAAAATCCAATTTCCAAAGTGATTTTGTTGCACTTTTAACACATGCCCTTAGGGTTCATGTTAACCAGACTCTAAAATTAAAATGCAACAATGAAAAATAATTTTAATATTTTTTCAAAGTTGATAGAATTTTTTCTCTACATCATTGTGGCATGGGATCGTGTTTTTTTTTTCTTAAATATGCCACAAATGACCTTTAGTAAGATTTTAAATCTTAAGAAGTTAACCAGGCTGGCCTTACTCTTTTAAAATAGAGCAAATAAAAGAGTAAGTCTAATCTTACAAAAATCTATTTGGGGTAATTGAGCTAACCTGTGGCATTCAAAATATGAACCGATGTCACAAGAATGTACCAGACATAATTTCAAGAACTTTGAAAGAAAAACTTAAAAAAACAAAAGTAATTTCTTATTGTTAAATTTTAATTTTAATTTAGGAGTTTGGTGTTATTAACTAGTAACCGTCCATTTTCAAAACCTTGAATCAAACCTAAAAAAACAGTCACAATCTAGAATGGTGTCACGTTGCTATAAAAATGTTAGGTGTCTACGTGGCACATTTTTGTTGGAATTCAAACCTTGGGCTGGATGAACAGCTAGATTAGGAGCATGAGGTATTTAAAACACCAACTAAAACACGCCAGCCACGTAAACACCTCTCCTATTTTATAGGGGAATGGAACACCTTATTGGATTGTAAGGAAAAAAAATTACTTTTTTTTTATATATAAATCAGGAGGGCTATGATGTTGAATTGCCAATTTGGTGATCCATTTAAGCTCAAGGCCCTTAATAATATTTGAAAGCTTACAAGCACGAGAAGTGTTTTCAATAAAATAATAAAAAAAATTTAAGTGTTGAAAATTTGATTAAAAAAATTAAAAAAAAACCTTTGGCAGTTTAAGTTCAAAAATTTGGAATCCATATATATTGGCAGTTTAAATGTCAAAATAAGTTTCTTTTGATAAATTTATAAAAATTCTTAATTTTTTGATAAAAATATTTAAAATAGGTTTTATTATTTCTTCCTTTAGAAATTGTTCATCTTCAAGTTTTGAGTTTTCTTTCGAAAAGCCAGCTAGTTTGGTGGTCAAAAGAAATTTCACCAAATATAACATAAAAGTGTTGGACAGCTTTTGCTCACTTGACATTAATGTGTCTAAATTGTTTAACAACGCTCCTTAGCACGTGCCTAAATTATTAGCGATATTCCTCGATACGAGTCTAAACTTTTTGACAACGTTTCTTGACATGAGCCTAAATTGTTGGCAATACTCTTCAATATGAGCCTAAATTATTTGATAATGTTCATCGACACCAGTCTAAACTGTTGGCGACACTCTTCGACACGAGTCTAAACTATTTGACAATCTTCTTCGACACAAGCCTAAACTGTTAGCGACGCTTTTTAGCACAAACATAAACTGTTCGATAGCGCTCATCGGTACGAGCCTAAACTGTTGGCGACGCTCTTCAACACAAGCCTAAATTGTTTGACAACGCTCCTCAATACGAGCCTAAACTGTCAACGACGCTTGTCGGTACAAGTATAAATTGTTTGATAACGCTCCTCAACAAAAGCCTAAATAGTTGGCGACGTTCCTCGACATGAGTCTAAATTATTTGATAACGCTCGTCAACATGAGTCTAACTATTTAACAATACTCTTCGACATGAGAGCCTAAACCTTTGACAATATTCTTCGACACGAGCTTAAACTGTTTGACAATGTTTATTGACATGAGTCTAAACTATTGGTGATGCTCCTAAACACGAGTTTAAATTGTTTGACAATGCTCCTCAACATGAGCCTAAATTGTTTGACAATGCTCCTTGATACAAGCCTAAACTATTAACGACGTTCCTTGACGTGAGTCTAAATTGTTTGATAACACTCCTCGACACAAGTCTAAATCATTGGCAACGCTCATCAACACGAATCTAAACTGTTTGACAACGCTCATTAACATGAGCCTAAATCGTTGGCGACCTCCTTGACACGGACCTAAACCGTTGGTGACGCTCCTTGATAGGAGACTAATCTATTGTCAAAGCTACTCAATAGAGGCCTAAACTGTTGGTGCGTTCATCAACATGAGCCTAAGCTGTTCGGCAATGCTTTTTGTTACACGGCATATCCAACCAGTTAGCATTGTCTGCTCTCAAGCACCACTGATAAATAGCTACTTTGAGATTGATCAACCAGTATATTGATGTCTCTCATCATGTGGTTCTTCTAGTTAGTTGGCGTTCTCCGTCTCCGAGCACTATTGATAAATAGCTGTTTTGGAGACTGGCCAATCAACATATTGATGTCCCTCGTTATGTGATGCTTCTAGCTAGTTGGTATTGTTCGCCCCCGAGCACCATTCATAAACAAATACTTTGGAGACTGGTCAACTGGCATGTACATATTTTTCATCACGTGGCATTTCTATCCAGTTGGCGTTATTTGTCCCAGAACATCATTAATAAACAACTACTTTGAAGACCATCCAACTGACGTACATCTTAGTTGTCGCATTATTCCTCTAGTTAGTTGGCATTGTCTGCCCTCGAGCACCACGGATAAATAACTACTTTGGAGACTGGCCAATCAGCGTGTATATATCTCTCGTCACATGGTTCCTCTAGTTAATTGGCATTGTTCACCTTGGAGCACTACTGAGCTACTTTGGAGACTGGCCAATTAATATGTACATGTTTCTCGTCGTATAGTTCTTCGAGTCAGTTGGCATTGTCCACCCTCAAATACTACTGATAAACAGTTGCTTTAGAGATTGATCAACTAACATGTACATATCTCTCGTTGCACAACATCTCTAGTCAGTTGGCGTTGTCTGTCTCTAAGCACCACTAGTAAACAATTACTTTGGAGACTGGTCAATCAGTGTATACATATCTATTTTGCAAATCTCTAGTTAGTTGGCGTTGTCCATCCCCTAACACAACTAATGAATAGTTGCTTTAGAGACTGACTTACAAACATTGGTTCACATGCTAGTTGTGCTACAAAATTCAACATATGATCCAAGAAGAATAAAGGAGGTACGTGTATATTGGAAATATTGTCAAAAACAAGGACAAAGCTCTTCCTGTATACAAATACAAAGAAAAAAATGTTGTCACAAAAATGACAAAAGAAATAAGGAAATAGAGAGATGTTGCAAAGTTCAAACGAATAAGGAAATAAGAAAGGGTTTAAAAAAAATCTCGATATTGTGAGTTCACACCAAAACTCGACTCGATTGGTTGTTGAGGTGGCTCGGTCATTAAATTCTTCGTGTCAACTCAAAAAATTTGAATGACTCATAAAGATTGGTCAAGTCAGAAAATCATTATTTCTAACAAAAACTCCATCATCTTTAAGAAGTTGATCAACTTAAGTTGTGATTTCTTGAATTAAACCTTTGATTATGCTGTCCAAGGTCATCATCATCATCTACTACAACTCTACGAATGCCAATCTACTTTTTGCAATACTTCCATGGCCTCTTTCAACTACAAGTTTAGGGCCCCTACAAAAAAAATCTATCAGATTAGGGAAAAGAAATTCACTTGCGATCTTATTCCATGAATCTCGAGGTAAGATTTGTTAAAATTTATGGTCGACAGTATCTTTTGATAAAAATAACCCACTATTGAATTTTATTTTTTATAACTTCAAGCACTATCATCAAATCCTACATTAAACAATGAACCAAAGTACAAACAATCGTAAGGCCATATCAATTAACCACAGACCTGCAAAAAAGGGGTTAGTTTTGTTTTTAATTTATTTTATTTAAAACATAAAAAATGCATTTAAAACGTAAAAGTCATGTTTAAAACATTAAAACGTGTTTCTTTGAAAAATTAAAGTTTCTTTTAATTATTTAATCGTTACAGGTACAAAACATGTTCTTAACCAAACTTTTAAAAAAATGAAGGTCTTTTTACTACTAGAGCGCACAGGGATTACCAAATTGGCAAATCCAACACAAAAAAATTCTAGATTTCATGGAAAACCTCATATACAAAAGAAGAAAAAGAAGAAAATTAAAGTATACATATATGTATATATTCAACTTGATCCAAGGCATCGAAAATGGATGGCTACCGAACTCCCAAAACTCAAAATTAAAATTCAACAATGAAAAATAAAACAAAAATAATGTTTTATTTTTTTGTTTTTGTTTTCAAAGGTTTTCTTATATTTAATCCTCTACAAACCAATGGCATCAGATCATGTTTTTGGATGCCAACATGTGAGCTCATGACCCTTGGTTAAGTTTGAAATCTTACTAAGTTGCTCAGGCTAGACTGACTCCTATACATACAAGAGATTTACAGGTAGACCTCCGTGTTGCATTTTTTAAGAATTAGGATCAAGAACGTTGTCTAGGTGACGTCTTATAATAGGAGTTTAGAACACACTCAGCTCTAAATCAAGCTGCTTTCTAAATCTCATGCAGCCCACACAATGTGAAAAAAGCACATGTTCAATGCCCCAAGGACGTCGAATTTCATGAAATTCGACGGACTAAGGTGTCGAATTCTTCATTTTCACGGGCCGAAACCGTCAAATTAATGGAGGTTAGGAGAAATTCGACTGCTCTTATAAGCCGTTAAATCTGGGGAACATAAAAAATTTGACGGCCTTGACCATTGAAATTCAGTTTCTAAAATTCATTGGCCTTGATCTGTCGAATTTTCCTATAGAATTTTCCAGTTTTCACGTCGTGCAATGAATTTAATCTCCAATGAAAAAGTGACATGTAAACACCGTATCTTGTTATAGAAATGGCACACTGTTATGGGTCGTGATATCATTTACATGATTAAATACTTATAATACCTTTGTTCTTCAAATCAAATACTCATTATATCCTCTCCCCTGCTCTCAATATTTATCATTTATTGTACCATGGATTGAGACCATTTTTTTTTGTTATTATTTAAAAAATCTGGCTTTTGCATGAAATCTCACTCCCTCCTACAAATAATATGACCTAAATACCCGTTTTTAAAGTTAAAAAAAATATCCTTCACTTACTTCTAAAAGCACATTAGATATACCCAACTTTTGTAGATTCTACCTGCTTCAACCTTTACAAAATAAAAAAAATTCACTTACTTAATGAAAAATAAATAGAAAATTGATTTTTCTAGAAAAATACAACTTTTGAGCGTTTGATTGCATATTTTCCTAATATGAATCAAGAATTAAAAATCCCCAAACATCATATACGATCAAATGGGTCAAAAACCAATAAATTATGATCCCACAACCCCATGTTTAGTTAGTTTTTAAAAGAGACATTCTATTGCCTCACCAACTTTTACTAAGAGCACTCAAATTCATGTAACAAACAAAGAAGAATTTGATACATAACTTTGGTTTCCGTGAAGGACATGCGCGTTTGCACAAAATTCCAAAGAAGAATAAGCTCTCTTTTTAAAATTATAATATTTTTGTACTAATATAATCTTCAACATTTCTTTACTTAATTTCTTAAATTACAAAGACAACCTTGTTAGACATGTGCGTTAGCACATCCCCTGCTAGTATACTAAAGGGACAATGACTGTGAATGGCTCTTTATGGAGAATGTGGACCAAATAGTCCTCTACTACATTTAAGTCCCACTTAATAAAATATTAACCTATTAAGGATCTTTTGAAGATTGTTTTAAGAAAAATACTTGAAATACTCTTTTAACAACTTTACAAAATGGTTTGATCTAAAAATATACCAAGTCAAATAAAAAACATAATCAATTTAGTTGGTTATTTATATGTCTGTGAAAAATAAATATTTTTATTTATTAAAAAATATTCATAAGTTCAATATAATTTCATTTGACTCATTTAAATCAACTTGCTAATTTTTGAGTCGAATCAATTCGATAAACATTCAAGTCGAGTTTTAAAATTATGCATTAATTATTGAAAATGATTTATATATTTTAATAAATCCAACATACATAGATCAAATCAGTTGAATGATGACGATGATCATCATCATCTATATGAGTTAAAGATTATAAGTTTTGGGAAGAGAAAACAAGGATTTTTTTTTCCCATTGTTATATAAGATATGACCATAGTCAAGGGTCCTGTAATTAATTTTAAAACGTAGGAGTACCATAAATATTCTCGAATAAACACGTTTTTTTAAACCAAAAAAATAGTTAAAAGGGTAACTACAGGATTTTCACTTAAAAAAAAATCTTCTTTAGACTAATATTTGATAAAAAGAGTAATAAAGAGTCCATATTTTTTAGAAGGGACTTCATGGTACATATTTTCAAAAAATAGGTCTTTGTTGTCATTGTCCCTATACTAAATAGTAAAATATTAAAATTGGGGTCGTGATAATATGACGACCCCTTCTGACAAAACGCCCCCATCACAAAATTGTGGATCATTTGCATTGGGATACGTAGAATCATAAATATTTTTCTTGCATATCTCAAGGCAAATGATCTACCATTCTGTGATGGGGGCGTAGGGGAGCGTTTGTTAGAGGGGAGCATCATATTATTATGGTTATTAAATTTAAGACAACAAACTTTTTGTATGGAAGGGGACAACAAATTCTTCACTCTTGTTAGTGTTTGAAGTATGAGAGAGATTCCCACGATGCTCTTTCTGGTTAAAAGGAGATATAGGGGTTTGAGAAGTGATGTTTGAGTTAATTTCAAAAGATTAAAAACTCTTCAACCTATAATTTGAGAAATTTCTTCTTTAACCCCCGAACTTGTTGGCTTAATAAATAATTTTCATCGATTTGTATAGTTAACTAGAAGATGAAGTCTCCAAACGAAAAAGATAAATCGTCTTGTAAAAAAATTGATCAAAATATCACTATCTTAAATAATAATAATAATAATAATAATAATAATAAGAAAACTAGCCCAAACAGTCAAGTTGAACAGATCTAAAAACTATTTTTTGGAAACAATCAATGTATAAAGAAAGATGGTGAGATAAAGAGAGACTCACAAGTTGTAAAAGGGATCCAGAAAGTATTGGCTTAAAGAAATAAGAACTGACAGGTTGGATTCTTCTCGTGTTCGCCATCTCTGTGGGAAGAATGTGCTCTTCAGATCTTTAATTTCTTTGCTTATGAATGTGTAGTTAGAATGAAGAGATTTCCAACCAAAATGCCTCTAAGTTCTAATTGATTACTTATATTTCTCTATTCCCCATACGACTACTCTCGAGACTCGAGAGTATTTAATAGTAATATTTTGCCTAGAGATCCTTGAGATTATTAATAGTGAGCAATAATACAGGTTCTCATTCTAAAGTACTAGTAATGAGCCCTCGAGATTATCAATAGTGAGTCATAAAACAGGTTCTCATTCTAAAGTACTAGTAATGAGCCTATGATTTCATTCTGACGAACAAGTTAGAAAGTTATGAAATTTTATACATTTGTCTTTAATAGAATCTTTTTTCGCAGATGGTGAGTTGTCTTCTGCCACTTATGTCAGGTCATGATTGCAAATGCCTCAGTTTCTTGTATTGGTTACTACGCCAACCAGGCGTGGATCCTTTGTAGTA
The DNA here is from genome assembly GCF_017979445.1 of Akebia trifoliata. Classification (NCBI taxonomy): domain Eukaryota; kingdom Viridiplantae; phylum Streptophyta; class Magnoliopsida; order Ranunculales; family Lardizabalaceae; genus Akebia; species Akebia trifoliata. The sequence continues at coordinate 2,857,533 of NC_141375.1, read as the reverse complement.
CATTTTCTCTAAAGTTCCCTAGAATGATTTCTTGGCTATTGAGATATGATCATTTTGAAATCAAAGGATAGATCAGATTTGGAAAAAAAAAAATGTTTTAACAATGATCAATGCTTTTGAATTATTGACCTTCAAATTTAAGTTGTATAAATGTACCATCTGGTTGATGTGACAATATCTCAACTTTCCAAAATCAATACATGAAGCTTCAGAAAAGAAGTATTACAGGGGATCCGCTCCCAAGCCAATTAGGAGTTGAGCAAAGTAGGTGAAAGTGGGGCTATAGCCCTACTAAAGTTTTATTAGGTTGAACATTGAATGTTTCTCAAAGTTTTGATTAGTTTAAGAAGAACCATGCTTTATAAAAAAAATAATGAATATTTATTTAATAATTTCGACTTAATTTATTGCATACTTTTGGTCTCGTTTTTATTATAACTGTTTGATTTTTCGATTCACAAACATTAGCTTTGTTTAGTGGATCGAGATAAATAGAGAACCTGGGTTCACTGATAAAGTTTGTGAAGATGGATCCAATTAATCTATACTTCTCTATTGTATTTTTAAGTCTTTCTTTTAGTAGTTTATGTCAAATAAATCTTTCTCGAAAACTGTTTTTAATCATTTACATAAACTTGAATTAGATCGAAAGTAAAAATACTTTGGATTAACGTTGTTTCTGTGGTTCGATCCTTGCTTGCTAAGATTTTCTTTTGTTTTTTATTTTATCATCATCTATAGCTCGAACAATTAGGTACATTTTGAAAAAAAAAAAAATCAGGAATAAAAGTTTTGATCATTTATCTAGTTTTGCTTTAGATCATTTTCGACTTCCCCTTCCTGTGAGAAGCAATTTTCGTCCCCAATTGTTAGAAGCACTTTTGAGAATAAGAAAAACATGAATTTTGCATGCCAGATCAATTAAGACAAAACAAAAAACAAAAAGATGGCCTTACTATGCCAAGTTAATTAAAATGGCTCAAAAAGTATTATGAAATATAAAAATTAAATGCCATAGATGCATCATCAACGACATCCTCATATAACTAAGTAGATTGGCCACAACGCAACAAAGTGCGGGTCATCATTTCATGTTGAAGTTTAATGGGTGAAATGGTGACTTCCATAACCGGTTTCAATCTTGTTGATATGAGCTTGAAAGTGCAAACATCTTCTTTCTTTAAATCATTTGCATTTGAAAACTCACGCCAACCACCTCTAATGTAAGATCGACCATCCTTGCTGTACTCCAAGTTCACCTCCCAAGACCTTTCATTATGATCTTTAAGGGTAGTTGTGCACTATTCGTATCTAAGACCGTTGGATCTCGCAAATTTGACAGGGATATGCTGCATGTAACTACACAATACCATAATTTCATCAAGCAAATACTAATGCCATCTTGTATTAATTCAATTTAAATTAGTAGGTAAGTGGTTTGTTCAAACTTACATGTATTGCAAAATTTAGGGTTAAAGCATTATCACTTTAAAGGTTTATTTAAAAAAATTAACAAGAAAATCTAATTTTATAATATTTTTTCATTATATATATAATTTAAATTTTGAAGAAAACATAATATAAAATGATATTTATATAATTTTAGAAAAATTAAAATAACCCCGAAGATCTAATAACATACAATATTAGATCTCATGAAAGGACTAGAAAATTGTCATGTGTCCTTAAAGAGTCGTGCTAAACTGACCTCAAGATTGACCTCATTTTGCACTTTTCTGACATGGAGGTGCACAGAACATAGATGTTATTCTCTCGTATCTCAATGAAAGACATCTAGAATTTATACACATCTCCACATCGGCAAAGTGCAAGCTGAGGTCACTTCAGCATTATTCACCCTTAAAATATGAGTAATGTTGGGGGGTGACATTGGGATTTACTGCAATTCTCACATTTCTGATGTGGAGCTGCGATCCTTTTTACTTGTATCTCAAGGAAACCAATGTATGGCTATCAAATCAATGGAGTGAAGAAAAACAAAAGGCACCCAGGATTTTCCTTAAAATGTACATAAAACAAAGACAGAACACTTGAGTAAACTTGTGGCTCCCTATGAAAGAACTCTAGGGTTAGCCCTGAAACTAATTAAGGGTATGTTTGATTGCATGGAAAGTGACTTTCCATGGAATTTGAAATCCATGGAAAAATAGTAGTGGTTAATAGGTATGAAAAATCAAATTCCATTATTTGATTTTACTTGGATAAAATCATGGAAAAAATATGAGAAAAAGAAAAAGAGGAGGAGGGGGAGAGGAAGAAGAAGATGAGGAGGAAGAGGGATAGGAGAGGATGTGGCGGTAGTGGCAGTATCGACGACGGGGGTGGCGGCGACGGAGACGGTGGCAACGGCTACTGTGGCAACGACTACGGTGGCGGTAATGGCGGCGGTGGAGGTAAGTGAGGAAGAAGATGGGAGAACGTGATGGTGACAGTGGCAACGATAGAGGTAAGTCAGGAAGAAGATGATGAGGAAGATGGGGGGGGGGGGAGAACGTGCTGGTGGTGGTGGTGGCGAAGGAGGTGAGAGAGAGAAAGAAAGAAGGTGGTCAGAGATGATGATGACGAAGACGGAGACGACAATGGCGACGGTGACAACGATGGTAACGACAGCAACGAAGATGTTAGTGTAATGATGGTGGTGGTAGGAAAGAAGAAGATATGAGTGGGGAAGAATTGGGGATGGAAAATATGGGTGGATTTCACTTTCCCACCCATATAGGTGGGAAAGTAAAATCCATGTTTTGGTGGACTTTTTTATTGGGGTGAAAAATGAATTTCCATTTCCATATGTAATCAAACACTTGAAAAATGTCATTTTCCATGGAAATTGATTTTCCACCCTATTTTCCATGTGCAATCAAACATATCCTAAGTAAAAACTCACCATGAGAGAACCAGTGCAGTTATATTACTTGATAATGGACGTAAACGGAGGAGTATTAATTGCACCTAAAAACCAAGTTAGTTAACCAATTACAATTAACAATATAACATCATCTTGCATTCATACCTATAATCTATACTTTCTGACATTAATATTAGCTTCACTGCGCTATCAACGACCAAGTTTTGGTCCAGTCCACATAGACAGGTTTTGGTAGTGTTGTAGTGCCTATCAAGGATGGACCACGGTTTCAAAAGTTGTCCGAGACCGAGACATATCGTCCGAGTCGTCTCGGTATCGCCCAGCAACGAGATGGACAGACAAGTCAATGTATCGGATGAGATTTTAAAGGCACGTTTATTTTTTCTCATTGTTGAACAAAACGTCTCAAACACATCAGAAAACTTGTCCGAGACGACTCGGTCTTGTTCACAGACGAGACGAGATGTCAAAACAAGTTTTAAACCATGGGATGGCCTTGTTATTCTTTTTTATTTTGGGCCCTCCCTTTGATAGACCAGTCACCTTGATTAGCATCAAATAGTTTATGGTTCAACTCAACGGTCCTTTGACAGACCTAGCTAATGAAAGAAATATACAGGAAGCGTACCCCTATAATTCCTCCTCGAATGTTTCTTGCCTGTTTGTACTTCTTTCCCCTTCGTCTGATCATCCATTTAGAAATCCAACTGTGGATATACTCTTTCACATGCACTAGCATCATATACCGTGACAGTGAACACCGTGCCACCTTCGTGTCCAAAGACACTATCACTTATATGTATATTATGATCCTTGATGAATTCATTCCATCCCTCTTGAAATCGAAATTCATTCACCTTCACACTTCTTGATTTCCCATTAATACTTCTATTACTCTTCAGGATGGCTTCTCCTTCCTAGTTCTCTCTATCTAAGTACTTGAGGAATCCCTTGGGGATCGACTGCAACAAAAATGAAAGTTAGTAATCAAGCCCATGGCACATCTCTCCTCAACGTCCATACACAATTTTGATTTCTACATACACAATTTTAATGATGAACGAAAAAGTACGAAATCCCAATATTAAGACACGAAATCTCATAATTGGGATAAAATTTATTAATCTCAAAGATCTCTCTCTCTCTCTCTCTATTAAATTAAGAGACTGAAAGAATCTGATGTTCTCTTCCTTAATGAAAGAAGAGATATGTTCAATGATATTTATAAAGGCTTGTTACAATCTAAACAGAAAAGGGAAAAATCCAGCAATAAGGAATGTACAAGTCATTGTAACAATAAAGAGAAAAATAAGGAAAGAGAAATTTTGGGAAATCGTTGACTGATTTAGTTGGGAGATCAGTGACTGATTTAGTTGCTTATTTGGTGGGAGATCAGTTGGTAATACTTGACTGATTTGGTTGCTGATTTGGTGGGAGATCAGTTGGTAATACTCCCCCTCAAGGTGGAGCGTGCACGTGAGTAACGCCCAACTTGCTAATGAGCTTGTGAAAAGGGTCCTGGCCCAATGGCTTGGTAAAGAGGTTTGCTATTTGCTCAGAAGAACGTATGTAGCGAGGGGCGATTAATTTGGATTGAATCTTCTCGCGAACGAAGTAACAGTCCAGCTCAATGTGTTTTGTGCGCTCGTGAAACACAGGATTTTCAGCTATGTGGATGGCTGCTTGATTGTCACAATAGAGAGTAATGGGAGATGGATGAGGAATGCCAAGATCAATAAGTAAATACTTTAGCCGTTGAAGTTCTGAGGTGAGTGTGGCCATGGCACGATATTCCACTTCAGCAAACGAGCGAGAGATGGTGGTCTGTTTCTTAGTTTTCCAAGAAATAGGATTGGAACCAAGCATGGTACAATAACCGGTGGTTGATCGTCTAGTCATCGGGCAACCGGCCCAATCAGAGTCGCAGAAACCAGTCAATTGTAGTGAACTAGATGAGGAAAGGAGAATGCCCTTTCCAGGAGAGCCTTTGAGGTAACGAAGGACTCTTGTGGCAGCATCCATGTGGCTGGTATGAGGAGCTTGCATAAATTGGCTTAAAATATGGACCGAATAGACAATGTCAGGCCTGGTGACGGTAAGGTAAATGAGATGACCAACAAGTCGACGATAAATAGAGGGATCCGGTAAGGGACTTCCATCAGTTGGAGTCAAGTGAAGATGTTGTTCCATTGGAAAGGGAGAAGTTTTGGCACCGAGTAAGCCTGTGTCTTTGAGAATATCCAAGATGTACTTGCGTTGACATAGAAAAAGACCTTGGCGAGAGCGAGCTACTTCAATACCAAGGAAGTACTTGAGATGACCAAGATCTTTGATAAAAAATTTCTGAGCAAGGAAATCTTTGAGGTGTTTAATAACAGAATCATCATTCCCAGTGATTATTATATCATCAACGTAGACCAAAACAAAAGTAGAGGATTGTCCAGTGGTGCATGTGAACAAAGAGTAATCAGCTCGTGATTGTGAGAAACCGGCTTGTAGGAGAATATTGGAGAATTTGGCAAACCATTGGCGTGAAGCCTGTTTTAAGCCATATAGTGATTTATGTAATCGGCAAACACGAGTCTCCCCCTTTCGAGCAAACCCAGGTGGGAGTTGCATGTAAACTTCTTCTTTCAGATCGCCATGGAGGAAGGCGTTATTGACGTCAAGTTGGTGAAGAGACCAGTGCTTGACGGTGGCAACAGAGAGAAGTGCTCGAATAGTAACAAGCTTGGCAACAGGTGCAAAGGTGTCATGATAATCAAGTCCCTCAACTTGAGTAAAACCTTTGGCAACCAAACGAGCTTTGTAGCGATCAATGGTGCCATCTGACCGATGTTTAATTTTGTAGACCCACTTACACCCAATCGGCTTCTTATGAGATGGAAGATGTGTAAGAGTCCAAGTATGATTGCTTTCAAGGGCACTAATTTCCGCAGTCATAGCATCACGCCACCGAGGATCTTTGATTGCTTGAGAAAATGACCTGGGTTCACATGTGGAAGAAATAGCAGAGAGAAAAGCACGATGGGAATCTGAAAAATTAGCATATGAAATAAAGTTGTGTAAAGGGTAGGGAGTACCTGCCTGTGTAGAATTCGTTGGGTAAAGTAGTGGCGCTGTGGTGGCTATGGAACAATGATAGTCCTTAAGGTAAGAAGGAAGGCGACGTTCTCGAGTGGAACGAGTGGTAGAGGAGTTTGTGAATGGAATGGATGGGTTAGCTAATTCAGAACTAGGTCGTGAATCAAATTGCGAGTTTGGGGCAAGTGCGGCTGGAACGGAATGTGAAGATGTGGGAATGACCACTTGGTGGGGTGCAAAGTCAAATTGTGGATGATCTTCAATGGGCAATGGACTGACAAAAGTCGGATGTGATGGGGTGGAGATGTCATGAAAAGGGAAGACGGTTTCATGGAAGGTAACATCTCTAGATACATAGATGGTTTTAGTGGTGATGTCATATATGCGATATCCCTTTTGGGCATATGGGTAACCAACAAAAACCCCCGGTTTTGCACGTTGATCAAACTTGTGCTTTATGTGAGCATTGTGAGCAAAAACCAAGCAGCCAAACACGCGAAGGCGAGAATATGAAGGTGGGACATGGAATAAAATTTCATGAGGAGATTTTCCATCTAATAAGGACGTGGGTGTTTTATTGATCAAATATGCAGCAGTAAGAATGCATTCTCCCCAAAAGGTGAGAGGTAAGTGAGCTTGAAATCTCAAGGCACCGGCAACCTCTAGGAGGTGTCTATGTTTTCTTTCTACAACCCCATTTTGTTGAGGTGTGGAAACACAGCTACGTTGATGAACAATCCCATGGTGAGAAAAAAATTGTTGCATTTCATTGGATAAAAACTCGGTCCCATTGTCAGAACGTACTTGTTGGATTTGAGGACGGAAGATATCACCATCACCAGAAGAAACTTCTTTGATTTGGTAATGGAATTGAGTTTTAACCATTGCAAAGAAGGATTTTAAGTAAAATTTGGTGTCTGATTTAAACGGCATTAGATAAATCCAAGTACATCGAGAAAAGTCATCCACAATGGTAAGAAAAAAATGTGCACCGGAAAAAGATGATTGGGAGAAACTTCCCCAAATATCACAATGAATTAACTGAAATGGTTTATGTGATGAAATAGAACTAGTTGGAAAACTTAAACGTGTTTGTTTCGCTTGAGGACAAACATCACAAACATATTTATTGGAACAAGAAATAAATGGAAAGTTCTTGGCTAACTCTGATAGTCGACTAAAAGAAGGATGTCCAAGTCTCCAATGCCAAATGTCGATGGTAGGGGTCCTAGTAACTAGGTGGGCAGAGGATACTTGGAAATAGTAGAGTCCACTACGCACACTACCCACTCCAATCATCTTCTTCGTAGACAGGTCCTGAAAGTTACATTGATCATAAAAGAAGGTTACTGAATATTGATGAGACTTTGTAAGTTGACTAATGGATAAAAGATTAAATTTAAAAGATGGGATGTAGAAGACATGATCAAGTTTGAGATTTGAAGAAAGATTCACAGTCCCAATGTGAGTGACTTGTGCATTGGAACCATCTGGTAATTGAACAAAGGTTGGTGTGGTGCAGGGTGAGTGAGATGATAAGAGGGATAAAGAAGAGCACATGTGATTGGTAGCCCCAGTGTCAATAATCCAAACAGAGTCTAATTGAGTGGTGAGAGCTATACCTGCTAGATTGGCATTGCCATTAGTACTACCTGATGAAAGCATGGCCAGAATATTGTTATATTGCTCTTGTGTAATCATTGGGGCTGACACCATTGCTCGTTCGTTCAGTCGCGAAGAATCCGAAGATGAGGGACCTGAATTGTTTGGCTGCTTGGAATTGTTCCTTGATCGATCTGAAGGAAATCCATGCAGTTTATAACATGTATCTATGTTGTGATTGTCATACCCACAATAGTCAAAATGCATCTTCGGTCTTCGGCGGTCATTTCCATTGCTATTTCGTTGATTATTTTGTCGATTGAAGGATCTGTTTGGACGAAAATTTCTGTTGTTAGTGCTAATATTAGCACGATTTGCTGATGTAGTTTCTATGAGATTAGAGCTATTGGTTGTGAGTGCAACAGCTTCTAGTATAGTAACTGAAGGAGATGAAGAGTGGATTTCTTGTTGTTTTTCCTCCTGAGGTACAAGAGAATATATCTTGGTTGCAGTTGGTAATGGGTCCATTAACAAAATCTGACTTCGAAGGGGTGAATAATTCCATGATGCGGTCTTGTTGGTGTCGAGCAATACTTGCGTTTCCGTGACCACAAGTGCAAGGTTGTACAACTGAAAGTGAGTTGAGTTCATCCCATAGCGCCTTTATCTTTGTAAAGTATGTGGAAACAGAGGATTCCTCTTGCTTCAAGGAAGCAATAGCCTGCTTCAGTTGATAGATCTTGGGTGCATTTGTTTGAGTGAATCGGTCACGAAGATCGACCCATATGTCTCTAGCATTTTCTGCATAGAGGATACTTCCACGGATATCATTCTCTGTGGAGTTTAAAATCCATGAACTAACCAAATCGTTGCATCTTTCCCATTTATTCAAGGCTTCAGCTTCTTTAAGAGGTTCAATCGATCCATCAACAAATCCGATCTTATTCTTTGCACGAAGTGCCATTGTCATGGCACGAAACCATGTACCATAGTTATCTCTTGAGAGAAGAGGAGAAACGAGAACCGCAGTGGGATTATCTGAGTGGTGAATGAAGAGAGGATCGTTTGATCTATGGATATCATTGACTGTAGGCTCCACCATTTTTTGCAGAGTTTCAAGTCTTATGGCTCTGATACCATATTAAATTAAGAGACTGAAAGAATCTGATGTTCTCTTCCTTAATGAAAGAAGAGATATGTTCAATGATATTTATAAAGGCTTGTTACAATCTAAATAGAAAAGGGAAAAATCCAGCAATAACGAATGTACAAGTCATTGTAACAATAAAGAGAAAAATAAGGAAAGAGAGATTTTGGGAAATCGTTGACTGATTTAGTTGGGAGATCAATGACTGATTTAGTTGCTGATTTGGTGGGAGATCAGTTGGTAATACTTGACTGATTTGGTTGCTGATTTGGTGGGAGATCAGTTGATAATACTCTCTCTCACACACACACACACACACACACACACATTTTATTTTTTTTAAGTAAAGAAAATACATTCATGAAAGGGTGGTCGAGATGACCAAACCCAATAAAGCTATACTATGTATGTACCCAATCCCATCTACCCACAAAATCATAAAAAAATACTCTCCAAAACTCTTTAAAAACTTCACTCACACACACATTCAAAATCATAAAAAAATATAACCACATCATTAACTCTCGACTCCTTGCTATCAATGATGTATCTCTCATATCCCTGATAAAAATCTCGATAGTAATTGGTTTGCGCATTATAGTAGTTAGGATTTCTTGTTTTTTTTTTTTTTTTTCTAAGAGTCATCTTTGATGGATCAATGAAATCCCTACCATTTAAATAATAATAATTTTTTATTATAGAAGTGAATTAATCGGTATTCAAGCACAAAACCTTATTTTATATAAAGTACAAATATCTAAGTAGTTATTTATATAAAAAATATTGAAATAGATTGAATAAACCTAGTTGGCTGATATATTTTTAAAATATCAAACAATAATCTCTGATCACAAACGAGTCAACGTGATAGACGATCCACACTATTGACCTTGTTGCATTTGTCTTCAAAGCCAAAATTTAATAAACAAGGGGTCTCTGTGGCCCGTATAAAATCAACTTTTGTGTGTGCCAAAAAAGTTCCCAATCAAACAAGTCTGAGTAACTATCATCTCGAAATTCCAACGAGTCTAGTCGGTCGAGTTTTGAGTCAACCCAGAGAAGAAAGATGAACCAAGTTTGAAAACAATAGAGAGACAGAGACTCACAAGTTGTAAGGTAGATTGAGGGAGTATGGGCTTTAAAGAATGGCGTGTTATAGGTTGAATTCTTCTTGATGTCTTCTCCATCTTAGGTTTTGACACATTGTTCTTTTGTCTCTCTGTGGTTATAATTAGAATGAAGGGAGGTGAAAAGCCACCCATTTTTTATTCAAGAAAACTAAATCCCAAGTTCCAACGACCTCTCTCTCTCTCTCTCTTTCTTAAATAACACTCAACATATTCCCAAAATACGCTTCTCCGAAGGTGTAAGATTTTTTGGTCCGTTACTTGTTAAGTGCTTTCTTTTTTATCACATTGCCTAGGATTAAGGTAATCAATGGGTACCCTGATCCATCTGTTTGGGCGGAACTAGGAACTATATAGGGACAAGGGGACTCCGACTTTGAAGCGACCAGCCCATTTCAAAATTTTGATGAAACCCTCTTCCTTATAAGACACGTGGCATTTTAAGTTATTTTACGCCCCTACCTTTTTCGTCCATATTTTGAATACTTCCCTAGAAATGCCACATGTAATCCAAAGGAGAGGGTTTCTTCAAAATTTTGAAGCAGGATGATCGCTTCAAAGTTTTTCAAACAAGGGGGGCTATGGCCCCCACAAAAACTTATATATATATATATATATATATATATATATATATATATATATATATAGGGAAATGTTCAGCAACAAACATTTTGACAAACATTTTAGCAAAACATTTTTCAAAACATGGGTTAGGGGTTTTGGAATGGACTGGTTTTTTGTGAGGATGATCTCTACGGTGAGGAGATCATCATCACCAAAAATCAGCTCATTCCAAAACTTCTAACCCCATCAAAAATGGTTTACAAAAAATGGACGGTCCACAATTTTTCAACTTGTAAACTGGGGTTAGAAGTTTTGGAATGAGCTGATTTTTGGTGAGGATGATCTCCTCATCGTAGAGATCATCCTCACTAAAAATAGCCCATTCCAAAACCTCTAACCCATGTTTTGAAAAATGTTTTGCCAAAATGTTTGTTGCTGAACGGGACCCATATATATATATATATATATATATATATATGGGTAGTGTTCAATGCCAAATTTTTTGGCAAAACATTTTTCAAAACATGTGTTAAAAGTTTTGGAATGGGCTGGTTTTTAGTGAGGATGATCTCTTCGTAGAGATCATCCTCACCAAAAATCAGCCCATTCCAAAACTTCTAACCCATGTTTACAAGTTGAAAAATCGTGAACCGTCCATTTTTTGTAAATAGTTTTTGATGGGTTAGAAGTTTTGAAATGGACTGATTTTGAGGAGATCATCATCACCAAAAATCAACCCATTCCAAAACTTCTAACTCAAGTTTTGAAAAATGTTTTGCCAAAAAGTTTGTTAAAAAGTTTGCCATTGAACATGACCCTATATATATATATATATATATATATGGGGGGCGTTCAATGGCCAACTTTTTGGCAAAACATTTTTCAAAACATGAGTTAGAGGTTTTGGAATGGGCTGATTTTTGGTGAGGATGATCTCTACGGTGAGGAGATCATCATCACCAAAAATCAGCCCATTCCAAAACTTCTAACCCCATCAAAAACAGTTTACAAAAAATGGACGGTCCACGATTTTTCAGCTTGTAAACATGGGTTAGAAGTTTTGGAATGGGCTGATTTTTAGTGATGATGATCTCCTCACCGTAGAGATCATCCTCACCATAAATCAGCCAATTCCAAAACCTCTAACCCATGTTTTAAAAAATGTTTTGCCAAAAAGTTTTCTAAAAAGTTTGCCATTGAACGCTACCCTATATATATATAGGGAAATGTTCAGCACCAAACATTTTGGCAAAACATTTTTCAAAACATGGGTTAGAAATTTTGGAATAGGCTGATTTTTGGTAAGGATGATCTCTATGGTGAGGAGATCATCATCACCAAAAATCAGTCCATTCCAAAACTTCAAATCCCATCAAAAATGATTTACAAAAAATGGACGGTTCACGATTTTTCAACTTGTAAACATGGGGCTAGAAGTTTTGGAATGGGCTGGTTTTTGGTGAGGATGATCTCCTCACCGTAGAGATCATCCTCACCAAAAATTAGCCCATTCCAAAACTTCTAACCCATGTAGGACAAAAATGAACAGTGAGCTAAAATCGTAAATTTATTAAATTCAGCTCACAAAATGGTAATTCACCCTTCAAAAAATGTTTTGCAAACAAGGGTTGAAGTAATTGTACTACGGTGTAGATGGTGTGTCACCCCTACAAAATATTTTTACGAAAAACACTTTCTTTACCAACATAGTAATATTTTAAACTTTACTAAGTGTTTTGCTCAAATGGATTTACCATATTAGGAATCCAACACCACATTCCTCTAGATTTCATCAAACAACTCAGATAAAAAAAAAAATTTTAAAAACAATTTCCTTTAGGCTTGAAGTTGAATTTAGTCTTACATCGGACACTCATTGCCTTTTCTCTCTCCTTATAAGCTCTTGGGACTCTCCATTCATTGCTAATTGGTTTTGAGTTGGACCCAGATCCAAGGTTTTGAAAATGGATGGCTAGTGAACTTCCACTTATCTCCAAAATTAAAAATTAAAAATCAATGGTGAAAAATATTTTTTTTCAAAGTTCATAGAATTGTGTCCTTTACAACCCTTTTAAATATGAGATTTTCGAGTTCGAAGATCACCACTACGTGCATTTGGAACCGCCACAATTCTTTTTATAAAAAATGTGTGAATGGGTATCTAGGATATGATTTTGATAAAAATAGTTTTTATAGTGACTTTCGTACGGATTAGGACACCGATCCACCTAAGATCTAGGTAAGGGTTCGGTTAAAGAGATAAGAAGGTGTTAGAAACCCTTCTCTCTCCATCAAAATGTGGTAACCTTAAAAAACATAGATAAAAAATTTGATTAAATGATGACTTTATACCCTCGGATGCAAGAGGCTTTTAATGTTGACTTAAACTAAGAAAGTCATCTCATTGAAAGAAGAGATCATACTATGTCTTGCTTCAAACTCATGCGATTTTGGAAAAATATGGGTTTTGTGATTATGGGCCTATTCTCATAGAATGAGAATGACTCAACTATCGATAGCCTCAGAAATATTTTTTTGTGGAGTGTACAAATTGTGGATGGGGATTAAAGATGCTAAGATTTTATTTTGAACAAGAGATTTCAACTCCTACATTTAGATCGAACCAAAGTCCGATCTACCGGAGGTAAGGGAAGGTTGACATTACGTCTTAGGGCTTTCTAAAAAAAAAATTAAAGGAGTGAGGAAAGGGGGTAAAAGAAGGAGGTGGAGAGGGGAGAGAGGGAGTGCAATATTTTAGTCTCTAACCTATTTTGAGACCTTGTTTCCTTCTTCTTCTTCTTCTTCTTTTTCTTCTTTCTGTTTAAGTCCTTATTAAAATTGTTATGAGTTTCCTTTTAGAGAAGAAAAAGTTAATAAGAGAGAGAGAGAGAGAGAGAGAGAGAGAGAGAGAGAGAGAGAGAGAGAGAGTTGAGTAAAGTAAGGTTGAGGGGTTTAGAGTTTTTCTTAGGGCTTGAGGGCATGAGCTTTTTTTTAGAGGGATGGGGGATTTTTATATGTTGCTTGAGTTGTTTTTAAGGTTAGAAATATCAAAAGTAAAGGATTAAAGGATAATAGCATGAGGTGTAGGCATTGGGGGTTTGTCATTTTAATGTTGAAGATGGGTATAAATAGATCATTCTTGACCCAAGTAAATTGGATCTTTCAATCAATATGGGTTGAGTGTTAGGTGGAGTTAAGGGGTGTGGGTGTCAATTAAAATAATGGTTATGTAAGGGGGTAGTTTTGGATATTTGGGAAGGGTGGAAGAGATGGTGACAAGTATCCAAAGGAGTTTGGGGTATGTGTTAGTGAGTTGATTAAAGAGAAGGAGTGTGGGTTAATTAGCTTTTGAGATAGTGATGAAAGTATGTTATGTATGACATGGGTGTGTGTTGGTTAGTTTTTTGAGAATGATAATGGGATTGGTAGAAGAATTTGAGAGGTGAGTAGTGATGATGACAAGTGTCCCCCTTGATGACTAAGGGTTGCATAAACCTTGATTAATTATGATCATGGGTATAAGTATGGATAGGGACATGGAACTTAAGTAGTTTTGATTATAATGGGCTTTTGATTTGGTGAGAGCTTAGGTTTTAGAATTGGTTTGAGTCTAGGATTAGGGTTAGAGTTGGGTTGCATTGGTTTAGAGTTAAGTGAGGCTAAAATAGGATTCAGGGGATTGAAGATTAGTGGATCTTTGGTGGGCTTAAAATGTGTTCGAATTCAAGGTTAGAATGATGAAAGGTTGAGAAGGTGGTGGGATTATAAGGTCTTATTATGGGTCCATGATACCTTTTCGGGGTCTTAGGAATTTTTGGTTTGATCAAAATATCAATTTTCGAAAATTTAGGTCCTTAGGCCCATTGACAAATTTTTTGATAAAGTACATCTTTTAGAGGCTTTTCAAGTGGGGCTCATTCAAATTAAAGTGTCTACAACCATGAAGCATCAGATCATGTTTTTGTATCTCACAAGGTGAAACCAAGGACTCTTAATAAGGGTGGAATCCTTGATTGATAAGGGTAGTTGGACTCTATTTTTATATATAAATTCTTGGGATAAAAAAAAAAAAACTTAATTCACAGTCATAAGGACTCAGTTAAATGTGGAAAAATTACAATCCAACACCATGGTCCTCTAGATTTCATGAAAACACTTAGTATCAAATATATATATATATATTATATGGGTCCTGTTCACCACCATACGCTTTATCAAACGTGTTTTGTCCTACATGGGTTAGAAGTTTTGGAATAGGCTGTTTTTTGGTGAGGATGATCTCTATGGTGAGGAGATCATCCTCACTAAAAATCAGCTAATTCCAAAACTTGTGGAGATCATCCTCACCAAAAATCAACCTATTCCAAAACTTCTAACCCCATAAAAAATGGTTTACAAAAAATGATGGTCCACGATTTTTCAACTTGTAAACATAGGGCTAGAAATTTCGGAATGGGCTGATTTTTGGTGAGGAGAATCTTCTAATTGTAGAGTTCATTCTCACCAAAAATCAGCCCATTCCAAAACTTCTAACCCATGTAGGACAAAACATGTTTGGTAAAGCGTAGGGTAAAGTGTAGGGTATTGAACATTTCCATCTATATATATATATGTGTGTGTGGGGCTTTATTCAAGGTTTTGAAAATGAATAGCTACTAAAATCACAAACTTAAAATTAAAATTTAATGCTAAAAATAAATATTTTTAATTTTTTTTAAAAGTTAATAGAATTTTTTCCTCTATATGCCTATGGAAGTGAATCGTGTCTTAGGATGCCATAAGGTGAACTCAACAACTATTAGTAAGATTTGAAATTTTACCAAATTAATGAGGCCAAACTTATTCTTTTATATATAAAATCTTGGGAAGAAAAAACTCTTTCACAGTTACACTAACCTGTTATACGCTTCAACAAATCCTAATTTTAAAACTCATAGAATCAAATAAATTTGGAGGGTTTTTCAAAATAAATATTATTTTGGTCAAAATGGCATAAGACTAATTGTTAGGATTTGTACTTAGTTCGTCTCTCCACTTCCTCAGAAAGTTTGAGTTGCAAGAAGCTAATCCACCATCTTTTTTCCTTTATAAAGATTTTTCTTATAAGTCTTTTTATTTTTATAGACAATTGATTTTTTTAAATCCTCTTATTATATATAATATTGGTAATTTCATCTCAGTACCATTAACTCAGCCCCTACAAGTGAAATTCTTTGACCCCTACATAAACCTGATTGGTTCTAGGTCCACCATCGTGAACCTGGTCATATTTTTATTCAATTCTGAATAATGATGTTAGAGATCAAATAAATATTGGGTCCACTTGGAGCAAAGTTTTAAAACTCACATTATGTGAAAACCGGAAATTTTGATAAGAAAATTCGACGGGCCAAAACCCACAAATTTTAGATAGTGAATTTTAACAGCCTATGGCTATTGAAATTTTTGATGATCCCTAATTTGACGAGTTAGAGCCATCAAATTTCTCCCATCCTCCATTAATTTAACAGTTTCAATTCGTTGAAAAAAAAAATTTGATAATGAAAAATTTGATGCCTTGATTCGTCAAATTTTATGAAACTCGACAGCCTTGGATTGACAAATGTAGGCTTTTTTCATGTTGTGTCATTTTGATGTCTTGTCTCGTCCATTAATGAGATCGAGTCGTCTCCTTCAACAATGACACAATCAAATGATTTTAGAGAAATACATCAGGTTTGAGACGACTTGTCAATCCATCTCGTTGGTGGACGATACCGAGATGAATAGGATGATTCATCTCATATGAGATTTAAAACCATGACTTGGATACCCATCTTTTGGATTTATTCTACTTATAACTTGTTTATAAGAATATTAAACAAGGACAAAACAACTGAAAATGGTCAAGCCAAATCTAAATATATAAATATATAGATCCCAAAAAACAATTAGTCATAGATCCATCAAACTCTCTGCATATATAAATATATAGATCCCAAAAAACAACAAATAAGTGAGGGTAGTTTCATGTTGTAGTTAATTGGGAGATGTCGACCTCCATTTCCGGTTTCAACCCTATTGATATGAGCTTGAAAGTGCAAATATCTCCGTCCTTCAAGTCATTTGCAGCCAAAAAATAACGCCAACCTGTAATGAAAGCTCCACGGTTACCTCTGTCACTCAAATTCATCTCCCAACACCTTCCTTTTTTATCGTTAAGGGACATTTTGCAACGTTTGCCTTCAAGTCCATTGGAATTCACAAATTCTCTTGGGATATACTGTACACACACAACACCATCATTTCATCAAAGAAGATACTAGCGCCCTCCATGGTCACAAAGTCAGAGTACAGATTTAAAATGATAAGAGAAAACTTCGAAAAACGTAGAAAACCAAGAAAAAAAATGATGAAAATTAAAAATTAAAAAATTTATTAAAAGTTATAAAAAAAAAAAAAAAAAATGTATACATCTAATGAAAATTCATAAAATCAAGATATTATCATCAAATCCGATATTTTTAAATTTATGAATCACCAAATTCTATTCTGTATTAAATCCCACGTTACAAAAAAGTTTCCTTTTCTCATTTGTTTTTGTTTTGAAAAAAAAAATTAAGAGAATAAAACAACGTTTTTTTGTTACATATGAAAAAGACACACTTTTTAATCGTCAGAAATACAAGATGCGTTTTTATCGTCTTGCAAAATGCAAGAATAGGTTTACCAACCTTGATTGTAAGTCAAGGTTGCCTTCTCGTGATGATTTCATTTAAGAGTGAAATTTTGATTTAATAATTTAAATATTTAAAGAGCATTTTGAAAGAAAAAAAATAAATCAAAATTTCACCCTTAAATCATCAACAACCTGCAATGTTGAGTTACAATTAAAAGGATTAAGCCTAATCTTGCATTTTGTGAAGGATAAACCTAATATCACCAATTTTATAAGGGAGCTGTTTCTAAAATAAATCATAAAATGATGGTGACCCCCAAGATTATACAAATTGAGTAAAAGGGAGGTTCAGTTGATCATCAACAGCAATCCTTCCACTCCCTAGCGTAGTATTAAAAATTGTCCAGAGGCTCAAATAACTCCCTCGTGGGATTTTATAATGTGGATCCTCTTTTGTGTTCTCAACTGATATGACTTGTCCTATATTTTGAAATTAACAACCTTGTCATGGGTAAATCTTATTGAGTCAAGTGGACTTTTGTATATTTTAATAAAATAATTAATATTTGGGTGATTTAGATATGCCCCCATCTTCTGGTTAATATTAAAAATGCCTCCTTATGTTATCAAATTGAGGACACATCCCCTTGACTTAGGTCTTTCATGAAAGACTAATTGATATGATATAAAAGCCCTCATCTACAACATCTTATCCTTCTATTTCAAAACCAGTCATTGTAAAGTAAAATTTTCAGCCTTGAGATTCTGCCTTCAACATTCATCTTAAGAATGAGATAGGATTTTCAAAATGCAAGATGGATTTTGGGGTCGGAAATTATGGGTTTTTACAAGACATTAAAAATGATGGGTTTAAACTAAATGTCCTCATCATCAACATCTTGATTTTATCCTAAAAACAAGTCATCTTCAAACTTAGGTAAGGTACATTTACCTTCAATTTCAGCCTTGAGATTCTATCGACTTTAATATTCAAATCTCAAAAACAATGTAGGATTTTCAGACAAATACAAATGAAGTTTTGGATAGAAAAAACAAAGGCTTTAGAAAACATTGAAGATAATGGGTTTAGGATGAGATTGAATAGGTTAAAAATAGCTTACCTTAAAATTAGAAACTTGAAGATGAAATATTTTTAAGGTCAAATCTTCAAACTTGAGAATACATCTACTTCAAATTAAAATGTCAAGAATGAGAGAGGAGTTTCGGGAGAAGGAAGGGTTTTTAGGTAGAAAAATTGAAGGTTCTCTATAACATTGAAGATGACAGATTTTCTATGGGAAAAAATCAAGGGGATTTACCTAGTAGTCGGAGAAATTGGAGAAAAGGGCCATTTTGATCAGTTTTTATTAGTCCCTTTTGATAAAACTTAGGTCAAGGGGGCATGTTGTCAGTTTAAAAACATATGGGGATATCTCTAAATATTGACCAAAAGGTACGGGGCATGTCCATGGTTTCAAAACTTGTCCAGGATTGAGACGTATCATCCGAGTCATCTCGGTATCGCCCATCAACGAGACGGACGAATAAATTAATGTATCAAACGAGATTTAAAACCCACGTTCATTTTTCTCATTGTTGAAGGAGACGTCTCAAACGTATCGAAAAACTTGTCCAGATGACTCAATCTCGTTCATGGATAAGATGAGTTTTAAAACCATGAGCATGTCTAAACCATGCTTAGTTTTTTATTTTATAAAAAAAGATTATAATTACCCAAAAATATAATTAAACTCACCACAATAGGAGATTTGGAGTTATAAAACTTGATCAGAGCCGTAAACTGAGGATGTTTGGGTGCGGAACAGCCGGACTTTTCACCTTGTATAACCTCAGGAGTAGTATTAATTGAACCTATAAGCCCAATTAATTACATAAATCACCATTAACAACATCATTTTGCATTCATGCCTATGATCAAGACTTAGGGTCTTTAAGAGAGAGAATGATTTCCATTGGAAAAATGAATTGTATGAAAAAAAAAATCCCGTTATTTGAGTACACCTAGGAAAATGTCAAAGGGTCTTGTTAACATGTGCCCTAAGTGAAATAAATACACTTTGAAAATTGGATTTTATACCGAAAATACGCTTAAAAAAATTTCTTTTTACTAAAATACCTTTGTGTTTCAATTTCCAAAGTGTATTTATTGCAAAAATTTGAAATAACCCCATAAGTGATATTGTTATAAAATCACACCATAAGGGATGAATGGATTTTGATGTGATTTTATAACAAAATCACTTATGATTTATATATATAGGGGGCGGTTCAAGGGCCATATGAGAAAACATATGAAAAAACTTTCGTTTTTCAAAATAAGAGTTAGAGGTTTTGGATTGAGCTGATTTTTTGCAAAGATGGTCACTATGATGAAAAGATCATCCTCACAAAAAATCAGCTCAATCAGAAACTTCTAAATCCATCAAAAGTGATTTACAAATTAGTGATAAAAATTTGTAAAAAATCGACGGTCCACATTCTAAATCACTTTTAATGGGGTTAGAAGTTTCAGATTGGACTGATTTTTTTTTTTTTTTTTTTATGATCTTCCCATCATAGAGATCATCCTCACAAAAAATCAGCTCAATCCAAAATTTCTAACCCATATTTTAAAATTTTATTAAAAACGAAAGTTTTTACATATATTTTCTCATATGGCCCTTGAACTTGACCCATATATATATATATATATATATATGGGTCAGGTTCAAAGGACAACCATTTCAACACACATATAGACAATGTGTTTTGTCTTATATGGGCAAAAATGTTTGGAATGGACTGATTTTTTGTGAGGATGATCTCTGTGATGAGAGGATCATCCTGGCAAAAAATCATCCCATTCCAAAACTTGTAACCCCATCAAAATTGATTTACAAAAATTGGACGGTCTATAATTTTTCAACAAAAATTGGACGGTCTAGAAGTTTCATAATGAGCTGATTTTTGGCAAGGATGATCTCCTCATCACAGAGATCATCCTCACAAAAAATCAGTCCATTCCAAACATTTTTGCCCATATAAGACAAAACACGTTGTCTATATGTGTGTTGAAATGGTTGTCCTTTGAATCTGACCATATGTATATATATATATATATATATATATATTATATTATATTATATTATATTATATGGTATGGTGATATCACAGCCCTGAAATGATATTAAGAGGTTTGAAAATCATTTTGTCTTGCTAGGAAAAAGAATTCAAGGGAAAGTGCGTAATCACATGCCAGAATATCACATTTTTCAACAGAAATCATTTTCCCGCTCATTTCCCTTTGAAAGACTTTGAATATTAGCGAAATACATAGAGAACTTACCCCGTAATTTCTTCTTCGCGCGTTTCTTGCTTACTTGTTCTTCTTTTACGTCCTTCTGATCCTTCCCTTCGAAATACAACGGTGGATATTCTCTCTCACATGCAGTATCATCAAACACAATGACATTGAACACCATTCCACCTTCATGTCTAAATACAAGTAAATCCCCTACATGTAGATCATGATCTCTGAAAAAATCATTCCATCCCTCTTGAAATCGAAACCCATTCACCTTCACACGCCATGCTTTCCCACTACTTCTATTACTCTTCAAGATTGCTTCTTCGCAGTTCTCTACATCTAAGTACTTAAGGAATCCATCGGGTATCGACTGCAAGAAAACATATTTAGTTTTACTTGGTTCGTTTTCAAATCCATATAGACATAATTTTTTTTCTTGAGAATCTCTATGATCTCAATGGTCGGATTGATCGAGAGTCTCAACTGGCGGTTGAGGGTAGAGTTTTCCAATGTACATATTCTCCCATAAAGTTGAAGCAACTCCCTCAAATCTTAGTTTTTTCAACTTAATTGGTTATAAATTTTCTATCACAACCATGGTTTTAAAACTCGTTTTGATGTCTTGTCCATGAATGAGACTGAGTCATCTTGGACGAGATATCTGATTTATTTGACTCATCTCAAACGAGATTTAAAAAAAGGAAAAAAGAAAACCTTAGAATTAGAATAAACCATGCCTTTGAGACGACTTGACAATTCATCTCGTTGTCTCGGCCAAGATTTAAAACCATGATCACAACTATTATTTTTAACATGACAAAAGAACTATCTCTTATTTGCAATCTTATAAATTATAACGACAATAATAAAAGCCAAAGTTTCGAAAATTAGCGGATACCAAACTCTCAAATTTAAAATTAAGGGCTTTGTTTAGGTGTGCTCTTAAGCACGTTAAAGAGCAATAAATACACCTTGGGATTAAGAATATGAGGGTATTTTGGTAAAAATAATAATATTTAAGAGTATTTTTAGTACAAAATCCAATTTCTAAAGTGTATTTATTGCACGTTAACATGTGCCCTTAGGGTACATGTTAACAAGACTCCAAAATTAAAATACAATAATGAAAAGTAATTTTAATCTTTTTTCAAAATTTATAGAATTTTGTCTGTGCATCATTGAGGCATGGGATCATGTTTTTTTATCATATCCCACAACTTGAGTTCAATAACCTTTAGTAAAATTTGAAATCTTAATAAGTTAGCAAGGCTAACCTTAGTCTTTTAAAATAGTACAAAATAAAAGAGTAAGCCTAATCTTACTAAAATCTATTTGGGATAATTGAGTTGACCTGTGGCATTCAAAACATGATCCGATGTCACAAGGATGTACAAGACATAATTTCAAGATCTTTGAAAGAAAAACTTAAAAAAAACAAAAGTAATTTCTTATTGTTAAATTTTAATTTTAACTTGGGAGTTTGGTGGAAGCTAGTAACCATCCATTTTCAAAACCTTAGATCAAACCTAAGAAAAAAAGAGTCGCAATCAAAAACAATGTCACGTTGCTATAAAAATGTTAGGTGTCTACGTGGAACATTTTTGTTGGAATTCAAACACCTTGACTGGATAAATGGCTAGATTAGGAGCATGAGGTATTTAAAACACCAACTAAAATGTGCCACGTAAACACCTCTCCTATTTTATAGGAGCAGGACACTTTATTGGATCGTAGGAAAAAAATTACTTTTTTTTTAATATAAATTTAGAGAGCTATGATGTTGAATTGCCAATTTGGTGATCCATTTAAGCTCTAATAAGATTTGAAATCTTACAAGTAGGAGAAGTGTTTCCAATAAAATAATAAAGAAAAGACTGACTCCATATCAGGCGAGCAAAAGCTGTCCAACAGTTTAATATTATATTTTGTGAAATTTCTTTTGACCACCAAACTAGCTGTCTTTTCCAAACGAAACTCAAAACTTGAAGATGAACATTGTCTAAAAGAAGACGGTAAAAAATTATAATAACCAAAATATTCCCATCTTATAAAGGAAAATAACCAAAATTAATCACGAGTCCAATCAAGTGATTCGACCTTAGTTACCGAGTCTATCAGTTGCGACACTCATCTCGAAATACCAACAAGTTGAGTCGATCCATGAAGTTTCTACTCAACCTGAAGAAGTCTAAAACTATCATTTAAAACCAAGATGAAACAATGAGAGAGAGAGAGAGAGAGAGAGAGACTCACAAGTTGTGAAGAGGATGATGAACCAGAACCAGGGAGTATGGGCTTAAAGAAATGGGGTTTGGTAGGTTGAAATTTTGTCTTCGACATTTGTTGTTGCCTTGTGGAAGCATGTTCTCCCCAGCTTACCTTTTAAAGTCAACCTTTCTATCGCTCTATTCCCCATATAGGCCAGTACCGCTAGAGAGTAAATATGCCTCCTCCCAACCACCTCTCCCAACCACCTCTCCAGTATTCTCTCTCTCTCTCTCTCAGGGCAACTGCCTATCATCCTTGTATGCAAATCAATAATGACACGTATCAGATTTTTGGGGCTGTTATATATAAGAGAGGCAATGGATGGGGTTAGGCGGGATTGAAGAATGGTATTTGAAAATTTTACCCAATTTGAATCAGGCCCATTTAATAATCTTGTCAAAAGCTTTGCCTGTTTAATAAACAGTTAACACAATACAATCCCTGTAATACATTTAACAAAGAATAATGATGAATGCACGTGGTCTTGGTATGTGGTTGAGTAGGCAGCTGATATACACGTACCCAACCGCATGCATTCATCACAACTCTTTAATATATAGGTTCAGTTGTGTCGTGTTCAAATTTAAACGCATAATCAAGGTTTAAAATCTTGTTCTGATCCAGGTACCGAAACATTCAATATAATAAATTAACCTTTCACAATAGAATATGGTCAAGGGGCATGTCATGAGTTTGAGAATATAGTGTGAAAAACTCAAATAATAAAGAGAAAAAAAAAATGCACAAAATACAAGAATTTATGTTGTTCGACAGTGTACCTACGTCAATCATGATTTAAAATCTCATCTGAGATTGAAACGACTCGTCCAATACGTCTCGGTATTGTCCACCAACCAAACCGATAAACTAGTCAAACGATCAGACAAGATTTAAAATCATAGTTCATTTGTCTCATTGGTGAACGAGACGACTCAAACGTATTGGAAAACATGTCTAAGACGACTTGATCTTGTTCATGGACGAGACAAGACGTCAAAACGAGTTTTAAAACCATGACGTCCGCGGATCGGAACCAAAACAATCACTATTTTCTCTTATGTTTTATAACCTTAGAGATCTCTATTTATAAATTAGGTGTTGCTAAAACGCATTAATCTCCCAAAAATAATACCTCCTAAAATAGAAAATCTTAAAAAAATATTGCACAATTACTCTTTTCATAGTCTTAAAATATAGTTTGACCCTCGAAAGGGCACTGCTTCTTGCACCCCCACAACTCTACGTAGCGCCAATAGAATACAAGACATCTCATATATAACACACATGGTATTTCAAATATGTATCAAAATATGGAGTTTGGTTTTTTATCTAAATACCCATGTCTTCTAAAGAAGACCAAGGTCTAGAGGCCTGCCATTCATGAAAATAGTTGCCCAACCATTGTTTTTTTTTTTTTTTTCCAAAAAAGAATAAGGAAAAAGAAATTACCTCGAAATTGAACCATCCAGCGTAACTCCGATGACCTAGCCCTAGTTTACTTCTCTACCCCATCCCCTCCCTCTGCCTCTTTTCCTTCTTTCCTTCCTTCCTTTTTCTTCTCTCTCCCTTTTCTTTCTTCTCTAGTTTCGTAGAGAAATCACTAAAACTTTTGATATTTTCAATTTCATGCTTTTTTAATTTTGTGATGTGGAAAAACCAAAACATTTTGTATGAATGATATTTTGACCCAGGCACATAAACAGTGAATATGCCATAATTATAAAGTGAAAACCTCTAAAAATGAGTATATGTTTTAAATCCGATTAAATAGTTATGTATATTTCAGATATCTCCTATGTTTCATGATTTAAATGGGTTATATGTTAATCGGGTTGTGCATGGGTCAACATGACACATTAATGACATGATAATTTAATAGGTCAAAACAGACTGATGATCCTAATGTAAATACTATGTTTCGTTTAATAACCAGGAAGGATCAACACAATTATGTCCCAATTAAGAATTGCCACCCCTAGTTACGTGTTGATTTTGACCACATTTTGGTAGGTTTGTTGATTGGGTTGGTTAGTTAACTGGGTCCAACCACTCAAAAAAACAAGGGCTAGAGATTTGATCATGTCCACAAAGAAGGTGTGGGGACCAAATACCATATCCCTTGGATCCTTGAGAGTGGTGATAATGAACATCAGGATCAATCTTCACTTCAATTTAAATCATAGATTGTGAGGTTGTGATTTCACTCTAATGATCAAGCCACTTCGTAATGAGGAGAAAGGCGCCCACATAATCTGAATGGTAAATCAACTAAATCACAATCCTCCACAACCAACACCATGTTTCTTAGCATACACAAAGACAACAAAATAAAGAGATGATCGGCATAAGGCAAATCATTGTGATAAAAATATAAATAAATACCAGAATGGATATATAACCCTTTAGATAAATATTTAAAAAACTTTGTTAGGCTAGTAATGTCTGACACAACCGCCTAATTTATAACGAGATAGGATTTTTGGAATAAGGATAATAAAGGATTTCCAGGTTGAAAAATAAGGAATTCAGTTTCCACGATACATTGAAGACCATGGACTTATCGAATTTGAATGAGTTACAAATAATTTATACCAAAGGTTAAAGAAGGGTATTTAGGTTATCTTAAGTTAGTCTCTAGTACAAAACCCATATCAATGAACATGTCATAAGTCTGAAAACAAAAGGGTATCTCTAAATCACAGTAAAAGAAAAACACTAGCCTCATAGTAAATCACATGAAATGCATCTCATCAATATGAAAGTAAATCTAATGACATGTCTCCACAAATCCCAACCAATAACATTTAGATACATAATTTCCCACTCAAATTAATTAGGATTGACTAATATCTTAAGAACTTTCTATTCACATCCAACGGCTTTGGCTAGGAAGTATGGTTTTAAATCTCGTCCGAGATCGAGACAATTCGTTTGATACGTCTCAATATCATCCACCAATGAGATAGATAAACAAGTCAAACGTATCGGATGGGATTTAAAATCCTGGTTCATTTTTCTCATTGTTGAACGAGACGACTCAAACATATAAGAAAACTCATCCAAGATGACTTGATCTCGTTCATGAACAAGACGAGACATCAAAACGACTTTTAGAACCATGATAGGAAGAGAAATAAAATTTATATAGGAAATGCCTATATATATCTAGTGGCGGAGCCAGGATTTTGACCATCTGAGAGCAAGTAAGAGTATAAAATATTTGAGGGGACAAATGAGAGTTAAAAAAATTGTGGGGGCAATAACAACAGATTTTTTTATCCACTGTTGTTATCTATGCAATAACTCATGAATTCTTAAGACTAAGAAAAGTCTTGTGGAGGTTGTAGAAGCCCATGGGCCTACCTCATCCTTACAAATCTGATTGGAATGCCCTTAGTTTATATATAGCCTAAGGTTATAATACTCAGGCAATGTGGGACTATCGTTTACGCTCCCCCATGTAATGTGTCTCATACATCTTGTGATTTTCTACTCTAATACCATGTAAAACCCCAAGGGCCTAATTCATCCTCACAAAACCAACTTGTAAGGTGAGGATTACCTTAGATTTATATACAATCCAAGGTCATGATACCTAGGCGACGTGGGACTTTCTTACAAGGGCATGATAATTGCATAAATTGATGATATTTACTCCTAATTTATGATAATTAATTAATATTAATTTGATTAATATGACCTAATTAATTGAATTTTCATTATTGTAGGTGTTGAGGTTCAAAATATAAGAAAAATGTTAAAAATTGATTTTTTTGTGAATAAAATATGTAAGTGAGGAAGTAATTATGAGACAAGTTAAAGGAAGGGATAAAAAATAAAAATAAATTTTTTAAAAAAAATTGGAAATATCTAGATATTCTCTTACGTAAAGATAACAAATCATTTCCTATTTCTAGAAATTCTTTAGAAAATCTTATAAATTTTTCTCGTATCTTTCTTGTTTCTATTTCTCTATCTTTCCTCCACATGTTAAATTCTCTTTCCTCCTACATCTCTTAACTTCTATTTTAATTTATTTCTATTATTTTTTCATTTCCTTACCATTATTTATTTCTCTAAATTTTTCATTATTTTCATTTTCTCCAATTTTCATCTCTAATATCTCGTCCTCTTTAATTTCTTTTAATTTATTTTTTTAATTTTTTATTCAATAATTTTGATGGACTCGTCTATAGAAATTGTTGGCTAAAATCCTATCTAGGATTAGTGATGAAATTCAAAGATTGTAATTTTATTTCGATCAATATTGATGGATTAATATGTTTATATTATTTTTGGATTGATTTAATGTATGTTAATTATTTTTTATTAATTCTATATCTATAAATTCTTTTTGAGTTTTTGTACACAATCGTTATATTTAAAGTTTGAAAATTTTTCTTAATTCATTGTAAATAATTGAAAGCGCCCTCGATCCGCAAGTTACGGATTCACTTTTTTAGTATTTAGGAGTCACCACCTAGTTTTACAGTTTAGGAATCAAAACATGACTCAAAATCGATAAATAACATTAATCTACGAAAATGAAATTATGGGTCTGGGGATCACGTTACGGGATTGGAAGGTGTTAGGCACCAATCCCACCTAGCAAATGTCGATATCTACTTTTTCCAAAAATTATATTGCTAAAAAAAATAACCTAAACAATAAAATAAATAAATAAATATTTACCTGGGTGATTGTGACGGCCGATTCCCTCAGTACTGGCAAAGTGCGTTCCTCGTATGAGTATTCCTGCTTTTATCTCCATCATTGGATCAGCTTTCGATCTTCGAGATGAGATATTCCCCTCTTATATCTGAGTATTTGTCGGATGTTCTAGGTCTTTAGAGGGTTTATAAATGTTTTTTATGGATTTTTGAGTGTTAAATAAGGACTTAGGACTTCAGATTTAGGATTTTGGAAAGGCTAGGAGAATTTTTTGTCTCTCTTTCCTAAGATTTTTCTTGACCTGCGAGATTCGATTGTGGAGACTCTTATTTATAGAATTTTTTTAAAGTTTTTCAGCTTGACTAAGTCTCTTTAAGATAAAGTTAATTAGTGTTTTCATTCTTACGTACAATGAAAGAATATTTTTTAATTTTTTTGGAGAACCCCCCTGATTATATTTTAATTCTTTGGGACCCCAAATGGAGGGGCCTTCTAATAAATATCAGGTGAGCCCCACTTGAATAAGTGGGCCACCACTTAAAATTTGGCCCGTGGGCTTAATTAATTAATTTTATTTATTTAAAATTTTAAACTTAATTTATTAAGGTTTCACTTCACATTCATTAATATTTTAATTATTAATTTCAAAATTTTAAATTTTTAAAGTTGAAAAATTATCGTTTTGCCCTCAAAGAGGGCTTTTGTGTTTCGAAGTCATTTTTCAATATTTTGAGATATTTTAAAATTAGTTTTTCATAAGGAATTCAATGAGAGCATCAGTTTGTGTCATTTATGGGTTTTTTTGCATGAAATGGTCGCAGACCCTATGAGGGGTATTTTCATAATTTTTTCAAATTTGGTGAAAATTAGCGAAACAGTTTATATGGTTTTAATTTACTATTTTATGTGTTCGCAAGGATTTTTTTAAACGTAACGTAGGCTTTAGGGAGGTTTTGATATTAGGGGTATTTTGATAATTTGATCATTTTAAAGTAATTTTTCACGTAAAGCTTTTTTTTTGTCTCACAATAATGATTTCTAAGTTTTTGGGTCATATTTTTCTAACGTAACGTGATTTCTAAAGTTTTACTTACTTGAGATACCTTAATCGAATTTCTGAAACATATCTAATAATAAATAAAAAATATTAGAATATTCATCCATCATTGGGAACCGTCACAATCGGATTGACGAGTTGATTAATCAGGCGAGTGCGAAAATAGAGTGTTTACAATGATTGTTACATTGATTGCTTAAAGAATCCTTGTAATATGTGAATGTACAACACGTGACAATCTTATATTTTTCAAAATATTTTAGAAAATAGTTTCAAATTTAATTATTATATCATCCGGTTAAGGAGAATCTTTATTCGAACTTAATCGGAAAAAAAGATTAAATGAATAAATTGTGATTTTTGAGTGGATCCTCAATGTCTTAATTTTTTTTAATTTTATTTTAAATCATTTAATTTTTACTCCATATAAAGGTGGGAAAATTCATCTTTTTCATAGTTTAAGCCACTTCTTCTTTCACCTCATCTGAGTTTTATTTCAATTTTTACATAATTCCTGTTGATCGACCTCGAACTCTCAAGATTTTATTATTTCGCTACAACCCTACATTTGAGGTATTTTACCTACACTATTTCAATTGTAGTATAATTGTTACCACTGTTAATCCACCCATGGGTATATCCTCAATCATGGATCAAAGAAAATAAGAAAGGAACTCATTCAATTAACTAAGTTGGTAATATACGGTTAATAAAAAAACGTACAAGATGTTACTCGTATCACTTCCAAGGAAAGTGCTCCTATGGAAGCACTTTTCTCTGTATCACTTCCAAAGATTTGCAGTCTGTTGTTTGGTGATATTAAATTAATATCATAAACACATTCTAGAAGTACTAAAAATCATCAACTAAAAAGAGTTCAACAAACACCAAAATTAACAACTAGAAGCCCTTCTGAATACGAGAAGCTGACAACCTTATCAGCCAGGGGACCCAAATCTTAAGATAGAACAAATTAAAAACCTATAATTCTCTTTAAAAAGGTCCAAATGTTCACAAAATTTAAAACTTTTGTCATTGCTCTTTACATGGCAAAATACATAAGTCTAACACAATAAAAGAAAGTAGTTTCATGTTGTATTTAAGCGGGAGATAGTAACCTCCATTACAGGTTTCAACCCTGCTGATATGAGCTTGAAAGTGCAACTATCTCCCTTTTTTAGGGCATTTGCATCTGAAAAATCACGCCAACCACATCCGATGCAAGCTTGACCAGCACTATTGTCCCTCAAAATCACCTCCCAAGACCGACCTTCATGATCTATAAGGGTCATTATGCGTCGTCCTCCTATGAGACCATTGGAACTCGAGAATTTTCTCGGGAAGTACTGTATCCACACAACATTACCATTATATCAAGCAAACACTAATGCCTTCTTGTACTCAATTTAAATTTGTGAAATTATCAAAGCCTACTTTGATAGAGAGATTCTATTACCATACCAACTTGTGCTAACACCACCCCCAATTAATATGTAAATCACCTAAGAATTAGAGCACATTTTGGAGTCCCATTAGTAAAAGTTTGTGCGGCAATATAAGCTCTCATTAGCTTAGCACCATTTTTTTTTAACGAATCTCGATTTGATGTTAAACCATGTGTCTAAAATTATATAAATAAAACGCACAAATTAAAACTTCGCCATTCCAACCCACTAGAAATTTAACTCACCATGAAAGCTCTACTGCTGTTACGGATAGTTGACGTGAACTGAGGAGTAGCAATTGAACCTACAAAACCCATTGATGACACAAATTACCAACACCAACATTCTCATGCATCCAAGGCATAATCTAAACTTTAAAATGACTTTCACCTAGGGCTATTGCTTTCAATAGGCAAAGCTTGGCCCAGCCCATTCTGGAACATTTGGGTTAAGTTTATGGCACAACTAGGCCCAGTCCATTGATAGTCCTAAAGAAAAATCAATTAAAGAAGAGAGTTTCTATTGTCACACCAACTTTTACTAAGAGCAGACAAAGATTTGTAATATTCTTTCTTGTTGTCATGTGGATTACGGTGCTATTAGTAAAAGTTAGTCTCTAGCAATAGAATCTCTCTTAAAGAAATACATACCAAACTTACATCCAAAACTCTTCATAGGTTGCTTCTTGTCTACTAGTTCTTCTTTCTGATCACTCCCTTTGAAATCCAACGGTGGATATACTCTCTCACATGCAGTAGCATCAAACACCATGACATTGAACACCATTCCACCTTCGTAACCAAACACAAGTAAATCCATTTCATGTAGATCATGATCTTTGAAGAAATCATTCCACCCCTCTTCAAATCGAAATTTATTCATCTTCACACGCCATGATTTTTCATTAGTGCTTCTATTACTTTTCAAGATCACTTCTCCATTACACTTCTCTCCATCTAAGTACTTCAGAAATCCCTTGGGGATCGACTGCAATAAAACATTGTTGCGTTTGCTTAGTTGATTTTCAAGCCCAAATGAAAAAAAAAAAAAAAGTAAAAAAATAAATAAACAATGGTGACAGAGACTCACAAGTTGTAAGGTGGAATGAGAAAGTATGGGCTTAAAGAAGTGGCGTTGGATTCTTGTTGATGTCTTCTCCATCCCTTCTTCCTTCTCTCCAGGGGTGAAGAGCTAGCTACCGCTTCAGATTCATGAAGACTACTTAACATTCTCTCTCTCTCTCTCTCTCATGATAGTATGACACTGACATCACTGGTTCACGGCCAATGAAATTGGGTTTCTTTCTCTTATGAGTTATGAGACATTGATCATAAATTCACGGCCAATGACATTGGGTTTCTTTCTCTTATGAGTTATGAGACATTGACCATAAATTCACGCCAAGCATTGGTTCTCCTTCCGTACAATGGCTTGTAAGATGAGTATGACAAGCCTTACTAAATAAGGATTTCACTCTTTTTGGGCTTACTTCATGATCCGATTCTTCTGGGTTATAGAATAATTCTATAGGCGAACAAAATCAAGAGAGAGATGGTTAACATGGAAGTAGGTTCTCCCTAGCAGATCTCTTAACAATATTCTCGACGCGTTTGCCATGGATCCTGTAGATGCACGAAATGGCTCTACACTTTCCTTCTCTTTCGGCTCGGGGGACCTGCAAAACAGCCCACTCCGACGATCAAGTTAGCCAAATTGATCAGTGTAATGTGTTTAGAGAAGGAGAATTCGAACCTCTTTTACTCGAAGTTTTCTTCCTTATATAGGCGTTTATCTGGTTCGATTTCTGTGCCATCCTTTGAAGTGACCTTGGGCGGTTAGCCCACTCCCTGACATGTCAGCTGCAGGAGTTGTTGCAACTGCCCTGCTACCTCTGTGGTGACGTGAGCTGTGAATGCTGTCAGTCCATTGCCGCATATGTCAGATCCGTACAACCGACCTATACTGCCTCTACCCGTATCATTTCACTTACCGGTGGCTAAGGTCCGAGCTCAATCACTTCCCTGCACCCGAGGATCTCAATCTGCCGGTTTTACTTTCCGTCAATCCGAGATTTGGAGATAGTTCCGAGCTCAAACTCATGCCACGTGTCCTATTCCAGAATTCCCCCCCACAATACCCCCTCTCGAGGATTCCGGCGAATTGCTCGGGTGCTCGAGGATATCGATAAGAATTCAGTGAGCTGACACGTGGCAACCTCCCATTGGATCTCAGCTAGGATTAATGATTTCTTTATGGCGAATCGTGTTTTAGCCTTTTCGTTCTTCGAGGGTGGCGGTCGGTTGCTTTAAACGGCGCAATTATTGCATGGAGGACACGTGGCGCCCGGGGAATGGCTCGATTCGCGTGCAATGGGGCGAACGGTCATATCGGGTTTCTCAGCGTTATTTAATACCCTATCATAACCCATCTGAGAAACCCCGTCCGTTGATCCTGGCCGCACATCTCGAGGCCTAATTAGTCTATAAATACTCTTCCCATTTCCCATTTTTACTCACTTTCGCATTCCTTGCCGTTACTCTGCCCTATTTTCTCTGCTCGCGCGTCTGTTGTGCCCTTGCCCTGCCTTTGTTGCGCCTTCCGGTCGTCAGCTGCTCAGCGAGAGGTCTCCGATCATTCTCAAAGAAGAGGGCAAAGGAAAGGAAAAAAAAGAAAGGTAACAAAGTCAAGGCAACCCCTCTCCTCTAGCTTCTCTTCTTACTCCTTTTCTAGTCCTCCTCCATGGCCAAGGGGAAATCTTATTCCCCTGCCTGTCCCCCATTAGAGATGGTAAGGGACACATTCGGTGTCCCAGCCAATGTGGGCCTGTCCTACGTAGACGAGGCCACACAGCTCAGGGAAGGCCCTTCAGGTACCACGGTGGTATACTGGGGGCAATTTAGAGCAGGCCTCCGAGTCCCTCTGAGTAGGCTGACTCGGGAGGTTCTGAATTTTTACCGGAGAGCTCCCGGCCAAATGAGCGGAAATTTCTTCCGACTTATTAGTGCCTTCGAGCACATGAACAGTAGGCTGGAGGACGGCCTCCAGCTAGGGCTCTGGGATATCCGGGCCCAATTCGTTCTGAAGAAGTGCCCGAATAGGCCGGGCTTCTTCTATCTATCGAAGAGGAGAGGGAAGCCTTCCTTGGTCGAGTTACCTGACTCGGACAAGGAGTGGTTTTTATTCCCCATACAGTTGTCCGGTCAGTGGGAGAACGCCCAAGGTGACGAGCTTCCCTCCCTGGCCTATTCCTTCTTCAACACCCACGGTGAGTGCTACTAAGTGTTTCTCCTCTTGTTCTTTTCTATTCTCTTGCCTAGAGACTGAATATGTGTCGTCCGACTTATGCAGGCCCGGCCAAAGACAGGTTCCCGGGAGACTCCGTGGTGATCACCCACCTCTTCTCCAACCCCGATTTGTACAATCAAGTCACGGCCTTTCTACCTCCGTCAATCCGCCCAGCAGAAATGGCCCTGCAATCTAAGCGTCCTCCACCAGTCCTCGCCTCCGACTCTGAGGAGGAGGAAGTTGCTGTGGTTCCCCCAGCAATACCAACTGTAACTCCCGGGGCAAGACATGCCGATCCTGAGGAGGAAGAAGAGGAAGACCATCAACCTCTTCTAAAGAGGTTGAGGAGGGGGCCCCGTTCCCCAGCCCCAGTGCTCCAACTGCCCCCTCCTCAAGTTCCGGAGGAAACCTGCCATCCGGCCGAGCCATCGCAGGCATCCTCGGCTGGATCGGTGCAGAGGGGGGTCGCGCCTCCTTCCCCCTGGGTAATCCAACCCACAATCAGGGGCAGGCCGGTGTCGGACAAAGATTCGGCCTTGTCCGACCCGGCCATAGCAAGGGCAATCTTCGATGCTTCCGCCCTACCGCGGGACGTGGAGAAAGTCCGCAAGAGTTTTGCCGGGGATTCGGCAAAATTCTCGAACGAAGCGTTCCGAGCTTTGGCGGTGGTGAGCTTTCATCCTTGCCTTTTATTTTCCTTGGTTCGAATCCTATTTCCGGTTTGTCCCTCCATCTAAACTCTTTTCTTCTCCTTATCAGGTGCAACACGCCGTGGCCAAGCTCGTGGAATCCCGCGATGCTTCCGTGGACAGCCTTAGGTCCACGGAAGGTCGCCTCCTTCAGCTACAGGCTGAAAGGGATGCGGCTGCGGCCAATTCCCAGAAACTCCAATCAAGCTTGGATAGCGCACTATCCGAGCTGGAGCAGAATAAAGACAAGCTAGCTCTGGCGGAGGGGAAGATCTCTTCCCTAGAAGAACTGGTGAAGGCGAAGGAGGTAGAACAGGAGAGAGCACTCCAAGATCAGCTCAACTTCCTCCAGGCCCAGCTGGACTCTTCAGAGGAGGCCTGGGAGACGGCTTATAATAAGCTGAAGGCGAAGCTAAGGAAAGTCGAGGCCGCTGCAAAGAGGCCGGAGGTGACCCCGGAAGCCACACCAACTGCTGCTCCCGAGCCGATTCCCGAAGCCCCAGTTGCACCAGTGGACATCCAAGCCCCCGAAGATGCCGTGGTAGCGATTGTAACGGACGAATAGTTTTTCTTTTCTTTTTCTATTTTTTTTTTTTTTTTTTTTTAGCATGTTTTTGTAACTCCATATGTACTCCTAATGTAAATATATAAATATACATATTTTTCGTCGACTCTCATGCCTTCTTGCTTTCTCTTTTCTGTTTTTCTGTTAAGGCATTATACTTAAAAAGAACAAACGGAATAATTAGCTATACCTAACTCCTTAGGCTCATGCCAGTGAAGATCCGGAATTCTGACTCTAAATCAGATTCCTTATTATGGACCAGGTTTTTAATTTCGGATGAGTTCCTCAGTTAAGCTCGGCCATTTGTTGAGGAGTCGAGGCTTTGTCTTTGGACAAACTCCTTAGTTGGGCTCGGCTCCTATGGAGGGGCCGAGGTTTTCCTTTAACCCAACCCTTCTGCCGGGCTAGGTCCCCGTGGTGGGACCAAGGTTTTTCCGTCGAACCAACTCCTCAGTTGGGCTCGGCTCCGATGGAGGAGCCGAGGCTTCCCCTTGGACCAACTCCTCAGTTGGGCTTGGTCCCCGTGATGGGACCAAGGCTTTTCCGTTGAACCAACTCCTCAGTTGGGCTCGGCTCCGCTGGAGGAGCCGAGGCTTTCCCTTGGACCAACTCCTCAGTTGGGCTTGGTCCCCGTGATGGGACCAAGGCTTTTCCGTCGAACCAACTCCTCAGTTGGGCTCGGCTCCGATGGAGGAGCCGAGGCTTTCCCTTGGACCAACTCCTCAGTTGGGCTTGGTCCCCGTGATGGGACCAAGGCTTTTCCGTCGAACCAACTCCTCAGTTGGGCTCGGCTCCGATGGAGGAGCCGAGGCTTTCCCTTGGACCAACTCCTCAGTTGGGCTTGGTCCCCGTGATGGGACCAAGGCTTTTCGGTCCCCGTGATGGGACAAAGGCTTTTCCGTTGAACCAACTCCTCAGTTGGGCTCGGCTCCGATGGAGGAGCCGAGGCTTTCCCTTGAACAGCAGGCATAGGCGCAAAGATGGCTTTATTGATAATATTTCTTTAAATTGAATACATTCCATGGTGATTGAATCTCCTCCCCTGCCGACGTCTTCAAGTAGTACACGCCTGTTTCCCCGACTTTGCGCACGATGTATGGGCCTTCCCAGTTACAGCCGAGCTTTCCGCTATTGACTTCCTTGGTGTTAGAAAATACCTTTCGTAGAACCATATCTCCGACTTTGAACTCTCTGTGACGTACCTTCCGGTCATAAGACCTCTTTAACACCTGTTGGTACCGTGCCAATCTTTCCCGTGTCTCATCCAACCAATCCAAATTTCGTGCCACCAATTCATCATTGAACCCGGTCTCGGCCACTAGCGTCCTTGTTGTAGGAACCTGTATCTCGGTTGGAATAACGGCTTCCGTTCCATAGGCCAGTGCGAACGGAGTGAAACCTGTTGCCCTTCTCGCCGTGGTTCGGTACGCCCAAAGGACACTATGTAGCTCGTCTACCCATCTTCCCTTGTGTTCCTCCAGCTTCTTCTTCAAGTTCGCGAGGATTGTCTTGTTTGATGCTTCAGCTTGGCCATTTCCCTGTGGATATCTTGGCGACGATTGCAGAGAACGGATTCTGTATTCCTTGAAGTACGATTGCACGCGGTTGCCCTTGAACTGAGTTCCATTGTCAGAGATCAACGCATAAGGGATCCCGAACCGCGTTATGATGTGCTCCCACGTGAATTTGATAACTTCTTCCTCCCGAATCCGTGTAAGGGGAACAGCTTCCACCCATTTAGTAAAATAATCTGTAGCTACTAGGATGAATAGCTTGCCCCCCTTTCCCCGAGGTAGAGGTCCCACAATGTACATTCCCCATATCGAGAACGGTCAGGGTGATTTCATAGGATGGAGTTCACTGGCTGGCTGCAGATGCATGGGGGCATGTTTTTGGCATTGATCACAGGTCCTCACATACCCCTTACAGTCTTCCTGCATCCTTGGCCAGAAGTAGCCCTGATTGATAACCTTGTTGGCGAGCGACCGTCCTCCCGAATGATTGCCGCAGATTCCCTCGTGGATTTCCGCCATTATGAACTCAGACTCTTCCTTAGAAATGCACTTAAGAAGTGGTCCCCCGAAAGACATTCTGTACAGCTCCTCCCCGATGAGAGTATATTTCCCGATCTGCCGAAGCAATTTTCTGGCTTCCCCTCTGTCTGTGGGCAGAACCTTTGTGCGCAAATACTGAGTGAATTCTTCGATCCATCCCGGCGTTCTTTCGGCCTGTGCGCACTCCCTCTCCTCATGTTCGATGCTTGCTCTAGGCAGGTATTCCACCGGTAAAGATCGTCCCTCCGTCTCTCCTAGCATTGAGGCAATGTAAGCCAACGAGTCCGCATGCCTGTTCTCATCCCTAGGTATCTGGCATATCTCCACTTGGTCGAACTTCTCAATCTCCCGTTTAACTGAGATCAGGTATTTCGCCATGCGTTCGTCCTTTGCTTCAAATTTCCCGTTGCACTGGTTTGCTATAAGTTGGGAGTCGGTACATAGCTTTACCCGGCCGATTTTCAACTCGCTTGCCATCCTCAACCCGTGGATAACTGCCTCGTACTCAGCTTCATTATTTGATGCCCCATACCCGAGTTTGATTACCTTTTCCAATCTATCATTGCTCGGTGTTACAATTACTATTCCCACCCCCGAGCCTGAGTAGTTCGACGACCCATCGACAAAAATTCTCCATCCTGCCTGCTTGTCCCACAGCTCCAATTCTTCCGTCCCTTCGTCTTCATTTTCCAACTCTTCCCAGTTCGGATCCTCAACCGGGAAATCAGCAAGGAAATCTGCCAATACCTGCCCCTTTATTGCTGTCCGGGACTCAAATTGTAAGTCGTACTCTCCGAGGATTACAGCCCACCTCGCCATCCTCCTTGACTTTTCGGATCTGTGCATCATCTCTTTTAGCGGGGTGTCCGTCACAACTCGGATGCGGTGGGAAAGGAAGTAGGGCCTGAGCTTGTGTGCCGAGTAAACGAGCGACAATCCCACCTTCTCCGTCCTAGTGTACTTAACCTCCGATACGCCCAATGTTTTGCTAACGTAATAAATAGGATATTCCCGTCCCATTTCAACTTTAAAGAGAACTGAGCTTACCGATGAAGGACTGGTCGCCAGATAAATCCCCAACTCCTCTCCCTCTTCCGGAGAGCTAAGGATCGGTGGCTGCCCCAAATACCTCTTTAGGTCGCTAAAGGCTACCTCGCACTCCGTACTCCATGCGAAATTCTTCTCCTTCTGCAATAACGCGAAGAGCGGGCGGCATCGATCGGATACCCTGGAGATAAACCTGTTCAGCGCAACTATTCTCCCTGCCAACTTCTGCACCTGCTTTTGGTTAGCGGGGCTCGGCATTTCTACCAACGCCCGGATCTGGTCTGGGTTTGCCTCGATACCTCTCCTGGTGATAATGTGCCCGAGGAATTTCCCAGAGGAAACGGCGAAGACACACTTCTTCGGATTCAACTTCATTTTGAAACTCCTCAGCCGATCAAATGTTTGCTTAAGGTCTGCCAGATGCTCTCCCGCTCTCTTGCTTTTTACCAACAGATCGTCGATATATACCTCCACAATCTTCCCGATCAATCCTTCGAACATTTTTGTCACGAGTCTCTGGTAGGTTGCCCCGGCATTTCTCAAACCGAACGGCATAACTTTAAAACAGAACAGCCCTTGCTCGATGATGAATGATGTTCGTTCCTGGTCTTCCACTGCTAGGGGGATCTGGTTATACCCCGAATATCCGTCCATAAACGACATTCTCTCATGTCCAGCAGTGGCATCGACCAACCTATCAATCCTTGGCAGCGGGAAGCTATCCTTTGGGCACGCCTTATTCAGGTTCGTGAAGTCGATGCACACTCTCACCCTCCCATCCTTCTTCGGTACTGCCACTATGTTCGCTATCCATTCCGGGTATTCCACCTCCCTGATAAACCCGGCCTTCAAAAGCTTTTCGATTTCCTCATTCACCCCCTACCTGAGGCGCGGCGACAGCCTTCGTGGCTTCTGCCTAATAGGTCGGAAGCTTTCATCGACATTTAATCTATGACACGCCACCGACGGGTCTATCCCAGGCATGTCCTCTAATGACCATGCGAATACATCCTTGTTTGCCCTCAGAAGTTGGAGTAGTGCTGCCCTCTCCTCCCGCAACATCGTGGTACCAACACTAACTATCTGTCCTCCATCGCCACCGAGGTCCACGGCTTCGACTTCCTCAACTGTTACCCGCTGCTCGCTCAGCGGCTGCTTCTGTAATTGCTACGAAGATTCATTAACAGTTGGAGGCACCTTTCTCTTCTTCGGTGGGACGGCCTCGGGGCCTCGGTCTTGCTTCAAAGCCAGGTGAAAACACCTCTGCGCCATCTCCTGATCTCCCCTGATTTCCATTATTCCTTCCTTACCCGGGAAACGAATAACTTGATGATAGGTTGACGGGACTGCTTTCATCTCGTGTATCCATCTCCGGCCCAAG
Source organism: Akebia trifoliata (assembly GCF_017979445.1). Classification (NCBI taxonomy): domain Eukaryota; kingdom Viridiplantae; phylum Streptophyta; class Magnoliopsida; order Ranunculales; family Lardizabalaceae; genus Akebia; species Akebia trifoliata. The sequence goes on along the minus strand of NC_141375.1, from coordinate 2,818,695 downwards.
ATCGCGTTATAAGCCGAGTCTGCATCTATTACCACAAATCTTGTCATTACCACTTTAGACCCTGCTGAGATCGGGAGTGTGATTTCTCCTACCGAACTGCTAGCGGCACCGTTGAACCCATAGACGAGGGTCGGCGTTGGCTCCAAACTACCTGAAACCCCCATTCTCTTAGCCGCGCTTAGGAAGAGAATGTCCACCGCGCTCCCCGAATCCACAAGTATTCTTCGGAGCTCGACGTTTCCCACTGGGAGCGCGATTACTAACGCGTCCTGATGGGGCCTTGCTGTCCCCCTTAGGTCACTCTCTGTGAATACGATTGCCCAGGGATCTGCTCCGTGGTTTGTCGTTCCAACTACCCGTACTCCTGACGCCACACTGTTAACCCCGACCATATGTCGGATCTTTTTACCTTCTCTCGAATCTCCCGCCTAGACGGCACTTCGGCCCCTAATAATCCTGTGATGGTATGAACTATCCTGCGCTCTTCCGTCTCTCGACGCCCTCCTTTAGCTGGCCTTCTTTGCTCGGGCTTTCGCTCAGCTCTCTCGGTAGTCTCCCCTCTTCTCCTTCCTCCCGCGGAGACATAACCTTTGAGCTTCCCTGCTTCGATCATATCCTGGATGATATGGCGCAGCCTGTAACAGTCCTCAGTAGGGTGATCCTCAGCCTCATGATACTCGCAGAATGGTTTTCCGGGTTTCCCCTTATACCCCCGTGGCGGCTGAACGAAGTCGGGCTCCCCCCTTATGTGCCTCAGTATCACGGATAGTTTTTCATTGAGCGGGGTATACGTCCGGCCTCTTTTCCACCACGACTGCTCGTTCGAATCTCTCCGTCTTTTCTTACTTCCTTCCACTCCGGGGTGGGTCGGTACCTTTGAAGCGTCCATTCCTCCTTCGCTGTTAGCCACTGTCTGGGTGCTTCTTCTTCTGCCCTTCACAGATTCTTCCACCAGGATGTACTTCTCCACCTTCGCATACAAATCTTCTAGACGAGTAGGATCAGACTTGATCAAGGACTCATGCAGCCGTGTTCCCGGGATCACCGCAGCGATGCACGCCGCGCATGCTGTGGCCTCGTCCATGCCCTCTACGTCCAGGGCTCTCGTTCGAAAACGGGTTACGAACGACCTAATACTCTCCCCGGGCTCCTGTCGAAGGTTAAATAGAGTGTTAACTCCAACCTTCTTTCTTCGCAGGTGCACGAACTGCCCAACGAACGTTTCTTCCAGCTCGGAAAAGTTCGTAATGGACCCAGCTGGTAAGGCCTGGAACCACATCATGGCCCCGAGCCTCAAGGTTGACGAAAATAGCTTGCAGAGCAACGGATCATCATTTTGGTACAGCACCATTTGACTTCTGTAGTGCAGTATATGGTCCATGGGATCTCGCGTCCCGTCATAAGTTTCAAACTTTGGCATGTGGAACGACCTGGGTGGTTCTGACTTCATTATCGCCTGCGAGAATGGTGTCCCTTTGAGTTCCCGAATTGCGTTCCGTACCTTTTGCGCGGGATCCTTTCCTCGCGCGAATTCCTCATCCCTCCTTTTGAGCATCTCCTCCACTTCCTTCCTCGTCATGGTTTCTTTAACTTCGGAGCTTCCCTGTTGCGTTTTTACTGCTGCTGAATCTTCAGTCCAATCTACCTCCGTTCTTGCCGTTCGAACAGGATGGTCGCTACTCTGCTCTGCCCCTGGGCCTTCCTCGGTCTCCGCACGCTCGCCTAACCTTTGCCTGAGCTCTTCATTTTCCCTTCTTATTTTCACTATCTCATCATTTTGTTTCTCCAACCCCCTGCGCATTTCCTCTCTCATCTCCGTGAGTAAGTTGTACATTGCTAGCATTGGATCCGGCGCGTTTGGGGGCGAGTCTGCTGGTAGTGGGTTTGATGGCTCTCCACGATTTTCGCCTCTAGCTCTTCCCATATTGGTCGTTTTTCTCCTTGTAAGTTTCTCACAGACAGCGCCAAATTGTAGATGCACGAAATGGCTCTACACTTTCCTTCTCTTTCGGCTCGGGGGACCTGCAAAACAGCCCACTCCGACGATCAAGTTAGCCAAATTGATCAGTGTAATGTGTTTAGAGAAGGAGAATTCGAACCTCTTTTACTCGAAGTTTTCTTCCTTATATAGGCGTTTATCTGGTTCGATTTCTGTGCCATCCTTTGAAGTGACCTTGGGCGGTTAGCCCACTCCCTGACATGTCAGCTGCAGGAGTTGTTGCAACTGCCCTGCTACCTCTGTGGTGACGTGAGCTGTGAATGCTGTCAGTCCATTGCCGCATATGTCAGATCCGTACAACCGACCTATACTGCCTTTACCCGTATCATTTCACTTACCGGTGGCTAAGGTCCGAGCTCAATCACTTCCCTGCACCCGAGGATCTCAATCTGCCGATTTTACTTTCCGTCAATCCGAGATTTGGAGATAGTTCCGAGCTCAAACTCATGCCACGTGTCCTATTCCAGAATTCCCCCCCACAGATCCATACCTAGATCTCAATCTAGATCGAACTCTAACGGAGCTTTAAATGGCGGATATGTTGGTATCGTTTCAGATTTAGAAAGAGCTCCAATGGAAACCTTAAATTCCAACCATGTAGAGAGAAGGAGAGAGAGAGAGGAGAGTAATTAGGTGGGAGAGGGAGTGATTGTTTGCTCACAACGCTGTGAGCAAATTTGCTCACAAACCAAAAAACTACCGTGGGATTCACATGGTTTGTGATATTGACAATCAACACCACGACCTTCTAAATTTCATGAAAAACTTCCTGGTAAAAAAAAGATGAAAAAAAAAAATAGAACTTGATCAATGGTGTTGAAAATGGACGGTTACTAAATACCCAAATTTAAAATTAAAATAATGATAAAAAAAACTATTTAACTTTTTCTTTTTATAAATTCATAGAATTTCATCCTCTACAACAATTTTTGTATTGCATCATATTTTTGAATGCCACAAGGTGATCTTAGAGAAATTTCCTTCTTATTATTTATGTCATCAATGCCACATGTCACAACGGTGTTGGTCTATGAGCAAACAATCACTTGGTAGGAGAAGTTGAGGATGATTGGGGGGGGGGGGAGTAGAAGAATTGTGATAATCTGACTATCCCACGTGGCACACTCAATCGACTCCCTTGACGTGACAAGTTTGGGGATTGTAGACCTGTACGCCTCAAGATATAAAATTGCACTTCCCCATAAAATATATATCCTGAGGGAATCGTGAATCCCAATGCATAAAGATCTCTGGCATACTCAATCGACTCCCTGACTTGGACAAGTTCGAGAATCGTAGATCTATACGTCTTAGGATACACTTTTTTATGGGGAAGTGTAATCGTGTATCCTATGGCATACAAATCTACAATTCTCGAACTTGCCACGTCATGGAGTCGATTGAGTATGCCACCTGGCAAGTCATATTATCACGACTCAAAACATAATGGTTTTTATAATTTCTTCGGATTAAACTAGGATTGATCCAAAACCAATCGGATCTATTATTTTTAATCTAATCTAAAAATCCTAGTTTTAGATTCAAAACCAATATTTTCGAATTGAATTGGATTAGATAGCGGATAAAATTGGATCATTGTTAGCGTTACATTAAGGGTGGCAATGGTTTTGTGATCGTATCGTGTTGAGGTAAGGGTATTATAAAAATTTACTAAACCCAAATCCAACTCATTTAATAATCGTGTCAGAAACTTTAACCCAACCCCAACCCATTTATAAATAGGTATATCTGATCTGACTCTTATATAACATATTTATTGGAAAAAATAAGTTCTATTTCCCCCACCAAAAATAAAAGGGACAATGATTGTGAGAGGGACTCTTTTTTCAGAATATGTACCGATTAGTCCCATAGAAAAAAATACACACCATTTAAGTCCCACTAAATAAAATATTCACCTAATAAGGATGTTTTGAAGATTTTTCAAGAAAAATTCTCAAAACACCCTTTTAACAACTCTACAAAGTGGTTTAATCTAAAAATATACCGAATCAAATAAAAAACTTAACCCATTTATTTGTTTATTAATATTTTTGTGAAAATAAAATATAAATATATTTTTATTTATTAAAATATTTATAAATTCAATATAATTTTATCTGACTAGTTTAAGTAGACTTGCTAGTTTTTTAAGTTAAATCAATTTGATGAAAATTGAAGTCGAGTTTTAAAATAATGTTTTAATTATTTATAATTTTTTAATAAATCTAATATACATAGATCAAACTAGGTTGATGATGATGATAACCATACTCATCTCCGTCATCATCATTATCTATGTCAGTTAAAAATAACTAGTTTTAGAAAGAGAAAATAAGAATTTTATTTTCATTTAGATCTTCTTTGTTGTTTTCATTTGTTATATAAGAGATGACGATAATCAAGGTGCATGTCATTAATTTTAAAATATAGGATTACTTCAAATATTCTTAAATAAGCATGTTTCTTTAAACGTTAAAATTTGTTGAAAGGGTAATTATGGTATTTTTGTTTCAAAAATCCTTTTTAGACTAATATTTGATAAAAATGAGTATTAAAGAGTCCATAATTTTTTCAAAATAGACTCTTTGATACATATTTTTGAAAAATAGGTCTTTGGGTAATTGTCCCAAGATAAAATACCATTTCTTAAAATAAAGTTGCACAACCATAAATCAATATCTACCAACTATGAGGTTCAATGGGCCGGTTCTAGTTCAATTCCTAACTCGTAAGGAACGTAGAACCATAACCATTATATTTATTTCAATTCCGATTCTTGTCGGTTCCAAGTCTGATTCGAACAGAGCCGTCAAAAATCACAAGTTCCCATTGGTTCCGATTCTCAAGAATCGAGGAGAAAAAAGTACTTCAAATTAGTGTAAATCTTTTTTCCTTTGAAATAATTAACATATTATCAACATAATTATTAACTTAGTTATAATTTGTTAGAATAAAGATACAAATTAATGATTTTTTTCAAAAATAAAGTAATACATTTTTAGAAGAGAACTCATTTTAAGCTCCAATCAATAATTTATATAAAAATTTGAAAAATTCTATATAACGTACATTTATTTTAAAATAAAAATCCCTTAAATCATTTATAGTATGAAAAGAAATGACAAAATAAATCAGTCCCGGTTACCTGCAGGTACCTATTGGATAGAACCTAACGGTTATGGTTCCTGTCAATTCGGTTCCATTTTAGACCCGACTCTAATCGGTTCCAATAGAAAGGGAATCAAAATCAAGGTTTTCGATTATGGCTCCAGTTTGATTTCGATTATATGGGTACCCATTGACACCCCTACTACCAATATAAATTAAGCATCACAAAACATAAACTAAGTTTTATCACAAAAATTGGGTAATTTAAAAAATTATTAAATAATTTTTTATGTATTTAAAATGACACGTTAATGATAGAATAACTAAACGTGTCAAAACAAGTTAAGTGGGTTGATGCCCCTAACCCAGACCCATCCCATTTAATATTAATCGTATTAGATGGGTTGATGCTATTACGACCCCAAACCCAATTAAACTTGATTTAAATCCCCTAATTTCAAATCATTTTTGAGTCGTGTTCGCATGTCGTGTTTAGATTTACACCCTTACCTTGGATCAAGCCCAAAAGATTTATAATTAAAAAAACAAAAAAAACAAAAAAAAAACAGCTTTTATATTAAATTTGGAAAGTTGTGGTGTTGGTTGCTAATGTGGTAATTCATTTGAGCAAAATGACCCTTAGTAAGAGTTAAAATCTTGGAAAATGCTGAAGTAACATTGAAATTTACATTGTTTCACATATTGCTGATGCCCATGCATGTAGAGAACCATATATGCTTTTCATCGAGATAAGAGTGAGAAGCATCAATGGTTTAGTGGGCACCTCCACATCAATAATGTGTGAAACGTTGTAAATTTGAAAGTTACTCTAGCACAACTCTAAAAGTTTTAGTAAGTGAAGTGTTTTTTATGCTTAGTTGACTAGTGAGTTTATTTTGTTTAGTAGAAGGTGGCAAATGTTAGGGTGTACATTTGGTTTACCCGAATCGAATTGTTCGGTTTGGATTTTGCGAAACCCAAAACCAAATAAAAAAATTGGGGTTCGGTTTTGACCTGAGTTTTCATTCAAAACCCCAAACCAAAACCGAACTTAACCTGGAAATTTTGGATTTTCTTCCGGTGTTCAATTCCATTAAATTATATTTAAAAACCTCTATTTTTTAAATTATTATTTAATGTTATTTTCTTATTGATGAAAACTTATTACCATAAAATTGTTGTTTTGTTGTTGCCAATTGTACAAAATATAAAGCTAGAAACAAACTTTTTTAACTGGTGATTGTTTATTATTATAAAATAATTATTCTATTGCCCATAATTGTATATATAGAAAGTTTAAAATATAAAGATAGAACATTTTGCTTTTTAGTCGGTAACTATTTACTACAATAAAATAGTTACTTTGTTATCTATCGTACAATCCTATATATGAAGAAATTTTCTTTTGAAGGGTAACTATTTACTATTATAAAATAAATACCTTGTTGCCAATTGTATAACTATAAAGATAGAAGGTGGGGTGAGTGGAAAGTATTTCAGATTTATTTTTTGAATTTTTCAGTTTTCTATCAGTTTGGGTTCGGTTTTGAGTGTCGAGTTTTCATTCCATCTGGTTTTCAAGGGGTCAAACTGAACTCAAACTGAATTTTTTCAGTTTCGATTCGGACCAGGTTGATTCGGGTTCGATCTGTTTTTTCGATCTAGGTTTCGGGTAAAATGTACACCCCCATGCAAATGCACGTGAATTAGAAGGATTTATTTATTATTTAATATATTAATTAAATATTTTTTTTTATTTACTATTACATGTAAAAAGGATATTTCAGTAACTTGACAATTAACTAACTGTGATTTTAGGATCAACAAAGATTGCATTTTTTTGGTGTTTTACCATAAATTATCATGAATTCCTGATTATCGTAAATGTAAATATAAAAGTGAGGGTATTTATGACCACTCAAATTTTGGTATCAAACAACTTCTACTCCGCCTTCTCTCATTGTAATAGTAGAGATTTATAATAATAGTAGTCGAATTAAATGTTAATCATGCGCATATAAAACTGAATGTGTATTTTAACTAAAACTAAAATCTAAATACAAGTCTTTTTTTTTTCCACTTTCTTTTTAAGGCCAACTAATATTATCCGTTTCTTCTAAATTTCAATTATATTATAAACAAATACTCCAAAATCTAATTTTCTAATGTTTTCTTCTTAAGAGTTTGGTTTCTTGAAGAATCCATTGTTGGTATCAAGGTAAATATCGCGCAACCATCCATGCCTTGAGAATATACACTAGCAAATCATTTTTGAAGGGGGATGGGGTAAGAAAATGATTTGCCGTTAATTAAGAAAAATCAGGGGGGTGTTGGCAAATCGTTTTTGACTCAAATTTTGAGTTTTTGATGCGTCAAGCACTGAAAAATTGTCATTGTCTATGGAACTTCAATTTTTCCTTAATTTTCCGTACAATCAAACAAACCCCAATTGATTTTGTTAGGTATGTTGATTGGGGTACTCTGGAGGAAGGCTATACAAAAATTATTACTGATGGGTCTGTCACTGTTGGAGGAGCTAGTACAGGTTTTATTGGGAATGACTTCCATGGAACCTGTAAATTTGCATTTTATGGTTTTTGTGGTGGAATTACAAGCTATTTTGGAGGCTTTATAGTTTGCACTTTTGGAAGGCTTAAGGATGGCAGAAATCACATTCGACTCTTCATATGTGGTGTAGAGTTTGAATGGGGTTATATCTACTTCATGGAAGCATGAGTTTAATTAAAGAGCGAAATATTCAAAGATTCATTACTGATCATTTCAAGATTGCAAAATAGAATTCTTTTGGTCTTTTTATCCCCTTCTAATATTCCTGTGGTTCTCTCCTCAATTAATTAGAGAGAGAGAGAGAGAGAGAGAGAGAGAATAACCTTTTTATTTATTGAAGAAGTAAAATTGTTCTGGAGAAAAAAAATAATAGAAACTGTTAGAACCTCTTAACCAACTAGTCTAATAGACTAACCTATTAACAGACTAACAGTATACATGTAATACACTTGCGCACAGGCCCAAAAACAGGTGTGATAACATGCCTCCTCAAGCTGATGGTGGGGCAACCACCATTAGTTTGTCTCAAAACCGCGTGGATGTAAGAGATTTGGTCACAATGTCTGCCGGTTGATCAAGAGTTGATATATAACAAACTTCAAGGTCCCATTGAAGAACTTTTTCATGAATGAAGTGATAGTCCACTTCGATATATTTGGTTCGTGCATGAAAGACAGGATTGGAAGACAAGGAAATCGTTGATATGTTATCGCACCAGATGATAGGAGTATTTGGTACGTGGATATGTAGAGGTCTTCTGAGATGGATCCATGAAGCCTTGAGGCTGACCTATGTAGTTGTAGCATTGACCAGCCATAGTGTAGAGCTAAAAATATAACAACCGCATTGTTCCTTGTCTAACTACAGGACTAAATATCTCTTGGAAGTTAAGACCCTCCTCTTGATCGTATCCCTTAGCAACAAGTATATCCTTGTGGCCAGTGATACTACCATCCGCATTGCATTTAAGTTTGTAGATCCAACGAAACCCGATTATCTTACTATCATGAGGAGGAGGAACATTCAGATCCCATAAAGTCGATCAAGGTTGAGACGATGCCAACATTCAGCTGCAGTATGATTAGCTTTGCCACACACTTGACACCAGATCTTGGTACGACCATTGTTCCGACCTGTCCCGTGACCACGAGATAGACTATTATTTCCACAGAAGATCCTGAGCCCACACGACCGCCCTTGTTACTAGATCGACTGTCCAAAGATGAGACACAAGATGCAGGAAAAACAATACTACAATGGCATATCCGGCCAATCCATAGCCGTCAAATTTCTTAATCATTTCAAACGGGTCTCTTCCTTGTGAAATCCTTCTTACTTATATGACGGGGGCATGCACATTCTTTTGTCAAAGCCTCTACATTTTACTAAGCTTCCACATAATTGCTATTACACAACCTTAAAAAAAAAAAAGTCTATACTTGACGGCCCAAAACTGTCAAATTTCATCAAATTCAACAGGCCAAGTCATTAATTTTTTTGTTGTCAATTTTTTTCGATGCACTAAAACCGTCAAATTAATGAAGGATGGGAGAATTTTGATGGCTCTAAGCCATCGAATTGGGAAACATAAAAAATTTCATCGGGTCGAAATTCGATTACTAAAACTTGTGTATTTTGGCCCATGGAATTTTCTTTTCAAAATTTTCAATTTTCACATAGTGCTAGAGGATAGGAGATGCAATGGGTCGTGTTAAACGGACTAAGTTCAGATTGGATTTTGAGATCTTTAAAAAACCCAGACTAGTCTGATGACTGCCCTAAATTTAACTGCTACATTTTTTTGAGAAGAAGTGAAAATTTCGCAAGAGAAATTTTCATCATATCGAAATCTTTTTTGCCCGCAGAATAGTTTTATAAAGTCATGTTGGAGTAACATTGTAGTTTACATCATTTCACACATTGTTGACGTGGAGGTGCCCATTGAACCAATGATGCTTTTCACTCTTATCTCGATGAAAAGCATCTATATAGTTCCGTACACACATCCACGTTAGCAATGTGTGAAATGATGTAAATTTCAATGTTACTGCAGCATTTTCCTTTTATAAATTGAGGATGCGTTCAAAACATATAGCTTCATGCAATTGGTTGATCCTAAAATCTCGAATTGACATTCTTGTCAGCAAAAACTTTATCACCTAAGTAAAACACCACAATTCCCTTACCATATATACAACTTAAAAAGGCTCCAAATTATATATACATATACATATAACGGGTGGCGTTCGGAGGCCCTAGAGCCAAACATTGTGCCAAACAATTTTTCAATGTATGGGTTAGAAGTTTCAGAATGGGCTGATTTTTTGTGAGGACGATTATTATGATGAGGAAATCATCCTCACCAAAAATCAGCCCATTCCAAAACTTCTAACTACATCAAAAGTGGTATAGAAAAATTGGACGTTCCATGATTCTTCAACTTGTAAATTAGGGTTAGAAGTTTCGAAATAAACTGATTTTTGGTGAGGATGATCTCTTTATCATATAGAGATCATCCTCACAAAAAATCAGCCCATTCCGAAACTTCTAACCCATGTTTTGAAAAATGTTTGACACAATATTTGACTCTCTTTAGAGCCTCCTATACATATATACACTACGTGAAAATTCCGAATTTTAATCAAAAAAATTTGTTGGGACTGGCCCGACGAATTTTAAAACTCAAAAACCACGGCCTGTGGACCACGTTTCCAGTCTCACTTTCACGGTCTTTCTGTCGATCTCATCTATTTTTCTCTCGATCTCATTGATGCTTCACTGTCTCTCACTGTACTCTCGAACCACCTCGCTCTCTCTCTCTCTCTCTCTCTCTCCATCTCTCTCTCACAGTCTCTCTCGATCGATTGATCGATCGTCCTCTCCATCTCTCTCTCACAATCAAATTCGTGTACTCTTTGATAGCACGAAGTGATTTATCGACTTCAGTCCGCAAAGGTTTGTCTCTCCTCCATTGACAAACCCCTCCAAATCTCATCTCTGTTTGATCTCAAGATTAGGTTTAGGGTTTCATGTTTTTTTAAGTTCGTTAATGGAGGTATCAATCTGTTTCTGGTTTTTCTTGCAATGGTTGTCCATCTGAGGGCAACTGGAGATGTTCCGATACTTAAGCAAGCCAAGTTCAAGGTATTTATTCTTCCTTTCCAAATTCATATATATCTGTATATCATCATGATTCATGATTGAGGTTTACTTTTGCTTCCAATTTTCTTAAACTGTCTGAGAATTAGGGATGCTTGAACTTAATTTTTGGAATCCTAGAATCATTTATTTCTCGATTTGATAGTTGCAAGTTGTAACAATCGAAAACCCTGGATTGATTGCAACAAAGTTTCATTATTCACTTTAATTCTGAAGAAACTTTTAGAACGCTAACCTTGATTAGATTAAAAAAAAACCGGTTAATTAATCCGATTGTTCGTTTTGGATCAACTTGGGTTTAAGACCATGTTTCCTCATGCTTTTATAAGAGACACAATATAAATGTAATGACCAAGACAAATCTGTTGATAGATTAGTTGTATGTAAATTAGCATCTTTGTAGAGTTAAAAACATCTGTTAATCAAATTATTTTTTTCAAACAAATTAAGTGAGTCAACGTTCTAGTTTATAAAAATCCTTTGGTTTTCTTAGCTCTCTAGGTTCGCAGTGGTAGCTTGTTTTATGATGTTTACTCTTTTTAATCCCTTTTATTTTACAAATTTTTTTAATCCCAACATTTTAGTGTGGAACAATACCTTTTTTTATGTATGGCTTACATCCTTTCCCTATTTGGGTTATAATGATCAAATGTTGTTGGATTGTGTATTTCTATGAACATATTGATTTATAACTAATTCATATACTTGGGTAATGTTGGATGGAGTACCTATAGTATTTGTTGGAATTGAAGTCAGCTGCTTATGGAGAATTGATATCCATTGGAGGGCTTGGTCTGAGTGACAATGGAAAGCTCAATTCAACCATTACAGAAATTTTTGAAACCAAGCTTTCCTTGGATAGCTCTCGATTATGCTTCAAGTTCTACGATGTTGAGGTGAGTTCAGTCAGAATCATAAGTCTTTTCTTGTTCGATGTCATGGATATTATTGGGATTAATGTTAATATATTGTCCTTGTATGACATTTTTACGTTCTTCTATAGTATATATTTACTAACCTTAGGAGTTTCCATGACAACTTTTACCATTTAAACTGTTGAATGACTTGGATGTTTTAAGAAAGACTTATTTGTTGTCATTGTCCTAAATTGAAGTAACTCTTGTTTTGCCTTTCTAATATAAGTAGGAATAACTTGTGTGCTTCCGTTGGTTATATCTCTAGTTGGATTGTTCATTGCTAACATTTGTAACTAGTAAGTGATATAAGGTTCAAAATGCTGGCAGTCCTGAAATTGAGAAAGAAACCAATTCATCCCTTGGTGGTTCATTCACCTTAAATTGGAAGGGTATGTCTAAATAACACACAAATGCAAAAAATGGAGGATATTGAGATCAGGCTCGGACATCACAACATTACCCCAAGAATGGTATCCATTTTGATCTCATATTTTTTTATTAGTAGAAAATTTTCTGTGAAAACTCAACTGCAATATGATTTTAGCATTGCTCAATTTGTTTAGAATAGTATCTATTTTAATTTGTCTTTTAGAAGTGGGCTTCTTTATTATAAGAGATCAATAACAAGAGATGATTTAGTAGTTTCTATGATGATATGGTTCAAGAATCAGGATAGATATGAATGGCTAAATAATATTCTTATTACTTAGCCAATGGGGTAAGGCATACTATATCCTTGCCAAATCGGTAAATTGAGTTCAAGGAATGGGATGAGATATTGGTTGCTCAATGTGTTGTGAATGGCTGTTGTCCAACAAACATGCCACAGTACTTACAGTCTTTTTTTTACTTGATCCTGAGATCTCCTTCACATGAGGGTTTTTCCTAACCCCTTGAGTTACGAGGGGATTTTTAACCTAGCTATCTTTGTTCAACCATGTTGTTTGGAGTCAAAGTTGGATGGCTATTCGTTCAAAAGTAGTAAAAGCTTCGCTTGATCTTTCATCAATACTGCAGGGTGCTTCCTATTTTTTTCTGCAACAAATTTGTAGTTTATAAATCTTTCATTGATCATGCAGGTACCTTGTATTTTAGGTGTCAATTTTTATGATAAAGATCTTTTAGAATTTTTGGAGCAGGTAATTATTGAAATACTTTTTTCTTTTGTTTTAGTAAAATCTTTTCTTTTCCACATTTGTTTACTGTGTTTTTCTTCTAGGTTTCTTAATTAATCATTCTCTTTTCCTTTTCAAGTTAAATATACTTGATGGTATCCTTACTCCTATTTATGTTTTGATCTCCAGCTTGCCGAGACAGATGGATCATCAACAATGCCACCATTTATTCTTCGAGTCCTTAATTTCAGAGCATGTAGAGGTAGACATGTTTAAATCCTCCAATTTTTATATGAGTTTTATGTGATATTGATATGTGGTTTACTCAATCTTTATTAAATTGAGTTGTTCAAGGAATAGGATGAGATATCGTTTTCTTTGTGTTGTGAACGGTTGTTGTCCAACAAACATACCACAAGTAGTTACAGCTTTTTTTGAGTACTAGATGTGAAGGGCTCATATGGTCTTTCCTTACAGGGAAAACAAAAATTTCACTGGAACAACTTGATATGCAAGTGTCAACACTTACCTCGGAGTTGGTGAGTGAACTTGTATGTTATTTATCAAATACTTATTTAGAAACCTGAATGGGTCTTCACTCTTGGTGATAAGTTCATGCATTCTTCATCAGGTTTCCTCTAATTGTAGTGTATATAGCGTTCTAAATTTCCCCCCACAATTGACATAGGTTACTTCTCATATGTTTCTTTATTGGGGGTATGTTAATCTTCTTTTATTATTCCACTTTTATATTATAGATATCTATCTTGTTCAAGATTTTTGTCTCTTCATGTTTTAGCAACAAGTGAGAATTTCATTATAAAATGTTCACCAATTTTTAATATTTATCCTATCATCTCATTTTTTTTTCTTCAAAATGGGATGAACATGAATATTGCAAGCATTTCTTGACAAACCATGCCCTTGATGCCATTCTTTTGTTTGGCTTCAGTTTTTAATTTTAGTTTTATTAAGTAATGATATGTAGACTCCCATCCATAAATAAAATTCTTGAAAAGTAGACACCAAAATTCCTTGTGAATAGACTGATAAATATAATGCATTTACTACAATTCAACTCAGCAAATTCTTATTTACTCAAGATGTATTTCTTTTAGTTTTTGTTTTTAATTTTACTAAGTTGTTTCTCTGATTTTGTGGGTGCATTACATGGAAAAGAAAAATCACTTGTTCTAAATTATCCATTTTAAGATTTTTTTTTTTTTTCTTTTGCTGTTATTATTTTTGTTAAAATTGTCTAATGGGTAATGGAGTTCCAATTGGGAGAAGGAATTTGCTACAAGCAATTGGAAGGGTTAAGCATCCAAACATTGTGAGATTGGGGACTTTATCATCTACTATGGTTAAAAGATTGTTTGGTCGTTCTCATTTTATCTCTGGTTGGCAATTGATATAAATATCCATTGTTATTTTTTATGTTTTTATTTTATTTCTTTGGTTTCGGATTTTGAAATGTGGTGATGCAATTTAATAGATTTGGGGTTTTATTTGATTAAGGAAATCGTAAGTGAAAGAAGGAAAGATGTGGGGGTTTATTAGACATAATATCGGTAGCAGAGGAGTACCATATGTTTCTTTGAGTTATTGATTTTGATGATTTGGTTCTTTCTTGGTTTAAATTTGATAAAAATAATTCGATTTGATTTGGTAGTTTTAGTTTATAAAGTGAATTTGGTATTAATATCAGATTCTTGGGGAGTCTTTGCAGGACTCCGACCTGTGGTATTTACTTCAGGAAATTACTCAGACATCTGTCCGAGAGGTATCTCTAAGATTGCTCTTATGTATCTTTTCTTTCGCTTCAAATTTGTTGTTTACTTGATAGTAGAATATCTCAAGGGCAAAATCACATTCAGGTCAGGTTATTTTGAAAGTTGCTTATCTTTGGACCTTTATGTTATATTCAGAAATCACAAGGGATCACTAATGTTACATTTTCTCTAATTATTAAGCAACACCATCGTGTATGAGTGTGTAGGTGTGGGTGGGTGGGTGGGTGTAGCTAGGTGTGTGTGTCACTATACGCTAACGTCGTGTTCACGTTATAGTTTGGAATGTCTTCCAATGCATCTTATGTTATTGACATACATGATCAGGTGCATTAAACTCTCTTTTTATAATTTGAATTTGCAGGTGTTCTTCATTGGAAAATTGTATCTGTTTATATCAATGGAACAGGTCAGGTGAGATTCTCTATTCGAACCCAAATTTAAAACGATGTGAAACATTTAGACCTTCTTAAGATTATAAATATGAACTTTAAAATCATCTTTTACTTATTTGTCATTTTAACAAATTGGTAAGGGAAGAATCTTGATGGAAGGCAACATAGTTGCAATTCTTGGGTTCGGTTCTGTAGTTCAGCAATGTATGGAAGCTGCAAACATACTTAAATCCTGCAATATTGATGTGACGGTCGAAGATGCACGGTTCTGCAAACCTTTGGATGCAAAGCTCATCAGAAGATTAGCTAAAGACATGAGATCCTAATTACAGTGGAGGAAGGTTCTATTGGAGGTTCTGGGTCTCATGTATCTCACTTCTTAAGCTTAAATGGTCTTCTAGATGGACCTCTAAAGGTAATTTTTCATCCTTCAATTTTTCAGGCTTAAAATGTTTTTTTTGGGTCTCAATTCTGATTCTATTTGGTACTTTTATGTAGTTAAGGGCAATGATCTTCCAGACAAATACATTGAACATACCCGCAAAGATCAGATTGAAGAGGCAAGGCTGTCTTCAAAGCATATTTTTTGTAAAACTGATTTTGTTTGATCTTGAGAGCTAAGATCTAGTTCCTAAAGGGTTAGAAAACCCAACAATTGGCATCAAAGCCGTGGTTGTGCGCTTGTTTTCAATTGAAATCAGTGGACTACGTAAATTGATACAAGTAGAGGAAAATTTTGACAATCATTTGAACCGTGGACTACATAAATTGGTTAATGGGTGTGTTCTTGGCAGATTCTAGTTGAAAATAAGGGGCATTTGGGTCTTTTCATGTTGTTAGTTGGGGTCTAGGTATGAAAGGCATCACGCCCATTTACTTCTGATTGTATTTTATTTCTAAGTAATTATGTGACTCCATTTCATTTGTTAGTGCCCAATTGTTTCTATTAGAGTTTGTTTAATAATGGAATTTCAATTTATAATATGAATTTTGAGTTGTTTAATTTAATTTGGAGCTTGTTTTGTGATTTTTTTTTTTTTTTTCTGATTTTTTTATTATTATTTTGTTTATTGTGATTGGTGAATTAGACGATCGTGTTATTGTTTGTTAAACCTCCAAATTCGATAGTCATACCATATGGATTTTTTTATATTTTTTTTAAAGATCATTCTCCAATAATTTGATAGTCCAAGGCCGTCAAAAAAAAAAATTCTACAAGCAAATATTTGATGGGAGGGTCCGTCAAATTTTGAGAAATTTGACGGGTTAAGACCGTCAAATATGTGCTTTTTTCACATAGTGATAGTTGCTATAGATGCATCAAACATCTCTTTACACGTAGCAAAATAAATAGGCACAATACATCAAAAGAGAAGCTAGTTTCATGTTATAGTATGGGCAGAATCCCAATCGACTACTTGCACGTTGCATATCATGAATAGTTTTACAAATTGAGAATGCCCTCAATGCATACAGCTACATGTGATTGGTTGACTTGGGATTTTGAAAAATCTCAAATTGACTTTCTTGTGAGAAAAATAATTATCACATAAAACACATCAAATCCCTAATTACCACAAAAGGCTCCAAATCAGTAATAATAATAATAATAAAAATTTTGTAGATGCATCAAACATCCTTGCATGCCTAGCAAAATAGATTGGCCACAACACATCAAAAGAGTGAAGGTAGTTTCATGTTGTAGTTAAGTGGGAGATGGTGACCTCCATTATAGGTTTCAATCCTGTCGATATAAGTTCGAAAGTGCAAATATCTCCTTCTTTTAAAGCATTTGCAATTGAAAAATCACGCCAACCACGAGCTATGTAAGTTCGACAACCATCGCTCCTCAAATTCACCTCCCAAGACCGTCCTTTATGATCTTTAAGGGTCATTATGCATGATTTGCCAAAAAGACCGTTGGATCTTGAAAACTTTTTGGGGATGTACTGCATCCACAAAACACAACCACATTAATCAAACACTAATGCATGCGAATTTGGTGAAGAAATGAGACTAGCAAGAACAGTGAAATAGCACTCTAATGACATTATCAACCAAAACTCATGATTAGAGTTCGATTAGATCCATATATGATCCAATTGATTCTCAGTTTTCAAAATTTAGATTCAAGTTAGATGTAAATCCAATCAGATACTTATTGGATTGGGTTCTTATCAAATCTCTATGTTTGGATCCAAATTTGATTTCAAAACAATTTTGAATTGGGATGCATCTAATAAGAGTTAGATGAAACACATATCAGATTTGATGTACATTGGTCCAAATGTGGACAACTAACTAATTGGACATGTTTCAAACATTGGAATGATTTTCTAATTGATTGATCTAGTACCATTGAATACAATACAATATTGGATCCCAAATCATCGACTCATGTAGTCAATCCCCATCCGACAAGGAGTCAAGAATGGTTTTTAACAAAATTTGTTGTGTCGACAGAAAAATGTGCTAAGCTGATAAACCAATGGCATGATGTTACATGTATCGAAAATATGTAAAATCCAAAAACTTAATCTCTTATCCATATTCGTCCGAAGTTTCGTATCCCGAGGAAAATTATCTATGATTATGTCAGAGGAGGGCGTCAGAAAATCATTATTCATTTCAATACACATGGTGTCATTCCATTGATCCATCAGCTTAATTAGCATCTCTATTTTCCATTTTAACAGTTTAAGTTAAATGACTAGAAAATTGCCAAAAAATATAGAAATAAAATACACAACACTTCACCAACCCAATTGTAAATTAACTCACCATGGCAGTCCGACTGAAGTTATGGCGCTTCATAGTGGCCGTAAACTGAGGAATGGTAATTGAACCTAAAAGATTAAATACATTAATAACACAAATTATCCCCAACAACATCCATATTAGGGCTGTCAACAGATGCTTATCAGTTCGGATACAATAATGTTCAAATCTGAATACAAAATTTTTATCTGATATTCGAATTCGAATGTTATAAAACTCTATCCGAATTCAAATCCAATTATCTTACCGGATATCAGATAATATCTGATTAGAATTCAAATAATTTGTATATAAAAAAAACATAATTTTTCCTTATCCAACTGATTTTTCATTATTAAAAAAAATTATTATATATTATATTATTTATATAAAAAAGTAATCAAATAAAATAATATATATCATATATTATTTCAAATTGGATATTATCGGATTCAAAATGTTAATATCCAAATCCGTATCCGATAATGATTCGAATATATAAAACTATCTGAATTCGAATCCGATATCCGAAATTTTCGGATAATATCTGATTTTTTTAATTAGAATTTTCGACTATCAATTGACACCCCTAATCCAAATGCATTTATGCATATAAAAAAAACTTTGGAATGACTTTCAATATTAAAGGTAGAGCTGTCAATGGGCTAGGTCTAGGCCCAGCTCATTGTGGATCAGGTTTGAGTAGTGTTACAAGGGCCACTATGTTACCAGGCCCATTATGTTATCAGGCAGGGCCAGATTCAACTTTTTGGACATAGGTATTTTTCTATTCGGCTCGGGCCAGGCTTGCCCATTGACAATCCTAAACTCCTCATTAAGGAAATACAAAGTAAACTTACGGCCAAAATTCTTCATAGATTGCTTTTTGTCTACTTGTTCTTGTTTCTCCTCCGTCTGATCTTCCTTTTTGGAATCCAACGGTGGATATACTCTCTCACATGCACTAGCATCAAACACCATGACATTGAACACCATTCCACCTTCATGTCTAAATACAAGAAAATCCCTTACATGTAGATCATGATCCCTGAAGAAATCACTCCATCCCTCTTGAAATTGAAACCCATTCACCTTCACACGCCATGCTTTACCATTACTTTTCAAGATGGCTTCTCCTTCACACTTCTCTTCATCTAAGTACTTGAGGAATCCATTAGGTATCGACTACAACCACAACATGGTAACTTTAGTTTAGTTGGTTTTACTACTACCTTTGAAATTTTATGGATTTTCCTCTTTTTTTGATATATTATTATATTTAGAAAAATATGTAAGATCAGAGATGAATTATGAATGATAAAGTCATCTTTCATGGGCCCATAGATCCCATCCTTTATATTATTTTTTATTGAGCCGTGATAATCTGACTACCCCACATGGCACATTCAATTGACTCTCCTGACGTGAAAAGTTCAGGAACTATAGATCTGTACGTCTTGTTATACACACTTTTATGGGGGAATGCAGTGCAAATCTACGCTTCTCAAACTTGTCACGTCAAGAGAGTCAATTGAGTGCCTATGTGAGGTAGTCAGATTATCACGATTCTTTTTTTTTTTTAATTATACAGTGAGTTAATAGTGTTCAATTACAAAATCTTTTATATATAAGTATTTTATAGGAACCGGACACTGTATGGATCATGAGTCTTTTTTTTATATTTAATTATCGAAAAATACCTTCAAATGTTTATTTTCAAGGTTTATTTAATGTAGCTAAATGTAGGGTTGCAACGTTTGCGGCTAGGAGGGTAAACCCAGGCTTAACCTAAGTCGTAGAACTCTCAATCCAACCATCGAGCTTGAGCTCATTAACCCAAGCTTAATTCGTGATTGAGCTTCTAAAATCAGGTTGAGCTCGGATTAGCCCAAGTTAACTGTTAACAGGTTGGGCTTTTAATCTTCAAAATTTTGTACTATTCTACATAAACACGTATAGCAATAGATTTAAATACAAAGAAAAATAAATAAAAAGGATAATTTTTCCTTAATTTTATAAATATATTTAGGAATAGATAATTAAAAAAATATTTATACGTTAATAATAGCATCAGGTTCGGGTTAAATTGGATTGTGCGAACCCTCAACCCGAATTCACTTCGAGTTGAAATATCCTAACTCAAACTCAACTCATTTTTCACATAACTCAGTCCAATCTCGCCCATCATTGTGCTAAGTTCGGATTAGCTTGCCCAAGTTGCAGCCCCAACCAAACATATGTCCTTAGCGCACATGTTAACAAACACTAATGATTTTTTATCTTAACCCGACCATATGACTCAAAAACTCACAAAGAAGCTCGGGATACACAACTACAGATGGCAGGTCGGTCGTGTATCCCAAATACCAAGGGACAGAAATATTGAAAATAAAATATCAAACTTTTTCAATGAAATAATGAAAGAGATTCTCAGGAGTCAGGAAGAGAGAGAGAGACTCACAAGTTGTGAAGAGGCTGATGAACCAGAACCAGAGAGTATGGGCTTAAAGAAATGGGGTTTGGTTGGTTGAAATTTTTTCTTCACCATTTTCTTCTTGTATTGTGCAAGAATATTCTCCCCACCTTACCTTTTTAGCTCAAAACAACACTGAGATTCTCTCCTTTAAGATTCTGTCCTGTGAGATTCTCTCTCTCTGACTCTTTCTCTCTCCCTCTCGCAAATCAAATGGCACCCATCATCCTCCTGGTTGATGTGAGATGAGAATGAATCAAAGCCATTTAGTAAGAGAGCACCGATATCAACACATTAAGTATTACTTATAACACACCAATCTAGGGTAACCATTGACTCAATTTCACAAGGATTGGTGTGTTGTAAGTACGAATGGTGTACCAATGGATTCTCTCCTTAATAATCGTGTCAAAACTCAAAGCCAGTGTTTTAAAAACCGAACAGACGGTCCAACCGGATCCGATCAGATTTTTCAAAATTTTCGGTCTGATTCATTAAGAACCGGAAGTCAATTGTGAACCGTCGATTTTTATATAATAACGGTTTAACGGATCAGACCGGCGTTTTTAACGAAGCATCGGTTCTTTCATTTGAAAGGACTCTTTAAATACAAGTCAAAGGCGGTTTCGTATCGGGAATTAGCTACAGATATTTAAAGAGTCCGTATAGAAACGATTAACTTGATAAGATTTCAAATCTAACAAAGGGTCTAGAGGAGGAACATGTTCTGAACCACAACTTACAACTGTGTAGAGGACGAAATTCCAAGACTGTTGAAAAATAATAAAACTTAGAATAATTTTAAATTTTAATTTTAAATTTTGAGATTTCGATATCCATCCATTTTCATTTTTGAATCAATCCCTTTTTTAGGATTTTATAAAAACTCAATATTCATTTTCTTAAGCATCATGTTAATCCTATATTTATTAAGATTTTTAATTAAAGTAAAGTACATAACTTTTTTTTAAGAATTTTAACTAAAGTACAATTATGAATATTTTTTATAGGCATTTTAGTCAAAAGAACATTAATCATTAAATTTCCAAATGTTTAGTGGATGTTTTTTTAAAATTTTTTATTAGTTTATCATATTTTATTTTTTTGGAATTATCATTAATTGCATTGTTTTTCTTTTTTTTTTAAGATTATATAAATATATATAATTTAATAAATAAAAGGATGATATTGAATCTCAATTGGACCTAAACCGACCAATTAAGCAGAATTTTTGTTAGATCATGGTTTCATGTTTAAAACATTGGTCAAAGCCACATATTGGAACATGATTAAATAGTTATTAAGACTCGACCGGTTGAGTTGTGTCAAGTTCAAATAATCGATAGGCACAATTCATGAACATGATGCGGTTATAAAGTGAAAAAAAAAAAAATCAATCAATCTTTAGAAGAGGTAATTTTTTGAACCTCTTTTCTTTTAAACCCATTAAATAGCAAAATAGTATTTGAGATACCTCTTATGTTTGATGATTAAATTGGATCTTATTCAGATTGGATTATACATAGGTCAACACGACACGTTAAGAACATAATAATTAAAATAGGTTGGTGACTCTAATTTGAACACGGCCTATTTAATAATTGGGTTAAAGGGACCAACACTATTATACCCACCCGAAATGGGTTGACTACTCAACGTTCATTTGTCTTTATATCCTCTTCTAATATTCCTATAGAGTTGAATGTGATTTTGCAAGAGACTTATACACTGTAATTAATTACGTGCATTTGCAACCCCATCCCATTTTTTGATGTATTTAAGGGGAGGCCCTAATCCTCTAGCTTTCTGATATAAAAAAAGGGTGAAACTTCACTTCAAAGCATTGATTGTGAGGCTAGAATTTCACTTTAATGATCATCAACTCGTAATGAGGAGAAAAGTTTGAAATTGCTTACATTTAACTTCAATGGAATATCCTTTTACATGAAGAGAACTATCTTTCAATCAATCGTTCCAATTTAGAGTTCTTGTTTTGACAATTTATAATTGTAACATGTTGATCGCTTGTTTTACATATTGCAATAGTATGGCCAATTCTTAGTAGGGGCGGATTTACAATGGAAGCACTTGCCCCCACAAGAATTTTCAAAAATCTATGAATTAGTGAGCTATTGCAACAAATTTTAGAAGTGGTCATAAAAAAATTTGTCACTATTGCCTCCACAAATTATTTTCCCACTCTTAGTTGTCCTCACAATTATGTTTTTTCACCTAGTTATTCCCATACAAAAAATTCTACTCTTAGTTGTCCCTACATGAGAAAAATCTTAGCTCTACCATGATCCTTCGCCTTGCGATAATCATTTCAAATGAGGCTCATCTTGTGAGATCCTTTTCACTTATTTTACGGGCATTCACAATCTTTTATCAAAGCCTGTACTTTTATTAAGCTCCACATAACTACTACTAGAGGGTAAGATAGGCAATGAGTCGTGTTATATTGTGTTCATGTCATTTAAAGTAAGGGTATTCTGAAAATTCTCAAAACTAGAATCCGACCCATTACTAATCATGTCAAAATTTTAGAACTACTAGTTTTAGATATTACACTGGCATGCCCAATCTTTACCCTAGCATTAGTCATTTTGGAAGGAACTCCTTATGAGCCCCACCTACTTATTAAATAAGTAACACAATACGAACCGAGCAATCCATTTCATAAATATGTTGGATTGTATCATGTTTAAGTTGACATGCATAACTCATGAACACGATATCATTGTAATCTTTTGTATCTTGTTTATAAATTTCTATCGAAAAAGATATATTATGTTTTCATCACTAAAAATAAAATATCATTACTAAAATAAATTGTACAACATAAATCAAAATGCCCCAAACTATCATCAACATAAATCAAATATCATAAAACATAAATCATGTTCAAAATTTTAGAGGGTTATATGCTGGTCAGCATGATTGCCATGAAAACATTAGAATCAACCCAAACCGATTAACTTCATGTTTATTTCACAAGTCGTATTTGCGTATCATGTTAAGAATTTTCACCCCTATCAGAGGGTTGGGATTTTGATTACAAGAACCTCTTCGTGATTAGTGGGAAAGCTTTCGAGGTGATCCCAAACCTTTTTCTTATGGAGATGGATTTAGTGCGGGACACACGAATTACCTTGCCATTGAACACAAAGACGTGACTTGATTCTAGAGTAGCATGCGTGTCAGCACTCAGTACTCAGTACATCATAAGCTACCATATTTTATTTTATTTTTAAGGTAAAACTACCATATTTCCAGTCCCTATAAACTTTGTAAAGGATAAGACTCACAATTGTCGAACACTTATAATCTAACTCTAGGAAAGGCTAGGGCGTCTAGTCTACTCACCAAAAGCTTATTCAAAGCAGACAAATCCACTGTTTTGGAAATGAGAGAGAGAGTAGTTTAATGTTACAACAAGCATTGTAATCATACACAATTACAAGAAGATCAGAAGATGATCGACATCATGCGACCAAGATACCCATTTTGATAAGAGTCAGACTAGCCTGACTAACGTAGTAAGATTTAAAATCTTAATAAAAGTAGTTGGGCCAACATGAATTTACCACATTGGCAATTCAAGACTAGAACCCTCTATATTAATTTACAAGAAAATTCATATTCAAAAATAAAAAAAATATTATTAGACTTGATCTAAGATGTTGAAAATGGATGGCGACCAACTCCAAGATTTAAAATTAAAATTCAACTATGAAATTAAATTTTGAATTCTTTTTAGAATTTTGTCCTCTATCTCTTTGTGGCATCGGATCATGTTTTTGAATGTCATTAAAAGTTTTCTTTCTTAGTAATGAAAATGTTTTTCCTTTCATAAAAACAAATAAGTAGAGCAATTGACGTGGCAATTGCACAGTATCCTAGATTTTTTTCAACCATACATAGTTTGCATCCATTTTAAAGTGTCATTTTATCATTAGTCAAATAAATATCATACATAACTTACCATAATTAGCTTACCATGCCAAGTTAAAAAAGCTTAAACCGTTTATGATATTCAGAACTTTTCTCAGATCCATAACCTCAATATTCCACAACACCACAGCGAGTGTAATTTTATTTAGCAGCCTAGTGAGAAATAGAGACCTCTAATACAGGTTTCGACCTAGTTGATATTAGCTTGAAAGTGCAAAGATCTCCTTTTTCTAAGTTGTTTGCATCTGAAAAATCACGCCAACCACCTCTAATGTAAACTCGACCATCAGCTTTCTTACGCCTCACCACCTCCCATGATCGGCCATCTTGATCTTTAAGGGTCATTATGCAGCATTTGTCTTCGAGATTAGTAGCTCTCACAAATTTCTTCGGAATGAGCTGTATCCATGCAATAATATTATTTATCAAGAGTATATTAACGCTTTCTTATAATATTAAGTTAGCTAAAAGTCTTTTGACAATATTATGCAACAAAAATAGTCATTGTAGGCAAATTTGGCTAAGAAAAGAGGAGTGAGATCAACTAATGAGCACTGTGATAATTTCAATAATAATTATCGGATTTTAATTCAATCCAATATACATTACGTGAAAAAAGGGATAAATATTCAATGTCTGTCCAATTGGCGAAATCGAAGGATCTTATTGTCGAATTTACCCCTCTTTTTCAAGTAGTGCTACTTTATTGGATTGACTCTCATCCAGAGCTCAATCCAAATACTTATTGAATTGGATCCTATCCTATAATCGGATCCCGACTTATGGACTCATTTTCCAATCTAAAATTTAGTTAAGATCAATGGTAGTTTAACTTTGTGTTGTTAAATGGTGTCCTAAAAAATATGGGTTTTTTTCATTGGTACACATTAAGGTGCAATGACTACACTTTTTGGAAATTGGAAGTTAAGGGTATTTTCGTAAAAAACTAATTATTTAAGGGCATTTTCCATGTAAAATCCAATTTCCAAAGTGTATTTGTTGTACACTTCATAATTAGCTCCACAAATAAAACAAGCATAAACTCACCATGATAGATTCTTTCAAGTGATATGACTTGACAGTCGTAGTAAACTGAGGATGTTCGGATGGGGATAAGTTGGACTCTTCAACCCGCATAACTTTAGGGGCAAATATTGAACCTAACAGACCACATTAATTAAACAAATTACCATAAATGAAAAAAAACATCATCATGGATAATTAGGGCTATCCATGGAACGGGTTCTGAAAGGATCCATCGAAGTCTATTTGAGACCAATCCAATAAAGATTGGATTGGATATTTATTGATCTCAATATTAGGATCCAAACCCAATCCAATAACAATAAAATTCGATCAGATCAAACCCGATATGGTATACAATCCAAACAAACTTCATGCATAAAACAAGATAGATAATATAATTTATATATTTTATTGCATTTTATAAGTTTTGACATAATTGATCTAGAATTGATCAAATAGGTTATTGGATCGAAACATTATCAAATCATATTCTTATCAGAATCCAAATACTTGATCAAGATCTGAAATTATCAGATAAAAATGGATCTGATCGAATCCATTGGTTTTGCCATGACTACGCTATATACATTGGAGATACTTTTAACAAGCACTAAATGCATAGAAAGTTTGAGATTTTTTTTTACGTACAGAAAAATCAATTTGGGATTTCACAGAATCTTAGATTGATCAATCTCACGATTTCGCATGTATTGAGAGCTTCCTTAACGTGTGTATTTTTATAAATCGAGGATGCCCTCAATACATGTGACATTATGCAATTGATCAATCTAATTTTTTTTGAAATTTTGAAATTACTTTTATGTGCGCAAAAAAATTCTCTACCGAACTTACTCTCAAAATTCTTCTTACATTGCTTCTTGCTTACTCGTTCTTCTTCAATCTTTGCAATTTGATCATTCATTTTGGAATCCGATGGTGGATATTCTCTCTCACATGCACTAACATCAAACAGTTTGACATTGAACACCATTCCACCTTCATGTCTAAACACAAGTAAATCCCTGACATGTAGATTATGATCCCTGACGAAATCATTCCATCCCTCCTGAAATCGAAACCCATTCACCTTCACACGCCATGATTTCCCATTAGTACTTCTATTACTCCTCAAGATGGCTTCTCCTTCACACTTCTCTCCATCTAAGTACTTTAGGAATCCCTTGGGTATGGACTGCACCCGAAAAAAAAATATCTTTTCAACATGTATGTATGTATGCATGTGTGATTATGTGTCATGGAGAGAAAAAGGGTTACAGTCTAATTAATTGGTTAGGCATAGCAGCCCATCATGTGTTCTCCCTACACTAGGTTAGTCTGATATTTTTTTTTATAACCCATCTTCCTCTAACTGTTATGTTTGGTTGTTAGACCTTCTAGAATTATAGTTGGCATCTCTCTTCCTTTACTGTGTCTTATTACAAGTAGAGTGGCATTCATGTCTGTGTAGACTCTTGAGCACCTTTCATGTCTTTTGAAGGAGATAATGGCGAACTAAAAAGATGGTTCATCATTCAGATATGAAGTAGCTAGGTGAACCCACCTCCATTAGGATTTGATACTCCCAAAGATTTTCAAAGAAAAAAAATGTCATTTAAGGAGTGAACAACTGTAGGGAAAACGTTTTATTGGAGAAATCAATTTCTTTAAAATAAAATTTCGAAAAATTTATTCTTTCAGAAAATATTTGATGGTGTTTGCTTGTACTTAGGAAAATGTAAAAAAAAAAAAAATTTAAGTTGGTTTCTAGTTTTGGCAGTAGGGTAATTGTGAGAAAATAACATTAGGGTTTTCTAACCCTGACTAGAAAATCATTTCCCTAAGGGGTTGTTTTGGATAATAATTTCTTGTCGAGGTAAAAAATTAAAATCATTTCGAAGGGATTTCTTTGCCATTTGTGAAAGAATACGCCATTGTGCTAACTCCTAAGGTTTTTAACTTTTAAACCTCTCGTAATATGAGTTATCCCTCCGTGTTTTGGTACAAATTTGGATGTAAAGAACATACCCTATACACTAAGGTCTCAGAGCACCTCCAATGAGTCTTCCAAACAAGTGCTGTTTTGGAGTGCAGGATCAACCAGAGGGATCTCCAATGCTATCTTCCAAAACGTCATCCATATTGGAATTTCAAGTTTTCGAACTCCAAATGGAAGATAGGTAAAGTTGCTCCAATTTTTTTTTTCTCAAAAAGATTTCACATCCCAATTGCTATTTTGGAGTGTCATTTTGGAATCTTAAGTCTCCAATACAGTTAGCCATCTCAACTTCATTTTGGATTGAATTAAAAATATTAAAAAAATTTATTATAAAATATTTTTGAAGATATGATTGAAGTGCAAACCCCTTGAATATTTAATTTTTTTTTTGATAATATGACGTAATTTTTTGCTAACACCCATGACGCCCCTTTCTCTCTCTTGCCCATAGTGAAAAAAAGAAAACTTTTTTATCTACTCATCTTGCGACATTCAAAAACATGATCCAATGCAATAGAGTTGTAGAGGACAAAATTATATGAACTTTAAAAAAAATTAAAAAAATAATTATTTTTTGCTATTGAATTAAAAAAAAAATTTATTTTTCACCATTGAATTTTATTTTTAAATTTGGGTGCTCGTTGACTGTCCATTGTCAACACCATGGGACATATGTAAAAACAATAGTTTTTCAAAATATGGGTTAGAGGTTTTGGATTGAGCTGATTTTTTGCAAGGATAGTCACTATGATGAGATCATCCTCACAAAAAATCAACTCAATCTGAAACTTCTAAATCCATCAAAAGTGATTTACAAATTATTGGCAAAAATTGATAAAAAAAAAATCAACGATCCACATTTTAAATCACTTTTAATGGGGTTAGAAGTTTTAGATTTGACTGATTTTTTTTTTCTTCGAATGATCTTCCTATCATAGAGATCATCCACACAAAAAATCAGTTCAATCCCAAACTTCTAACCTATTTTTTGAAAATTTATTAATGTTACATTGTTTTTACATATGTTCTTTGATCCATTCCCATATATATATATATGGGTCCCGTTCGACACCCAACCATTTACCCAATAATTTGCCCAACATGTTTTGTCCTACATGAGTTAGAAGTTTTAGAATAGGCTAATTTTTGGTGAGGATGATCTCTATGATGAAGAGATCATCCTCACCAAAAATCAGCACATTCCAAAACTTCTA
This sequence comes from Akebia trifoliata, assembly GCF_017979445.1. Lineage (NCBI taxonomy): Eukaryota > Viridiplantae > Streptophyta > Magnoliopsida > Ranunculales > Lardizabalaceae > Akebia > Akebia trifoliata. Next base: position 2,790,221 of record NC_141375.1, on the reverse strand, counting down.
ATCCCATCACAAATGATTTACAAAAAATGGACGGTCGATAATTTTTCAACTTGTAAACATAGGGTTATAAGTTTTGGAATAAGCTGATTTTTGGTGAGGATGATCTTCTAACCGTAGAGATCATCGTCACCAAAAATCATCATCACCAAAAATCAGCCCATTTCAAAACTTCTAACCCATGTAGGACAAAATATGTTGTGCAAATGATTGGGTAAATGGTTGGGTGTTGAACATTTATATATATATATATATGAACAGCGTTCCTAAGACTCATATTGGGACTCACATTACGACACACCGTTTTGTCTTATATGGGCAAAAATATTTGGAATGGGCTGATTTTTTGTGAGGATGATCTCTATGGTGAGGAGATCATCCTTGCCAAAAATCAGCTCATTATGAAACCTCTAGACCGTCCAATTTTTGTTGAAAAATTATAGACCGTCCAATTTTTGTAAATCAATTTTGATGGGGTTAGAAGTTTTGGAATGGGATGATTTTTTGCCAGGATGATCCCCTCATCACAGAGATCATCCTCACAAAAAATCAGCTCATTCCAAACATTTTTGCCCATATAAGACAAAACGGTGTGTCGCAATGTGAGTCGCAATATGAGTCTTAAGAACGTGACCCTATATTTATATATATAGAATATGAATATTTTCATGAAATATACAAGGCTGTATTGTTGGATTGTAAATGTGATAATCAATGTGGGCCTAACAACCTTTTTTCAAGATTTGAAATCTAAAAAAATAAATATATGGGTAGCGGGCAAGAGAGAGAAACTCTCTCTATTGTTGATGTCATTTGTGCCACATGTCAAATGTTTGTTGAGCTGTGAGCAAACACGTCAACTAGTGTCAAGGGTGTGCACCAAAACCACGTTATATTATCAGCACTCTATTTAAAATGGTGGTCAATAACACTCTCCTTCTCCATTAAAGAATATCATTTTGGAGTTTCCCCATGGAGTTGCTCTTATATGAATGATTAATTTCAAATGAATGAAATACCTCATCTTCAATCTTTTTTTATTTTGTTATAATTAGAGATAACTTCTCAAATGCACTCACTTCAACCTCTAATTGAGTTTCTCCTCAAAACCGGTCATCTTCAATTATTGGGTAAATAAGATGTTTTTCCATCTTATTCATGTTCAAATCTCAAAAACGATATATGATTTTTGGATAAGTAAATAGGTTGATTTTTGTGTAGAAAATTCTAGAATTTTCTACAATGCGTTGAAGACGATGGATTGAAGATCGAAATTGAATAAGTTTAAAATACTTTGGCGTCCACGAGTTAATACACATAGTTTCTAATACAAAACCTAGATCAATGAATATATTATCTCTCTTAAAATGAAGAGGTATCTCTAATATTGACCAAAATCTAGGTGGCATTTTTAAATTACATTAAAAAAAAATATATACTAACCCTACTATTTTAATAATAAAATATTTTCAAGATGTCATTGCTGGATGAAGTAGCGACAAGTTTTTAAGAAAGATTTTTTTACCCCTTTTAGACATAAAAGCTCTTTAACCCCACCATTTTTTTAAATGCTATTGGCACACCACCATTTTTTTAAATGCTATTGGCACACCAACTTTTAACACACACCGTATTAGAGATACCTGCTATGTCTACATCACCCACATTCACAATCTAACATTAGTATTTTTTCTTTTAATGAAATTTAGAAATGCCCTCTCGATTTTGATCAATATTAGATATACCCCTCTTTGTTTTAAGATAGATAATACGTTCATTGATCTAGGTTTTGTTTTAGAAATTAATTTAAACTGATCTAAATACCATTCTCTTCAACCTCATATCTACATTTTGTTAACATTAATTTAGACTAAAGTATTTTAAACCTATTAAATCTCAGTCTTCAATCTATCGTCTTCAATGTATTGTAGAAAATTGCAAATTTTAGATGCATGACCCCTCACATTTTATTGAATATTAGAGACACCCCCTATGTTTTGAAACTATGACATGCATCCCTTGACCTCAGTCTTCTAAATAGACCAAGAAGAAAAGATTCAAGTGCCCTCCATCATCTTTAACCTCTAACAAAAATTCAAGTTCTTCTCAAAACTAGTCATCTTCAAGTTTTTCAACCTCCATAATATAGATACCCAACTTTATCGCCAATTCATCATTTTCAACCTAGGACTAACCCTTTACAAGTAACCCTGGATGTTTTTTTACCCAAAATCCCATCATTTTCAATTTCCCCAAAATTGTTATTTGTTTTTTTAATCCATCATTTTCTACCTTGCCTCCTAGGAAATCCTAAATTTTTCCACTAAAAAATTTCATTATTTTTATACTTCCTTAAAAAATTGTATCTTGCCTTGAGATTTAAAGGCTGAAGATTTGAAGTAGATAAAATCCTAAAATAGATGACGACTAAAATTTTTAAACAAAAGGTTGAAGATGACTGATATTTTTAGAAGAAAAATCTGGGTTCTTGAGTATAAGTTGAAGATGAGAGCATTTGAGTTATTTCCCCTTATTTTAGGTAGAAGACTGAGGTCAAGGTATGCGTGTCATCAATTTCAAAACATAGGGGGTATCACTAATATTCTGCCAAATGTAGGGGTGCATATCTAAATCACCCTTAAATTAAATGGTTGTTTATCATATGAATTAGTGTGTTATAAGTAAAATTTGGTCTGGTAATAGAAGCTCTTTTTCTTGTTTTTCACATTTTCTTCTAAAATAAACTAAGAGGTTGGACTATGGGGATCTATACATTTTTTTTTTTTTTGAGAAATTTCTCCTTTACCCCTCAACAAGTTCTTTAATTGCCATCTCTAGTGTTAGAAACCATCAAAACTTCAAGATCAACAGTCCCTAAATTAAAGAAGAAGATGAACATTCTATGTAAGAAACCCCATTTTTTTGGAAAATCTAACATCATGAACCCAATCAAGGACTTGACCGAGTTACCAAGTAGACTTCTAATGAGTCTCAGTACCGAGTCAACTCCAAAACAATCGAGTTTCGAGTCTACCCAAATAAGTCTAAAACTATTGTCAAGAAGAACAAAATATGAAAACAAGAAAAGTAGAGAGAGAGAGGGAGAGAGTCTCACAAGTTGTGTAAAAGATGACTCAGAGAGTATGGGCCTGAAGAAGTGGTAGGGTTTGGTAGGTTGCATTCTTCTTGTGTTCTCCTGCTCTGTGGAAGACTGCACTCCAATTTTTATGTTCTAAAACTCTGAAGTGTTCTTTATTCTCTATATATTCTTTTGTCTTTTTCTGGACTTTTTGGACTGCAAGACAAACTTTTTTTAAACTTATGGATGATTTAGGCATTCCCCTCTACGTTTGGGTTTATATTTGAGATACCTCCATCTGATTTCAAACTGAAATTATGCTACCATTGACCTTGGTCTTCTCTTGTAAAATATTACTGAGTGACCTAAATGCCCTCATCTTCAAAATATAGCCAAAATAAAATATAAAAAATCTTGTTTTTAATCCAAAAATCCATATCTCTAGCTATCTAAACCAAAATATGATAAATTTGTTTTGACCCACTCAACCATACCTTGCATTTTTCTTTATAGAAGACCCATGATTTTTCTACCACAAATCCTATCTCTTTTTTTACTTCCATTAAATTCCTATCTTGCCTCGAGACTTGTAGGTCGAGGAAAATAGAAAATTAAGGTTCAAGAAGACTGGTTTTAAGATTATAGATCAGAGTTGGAGGATATATGGGTCTAGAAAAAATTATGGGATTTTGTTTACAGGTTGAAGATGAGGGTATTCAAGTCATTTTATTATAAATATATTTCAGGAGATTGAGTTCAAGGGTGGTTGTCATTAGTTTGAAATTATAGAGGTATTTCAAATATTATCCAAAACATGGAGGGCTATATCAGAAAAATCCTTTACTTATTTCTCGGTTTCCGTACGCTCATGGCAGGGCTGGACAGTGAATATTCTGAGTCATCATCCTTTGAGGATTCTCTCTCTCTCTCTCTCTCTCTAAGGAGACCGCTCCCTTTGGATGTCAATTGGGCCTGCTAATCCAGCCCAGCCCATCCCAAAAATAAAGGTAGAGCCTTCATCTTGGCCCACAAAATTATATAAGAGAGACTTACCGGTCAGAATTATCTGTTTCATTTTTATAAAAATAAAATAAAAAATCCCTTTATTTATTAAGTTTGTTACTCTAAAAACTTTTCTTTCCAAACAAGACTTGCCTCACTAACTTAGTAAGATGTCATGAATTGCTGTGCCCACATGAATTATCACATTGCCAATCCAACATAACACAAGCATTCTAGATTTCATGAAAAAAATTAGATTCAAGAATAAAAAATTCAAAAAATATATATTCCTTTTGGAATTTGATTCATGATGTTGAAAATGGATGACTACCGAACTCCCAAATTTAAAATTAAAATTTAAATGTGAAAATTAATTATTTTATTTGAAAAAAAAATTTTAATTTTTAAAATTCTATCTTGTACAACCCTATGACATCAAATCATGGTTTTACATGCAACAAATTGATGCAGTGAGAAAACTTTTCTTACTAACTTAGTGAGGAAAGTGTTTTTCTTTCTTAACAAAACATAGAGTTGGAAAACACCTTTTATAAAGATTAAATACCTAAACCATCCTCTATTTATTTTATTTTTTTTTAAGAAAATAGATATTTAACTATTTACAATGATGTGGATCCCACTTCAAGGTTTATTGAGTAATAAACTTGTAAACTAAGGGAGTATTTTAATAATTTTGCAACCAATAGGTCTCCTAGAAAATCTTTTATATAACCAACCAAATAGGCTCTAGATTTGAGGAACTATAGTGAAACCTTATAGATCTACACACTCTCATATTTGATTATCGATTTATCGAAGATTTTCACTAAAGGCAATCGATTTCTCCTTTATTTATATCATTTTTTAAATAATTTATATATTCTTATAATCTTAATACGTTTCTCATTCATAGTTATCTAAATGAAAAATGGTAGCAATTTTTTTATTTTTTTTTTCACGGAATTTTTAAGGTTTTATTTATAAAATTTACCCAACGTCAAACCTCGATGTTAGAATGTATTATAGAGTCAAGGCTCAACGGTACCTATTGTCGAGATTCAACGTTGTAAACATTTTTCACTTACAAAAACTTATGTTAGACAACTTCGTCAAGATTTGACAATAGGTAACATTGAGTCTCGACACTATAATGCATGCCAGCATTGAGGTTCGACATTGGATAAATTTTATGAACAAAATTGTAAAAATTTCACGAAATCAATTATTTTCCACCATTTTTCATATTTATAACTATGAACTACAAACATATCAAGATTATAATAATATATAAATAATTTAAAAAAAAATGAAAGAAATAAAAGAGAGCTACAATGTTTATTATTGTTCTTCAAGTCTATAATTTTTTTGGTGAACTCTATTGACTGCTTGATACGTTTTGGTTGAAAGAACAAATCTCTCTCTCTCTCTCTATTTTGATGGTATAAAATGTTGAGAGGGAGGACCTTAAAATTTAGAAAGTTATTTTTAAGGGTTTAATAAAGAAATTGTAGGTAAGGGTATTATTGTCCAAAAATATGAGTAAATGTAGCACATATCCCTATTTTGAGTTAAAAAAGAAATGGCCTTCTTTTGCCATTGCCCTCAACCTATGAAATTTTTGTGCTAAATGTTCTTATAAATAATTTAACAATTTTGAAAGATTTATAGATAAATATTATAATGTTTTAGAAGCTTATTTGCGTGGCTTCTAGTGATTTAACAGCTTAACACACCAGCTTTAAACCGGCAAATCCTGGTTCAACTTTCATCCGTACCTATAATACCCCTGCGCGTATTTTTGTGAAATTTGAGTTAGCCATCAACTTCTAACCGATTAATCGACCCTTGACCTATCTTCTCCGTTAGAAAATAGTAAAATGACCTAAATACCCTTACTTTTAATCTATAATTTGTTTCTTCTCAAAATCAAGAAAAACATTATAGATCTCTTTAAAAAAGGAGTTAAACACAAAAATAAGTTGAAAAATAATTTTTATTTTGGAGAAAGAATGGTTTCCAATCCCACACTCTTGGGAAAACGATTTTCCAACCTCTGATGTTATTCTCTCAAAGTTAATCCCAACCCTGAAATAAGAAATAATAGATTTCAAACTCTACTCGACTTGACTTCCATCGAGTTGAGTCGAGTCAACAACCAGCAAATCAATTTAAATGAGTCAAATTAATTTATTTTAAATATATATTTATTAAAAAAAATTGTATTTTAAAAATAAATAAATTATTCAATTGTTGTTCTCTATAAAATTTTATATATAGTCAGATAACTTGACCGAATTTTTATAGTGACTCGATGGTTGACTGAGAGAAAAGATCCAACGCTGCCCAGATGTGTGCTACATGGGAAGCTCAGTAGGTTCACTCGGGTATGGATAGGCCGAGTGAGCTGAGTGGTTGCCCATCCCTAAGCAAGGAGGGCAAACCAAAGCAGCAAAGCAGAACGAGAGCTCAAATTAAAAAAGAATTCCAACAATCTCGGAGTGATTGATCATATCAATCAGGTACTCTCTATATATTACGCAAACGTTAAATTTGAAAAAAAAAATCATTATTTTTTAAAAATTTTAATGTTTGAGGTAAGAAAATTGCTTTTGCTTTTCAAGAGGGTACATGATTAGATTAGAGAAGGTTAGCATAACAAACATAGTTAGATTTGAAATCTTATTAAGGGTTGTTGGGCCCACATGAAATATTAAATATACAATCCAAGGTGTTGAAAATGGATGGTTAACTAAACTCCCAAATTTAAAGCTAAAATTCAACATTGAAAATTAATTTTTAAATTTTGAAACATTATTTTCTAAGATTTTAGAATTTTGTCCTCTATAACCTGAGGCATCAGGTCATGTTTTTGGATGTCACAATTTTTTATGCAGATAGGATCCAAATTTGTTTAGTGACAAATACGCTGGGTAACATAAAATAAGGTTCCCTTGGAGTTGTCAGAATGGAGTTTTTGCAATAAAAGGGCAATAGTTAGGTTTGCCAACTAAATCTCTATAATACATATTAGTAAAACACTTTCCTTATTTAATAAGATTTTGAATCTTACTAACATGTTGTTGAACTTAAATGGATTATCAAATTGGCAATCCAACACCACATAACAGTGGTAATTAATGGAAAAACAAAGATTCAATAATAATAATAATTGAATCTCCTCCCACACCTCATCACATGCCGCATAAGTCATCATTCAAGGTATTAATGCATGAGATATCTCCATTTTGGGCTTGATTCAGGTTTAAAAAAATTTGGGCTTAGTTCAACATTTTGAAAAATGGACGGTTATTGAACTCCTAAATTTAAATTTTAAGTTTATCAGTGAAAGATAACCATTTAAGTTTTTTTTTTTTTTTCAAAATTCACACACTACTAGAAAAAAAAAAGACTTTAGACATCACTTTTTTAATAATGTCAATAAGACAAAAGTGATGTCTATTATTCAAATGAAAAAGTGTATGTAAAAGATGACACCACTTTTTCCAAAAATGATATTTAAAGATCAAACATAAATTGATGTCTAAAGTTTTACACTTTTTTGCATGATCTCTTCACTTGTGAAAGCAAAAAATGCACTATAAATTGAAATTTTGATGTTTATTTTAACAAAAGTGATGTCTAAAGTCTTTTTCTAATAGTAATAGAATTTTATCATCTGCATCCCTGTGGCATACTATTATGTTTTTGGGTGCCACAAGGTGATCAGCTCAACCACAACTAAGATTTCAAAAGGAGGGCTTGGATTTCCACGAGACCTTTGCACAGGTGGCCAAACTAGTAATTGTTGGGGTTCTTCTTGTTATTGCGTCTATTAAGAATTTGCATTTGCATCAAATTGATGTTAATAATGTTTTTTTCCTTCATGGGGATCTTCATGAAGATGTCTACATGCACATTCCACTTGGTTTTCATCAACATGGGGAGACTCAAGTTTGCAAGCTTAACAAAACACTATACGCCATTAAACAGGCTTCTCATCAGTGGTTTGCAAAGTTTTCTTCACTTCTAGATGAGGGATTTATTCAGTCTAAAGTGGATTGTTTTCTTTTTACCCCAATATCTTCCAATACTTTCATTGCCGTTTCTGATATATATGTTGACGATGTAAACATTGCAGGAAATAATTTCAATGCCATTGTCTCTCTTAAAAAGTTTCTTCATAACTGATTCAACCTGAAAGATCTTGGCCCCCTCAAATATTTTTTAGGATTAGAGGTTACTCGTTCTAAGTGTGGTATATATTTTTCTCAAAGACAGTACAATCCTGAAATTTTAGAAGACACTGGTTTTCTTGGTTCTCGACCTGTTATGTTTCCCATGGAACAGAATATCTAACTAAATTCTACTGACGGTGATCTCTTACCTGACCCATCAATTTATCACCGCTTAATTGGACGCTTGATTTACCTCACCATAACTCGCCCTGACATCGTCTTGTCTGTTCAAGCTCTTAGTCAATACATATATAAACCGAGACAAGCTCACTTGGATGCAGTTCACCGTTTGCTTCACTACATCAAGCAATCCCCTGGTGAAGGAATTCTTCTTTATTTCTCCAATTAAATGCATTTTGTGATTTTGATGGGCAAGTTATCTAGAAATGCGTCGATCTGTTGTAGGTTATTGTATTCTCTTAGGAATACATGTTATGACTAACATGTTGTGAGGTAACATGACCCCTTCAATTACTTTAAGATTTACAGATCTTACATCCTCAATCGGCGCTAATGTTCTGTGATAACAAAGCTTCCCTCCACACATCACTGCTAATCCAATTTTTCACGAGCACACCAAGCATATAGAAATCGATTGGAATATAATTTGTGAAAAGCAACTTGGTGGTCTCATTCATACGCATATATACATACAAAGGATCAGCCAACTGATGTTTTCACTAAACCACTATTTGTTTCTAATTTTAGAAAGCTCGTTCACTAGTTGGGTGTTTATGACCTTCATACCCCAACTTGAGGGGGAGTATTAGGAAACACATCTTCTGGACGTATATTCTCCAATTGTACAGATTTTATAATACTTGTAACTTACCTTTTATCATTCATCTTTCTTTTATTTATTTCTTGTGATCAAGACCCAAGATTGAGAACTCTTGTGCATATATGTACTTGTTTTTCTCAATGAAAAGGATAAGAGAAAAACATTTCAATTTCAGTTTCTCTTTTCAGTGTTCTTTTTGGAACCCAAGTATTTCTTGCAAAACGATTTTCAAATGTTAACCTTTGTAAATATGATTTAGAAAAGGCCAATTATTGAAATTGTTTGAACTAATGTTATAATGTTTTTTAATGTTGGGAAAATAATTTGAGCCAAACCTTTGTAACGGTTGAATAGTGTGTTTTAATCTATAAGTGGGGTGTGAAAAATAATATGGGATGTAATTAGTAAAAGTTGGGGTGCCAATAGCAGCTCTTCTTCTGTTATAATTAAAAGGGAAAATTATACTTTGACCCTTGTAGTTTGTAATAATTCCATATTAATTAAGGGGGTTAAAATTCAAATGTTATTTTACTATTTTACCCTCTCATTTTATATATATATATATATATATATATATATATTTTTTTTTTTTTTTTTTTTTTTTTCCTTAAAAAATAAATTTTAAAACAACTAAAAATGCACCCACTTTCGCACTCTTGCGTATGAACCCATTTTTTCATATGGATATTTTTTATATCAAAAGGTAAATATTTTAAAAAGGGTAAAAAGATCTTTACAAGGGGTAAATTCTCAAATAATTATCGAAAATTTTAAAAATACCTAAATTGTAAATGTGTTGACATGACTACCATGTAATGTTGAAAAAATTAACGTTATCAAATTGTCTACATTAAGACTATATAATAAAATTGTAAATCTTAATAATAGAAATACAGAAACTTTTTGTAATTATTTGAGAATTTACCTGTTTATAAAATAAAAATCATTTTTTACTCTTTGGGTTGATAACAAGTAGATAGAATGGGATATGCGTATCCGTTAGAAAACTATAAAGGAGGTAAGTGTAATTGTCAAAACATTAAGGGATCGACAGAGAATCATGCCAAACCACAAGGGATGGAAATGTAATTTACAATAATTAAAAATGTTGAACTCTAGTCATTTTATTTGGCTTGAACCGATTGAATAAGAGTCCAACTAGCCTTTTTTCCACACTATGGTAGCAAGGCTAGTTGCATAAAACAAGTCCTTGAGATTTGTAATAAATCTCAAAGTCATATTTCACTCATCTCAACGTCCTTTTACAATGGATGAACCTTAGTAAGACTAAGACCTTTTTCCTCACTATCATAGTAAGGAAAGGGTTTCTCATGTCCCACATAAATCTGCCCATTGATAGTCCTAGAGATGTGCTAAGAGATGAACTTTGACTGTGCTTGGATTGAGAGAAGTGGTGAAAAGAGAAAATAAGAGAAACTCAATTTCTCTCCACTATGTTTAGATTGACAAGAGAGAACTTGGGACAACTTTAAAATTTTATAATATCTTAAAAGAGATTTAGGGGCAAAGTTGGTATTATAAAATATTTTAAAAGACTTTCTCTCAATTTCTCTCCTTTTCTCTCCACTCTCCCCACTTAACGATTCAAATAAGAGACATGGAAAGAAACTCATTTATTTTTTCATCTCTTCTCTTCTCTCCATTTCTTTCAATCCAAACACAGCCTTAAAAAAATCACATTCATCCAATATGCATGATTTCTTGAATATTACATGACAATCTCATCTATAGAGAATTATCTAAACTAATACCACATAGAAGTGCCTTCAACCGGACAAATTCACTTACAATGGAAGTCATGGATCAATATTAAAGTTGCAATAGATCTTGCAAGCATCAAAATCTAAAGAGACCGTACAACTCTCTGAATTATCAAAAAATCCCTAAAATCAAACTTGGACCAACACATTTTATTAGAACCCATTGATCGAGATAGACCTCATATGCTTTGAGTTTGGATTTTTACAGATAAAACTCGTGATCTAAACAAAATCAAGTGATCCACATATTAAATGTTGGGCCCTACACCCAAATGGATCTATCAACAACACATTGTTTTTTTTTTTTTCTTTTCCAACCCACAAAAGCGCGCAAGCCTATTGTCGACCTTCTACCAATATTGAACACACCAAGTTCAATCAGCATCAGAAATATATAAATTACCAATCCTAGGCATTGATATCCCTCAATGTCACAATAATGTACAGTGTCAGGGGGAATGCATAAATTGATTAACAAAATATAAGAAATTTGCTTGAGTGATATCAGTTCTTGTTAACAGCACCCCAATTCATATATAACTCACCATAGAATTTACAGGCACTGTTAGTAAAAGTTGATGTGGTAATAGAAGCTCTCTAAATTAAACCAATCAACTTAGTAATTGTGATAAACAAAATAAAATATCAATTTAAAATACTGAATCAAAAATCCAAATATATTTTCCTAACAATAGAAACAAAACAAAACAAAATAATTTCCTAGACTTAAAATTTTCTAAAAATAGGGGCATACACACATGTAGGCCAAAACATAACAAATTAAGGGAGTCAGTTTCATGTTGAGTTTGGGAGAGAGATGGTGACCTCCATCACAGGCTTCAACCCTCTTGATATCAACTTGAAAGTGCAAACATCTCCTTCTCTCAAGCCATTATCATTAAAGAATTTAAGCCAACCTGCGCCACTAATGTAAACTTTACCGTCGTAATTCCTGTGCCTTAAATTTACCTGCCAAGACCTCCCATTTTTATCTCTAAGGATCATTATGCAAGGTGTGCGTTTTAGACCGTGGGATCGCCCAAATTCCTTCGAGATATACTGAACACACATTTAACATTTTCAATACTATCATCACTTTCACAAAGAAGATGGTAGAGTCAGTTTATGGTTATAAGCTATTAAAAGAAATACCTTAGAAAACACAGGAAAATCTACGGAAATATGCGTTCAATGATAAAATTCATTTTCCCAACAAAAAAAATTTTAGTGCTCGTATTTTACAAATAACCAAAGTTAATATCCCGTTCCCGATCAAAACAGATATTGTTTTATTTTTATATTTTTATAATGGGTGTCCAAACTTATGCCCAACTAAGGGGACCAGAAGATCCAGGGCACGTGCAATGCCCTCACATCATACGCACCGGGCAAGTGAGGGTACGCCAATCTTAGAAGTTATCAAATAAGAGCATGTTATTTGCATGTCTTTTGCCAATTAATTGTTTGATGAATTTTAATCTAATGTTTAGGATAAGTTTCCTTACTCAAAAATCCTATAAATAGCCATGTTAGGATTGATTTACAATTAATTGAGATTCTTATTCTAGGATTTGAGAGAAATCGTGGAAGTGGTGTACAAGGATTTCAAGACTTGGTTTTGTGATTAGAACTAAAGTATTTATTCTTGTACTTAAAAAATAAATAAATAAAAATAAAAAATTATAGTGAAGTCAAGATTGGATCCAAGGGCTGATTTACAGGGGGGGGCATTTCTGTTTAAGAATATGTAATTCCAAGTTTGCGGATTTTTAAAATAATTAATTCTTGATGAAAGTTTATGTGGCTTACATGTTTGGAAAACTCAAGAAGTTAGGATTTTAAGAAAAATACAGAAGATAAATTTTTTTGAACATAATTTTTAAAATAACTTCACAAATCAAGTATGGAACAAAATTCGGTTTCTGCTGTCCTACTCTTATGTTCTTGACAAGATTTCTAGATCAATTAATAAATATATCAAAATGAAATGGTGTTAATTTTTCTGAGAAAGTAGACACCAAAGACTTCAATATAGACTATGGAGACTCCGAAAAATTCGAAGAAATGCTTGGTTAAAGTGCTATACAAAACAGAAGAAAATATTTTGTTCTACAATTTTCTTTGAAAACAATTCTCAAACAAATATTTAAATTGTTTTGAAAAAAGTTTCGTGGAAACCTATGGAGTTAGTGAAACAATAAAATTGGTCTAGCCAATTGTGCATTCTTATATAATTTATTCAATCAAACTGATTCTAATCGAACAGTTTTCTCATGTATCACATATATTATTTTTCAAAATATATATATAATGAAACACACAAGGCTCAATTTTCACTCCAACTCAGCCAAGCTTTCCTTGCCGATTTTCACACCAGTTCGGCCAAACTCTCTATCCCAAAACACAAGATTTTCCTCTAGGGTACTTTCTTTTATCTAAAAATATTTCATTCAACTTGTTCCCTTTAGGATGAACATTTTCTCCCTAAGATCCTCAATTTCATAAATAATCAAACTCATTTGTAAAACACACACATAACATATATTAAAATTAAAATTAATAGCATTCTCATGCCTTTAAGAAAATCCTATATTATATTGTCTGATTCACACCCTTCTCATATTAAAGGCTTAATTTTTAAAGAGAAAGAAGTCACTTACATGATATGTGGAATGAAGAATTTTAAATTTTTTTAAGCGTTCGCTACCATTTTAAGCTGTTCCTCTTCAAAAAATAATTTCAACCCCCTATTAGAAGTATGGTAAGAACTGATGAAAGATGAGGGAATGATATATGTGATAAAAATGATGATCTAAAGGCATAAAAATATTATAATCCCCCTCCAATGTGTCAAATACTATTCTCATAAAATAAAAATATTTAAATCCTCCTCCAAAGTGTCAAACACCATTTTCATAAAATAAAAAAATATTTAATCCCCCTTCCAATGTGTCAAACATCATTCTCCTAAATCCCTTGATTCTTGAAAACGTAGATCAACATGAAACCACTTCAATTCATAATTTTCCTCTCTTTCTCTTTAAACTAAGTCAAAGACTTTAATCTCTTTTTTGTCAAGTGTACTCATCAAGACTTCTAATCAATTTGTTAAATGTCATGAACATTCCATTAGAGACAAGTGTCTCAAATTTTAATATTTCAAATTCAAAGTTAGTAATGAGTGCCTACACTTTAGGTGGTTGCTCTTCCACTTACTACAATAAAGAGGGTACGTCTCATAATTCCTCTACCTACAAAGTAAAATTATGGAAACTATTTAAATGCCTTTAATCAAACTACCCCTCAATCATCTAGTATTTAAAGTAAGAATGCCTTTTATTTGTTGGACTATATTAGATTTTCTTCAAAATAATAAAATAAATAAATAAACAAAATAGGCGCCACTCACTAATTGTTATAGAAATAACCAATTTAAAGGTTATGATTCACTATGACCCATAATTTGGGTCAGGCTTTACAACCTACTCCACTTAAAAAAAATTCGCCTTCGAAATTAAAACATACCTTGATTACCGAAAAGAAATGGATATTTGGTTCGGATCTCAGACTCTAGCTCCCACGTAGCTTCCTTTAAGTTGTGACGTTTCCATAACACCTTAACCAAAGGGATTGTCTTGGTACGCAATACTTGTTGTTTAGTGTCTAAGATCTTAATAGGCTTAACATCATAGGTCACACCTTCTTTAACCTTAACTTACTACCATTCAATGACATGTGTTGGATCCCGGACATATTTTTGAAGCATCGACACATGGAACACATCATGAATTCTACAATAGTTCTAGTGGCAATGCTAAACGATAACAACTTCTCCAATCCTTTGAATTACTTCAAAGGGTCCAATAAAACTTGGGGCTAACTTCCCTTGTTTACCAAAACGTATCACACCTTTGCGTGGAATCACTCTAAAAAATATATGGTCTCCAACTTGGAACTCTAAGGGTCTCCATTAAGTGTCAACATAACTCTTTTGATGGCTCCATGTGACAACCAAACAATTCTGAATCAATTTAACCTTCTCAGTCGTTTCTTAGATCATTTCTAGTCCAAGAAGAGTCCGCTCCCCAACCTATGCCCAACATACAAGAGAAGTACAAGGCCTCCCGTATAATGCTTCATATGAAGCCATCCTAATACTTAACTAGAAACTATTATTATATGCGAACTTGGATAACAGTAAGTGATCACTCCAACTACCCTTGAAATCTAGAGCACAAGCCCTTAACATGTCTTCTAAATTTTGAATAATCCTTTCAGATTGACCATCTATTTGAGGATGAAAAGTAGTAATAAACTTTAACTGGGCCCCCAATGCATTCTGTAAACTTTGACAAAACTGAGATGTAAATCCGGAATCCCTATATGACATAATAGACAAAGGTACTCCATGCAATTTAACAATTTCCTTAATATAAAGTTTACTTAGCGTACTCAAGGAATCTGTCGTGTTCATCACAAGAAAATGTGCTAATTTGGTCTATCTATCAACAATTACCCAGATAGCATTACCTTGCTGAGTTCTTGGTAATCCTGACACAAAGTCCATAGTTATATGATCCCACTTTCATTCAACTATCGTCAACGGCCCCAATAATCTCGAAAGTTTTTGATGTTCTGGCTTAACTTACTAACATGAGACGAACCCTCTTTGTTGTAGTAAGTGGAAGAGTAACCACCTAAAGTATAGGCACTCATTACTAAGTTTGAATTTGAAATATTAAAATTTCAGACACTTGTCTCTAATGGAATGTTCATTACATTTAACAAATTGATAAGAGGTCTTAATAAGGACACTTGAAAAAAAAAACGTTAAAATCTAAGTTAGTTTAAAAAGAGAGAGTAAAATTATTATTAAATTCAATTGAAGTGGTGTCATGTTGACCCACGTTTCTAGGAATCAAGGGATTTAGGAGAATGGTGTTTGACATATTGAAAGGGGTTTAAAATATTTTTATTTTATGAGAATGGTGTTTGACACCTTTAGATCACCATTCTTATCACATATATCACTCATTCATTCTTCATCGAATCTTACCATACTTCTAATACGGGGTTGAAATTATTTTTAAAAGAGGAGCGGCTTAAAACGGTAACAAACACTTAAACAAGTTGAAAATTCTTCATTCCACATATCATGTAGGTGACTTCTTTCTCTCTAAAAACTATGGCTTTAATATAAGATGGGTGTGAATCAAACAATATAATATAGGATTTTATCTTATTTTCTTAAAGGCGTGAGAATGCTATTAATTTTAATTTTAATTTTAATATATGTTTTGTGTGTGTTTTACAAATGAGTATGATTATTTATGAAGTTGAGGATCTTAGGGAGGAAATGTTCATCCTAAAAGGAAAGGCTGAATAAAATATTTTTAGATAAAAGAATGTACCCTTGAGGAAGATCCTGTGTTTTGGGATAGAGAGTTTGGCCGAACTAGTGTGAAAATCGACGAGAAAAGCTTGGCCTAACTGGTGTGAAAATCAAGCCTTGTGTATTTCATTATATTTATTTTAAAATATTTTTAGATAAAAGAAAATACCTTCAAGGAAGATCCCATATTTTGGGATAGAGAGTTTGGCCGAACTTGTGTGAAAATCAACAAGGAAAGCTTGGCCGAGTTGGTGTGAAAATCAAGCCTTGTGCTTTTCATTATATTTATTTGAAAAAATTAATATATGTTGATGTTCCTATGAAGTTATTTTATTGAATACATTGTATGTGTTTTGAAGCATGCCATATTTTCTTATTATTTTTATAATCTTTGACAAGAAATGAAGAACCTATGGAGTCTTAGGACTCATGGTTGTTTACCAATTTTTTTTTTCAGATTTGAGATAGGTGGTGATGATGGGCAAGAAGACTATTAGAAGAAATTTCTTGTCCTAGGTTTTAATGTAGTTCTTTTTAATTTCTTTTATTTCTCTTGGAATTATTGGGTTGTCATAATTAAGTTCAAGAACTTATGTAACAAGTTTAAATTGAATTCGTATTGAAGGATTATATTTAGATTCATGATTGGGTGGTATTATTAATAAATTTAAAGACAAAATTTGTTTTGTTATGATCATTTTAAGGTTTTTCTTTTTGAATTGTTCACTTTAAGATTTCAATTAATATTGTGAAAATATATCTAAACCCACTTATTAGTGCTTGTTGCATAAATTTGACGAAACATGAGAAAACTACTTGATTTAAATCATTTTGATTGAATAAATTATATAAATATCTATAAGAATACAAAATTGGTGAGACCAACTTTATTGTTTCACTGACTTCCATAGGTTTCCATGAAAAAAAATTCAAAACAAATAAAGCAATTCCAATATCTGTTTGAGAATTGTTTACAAAGATAATTTTTGCTGAAATTGTAGCAGAAAATATTTTCTCCCCCATAAATTCTTCGTAGTTGACCTCACCCCACTCAAATTGTTGGGTTTATTAAATCCCTTTTATTTGGTTAACATTTGGCAATTGCCCCCACCACCACCGATGACATTGCTCCTTGACTTAGGCGTTCTCTTATAAACTAACAAGAAATAACTTAGATGCCTTTTTCCACAACCTCTAACAAAAACCGATGAATTTTAACCTCAAAACCATCATCTTCATATTCTTCAATTTTATCGGTCAAGTATAGTTTGCCTCCACTATAAGAAAATCAGGCTCCACCCTTGATTGGATCACACCCTAGGGATGTAGACTTCAAAGCCGAAACACGTAAACCTTAATGTTTCTTTTGCATTAACTTTTATTTGAATTTGCAATTTCTATTCATCGTGTCCCAAGATATCGATTGATCCAATCCTAGTAGGAATTGAATGTCAATGTTTGGGGCACTTAGTTTTTATTAATTTTTAATAAGCCCAATTTGGACGAACAATTCAAATTCAAGGTTGCATGACCACATGGTACCAAGACATTTTTTAACGTGAGGAGTTTCGTAAATTGAGGATGCCTTAAATACTGTGGGTTGTGCGATTGGTCGATCTGAGTCTTTTCTGTGAGCAAAATTTTTTCATGTTTGGCACATGAACCCTAGGTTGTAGCTTGTAAAACAAAAGAGTGGAAGGATAAAAGATCGAATCATCTGGACCAGTCATAGAGTATCAATCAATGCAAGTATTGTCTAGTGTAGTTCAAAGGGATTATATTAGTGCATATCTTGAGATTTGTACTATACCTATCTATAATGTCACATGACATGATTTGGCCTTATCAGGTTAAGGAAAGAATCTCAATATGACTGGATAATTAGTTTTAACTATGTTACCTTACTTCAGTTTTAACTAATTTAATAGTCGTAATCCAATAAATAACAGATTATGCATTGTAAAGGATAAGAGGTTTAAAGATTCTAAGCACTATCATATAAGAGGAAAACTCAAGTAATAGTTATTCTTTGGTTTATAGTTTTGGAAACCAAATTTGGTGCAGAACCACTCTTACTCAGCCTTTCCTCATAATAATAGTAAAGATTTCAAAGAACACTCACCAATATAGGACGATTAACGTTGTAACGTTTGATGGTGGTGGTAAAATATTTGGACTCTGCTTCAACTCCCACAACGTTAGGAATATTCTTTGCACCTATGAACCACATCAATAAAAAATACATCATCATCGTGTGTCATTTTCCATATATAAATAAAGGAAAATACTGAACTGACTTCCTCCGACACAACGTTAAACATTGTGCTGGTATGGCAGTGCCAAGATAATCATAGAAAGAAGGACCACTTGGCTAAGCGGTAAGGCCTCATGGAGGCTGTTCCTAAGGTCTAAGGTTCAAACCCCTTGAATCCCTTCTTATACTAAATGCTAACTGTTACCCATAGATTTTTTTAACTTGTATCTCGAGAAAAAACATCTATTGCTCTATCATGTCAGCGCAGTGTCGAAGGAACTCAGTTTATAATGACTCAAAATAAAGGATGTTATATTACCACTCCAATGTAGGAGTTGATCCTCTGTAGTGCTTTATAAATGGTTGAGATATCGCAAACCAAATAACACGTCAAACTAGGCCTGCCAATGGGTCGATTTTGGTTTGATTCCCAAGGCATTTAGAACCATAACCATGATATTTCTTTCGATTCCGATTTCAAAATAAATGGAATTAGAATCAAAATTGGGCACCAATTGGTTATAATTCTCAAGAACAAAATGAAAATAAAAAGTATTTCAAATCATTACAAAACAAAATTCTTTTAAAAAATCAACAAATTATTTACAAAATTATTAATTTAGTTATAAATTGATATACTAAAATATAAGTTTATGATTTTTATATAAATAAAAATTAATCTTATATAAAAGTAATAAATTTTAGAAGAGATAGTTCATTTTAAACTCCTACCCATAGTTATATGAAAAATTGAAGAACTTTAACAAGATGCATTAATTTTGAAATGAAATAATACTTTAAATTATCTATAACATAAAAACAAATGATAAGAAAAATCGTTTCCGAATACACGTGGGTACCCATTGGATAGAACTTTATGGTTCTAGTTCCATCGATTCGATTCTATTTTAGACCCGACTCTTATCGGTAAGGGAATTG
Source organism: Akebia trifoliata (assembly GCF_017979445.1). Lineage (NCBI taxonomy): Eukaryota > Viridiplantae > Streptophyta > Magnoliopsida > Ranunculales > Lardizabalaceae > Akebia > Akebia trifoliata. Next base: position 2,770,761 of record NC_141375.1, on the reverse strand, counting down.
AAATTGGGTTTTCGATTCCGATTCAGTTAAATGGGTATCCGTACAGACCCTTCCATCAGACCTCTGACATTCATAGTCTATGTCAGATTTGAAGGAAAAAAAAAAATTAAGAAAAACAAATAGGCTTAATCAAGGCTTTAAAGTTGGACGGTCACCATTGAAAGTTGTATTTAACTGTTTCGATGATGTGGTACTTTCTCAACCATTTAAAGAGTACCACAGTACTACAGGAAACAAGTACGATAGAGAGTGCACTCCCCCTCTACTATACTTTTACCGTATATCTCTCACTGCAGAGAAAAACAAAAACAATACCAAAATAAATGCAACATTAAAGGATAATTATATGTTACTCTTCCACGTTTGGTTAAAATTAGAGATACATCCTTGTGTCTTTTATGAGAATTGCTATTGGCACCCAACTTTTAACAATTACATCCCAATTTCTTAAATTATTTATTACACCTTAATTAAAGATTAAAACACACCCATAACTACAAAAGTTCGGTTAAAGTCTTCATTACAAAGCATTATTACACATTGAAACAACTTAAGCAGTTGTTTACAGTTAGGACAAAGCCCATATAAAATCCAAAATTTAACAAATAGAAATAAATAAATAAATAAAAAAGAGAGTTTCTGTTGGCAACCCCACTTTTTCTTATTTATTCCCAACCATTGATTTATTTATTGGGCAAATTACCATTTCGTGTGCTGAATATGACGAAATACCGAGTCCAGTACATTGTTCATTTTAATTCCCTAAACATGTTTTCGAGAGTTCAATGGTAGTTATTCTTATTTAAAGTGACGATCTCAATGATAAAAAGTGAATAACTCGTTGATAATTACCGGTGATCTCACTATTAAAAAAGAAGGATATTGATCTTTAAATTTCCCAACGAGATCATCATTTTTTTTTCCAGCAAGATCGTCACTTTTTATCGGCGAGATCATCACATTAAAATCAAGGATATTTTTTCTTTAAATTTACGACCGAGTTCATCACTTTATATTAAAATACCTACTAGCAAATTCAGTCAAAAACATGTTTTTGAAATTAAAATGAGTAGTGTACAAGAATTGGATTTTTTGCAAAAGTTGCAGTGTAGGAATCAAATATATTTCATTCCTAGGAAATGGCAAAGTTACTAAATCTAAATAATTCAACATGATCCATATCCAATTGTCAAATGGGTTTTATACCTGAAGTGGTTCGCCTCCCATGGGATCCGACCCATGCCTAAAGTGGTTTGGCTATAATGACATCTGACCCATCATTTGACCATGTTAGAGGAGGTTGGGCACCTCTAGGGAGCCGACCCCTTAGCGTAACGTAAAGGATGTTCAACCCCTCTAGGGAGCCGACCCCTTAGCGAAGGATTCAAAGGTGTTATGTTCCCTACAAATGAGCCAACCCCTCTATAAAATATCCAAACAATATTGTTTGGTCCCTCTAAGGAGTCAACCTCTCAATATAACATTTAAAGGTAATTTGACTTCCTCAAGTAATCAATTCCTCTTCACCATTTAAAAGCTCAATGTCACCCTTAAAGCTACCCAAGTAGAATCAAAAGGGAGAAATTAGCATCGAATATTACACAGGAGTACTATTGTTGGAATAAATCTCAGGTACATAACACAACTAAGTCAAGTCGAGAAAATGAATAGTTGCCTAGTTAAAGCAATTACAACGTAAAAATCACTCCTCATGTAAATTACGAAAGTTAAGAGGAGTGGAGTTTTAAGACCATTATGAGCCTAGCAAAGTAGATCTTTAAGTCCCTAATGACATCATGAGTAATTAATGCCAAACAACATAGAAAGTCGTTACATACTCTATATTAATTAGCCAACTCTATAAATAGAGAGACTTCTCCCACTCAAACCCAAGACACAACACCTCACAATTCCTATATAAATTTCTTCCATTTACTTTACATTTTTATCAAGCACTAACTTGATCATCGAAGACTTTTTTACCGACACCCCACCAATATCTTTTTAAGTGAGAGTAACATAAAAGATGATCAAAAAAAGGAAAGTTTATCAGAGAAGACAGCTGGAGAAAGTCCTAAAGACAGTGCAAAATTTGAGGACCAAACCATCATCAATAATATAGATTTTGAGGAGTAAGAGATCTAAAAAATCCCTCGTACACACGTTTTGGGGAATATCATTATTTATTTTATTCTAATTGAATGTAATAAGTAAAAGTTGAGGTGCCAATAACAGTTCTCCTTTCTATCTTGCATAGAAACCAATATAAAATGACCTTAACACCCTCTTCGTAAAGATCTTGAAAAAACACATGATTTTCCTTTTTAGAAGCCTATTATCTTCAACCCCTTATAAGTTTAGTTTGACGATGAGAAAAGATAGAATCTTTAAGGTTGTTGAAAAAGGTAAGAAATGTTCATTTTATTTTCAGTTTCAACCACCAGTTATGCTTAGTGCACCCACTTACCTCTACATACCCACCCTAAAAATTTGTTTAAATAGGTGAATTGGGTGCAAATAGGATGACCTTAATAGTTGAAAACGATGGGTTGGGTGCATAGTTACAAAATTCTCCAAATTAAAAAAAAAAAAAAATCGTAAAATTCTCCAAATTAGAGGTTAGCCAATTAATCCGACAAATTAATGAATTAATTATCATTCACCTCCAAAATTTTACGATTTTCAACATTAAACATCAAGACCAGATATGATTTAGAGAAAGGTTAAAGATGATAGGTTTAAGTAAGAAATCCAATAAAATGTTGAATTCAACTAGTCTTACTAAGAGCTTGGGCTCACTTAGTGGTATACAAAAACATAATCAAATACTTTAGCGTTGTAGAGGAAAAATTCTATGAACTTTGAAAAACAAAAATTTTAAAAAAATAACTATTTTTTATAGTTGAGTTTTAATTTTAAGTTTGGGAGTGATGTGGAAGTTGGTAGTCGTCCACTTTCAAAACAGAGATCAAGCTCAAAAGAAATTGTTTTTGAATTTTATTTTATATCTAAGTTTTTCGATGAAATTTAGTGAGTTGTGGTATTGGATTGTTGATGTAGTGATTCATTTAAGCAAAACGACTCTTAGTAAGGCTTAAAATCTTACTAGGTTAATAAGTGTTTCACTAAAATATATTCTCATAATCTCCAAAATTTTGCCTAATATTTTACAAAAAATTCCGAATTAACTAACAAGTGGTGTTGGAGTGACCTCAAGCTAGAACCTCATATGGCACTTTTTGACGTATAAGTGGATAGGAACCATAAATGCTTTTTCAGTCATATCACGATGAAAAGCATCTATGGTTGATGTGGAATATATTTTTCGTTGGGTACCAAGGGATGACACATGGCACCTAGAGATTCGAATTAGACATTGGGATCCAAGCAAACTCGTTCGAGGGTAAGTTTAGTGACTCAATTATAAATCAACCATGGGTTTGGATCTCGATTAATCAGAAAAATATAGGGTCAAAGACGCATAGTAAAGCCGTTCAATCAACCCAAATCCCTAAAAAACAGAAATTATATCAAAAGTGATTAAAATCTTGATAAGAAAAAGTCTCAAGCAAGAAGAAATAAATGAGGATGGAATATTGACTAGATATATTCCCAAATCTCCTTTTAAATTTGATAAGGGTAAAATTGATAACAGGGTCTAAAGAGATCCTAGGGTTTAATCTCTATAAATAGATGGACAGAAATACCAAAAGGTATGAGTTCTCCTCCCTCTAAATCTAATACTATTTTAATACTGATCTTCTGACTTAGACGTTGAAGAGGTATTATTACAAACACATCTAGTAGAATGAGGAGAAGAGATCACGAGACATTGTCACAAATCTCAAGGTTGTACAAATTTTTGCATCTATAATTCCCACACTCTTTTACATTAAGAAGTGCGACATAAACCTCTAGTTTGAAGTCATTTCTTAACTAAATTGAACCTTCACCCCATAATTACTAAATCCGAACTTTACTACCATGGGGTTGAGGTAATAAGGGTATCTGAGTCTTTTTATATTAATCTCACTCGAGATCCAAGTAATGAGTATGCCATCAGTTTTAATACACAGAGGTATCTCTATGTTCGCGAGAATGAGAAGTATCTATGGTTACTGTACACTTTTCCATGTCGGTGAAGTGAGATATGAGGTGGTACAGTCTTTACGTCACTTCATCATTGTCCTTTACAATAATGATGTCTGGTCATTATTATTTGAGAAAAGCATTTCTTACTGAGGGGGCGTTGAGATTACCAAACTAGCAATCCAACATTAGATTTTTTTTTTTGAAAAACTCAGATCCAAAAACTTGAAAAATAAAATAAAATAAAATACGTGACAAACTTACTCTTTGAATCTTGTCTACCTCCAGATTCTTCTTTCTCCTCCATCTGATCTTCTGGTTTGAAATCCAACGGTGGATATACTCTCTCACAAGCACTAGCATCAAACACCATAACATTGAACACCATTCCACCTTCATGTCCAAACACAAGTAAATCCTTGACTTGTAGATCATGATCCCTGACGAAATCATTCCATCCCTGTTGAAATCGAAACCCATTAACCTTTACACGCCATGCTTTCCCATTACTTCTATTACTCTTCAAGATAGCTTCTCCTTCACACTTATCTTCATCTAAGTACTTGACGAATCCCTTGGGTATCGACTGCCATAAATCAAATCAAAATCAAATCAAACATCTATGTATGAATGTATGTATGTATGCATACATGCATGTATCATTAACAATGTGAGAGTGAGAGAGCTTACAAGTTCTTTGAAAGATCCAGGTAGAATGGGTTTAAAGAAGTGTTTTCTGGTACATAGGAAGCCTGAGATTGCCATTTTTGAAAGAAGAGAAATACGCTCCTCTGCTAATGTTTTTTTTACTTTTAATCCTACGAGGGGAGGGGACATGGGAGGGGACTCTCCATGATATTTCTTTGGATAATTTTGAGATACCCCTTTGAGTTTTGGTGCAAATTTCAATACCCTCGGAGTTTTCAAACTAAAATAATACCCTCTTGACTAAGGTCTCATATTAAATTTAATGCATGTGAGAAAAAAATCTCCATTTTAACAAAAAAAAAAATTGTTCTTGGAGGGCATTTTGGTCATTTGGAGGATTAGTGGTATTGGTTTCAAAATGTGCGTAATTTTATAAATTTCAGAAATCTTTGGAGGGAAATCTGAAAGTTAGATAACATTTAGAAAAGAGTGCATGATGAGAGAGGTACAGCAAGATGGCTCGATACTCGAGAGCGAATAATTCCCAAAACGAGATGGGGTCACCACACAACAGTCCAAGGCAATAGCTGCACACTGTAGAACAGTAGGGTTGTTGTGAGTCCGTCACTCGTGGCTTGTTTTGTGGTCCAAAAGAATTAAAAAACAGAAATACTGGACTGACTGAAAATTTCACATTGTTTCACACATTGCTAACGTGGTAGCATCGTTGGAGATGCTCTTACGGAGTGGAAATTATGGAAGGTTCTATGCACCTCCACGTCAACAATGTAGGGGAACGATGTCCATTTTAGAGTCAGTGTAACGAGAATAAAAAAAACGTAAGAGAGATTTACCGGTGCAGACCTAGGGTTGCTAATCTGGACCGAAGTCCGATCCGACCCGGCCCAACTGTTCCTGGTTCAACCCGGTCAGATCGCAATTAGGCCCAACCCAAGACCGATGTAGATTGGACGAGTTTGGGCTTTGATTTCCCAAACCAGTCCATTTGACCTGGTTCGTTAACCCGTTCATAGTCCCACCCCTCAATTAAATTAAACACCCTTCAAATTTTTTATAAAATAAATATAAATCCTTCTTTTTCAATAAATATACTTATAAAAATGATATATGTTTATTAAAAAGACATATTTGACCATTTTTTATGACCCTTTTTAATCATTATAAGGGTAATTTAATTAAATTGTTCTTTACTTATCAAAATGAATCACAATGGATAAATTAATTAGCAAAAGCAATTATGAAGCCTTGTAATAATTAAACAAGGTATAAAACCAACTAATCTTTGTAATTTCACTTACATAATAACATTTCAATCATGGTTTTAAATCTTGGTTTTGCATCTTATCTCGTCCAGGCTCAATACCGAGCCGTCTCAGACGAGTTTTCTAATACGTTTGAGACATCTCGTTCAAAAAATCAAAAAATTGAACGTGAGTCCTAAATCTCGTTAAAAAAAGTGACTTTGTGAGTTGGTCTCGTTTAACTTCGATACCGAGTTAACTCGGGTGATACGTCTCGATCTCGAACGAGTTTTAAAACCATGATTTCAATTCAAAATATTGTACCCAAAACCCAAATTGATTTTCATTCCAAGTAGCATACCCATTTGACCCCTATAAGGGTGATTTTGCAATATTTGCATTTCTTGTATCTTAATTTTACTTGTCGAGACCACCTTTCTTTGTTATCTTTAAGGTTCATTTTGCAAGTTTTGCTTTTCAAACAGTTGGATCTGCTAAATTCTCCTGGGAAATACTGATCAACACACACAGCACTATAAGTTTCATATAGAAGATGGTGGTAGATCCCAATTTTAGGGTTCTCAAGATATTAAAAGAAATACCTAAGAAAGACTATATTAATATCTTCCCGCAAAAGAGTGCAATTTGTAGTGAAAATAATATTCAACTTCCAAGAAAATAAATAATTTAGCTTGCATCTAAGAAACATATATCCAATTGTTGTTAACTACCTATTGTTACCTATATGTTGTTAACATATATCCAATAAGAAATTTGTAGCAATCTAAGTTCTACACACTAGAGGTTGCAATGGGTGGTTCCAATTCGATCCTAAAATACTTGGAATCAGAACCATCATATTTTTTTCGATTTTAGTTCTTGTCAACTTCTATTTTGATTCTAAAATAAGTGAACCAAAACTAAAGGGAACAAAACATCTGTTGAAAATCAGATGAATCTGAACTTGGTAAAGAAAAAGAATCAAAAACAGAGAAAGCAAAGAGAACTTAGTAAACTACTGAATTGTAATTGATGAATTTACATTAGACTTGAGTCCTATTTATAATACATCAATAGTACAATAACAGAATAAACTGAAATAACAAACTCTTCTAACTAACTAACAAACTCTTCTAACTGAAATAACTAACTCTTCTAATTAACTAACAAACTCTTCTCTTCTAACTGAAATAACTAACTCTTCTCTTCTAACTTTCTTTCTACTTTAAGTCTTTCTTCTTTCCTTTTTAATTCCATGCTTTCAATATGAGATGTAACACTCCAACACCCCCCTCAAGATGAACATGGATGTTAATGATGTTCATCTTGCGAAGATTATGATGAAAAGGTAGAGATCCGAGGGGCTTTGTAAATATGTCTGCTAGCTGTAATCTCGATGGAATATGGAAGAGTTTAATTCCATGTTGCTACAATTTTTCTCTAATAAGATGGTAATCAATCTGGATATGCTTTGTTCGCTCGTGTTGAACTGGATTTGTCGCTATGGACATTGTTGATTTACTGTCAGTATATAACAAAACTAACTGTGAATGATTGATATCCAGGTCTTGTAAGGCATACAAAAACCATTGAATTTCACATGTTGTAGTTGCAAGGGCTCGGTACTCTGCCTCTACAGATGATTGACTGATTGTAACTTGTTTATTTGATTTCAATGAAATCAATGAGTTGCCAAGAAAAATTGCAAAACCAGTGACACTCCTTCGAGTATCTACACAGCCTGCCCAATCACTATCTGAAAAATACTTTAATTGAAAATCTGATGAGGATGGAAAGAAGAGACCTTGCCCTGGTGTGGCCTTTAGATATCTCAATACTCGAATGACTGCTTGATGGTGACTAACAGCAGGTTTTACTAAAAATTGGCTGAGCACTTGTATAGGATAGGCTAAGTCAGGCCTAGTGAGAGTTAAGTAAAGTAATCTGCCAATAAGTCTTCGATAACTTGATGGATCGTCATATGAATTGGTATCATTTGCTAATAACTTGAGGGTAGATTCTACAGGGAAGGCAGCAGGTTTTGATCCATTTAAACCAGTGTTTTCAAGTATGTCAAGTATATACTTTCTTTGGCATAATGACATACCATTTTTGGATCTTGCAACTTCCAAGCCAAGAAAGTATTTCAGCTGTCCTAAGTCTTTAATAGTGACCATTTCATCTAGAAAAGTCTTCAACCTTTCAATTTCCATAATACTATCACTTGCCAATAGCACATCATCCACATAGACTAATAAGGTCATAAAAGAACTTTCATATTTCTTAATGAACAAAGAACAATCAGAATTACCCTAAATAAATCCATAGGAAATAAGGGCAGTGGATAGCTTGGCAAACCATTGCCTAGAAGCCTGTTTTAAGCCATAGAGGTTCTTTAAAAGTCGATAAACTTTCTGTTCTCCTTGGACAGTCAATCCAGGAGGCAATTCCCTGTATACCTCTTCATGTAAATCTCCATGCAGAAATGCATTATTTACATCTAGTTGATGGAGATGCCACTGTTTGACTGCAGCTACAGCAAATACTAATCGAATGGATGTAATCTTGGCCACAGGAGATAAAGTATCAAAGAAATCTAGGCCTTCTTGCTGAGTATACCCTTTTGCCACCAATCTAGCTTTATGTCTTTCTATAGTTCTATCAACTTTATATTTCACTTTGAATACCTATTTACAATCAAGAGTCTTTTTATTATGAGGAAGAGTAACAAGCTCTCAAGTTTTATTCAACTCCAAAGCATTAATTTCATTTTTCATGGCAGCTTGCCATTCAGGTAGTCTAAAAGCTTGTTTGTATGTTTTGGGCTCTGGAGAGTTTGTGATATAGGTTAAAAAGGCTTTATGAGATGTAGACAGTCTATTAGTAGAAAGAAAAGGGTGAATAGAATATATATTACCTTTAGTTGGAGAATAGTCAGTTGAAGTATATGCATGAGTTGCACTTTGAGATGAAGAGACATTACCACAATAATAGTCTTGCAAATATGAAGGTGTTTGTTTAATTCTGATTGATTTTCTTAGCTGTAGGACTTCTTGGTCAGTTGAAGCAGATGTTGGATTCATATTGGACAGGGAGGAAAATGGAGGTGAGTCTGATTCAATATGTGCATGAGGTTCAGAGAAAGGAGTAGAATTATTATGTAGTGAGTCAAATTCCACATTTGATATGAATTGAAGAATGAGTTGGTAGAAGGTGAATCTGAAAAAGTTTGTGAAATAGGAAACAAAAAAAATGAGTTTTAGGATTTTGGGGTAACACTTGGAAAGGAAAAATTATTTCATGGAATATGACGTTCCGAGAAATAAGTATCTTATTGGTATTCAGATCCATGAGTTTATAACCTTTAATATCAGAAGGATATCCTAGGAATATGCATTTTGTGGCTCTTGAATCAAATTTCTGTCTGTGACTAGTTAAAGTTGATGTAAAGCAAAGGCAGCCAAAAACTTTTAAATGAGGAAGGTTAGGTGTCTTATTAAAAAGCTTTTCAAAAGAGGTTTATTTTGAAGTATAGGAGTAGGAATTCTATTGATTATGTGTGCTGCAGTAAGCACACAGTCACTCTAAAAAATTAATAGTAGATTTATTGAAACATTAAGGCTCTAGCAGTGCTTAGTAGATGTTGATATTTTCTCTTTGTAGACACCCGAATTTGAGCGGGCCCTCGACGCAAAATACCCCGAAAACCAAAAAAATTGGGATAGGCCCCAAAGCCCAAATCTACATTAATAAATGTTCGAGGCCACTCACGTGGTCCATGGACCCAAAAACACGTCACCACCCTCATCCTTAAATCCAACCCAATATAAGCCCGAATCCATCTTTATTCGACACTATTCTACAACCCAACCCAAATCCATCACCTAAGCCCATTGGATCCCTACCCCAATCCATTACTAAAGCTCAAAGCCCAATTCAACACCCAAACCCAATCCAACCTATCAACCTCATCAAACCAATCACCAATTAAATACAAAAAATGACACATGTCATCATGCCCCTCCACCTCCCTCATCTAATCAACCCACTCCATTACTTCCCTCCATAAATCAACTTAACCCATAACCCTACCCTAACCTAACCTATCCCCCATCCTCTCATCATCAACCACTAACATCACAACCCATACCCTACATACCCTAACCTATTTCCCATTCTCTAACACTATCAACCACCCACATCACAACCCATATCTATCCATCACTTTCCCTTAAAACACTCCCACAAAATCACCTCAACCCATACCTCCCACCATCACCCCCATACGCTTCTCTTTAATCATCCAACCACTATCACCAATCAACCAATCTCTTCATCTCTCCATTTGCCACATGTCATCATCCCTTCAATCTTCTCAAAATCAAACCAATCACTACCCATCCCCCCAAATCAAACACCTTACCTCTTCAACCATCTCAACACTCCTTCTCCAAACCACTCCCTTACACCACCATTCCTCCCATCAACCATCACTCATCTCACCCCACCAAACACTCTACCCAAATGGATTTGGGTAAGATCCAAACCATTTGGGTTAAAACACAACCCATTTCCCTCATTACAAAACTACCCTCATTTTCATCTCAAATTTCACTCTTTTCTCTAAAACCCATGCCATTATCCCTTATTCTAATCCCTCACCCTATTATACCCTTAAAATACCTCCCAACTTCTATAAAAACCCCTCCATTCCCCTCTTATCACAACTAATGAAATTTTGATAAAAAAAATCCTCCAAAAACTACAACTCTCTACTCTACTCTCTTCACTATACTCAACCCTCTCTCATCTCATACTCAAAACTCTACTCTCAATCTTCTAAAAGTTTACAACTCAACTCAATCTTCAATAACCTCAAGCAAGTCCAAGTCAACACAAAAGAAGAACATCAAGAAAAGCCTTGAAGATCAAGATTGGGACAAGGTGGGTTCGAAAAAGGACCATCCCCTCTAACCCCCTCTTCTACTCTCCCCCTTCCTACACATTTGCACACACCGCAATGATTTGAGTCCTTCAAGGGCCCCTTTTTCAATAAGGATGCCCTCAATGGACTAAATCAACATCAAAGCCCCTCACACTTGAGGGCACACATCAAATCACTTTTGATTTATTTTCCTTTATTTTAAAAATGACCGAATCCGAGGTTACCACATTGTGTGGATGGAGTAGGGTGCCTAACACCTTCCCTACTCCATAAATGGACCCCTTTACCTTGAATCAAAGGTTGGGCCACGTGCAATATCTAACGAGAGTCATCAAACATACAAAATGTATGATTTTTCAAAAAATGTGACATCGGGTGACCATTCACACCCTTTTACCAATTTGAATGGTGACGACTCCAAGACACCCCAAAGTGGAGGGATGTTTTAAATTATTGAAAATCCCGTGTCCACACTCTTCACAACACCATTTTGTTGCGGAGTTTCTACACAACTTCGCTGATGCAAAATACCATATTTATGATAAAATTTTGTGAGTAAGAATTCTAATCCATTATCAGACCTTATAGATTTGACAGAAGAAGAAAATTGGTTTGCTATCATTTTACATAAAGTTTTGATTAAATATGGCACTTCTAATTTAGCTTTAATCATGTATACCCAAGTACACCTTGTGAAGTCATTGACTATAGTTAAAAAAATATCTAAAATCAGAATAAGAAATAGTGCCAAAAGGACCCCATATATCACAATGGATCAAATTGAAATTTTTATTAGAATTACTTTATGATACAGAAAAAGGAAGCCTTCTTTACTTTGCTAAAGGGCATATGTCACAAACATTTGTACAATCAAGAGTGATAGTAGAGTAAATCTATTTGAGGGAAGGTAATCTTGAACTAGATACATGTCCTAATCTACAATGCCATATATCTAATTGTTTGTGAGTAGAGGATAAAGCAAAAGGTACAAAATTACACTGAAATGAATTGCAAGTTTTAGCTTTTGATGAAGCTTGAGTCAGATGGTAAAGTCTTTCTTTCTCAAGAGTAATCTCAATCATCTTCTCCATTGACTGGTCCTGTAAAAGGCAATGGGAAGCAGTAAAGATAAGAGAAAGATTATATTGTTTAGTGAGTTTGGAAACAGATAATAGATTGAATGAAAAATGAGGAACACACAAGACATTATGTAAAAATAAGAAATCTGAGAGACATATAATACCAATGTGTGTAGCTGGAATTGTAGTACCATTAGGAAGATTTAAGGATGCATTAATTGGTTTAGGTGTAGAACGGTATAAAAGTGATGAACAGATCATATGGTATGTGGCACCCATGTCAAGAATCCAATATAAATTTGAATTTGGCTTAGAAGCAATAGAATTACAAGAAAATATAGTTGGTTTAAGTGGAGGTTGCACATTACTAGAAAAGTGAGAGGTGGTGATGAGGTTAACAGTTGGATGGACATTATTCTGATTGGAAGAATTGGGCGGTGCTGAATTTGCAAGTGCCATTAGTTTATTAAATTCCTCTGGAATGAAACAAAACTTTTGTAGCTCATTACTATTTTGATTGTAGACCTCTGGAGTTGTAATAGCAGCATGAGCAGAAGCCACATTTCTTTTTCCCTTTGGTCCATTCAAGCCAGGGGGATAACCATGGAGTTGGAAACATTTGTCCACTATGTGACCATTATAACCACAATGAGTATAGTGTAAGGCAGATTTCTTTGGTTTGTCCTTGAAATATTTTAGCTAGTAATTCTGCTGATTGAATTGCTTTGCCATCAAAGCACGAGTCTCATTATATGTAGTAGAATTTGTAAGTTGCCTCTGACTTTCTTCTTGAAGCAATAGAGAGAAAACCTTGGACATGCTTGGTAAGGGAACCATTAGCAGCAACTGGCTTCTGATAGAGGCATAAGAATTATTTAGCCCCACCAAGAATTTGAGTACATAATCAGATTGCTGTCTAATTTGTAGAAAGTTGAAAAGTTCACAAATGCATGTTGCCATCTTGCCACATGTGCATGCTGGAAATGTCCTATAGCTAATGTACATGTCCCAAAGGGTCTTAAAGGTACTGAAATATTCAGTAACAGAAAAAAGCACCTTGACTGATGCAACTCAAAGATTTCTCAAGATGGAAAACCCTTGGCCCATCACTCCTAAGATATCTTGCTTTAAGCTCACTCCAAGGATCAACAGTAGATACCACAAACAGCAAGCTATTTCGTATTTCTTTTGAAATAGAATTCATCAACTAAGAAAAAACCAGATTATTTGCTCTTACCATGCGATGTGTTTAACAAGTTGATAAGTAGAGGGAGAAACAATTGAACCATCTATAAATTGTACCTTGTTCTTGACTGTTAATGCAATAACTATCGAACAATTCCATGCAACATAGTTCTCGCCAGTAAAGATTTCTGATACTAACAAAGCATCAGGATTGTCACTTGGATGTAGGTAATAAGGACTCGATGAGTCATCTGAAGGATTGACAGGAGAGGGATTGACAAGAAGAGAATCGCCAGAACTCATTTTCAACAATTTGTTCAAGAAAATGCAAGAAACTTGAAGATAATCGATGCAATAATTCTAGAGCAAAATTTCGCAAGGTAGAAGTTAAAAAAAATCAATCGATTTAGATTGCGGAAGCTTTAGGTTTTCAATCTGATACCATTGTAGACACCCCAATTTGAACGGACCACTACTCGAAAAGGCCCAAAAATACAGATTTTCCAAATAAATGGGCCAACGGGCCTTAAGGGCCCAAGTCGTTGAAAAGTGACATTTTGACCAAACCGAGGCCCCTAAGACCTCTCAATGGTTTAGGAGGCCACCAAAAGAACTCGGCCTACCTTATGCTTTCCCAATATTCACCGCTCCGCTTCCAAAATCAAAAACATTAAATTTTCGATAAAGTTCACCAATGGGCCTAAAAAGCCCGATTTGCCAACACGTGGCATCTCGATCAAACCAATGATTTCAAAATTTTCAAAAAAAATAAATAAAATTAAAAAACGAGACTTGGGACACCTACCACCTCCTATACCTTCCACCGCTCCATCTCCGAATCCAAAAAAATCTAAACCCACCTACGGCCCATAAATCCTTAATTCTTCAAAATCCATTTTTCTCACCCCCTCTAACCTAAACTCAATCCCACATCACCTAAAAATCTAATACCAACCTACACCCTCAAAATCCATTCCAAAATAACCCCCAACCAATTCCTAAAATCCAAAACCATTTCATAACACTAAGCCCAAAATACTCCAAAACCCCTAAGCCCAAATCCATATCCAATTCATATCCAACCCACAACCCTAACCCATCAACCACTACCCACATCAACCAATCACCATCTTGATAATCAAAGATGACACATGTCATCACCCCATCTCACCTCCCTCACCCAACTACCTACCCCATTAATTTGCTTTAAATCCCATCTACCCACACATCAATCCATCACCTTTTCTCTCAAATCAAACACATCTACCCACACCCCTAACATATACCTCCCCTAATCTACCCTCATCATTCCCTACAAAACCCACATGTACAACCTAAACCTACACCATCCTCTCAAGTTAAACACTCAACCTCTCCCATCAACCTATCCCAACCCTTCATTTCCACCGATTTTAACACATGGCATCATCTCTCTCACCCTCCCAAAATATCATCAACCACCTCTTTAAATCCTTCATTCTCTTAAATCAAATACCATTTAAATCACAACCACCATCTTAAACTCACCTCACCAAACACTCCACCCAAATGGGTTGGGTAGGATCCAAACCATTTAGGTCAAAACTCACCCATTTAACCCCCCTTCCCTAAATACCCTCCAATCTCCTCTAAATTACATCAACTTCTTTCTCAAACTCATAATCATTCTACACTTTTTCTTCACTTCATCCCATTATATCCCTAAAATAACTCCTCAACACCTATAAATACCCTCCTCTTCTTCCCAAAAATGGCCCCCAACTTCTCACTACAAAAAATTCTCCCCCCAACTCTTACTACTAACCATTATTCATAATTCTCACCACAAAAATACTCCCAATTCTCTCCTCCAAGTCTCACAAAAAAAATCACATACTACACTCATCTCTCTCATCATCTCTTCTCTATTCCTTCAACCAAAAAAGGAGTTGTATTTTCTTAAAATACTAAGGACTCAAGAAGACTCAAAGAAGAAGAAGAAAATAAGAAAGAAGATACAAGGTGGGTTCAAGGCAACTCCCCCTCTCTCTCTACCCTCTCATCATCCCTCTTCTATTACCCCCTCCCCTCTTCTCAAGGCAAATGTTTATAAGGATCATCCCCTTCAATGGGATGATCCTATAATCAAGCCAAAAATAAATCCCTACTTAGGGTACAAATGCACAACACGTGGCACATCATTTTTCATATTTTTTAAATCAAAATGACCGAGTTGAGTTGAGGTTACCACTATTTAGTGGGGAGAAAAAGGTGCCTAACACCTTCCCTTTTCTCCAACTGAGCCGTTTACCCGAATCTCAAGGGTTGATTTATCTTTATCCATCGAGAGTCACCACGAGCCCAAAATGGTAATTTTTCAAAATGTACATCAGGTGACCATTCACACCCACTTACAACATGAATGATGGCGACTCCAAACCATTGTAGATGTGGTCTTCGTAATGACGAAATCACGTGTTTACAACCATGTTGAAAATCAGATGAATCTAAACTTGGTGAAGAAAAAGTATCGAAAAACAAAGAAAGCAAAGAGAACTTAGTAAACTACTGAATTGTAATTGATGAATTTACATTAGACTTGAGTCCTATTTATAATACATCAATAGTACAATAACAGAATAAACTGAAATAACAAACTCTTCTAACTAACTAACAAACTCTTCTAACTAACTAACAAACTCTTCTAACTGAAATAACTAACTCTTCTCTTCTAACTTTCTTTTTTTTACTTTAAGTCTTTCTTCTTTCCTTTTTAATTCCATGCCTTCAATATGAGATATAACACTCCAACAACATCTGGAAAGATAGTTGAATTTAATTTTCTTAAAATTTAAGTTTTTTTCATCACAACTTATGAGTGATGTAGCTGCTAAATCCTCGGTCGGGGCCCACATTTTATGATTTGGTTGTTCTCGCTGATCTATTTCCATGGTGATATACTTTTTAGTGTTGATTCCAATAAAATTATTGTTATTAGTATTTTATTTTATTTTTTGATAAATTTTTAAACCTTTTTTTAATTTGGTGTGGTTTTCAATGATATAGTTAACTTATTAAGTTACTCCATACTTTTGGGATAATTATCAAATAGTTATAACTTATTTTCCAACAAATTCTTCTTTAAAAAGACACCATCTTATTTTTTGGGATGCCGTTCAATTTCGAGGCTCTAAAGTTGCCATGGTTTGATTTATTGTATGACACCCATTAATGCTTTTTGCACCCCAATATTTATACCTCATGGTTAATACTATTGGCACCCCTAGGTTTATACCTCTTAGAAAATGTTGGAACCTCTTCAATATCTATAAATATGAGTGGATATGGATTTAAAAAATTAATCTCTCGCTCTTCTTAATTAAATTCTTTTTCATGTTTTTCTACAAAAAGAGGCATTTGTGTATTCAAAATTTTGTGTAACGAATTTTCTCAAGATTGGTGCAAACTTTGAGAAAATATACAGCTTTGACACAATTCGGTTTTGTTGTATCTTGAAGACAAATTCGTTAGCAACCCATTTGCATCTTCTATTTCAACCGGAGTAGGGGCGTCTGTTGTCTATAAGGCAACGTAGATTACTACATGCCTAAGAGCATTCTTTTTATTCTTCTTTTCCTCTCTTTATTATCTTCATTTATTTTAACAATTTATAGACAACAGAATATTGGTCTAATGGCACAAAACATCAATTTTATGAATCAAGACCTTGTGAAACTTGATCATTTTGAAGGGTTAAACTTCAAACGATAGCTACAAAAGGTATTTTTTTTTTGTTTCGTTAATTTAAAGTCGCATATGTCCTCACAAGACCATGTCCAATTATCTTAATGGATGTACTTTTAAATAAATGGATATGCAACGAAAATGGTAAAATGATGATTTGAATTGTCAGGACCATGTACTCAATGCCATGACTGACAGATTGTTCAACTCGTTTTACAAGTGTACCACTGTCAAAGAATTATAGGATTCCCTAGAGAAAAAGTATGTAATCAAGAATGCGGGTACAAAGCCTTTTTAATTGCTTGAAAAAGTTCAGGAATTGCAATTTATTGTTATTGAGATGGATAAAGAAAATATTAAACTTCCCGAAAGTTTCCAAGTGGGTGCAATTATTTTTAAATTACTACCAAGTTGAAAAAATTATAGAAAAACTCTATCTCACAACAAGAATTTGTAAACTTTAGATTAGATTTTCAAAGATTTAAAATTAGAAAAAGAAAATAAGATCAAAGATAAGAATGATTATCGCTCTAAGTTTCTTAAGGCTCATGTAGTTGAATCTGTAATTCAAGATAAGAGGAAATACAACAAGTCTTTTACCAATAGAAAACCCATTTAAGAAATTTATCAATAAAAATGATCATGGTCAATTAAAAAAGAATGAAGACGATTGTTATGTGTGTGGGAAGAAATAACATTTTGTAAGACATTGTAAAAAACGTCAATAAAAGAAATTGAAAATCGAATTTAACATGGTAGGGGATGTAGTGGCTATCTTTGTGTCTAAAATAAATTTAATTGAAACAAAATGATATTGGTGGATCGATTCAGGTGCAACATGACATGTGTCATTTGATAGGTTTGCCTTCAAAACTAACAAAACTCAAGATGAAGGACAACTTTACATAAAAAATTCTTCTACTATTAAAATTGCGGGATCCGGTACTGTGGAACTCAAATTAACTTCTGGGAAAATTCTCTTATGAAAAGATGTTCTTCATGCTCCAGAAATTTGAAAGAATTTAGGGTCTGTTCTTTACAGAAGCAAGCTTCAGCTCCAGAAGCTGGCTTCTGGAAGAAGTAGAAGCCCAGAGCCTGAAAAGCCATATTCAGCAGAAGCTTGTTCGTTACAGAAGCACAGAAGCCAAAAAAGCCTGTTCGTTTTATAGCTTTTTATTGCTGGATTCTGGTAAAATGACCAGAATACCCTTAATATTGATAATGCACAAAAAATAATCAGAATACAATAAATATATAATTATACTAATATATATATAATCAATTTATATTAAAAAATGATTAAAATAATTATTTTCAATTTAAATAAATATATAAATTTTATAATTTTATCAAAATTTCGGCAGCACCTCCTCTTAAAAATGGACATATGAAATTTTCCTGATAAAGAAAATACATGCATAATACACAATTTAATATCCACATAACATTCCATATATAATCTGACATTCACATAACATCCTATATACAATCCAACATTCACATAACATCACATACACAATCCGACATCCACATAATATCCCATACACATTAACATTCAAATAATACATATTATACGAAAATCAAAAGTGTTGCAATGTCATACAAAAAGAGAATTATAATTTTCATTAATAACAAATCTAAAATAGATCAAAGTTCTTAAGCTCTATCATAAGCATCATATAATGCATTAGTTATTCCACTCCTTGTCCTCTCCATGGTAACACGAGATCGACGATCTACAGGCTCATTATTATTATCATATTCAGATACACCCCCTTCATCTTCCACAATTTGTTCTTCCTCGAAACGTAAAAATTATTCATCTGCAATTGCATGCTTCCTTATGAAGTTATGGAGTGCCATACAAGCCAATGTAATATCTCGTTGTGTTTCAAATTTGTAACGTGGCATTTACTTCAAAATTGTCCATTTGACTTTTAAAACTCCAAAACATCGCTCAATGACATTTCTAAGTGAAGAATGCATATAGTTAAATAATTCTTTATCTGTTCTTGGCCTTGACTCTCTTCTAAAATCTTGTAAATGATATGTTGTACCCCGGTAAGGTGCGAGGTAGCCTTCCATCAACGGATATCCAGAGTCGACTAAATAATATTTGCCTTGAAAAAAAAAACAACCTATTAATAATGACATTTTCAATATTGTACTTTATCTTTATTTAAAAAAAAACTAACCTGGAAGAGGATGTGGAAATTGTAATGATGGCTTCGAAATAGTATCGAAGAACACGCGAGAATCATTAGCTGATCCCATCCAGCTACGACATGTGTAAATGTCATATCAAAAGCACAAGTGGCCATGACATTTTGTGTTATGCCTTTGTGTCCTCGAAATCTATTTTGATGCATGAACGGGATATGTGCACTGATGTGAGTCCCATCGATCATCCCAACACAGTCTTTATATTTACATAATTCAAATATAAATAATTATATTTGACGTTATTATAAATAATGATAAATAAAAGAAATCATTGAGAAAATACCTTGAAATATGGCCAATATCTTTCATTGGTTCGAATATGCATAGGGACTTCGTTGAGATTAGGAGGAATGATCAAAAATTTTGAAATTTCAATTAAGGCTCTAAGAACTACATGAAAATATTTGTTAATAGTATGCAATGAATGTTTAAAAGTAGCCCTCAGTACCCTATGCCTTTCATTGTGGCCCACGGTATAGACAAACATTGCAACTTGTTCTTGGATCGAGATCATCTTTTCGTCCTTTATCAGACCCCTCCCTTCTAATATATCACACAAATTTAGGAAAACATGTCATTCCATCCTAAATAAATCATTGCATGTGTTACCAAGTCCATCAATGATGTCACGCACATAATCTGCTCCAGTATAACAAGAATTCCTATGTGGTTCTCTATAAATAAAAGTGTCAACATATTGATGTATCGCAACAAGGGCACCGGTTACCAATATATCTAACGACAAATCATCATCTACGGCATTCACGTCACTAACTTCATCATTATTGGACATATCATCGTTGGTTGACGTACCATCATGGGTGAAAATATCATCATTGGAATCCATAAGTTTATATAAGTACATAAGCACAAATTATTCATTTAAAACTATAACATTCAAATAGTATAGATAATAAAATAAACATGTTTAACATTTACTACATAATGGACATTGTCAATAGCATTCACCACCTAATGAACATATTACACAATCCAAGGAAAACATTAAAAAAATAGACAAGCATTGTCATACCACCATAGGGGTGGCATATAGTCATAACCATCAATGAAAGATGGCAATACAAAAAACATATTAAAATCACACAAAAACACATTAAAATCACACACTATCTAGAATGATGAACTCGAACATCCTCCATTTCGCCATCCAACCACCTAATACGGAGTTCATTTGTTTTCAGTGTACACCAAATTTGCCTGTACTCCTTCTTCATACTGAATAATTTTAGTGCAAACCGATAACGATCACTATTAGGGATGATTTCTGTTGTTGCATCCAACAAATCAATGCACTCCTTAATGCTACCAGATTGTGTAGGTGGTGGAGGTGCTGCACTATTCGCACTCGTCCTTGATGAAACTGCTTCAACCAAATGCTCAATTTGTCGTCCCAACATAACTGCATTCGTCATTTTCTATCGTTTGGAATGTTGGAAATCTATGTTACTTTTAGATTTTATACGTGATGGTCCAATAAATGGAGGGATACCATCACTATCAACATCAGGACTAATATCGACAGGTGGTAGGGACTCTGGTGGTTGCGTTTCTTGAACAAACGCGTCATCATCATCATCATCATCATCCTAAAGCCCATGCTCAACTGCTCTAGATGACTCAGTAGATGGACGCACAACAGGATTACAAGAGCTCGCAACATACTCTCCAGTAGCATAAGTCCCTCCAACTAGTATATCCAACTCTTCCACATGTTCTAGTCCGTCATAACGTCATTGTGCATCAGTTTTATTTTTCTACAAAATAAATAAACTTGTTTTATAAATTTGAATTGGTAAACGTGATATTCCTATTTGGTAATCTAATAAAAAATTACCTCCAACCAAGAGTTCCACCATTCATCGCTTTCCAATACCTTATTGTTAACAGCATCGTAACCCACTCCAGTACATGCTTCTAATTTAATCCATCTAGCCCAAGTACCTTTTGTTTTATCCCAATGATTCTTATGTTGCTTCTTAGTGTAACTAAGCCCCGTCGTTGTTCGAAATTGCTTCATTAGAGATGAATAACCTTATACATTCAATGAAGTACCAGGTCTTTTTCCCTTCTTAACTAATTCCACACAGATATCAACCAAAATCTTATGAAGATAGGGTGTCCATCTTGCGGAATCAATTTTTGACTCTGTTTCTTTTGGTTCTGTTACTTTTTATCTCGGCATCTGACAATTTAATTATTCATTTTAAAAAATGAAAAGTAATGGATAAGAATAAAGAATGAAAAACGTAATAAAATATGAGTAACAACAATAAGAATCATAAGCAAACAAATAATTGTCGTAAACAAATATCACTGTAAGTAAATGTTAAAAATATCAAAATAACATGCTAAGCACATCGTTCCCCAAAATATATAAAACACTTTCTCGTAATTAAGGGAACACTATTATATCTGAAATTTTTTCAGAAACTCTACTAACTACTTGATACTTTATAATCCAATCATTCTAAGACTGTGATGGGCATTCCATGGATGCGCCTAAGACTGTAATTGATCATCTATTAGAATTACAATACTGTATTATTTTGAATATATTCATTTTCAAATCTTTTCACTCATTCATCTCGATATCTTTAATATATATATTTATTTATTATATGAGGGTTAGGTGCTCAGGTTGGTTTGATTCTATATAAGCCTTGAACTGAGAACCAAAATGAATCGATTGGTTCTCCATTTTCTTAGATCATAAACCACAACCCATTATTTACTGAACCAAATCAACCTCAAACTATCGGTTTGGTTCGGTTCTCGATTTGAGCCAGACCAAATTGCACCACCCTAGAGAATATGATACGATTCTTGGGCTGTTGTAGGCACGAGCATGGCTGTGTGACTAGGCCATTGGCCTACAGGCCTACTAAAGGTTGGGGTATGCCATTTGAAGGTTATTTTGGTCATTTAAACTAAAATCCTATATTTTCCAAAAAATTCTTGTTATGAATATAATTTTATTTTTTTCTCTTTAGAAATGAGTTTTTCTTTG
Organism: Akebia trifoliata; assembly: GCF_017979445.1. NCBI lineage: Eukaryota > Viridiplantae > Streptophyta > Magnoliopsida > Ranunculales > Lardizabalaceae > Akebia > Akebia trifoliata. Next base: position 2,748,579 of record NC_141375.1, on the reverse strand, counting down.
GTCATTTAAACTAAAATCCTGTATGAAATGAAAAAATTAAGCATGTGGCATGAAATAACATGTGTTTCATGATTGTAATGATGCTGCCATACAAGCCAAATTCATCAAGGAGATCATCCTAGACCATCCATAAGATAAGCTGGTTCAATCATGGATACATGGTATGGAGGCATAAACGGTATACATGGATGGATGACCATGATGCCCTTATGCTTTGAAAATATGATCACTCGAGACCCAATATTAGGTCAGACCAATCATGGATACAAACATACATGAGATCATATATTGAAAAAATCATGATCCACCATTGTCAACCATGTCATATAAGGAAATCTACTTCTACATGATCAAATTGCAAGAATTACACAAATGAAACCTGAGAAATTAATCTAAATGCATGCATGGATATCTCCATTATGAAAGAAATTTGAGGGAAGGAAGTTAAAGTTAAAAATTTTAGAAGGTAAGTAGATGTAAATGAAACTGGGTTTGTTGGGTGATCCCTCACAGTAGGCTCAGCACATCAAGTCTTGAATAGTTATTGAATTAAAATTAGTATTCCAATTTATAAATTTATTATGAAATTTTCTTTAAACAAGCCATGAGATGTATTGACATTGCATTTGTTGTTTGTTTTTCATTGTTAATTAAATAGAGAAAATATCCTTTTTAGTAAGTTTAAATAACGATCCATTTTTGATTGATGAAGGGAGTGTAGAATATAAAACAACAAAGAACAAAATGGTTCAATGAACACAAGACAATGATAATGGATTTCGAGCACTGATGTTTGCAAAAGAGATGTTAATCACATTATAAGACTTACTTAAGCATTGAATTATTTCCGAATTGGTAACAATCCGAAATAAAAAGAACTCATCAAGTCGATTTACAGAAAAAATCAATAATAATAAAAAAAACAAATTATCAAAAACAAAAAAAAAAAAAAAATTATCAAAAACAAAAAAAACAAAAAAATTAAAAATCAATACCTTTCTTGTTCGTTAATGGCGGAAAGCAAACGATGAGATCTGCCGTTACAGAAGAGGTCGTCTGTAATAAGACGAGATTTACCGTCAACCGTTAGGGCTTTTGTTCGGTTAGTTGTGAGGAAAAGATGAGAGAGAGAGGGAAGAGATCTCTGCGACAAGGAAGGATGGTCGATCGTCGACAGTCGAACATTCGATCGAACTTGTTGGAGAAGATGAGAAACGTAAAGTGTTTCTCGATTCTTGTAACGTGAGGGACAGACGAGATAAGGGAGAAGCGTTAACAGTCGATCGGAGACGACTGAGAGAAGAGAGAAGGGTAACAGTCGATCGATTGGGTTGAAGGAGACGAGCTGAGAGAGAAAATCAAAAGAATTTAGGTTATAACTTGGTTTGTAAATTTAATTAAAGGCGAGGGGTATTTGGGTAATTTCACTTCAACCGTTTTTCGGTAAAAACTTCTCGCAAGAGCCAAACGGAGAAGCTGGCATGGAGGGACTCTTCAAAAGAGCCATTTTTTGGCTTTTTAAAAAATTTATGAAATTAAAAAAGCTGAATCGAACATGTATCCGCTGGCTTTTTAGGCTTAAAAGCCAAAAAAGTTCAAAAAGCCGGCTTCGAAAGCCCAAACGAACAGGGCCTTAATTTCTACTTATATGTTAGACAAATTGGATTCAAATTAGTCTTTTATTCTAAAAAAATGATCTTAACTAAAAATAATGTTTTCAATGGCAAAGGGTATGTTATAAACAATATGATTAAATTGAATATAATAAATGATAGTACTTTTTCTACTTATATTGTTTTGATTTATGGCATATTAGACTAGGACATTTAAAATTTTAAGCTATAAAGAATATGATGAATTTAGACTTAGTATTTAACTTTAACAAAAAAAATGATGATAAATGTTAAATTTGTTTTCAATATAAAATAATTAAGAAATCACATTATACTGTAGAAAAAACTTCTACTATGTTAGAATTAATACATTCAAATTTATGTGAACTAAATAATATGTTAACTAAACGTGTTAAAAGATACTTTATTACATTTATTTATGACTTTAGTAGATATTGTTATATTTATTTATTGAGAAATAAAAATTATGCTTTTAAAACTTTTAAATTATATAAAAGTAAAAGTAAAAAAATTAATTAGAAAAGAAAATTAAAATTTTAAGAAGTGATAGAGGAAGAGAATATTTTGATAATGATTTTACTATTTTTTGTGAAAATATTAGAATAATACATGAAATTTCTGGCCTGAAGCTCAGTCAGACCAGGCCTAATTGCTCAAGGTAAATTTATTTTTCTTTCACTTTATCATTTGTCGATACCCTTTCCATATCCTATAATCCGAATAAATATTAAAGAAAATAAAACAAACAACAATAACAAACAAATAACAAAAATGTGAACACAAGTTAGAATCAAAATCAATAATTGGGAAATCTCAAAAATAGGGTTCTAACATAAATAATAAACAGTGAAATTCATTTCCAATATTTTTCATCATAAAAGATCAATATGCCCATAATGCTTGATCAACAAAAAAAAAATTTAAGAAAAATAGTCCAAGATTTTTCATCATAAAATAATGATCTGCCCATAATGCCTAATCAACAAAAAAGAAAAAACAAAAATAATCCAAGATTTTTTATACATCCAAGTTTAGAAAATTGAATTTTCTAACAACTTAAACCAAACAACAAGATTATTACTCCATTTGAGATGGGGATTGAAATGGTCTGAGTCCAGATCTACTATTTACAGCAAATGGTATAATGGATTATGTGGAGGGATAAAATCGTCTATCGTTTATCCGTACTATCGACACATCTCGAGGTAGACACATGACATTATTTGAAGAGTATTTTATCTTACTACGGAGGAATCTCAATTTAAGAGGATTCTTCCCCCTTTTATGTATGTAATTGTTAATTTGGATAGGGGCAATATGATCAATTATAACCTAATTAGGTTTAAGAATCTTCTTAGGATTTTTCTATTTAAAAGTCTGGAGGTCATTGTAAAAAAAAGGAGAGTAAGGTAAAAAAAGAGGGAGAAGATGCTATGGAACTGTGAAATTCATAGTAAAACAACTCCCCGAGCCCGTAAACGTAGGCATGTTTGTCGAACCACGTAAAAAATCTTTTTATGCTCTTTATCTTTTTCGTTATTTTTTTCTATTATTTCTATGGTTTATTGGTGAATGATCTTACTAAAAATAAAATCTTGGGGTCAGTCACAAAAATGACCACCACAATTGGCGCCGCCCATGGGAAACGAAAAAGAAAATCCATGAGAGCACGTGGTATGGTCGGGGTTCTACATCAACCCTTACGGATCTAAGGTTTCAGATCGCCTTTTGTCGAAGTATAAATCGCAATACAGTAATAAATAATAATAATAATAATAAAGGAAAATATAAAATGCAGTGGCTGTGGGTTTGCGACAAAGAGGCTGAAAATAAAAAAATAAAAAAAATAAAAGCTAATAAAAGATAGAGATGGTGCATTGCGCCTACGATACGTTAAAACTTCTCGGCAATTGTCCAACGAAGATCGCGGCCATCGGATCATACAACTCCAAGCTTGTCCTAGGTTGCAGCGATGGTTCCCTAATTATCTACGCTCTAGAATATTCCTCCAACAATCGATTTCCATCTATCGATCGCCATAACCAAAACCTAAAAATGTCTAAGGAGCCCTACATATTGGAGAAGACCGTGACCGAATTCTCGAAGAAACCTCTTGTTTCAATGGAAGTCTCCAGATCAAAAGAGCTTCTGTTATCTCTATCTAAATCAATCACATTTCTTCGACTCCTAAATCTCGAGACAATTGCAATGATAACGAATGCTAAAGGAGCCTACGTTCACACAGGAAACGATCGAAGTTTGCGACCCCTCTTAATAAATAATTGATTATATACATAAGGGAGCATTCAGAGGCCTAAAGAGAGCCAAACATTGTGCCAAACATTTTTCAAAACATAGGTTAGAAGTTTTTGAATGAGCTGATTTTTTGTGAGGATGATCTCTATGATGAGGATCCCATTCTCACCAAAAATCAGCTCGTATCATAGACATCATCCTCACAAAAAATCAGCTCGTTCTGAAACTTCTAACCCTATCAAAAGTGGTTTACAAAATCGGATGGTCCACGATTCTTCAACTTGTAAATTAAGGTTAAAAATTTCGGAATGAGCTGATTTTTGGTGAGGATGATCTTTTCATCATAGAGATCATCCTCACAAAAAATCAGCCCATTCAAAAACTTCTAATCCATGTTTTGAAAAATGTTTGGCACAATGTTTGGTTCTCTTTAGGGCCTCCAAATGCTCCCCTATATATATAGGGAGCGGTTCAACAGCCCTAAAGTTTGCCAAACATTGTGCCTAACATTTTTCAAAACATAGGTTAAAAGCTTTGGAATGAGCTGATTTTCTGTGAGGATGATCTCTATGGTGAAGAGATCATCCTCTCCAAAAATCAGTTTATTTTGAAAATTTTAAACCTAATTTACAAATTGAAGAATCGTGGATTGTCCAATTTTTGTGAATCACTTTTGATGGGGTTAGAAGTTTCGGAATAGGCTAATTTTTGGTGAGGATAACTTCCTCATCATAGAGATCATCCTCACAAAAAATCAGCTCATTGAAAAACTTCTAACCCATGTTTTGAAAAATGTTTGGCACAATATTTGGCAAACTTTAGGGCTGTTGAACTGCTCTAGGTCCCGTTCCCCACCCTAAGCTTTACCCTACACTTTAACAAACGTGTTTTGTCCTACATGGGTTAGAAGTTTTGGAATGGGTTGATTTTTGGTAAAGATGATCTCTATGGTGAGGAGATCATCCTCACCAAAAATCAGCTCATTCCAAAACTTCTAACCCCATCAAAAATGGTTTACAAAAAATGGATAGTCCATGATTTTTCAACTTGTAAAAATGGGGCTAAAATTTTTGGAATGAGCTGATTTTTTGTGAGGATGATCGTCTAATCATAAAGATCATCCTCACCGAAAATCAACCCATTCCAAAACTTCTAACCCATGTAGGACAAAACACGTTTGTTAAAGTGTAGGGTAAAGCTTAGGGTGTTGAATATATATATATAATCAATTATTTATTAAGAGGGGTCACAAACTTCAATGGGTGGGATGTGAATTAATTGTTGGACGTAACATCAATTCCTTGATGTATAACCTATGTGAGCAAAAAGGTGGAGGTTCCATTAGAACATACTATGACCGAACTTCATATGTAGGTCTTAAGGCTATGTTATGGCCGAGTCTATGTGGCTATGAAAAGGTTTAGGTGCATTAACAGGAAGCTGTTTACAATAGGGCTATCTTAGGGAAAAAGAATTGGAGTTTTAATTGTCAAGTATTCTTTACTTTTGAAGTTTAATTTAGTGTTTGACCTGTCCATCATTTTTTTATGTAGTGGAATCCCTTCTTTATATTTGAATAAGGAAATAAGAACTCTAATTAATAGTTAAGAGTTATATAAAAAAAAGAGGTTGTATTGGAGTATGGGGGCACGCACACCACATACTTGATGTATGTCGAACCCACACTTTTGTATAAGGAAACATGAAGTAAACAAGGACATAGGTCTAATTTAATTCATTGGGATTCCCAATTTCCATCGAATTGCATTGAGCCGATTAATTTCTCTGGAGCTTAGGTCACATGCATAATAAAGTACCACGCGACACAGTTTATTACCGGAGTCAACTCAACATAAAATAAGGTGGGGGCTAATAGTTAGGGGCTCCATTCATGCTTGTAAGATGGATCCCATGTGATCCAATTTATGTTATTTGGTTGTCTCGACAAAGAAAATTTTTGGGGGCTAATTATATGCCCAACTCAATCAAGTCTATAGACTCCGTCGAGTTAAATAACTCAATTTATAAATCAATTTATATTTCATTATTGTATGTTTAGGGGTGTAGTTCGAGCTCGTAATAAGGGTCCCATGTAACCCAATTTGTTACTTGAGGATGCTCGATTTAAAAATAATATGGAGGCTAACCTCATACCCAACTTGATTGAGTTTAGAAACTCCATTGAGGTGAGAGGTTCAGCCCATAATAATAACCTATCAAGATAAAATGATTATATTCTATGAACATTGTGATCTCTATTGGTTCAAATTTTTCAAGTCGATTCAGCAAATTTTTATAAGACGAGAAGGTCGATTCCTCCTGAACCCGAGTGTCACTCTATGAAGTGAGTGACACAAAATCCAAATAAGGTCGATTCCTCAGTAGACCCGAGTGTCGCTCTATGAGGTGAGTGACATGAAATCCGAATAAAGTCGGTTCATCTTGAACCAAAGTGGCAATCTATGAGGTGAGTGGACCCGAATAAGATCGGTTCCCCAATGGATCTGAGTGTCACTCTATGAGGTGAGTGGCATGAAATCTGAATAAGGTCGGTTTCCCAATTGATCCGAGTGTCATTCTATGAGGTGAGTGGCACGAAATCCTAATAAGGTTGGTTCCTTCTGGACCTAAGCGTCACTCTATGAGGTGAGTGATGTGAAATCCAATACAATTGGTTATTCTATTGATTATCAAAGTCTTAGATCATTTTGAGATCCAAGCCCGATCTGGGATTTCAGTCAGTTCTTTTATTTATCTAACTCTTGATCATTCTGGAATCCAAATTCGATCTAGAATTTCGGTCGATTTTATTGTTTATCAAAGTTTTGGATCATTTTGAGATACAAGCATGATCTGGGACTTCTGTAGGTTATTCTATTATCTAAGTCTTGGATCGTTCTGAGATCCAAACCCTATCTAGGATTTCAATTGGTTTTGTTATTATTTATCCAAGTTTTTAATCACTCTGGGATCCAAGTCCGATCTAGGATTTCGATCGGTTCTTCTATCATTTATCAAAGTTTTTGCTCATTAAGAAAATCAAAATCCAGCTCACGGTCAAGTCTATTATTGAAACATCTATTTATTATAGGAGTTCAACCAAATTGAATGTCAAGTTCACAAAAAATAAGCTCGGGGGATCAATAATCATACTAGCTCGATGGTGCTCAATCAAGTCATAAGTATTTCTCGAAGGTAGATCTCAATACATCGATCTCCACCTTCAAGATAGGGCTATGTGGAGGGATAAAATCATCTATCGTTCATCCATACTATCAACACACATCTCGAAATAGACATGTGACATTATTTAAAGAGTATGTTATTTTATTAAGGAAGAATCTCAATTTAAGAGGATTCTTCCTTTTTTTTATGTAATTGTTAATTTCGATAAGGGTAATATGGTCAATTGTAACCTAATTAAGTTAAAGACTTTTCTTAGGATTTTTCTATTTAAAAGTCTGGAGGCCATTGTAAAAAAAAAAAAAAAAAAAAAAAAAGGTAGAAGAAGAGGGAAAGGATGCTATGTAACTATGAGATCTATAGTGAAACGAGTCCCCGAGTCTGTGGACGTAAACACGTTTGTTTTACCACATAAAAAACATTTATGTGTTTTTTCTCTTTTTCGTTATTTTTTTCTGTTATTTTTATGATTTATTAGTGAATGATCTTACTAAAAATAAAATTTCAAGGTCAATCACAAAAATGACCACCATAGATTCAATAACATAGGATTCTCTAGTATTTTGTTTAACAGAGACTAAATCTTTATGATCAAAAGAGATAAATAAATAGAGAGAAAGAGAAAATATTTACCTCACTGTTAAGAAAATATATCTCCTCCAATTTTCGATGGTAAGAGAGAGAGAGAGATGATCTGTTTTTTTTAAGAAAAAGACGATCAAGTGACTATTCATCTTTGTGAGATCAATAGGAATAATGGCGAGTTATGTTGGGGAAGAAGACTGTTCGTAACAGAGATGGACAAAATGGGCTGATTTTTTTTTATTCAATCTTTTATTGTTTTATGTTTTATTACATTTGACCAATGTCAATGAGGCTGATGTGGAAGTGTTTTATCAATCTCAACAAAGACTTTTGTATCCATGTAAGTGAGTCGATTAAGTATGCCATCTGGCGAGTTATTTTATCACGACTCTACTTTAAATTTTAGAAATGTTACGTAACTTTTAGAAAAGAATACATGATGAGAGTTGCTCACAACCTCATAGTATGCATCACAACTTTATACTCGAGAGCGAATAATACTCAACCTCTACTACACCACAGTCCAAGGCACAACAATGGACCGTAGAACATTGGGGTTGCCGTGAATCGTGACTAGTTGGTCCTAACTTTTTAAGAGAAATTTATAGGACTACTAATTTGCTGTTTAAAATTCTGTGTTACATTTATAAATGAGTGGTATGATGCCATGTGTTTAAAAAAAACATGTGTCATTGGTCGGAGGAGAGAAAATTTTTGAGAAACCACGAATTCGAAGTTTTATAACAGAACTCCCCTACTTTATCAAATTTGTTACTTGCTTTATGAGTAAGTCTAGCATGACTAAATAAGTTTCAAATCTTACTAAGGTTCATTGGGCCCAAATGGATTATTAAATTAACAATCCAACACTAAACCCTCTATGGAAGAACAAAAAATATTTGATCTTGAGCATTAGAATACATAATATTTCAACCTGTTCCGAACCCTATTAACCAAGTACCATGGGTGGGACCCATACTCCAATCAGTTCAGCTTAAAGGGATTGAACCCTTTAACCATACCCCAAGATGGTTTGGTCTCTATATTGGACAACCCCTTCACCCCCTTTCAACCTCAAGATGGTTCGGCCTCTATATTGGCCTACCCCTCAATCTCTTCAATCACAAGATGGTTTGGCCTCCCTTTGAAGCCAACCCTCTTTACTTGCTATCATTAAATGGTGAGACTTCCTCAAGGAACTAATTCATCGGCTATAAAGCCATAAGATAATACAATCTCCTCAAGGAGTTAACCTTCTAATACAATAAACTTACAAGAATCGATCCCTTTAGAAAGCAAATCTAGTGTCAAGTATTACTACTTACACCCCAACTTAAAATTACTTAAGTTGTGTTAAAGGGAAGAAGTATAATATTGGCAGAATGAACTTGAGGTGCATAACACAATTGATTTAACTCAATGAATTGAATAGCCACCTAGTGAATCGACAACAGAGTAAAAGCCACTTTTCTCAATAGTTACAAAGGCCAAGAGAATGGAGTTTTAAGATCATTATGAGCCTAAATAGTGGTGCTTTAAAGCCATTAGGAGATAAAAGAGTGGAACATTAATTTCAGAAAGACATCATGAGTCATTAATGGTAAACATCATGGGAAGAAGTTACATGCTCTAAGTTAATAAGAAATTCTATAAATAAGAAAACTTCTCTCACTCCAAGGTAAGTGAGACCACATTACAGTACCATGTCTCTAAATTTCTTCTCCTTACTCTACATTTTCTCAAGTACTAACTTGATCATTAGAGGCCCTTTGGCCGACATCACACCAATATCCTTTCTAGATGAAAACAACGAAGAAGACAATCAAAAAACTAAAATGCAAATGGAGAAGAAGACCAAAGACAAAAATAGTCAACACAAATATTGGGGATCATGGCATCATCGGTAGTACAACTCTATAGGAATTGGAGATCCAAAAAATCTACTATACTTTTTTGGCACCGTCCATATAAAAATGAAAAATAAACCCAAAGCACCCACCTACAAAAAACTTTACCCATTGACCAAAAGACCTTACCCTCCAACCAAAAGTTTTGCACTTCCACCCAAACCTTTAATATTCCCTTCATCAATTCATTAATACTCCCTTCACCAAGTAATTCCATACATTCCACCCTTTGAAATGTTCATGATAAACGATCTCATTTCACACATACAATGTGCTCGATCAATATAGATGCATGCTTAGCAAAGCAGCACTCTCAACTAATAAGACCCTTAGTCCTTGATGAGGTAGCCATCTTTTAAGTTGAAGTCAAAGTCACAGGGCATCCTTCTTAGGTCATTTAACTCGTGTAACACCCCGACCTTTTATTCACTTCATCATTTCACCCCAATGGCCAGTACATCCAACCAACCATAAACCCAAATAGAGATATTCAAAGCTATGCAAAATCAACTCCTTACGATCCAAATCAGATGCAAGAACAACAAGGAACAATGACGGCTCTACGTAGAGAGAATGAGAGGTTACAAACTCAACTCAATGGTCAAGGGCTCAAAACCTTTGAGAGACAAAAATATACCTAACCAAGGTATTCACCATTGTAGGAATAATTTACCTCAAGAAGATACGAATCTTCCTACCCTCAATGGGGAAAAGGTCTTAGAGGTGGAGTCGAAAACCACTAATCATCTTAAAGTAGCGCAATAAAAAACAGTAAGAGAAAACAATGGTGAGTTCATTAACTACAATGAACTAGACTCGATGATCAAGAAGTAGAAAAGAAATTCAACGTTTTAATAGCTCTTGGAAAGGCAAAATTAGCCGAACAACTCGCACAACTGGCGGTCAGAGATTTGAAGGACTTACCATTCATAATAGTGACTATGGAGGAGGAGATACCTAGGAAATACTTTATTCCTAAGTTCAATCTCTACAGTGACACCACCAATCCTATGGAATACTTATACCACTACAAGCAAGTGATGGCTCTAGAGGAAGGGAAGGACACTCTTCTTCGTCAGATATTCCCCTCGAGTCTACATGGAGCAAAATCGATAGACGACTTTTCGGGCTTCTGTATAAGCTTCATGGCACAATTCTTAAGGAGCAGATGGAAATTAAAAGGGGTCAATTCACTTTTCAACCTTAAAAAGTAAAGTAGAGAACTATAAGAGAGTATACCCATTGTTTCAAAATAAGCTCCTTTTAATCGACAATTGTGACGATCTCACTACCATCATCGCATACTACAAGAAGCTTCCGAAATGGCAATCTTACTGAGGGTCATTGGACCCACATGAATTTTCAAATTGGCAATCCAACGCCACAACCTCCTATATTTTACGAAAAAACTAAGATTTTTTTTATGAAAAAAAAAATCATTTTTGAACTTAATCAAAGGTGTTGAAAAAAAAGGACTATCGAACTCCCAAATGTAAAACTAAAATTCAATGCTGAAATTCTATTTTTTTTCAAAATTCTTAGAATTTTGTCATTTATAACCATGTGACACCACATCATGTTTTTGGATGCCAAAAATTGATGCAATTAGGATCCACTCCAAGGAATGTTAAGATTTTATGATGCGGATCCCCAATCCAAGTTTTGCTGGGTCGCAAACTTGATGAAGTACGGTTTGGTGGGTTACAAACTTCATATACTAAGATTCCCTTTGAGTTTTAAAAACTTCATGAGGGGTTTTGTAATAAAAATGCAACAGGTAGGTCTGTCGAGTAAATCTATATTCAAATAAGAGTCAGGATCCATATACTGCCCCATTCCTATAAAATAGGATAGGTGTCTACCAGGCATACTTTAGTTGGTGTTAAAACAGGAAGTGTATTCTTTGTAGCACACAGTTCCTTTAGCACCCTATGGCACAGATCCAACGGATGAGAGAGTTATTTTAGAAAAAAATTAACATCTCAACCTTTTGCGATCATCACTTAGATTTTATTTTAATTTTTTTTTAAAAAGACTGTTTTTTTTACTCTAGATCCATGTCTTTGAAAATGAACGGCTACTAAACACCCATTATTTTAAGTGTGGGATCTAATTGTATGGCTTATGTGGCAGTGCTCTTTCAACCGTTGGATATGTGCTACAGGAACCGTGTGCCACAGATGATCCACTTACCTTAAAAACCTCTGGCTCCTAATCAAGCCTTTCATGCAGCCCAATGTGTTTATGTCTTAATCAAATTGTGCCACATGCACATCTAATGTTTTAGAGAAAGTTTTCATTACTAACTTACTAAGATTTTAAGTTTTGCTTAGGGTCGTTTTGCTCAAATAGATACCACATCAGCAAACCAATACCACAGCCCCCTATATTTCATTGAAAAACTCAAATTCAAAAATAATAATAATTCATAAAACAATTTATTTTAATTAACGTTGGTTGAAGGTTTTGAAAATGGAAGGTTACCTAACTTCCACCTTACTCCCAAATTTAAATTTTAAAATAAAATTTTTTTTATATCCTCAATGTTCATAAATTTTTCTCCTCTACAACCCTGAAGCATCCATCATGTTGTTGGATGCCACAAGGTGAGCCCAAGGACCTTAGTAATGCTAGCCAAACTCAATGTTTTAATCTTTAATTGGTTATAATAAATAATTTAAGAAATTGGGGTGTGATAAGTATAAGTTGGAGTACTAACTCTAATTCTATTGTAGGGTGTGCAAATTACCATTTGTGTGTTGATTATGACAAAATTCTGAGTTCAGTACACTATTCAATTTTATTCTCATGACATGGTTTTGAGTGTGTTCACTGGTAGGTATTCTAATTTAATTGTGGATCTCACATTCTCGCTGATAATTACCAATGATCTCTCCATTAAAAAATGACAATTGTCTTTAAATTTACCATTGATATCGTCACTTTAAATTAAAATACCTACCAGCTACACAATGTGAATAAAGCTCAAATTTGACGCCCCTAGGCAGTCAAATATTATAAAATTCGACAGACAAAAAGGTCGAATTGGCATCAAAATTTTTATTGTCAAATTTTTGTTTTCAACGGGCTGAAACTGTCAAATTAATGAAGGATGGGAAAATTCGACAACTCTAAGCCATTAAATCTAAAAACATCAAGAATTTTGACGGTCCTTGAGTTTCTAAATCCGTGGGCCTTGGCCCATCAATTTATCTGTTGAATTTTTCAGTTCAGTTTTCACGTAGTGCTAACTTGCTCGAAAACATGTTTTTGGAATTAAACTGAGCAGTTTATTGGAATTTTTGCAAAAGTTGTATGCACACGTGTTGGGAAAAATCTCTGAACTTTATTCATATAAAATGAGGAGAGAGATTCCTTTGAAACACCAACTTTTACTAGTAGCACACAAATCTTTTTGAAATTAACCGATCATCAAGAGTTAGATTGGTGTGTTATAAGTTATTTTTGGTCTGTTAATAGAAGCACTCAATGAAGAATTTTCTAATTTATTTGTTTGCATAAACTATCTTGGTGAAATGGACATTTATATCAAATAATGGTCCATCTACAACTTCAAAATGTCAATATGTCATTCTCCATTAGTATGCCAACACAAAATACTGTACCCAATACCCGAATTGATTTTCATTCCTTGCAACATACCCATTTGACCCCAATTCAAAAAAAAAAAAAAACAAACAACTTCAATATCCAAAACATGGGCATTCACATACATAAGGTAGGAACCATGATATTGTTTTGCAATCAATCTGTAGATAGTCCACAACACAACAAAGCGAGTTAATTTTATGTTGAAGATAAGGGAGTGATGGTAACCTCCATCACAGGCTTCAACCCATTTGATATCAACTTGAAGGTGCAAACATCTCCTTCTCTCAAGCCATTTGAATCAGAAAATTGACGCCAACCACGTCCCATAAGAGCTCGACTTTTGACTTTCTTGTACCTTAAATTTACATGCCAAGATCTTCCTTCTTTATCTGTAAGGATCATTGTGCGAGGTTTGTGTTTGAGAAAGTTGGATCTGCCAAATTCCCCTGGGAAATACTGATCAACACACACGACACTATCAATTTCACCTGGGAGCTGGTGTTAGAGCCAAGTTCTAGGGTTCTCAAACTATTAAAAGAAATACCTTATAAAGAATATGAAAATCTTACCCCCAAAAATGTGCAATTTATAGCGAAAAAAATATTAAATTTCCAAGAAAATAAATATTTTAAGAAACATACATCCTAAGTTAACTCATCTATTGTTACTTATTAATTGGTATAAGATGGTACTGATCCAATTGGTGGTTGCAATTCAATCCTAGGATACTTGGAATCAAAAACATCACTTTTTTTTTTCTTTCAATTCTTGTCAACTTCTAGTACGATTGTTTTAGCTAAGCTAAAGTATATTGATGAAAGAACTGCCAAACTAAATAGAATTTTAATAGGTTGGAAATAAAATTTCTAAAGTCTGAATTTTAAAAGTGGACTATCTCCATCCAAACTTCAAAAGTGTTACCAACCACACTAAATCTCCAAGGTGATTCACATCGATAGAGGATGGAATTGTTTTGAAGTTTGCAACGTGATTTAGCTCCACAGGCCATTTCGAAACCAATGAAATAGCTGCACTTTCCAATATGAGAGGATCTTCGAAAATGGGCTTATTTCTAATCAACCAAAGCGTCCAAAGAATTAACCATGGATCGTTTTTTAGGTGTCAGTTAGATCGATCAAGTAGGATCATAAAGACCATTTAACGTACGAAGGCTCCCAGTTCATGCACCAATACTGCATTTCACCTTTGAATACTGGAATGATAAAAAATATTTGATCATCTATCTTAATTATCTCAAAAGACTAGGCATTTCTGGAAAAAGTTGGCATCTACCCTTGATATCGTAACGATTCAATTGGATTTGACTTGATTTGATTGATTTGGAACCCACTACCCAATTCATCTTTCTTTATTCGATTGCAAGAGCACGGGTTGTCTTATCGAAGCTTCAGATAAATGGACTGTCCGACTGTTCGACGCATACACCAACATTATCTTCTATCGCTCAAGCAATTGATCAGTTTGGAACCACAGTCCCACTAAGTCACGACTCGCAATGATTTGGAAAGTTTAATGAACTAGAAGATTTTCTAGATTTTTCAAAATTTGGGGGTTCCGATTTGATTTCAAAAGATTAAAGAACTTGCTTGACATTTTAAAAAAAGTTTTTTCCTAACGTTAGTTCAACAGTATAGGCGTATAATATATGGTGTTTCTAGATGATTTTGTAGCACTTCCCATGCATAATTTCATTTCTTAGAAGGGTATTTTTATAATTTTCAAATATTTGAGGTACTTTCAAATAAATTTGTAACATCCTTGACAGGTGTCTTGTTGATCTATTCGATTTGATTGATCACAGGTTCACATTCGAGTTGAAATAGTCCAAAATCAAAGAATCAACATGTAGGACCATATCAGTGATCAAATTGAAATGAGTACACGTGGATAATTTTCTACTATATAATAACTCAAAGGAATTTGAAAGGGTGCATTAAAAAATGAGATCATCTTATTATTATGCATCCATATGCATTGGATACAATCCAAACACATGGTATAGGTGTGTTTGCTTCTACACAGTTGAATCCATACACATTGAATAGGTGTTTTAGATCAAAATAGTTGAGGTTAGAACCATTTTGACCAAAACATTAAAGTCTCTTCTTCCTTACATATACTAGGGAGTGTATCAAATTAAACACATAGTTTATTATTTTCTAAAAAGATTTCAAATCTCTCTGTCTTCATTGATAGCGTGATTCACAACACCTAGTTGTCATAATCCTGTTATTTCCATACGACCCAAAACAGCCTACATGTGATTTTTTAATGATGTTTTCAAATTTTATTGGATATTTGAGTAGTGTTCATGTTGAGCAATGTACTACAGGGTCCATGGGTTAGTTTTTAGTTTGTTGGACTTGTATCGGACTTCGATAGGACCCCTCGCTCATTAAAGTAGATAAACAAAAAGAATAATAATAATAATGGGTCTTGGCTCATCCTATGTTTAAAACGCTTCTTGCATCTTCTATACGAATAAAACGATTAAAAAACATGACTTCTTCATCTATAGCAAATAATCATATTCTGAGTGATAAAAAAAGTAGCCCTATTTTCCCATTTCCATAAATCTATGGATTTTTTATGCAAAAATGTGTGTATATATATATATATATATATATATATATATATATATATATATATATATATATATATATATATATATATATATATATATATTCTAAAGCATAGTATCAAGGACTTTTAGCATAAAAATTTCATAGAATTATGGCAATTGCAGAAAAGGATCACTTTTCTTTTTAATAATCAAAATAGGACTATTGTTACAGGAACTCGTGTTTTTGGACATAAATGCCCACGCTTATAATTTCTCTAACAAATTCTTTGAAAAATAAATTTTGAAATTGTAACTTCCTCCCTTACTAAAAATCCATTGGAATTATTCTAAAATGCTCAAGATTTAAGTAACAATGGTGAACCTTGCAGATCTACGGATTTTCATGTTCGATCCATGATCTATTAAAGATTTCCACAAAATATTGTCAATTTCTTCCATTTTTTAAAAATTATTAAAATATTCTCATTTATAGCTATATAAATAGAAAATGGTAACAAAAAAGTTTGATTTCGCGGAATTTTTACGATTTATACTTACCCTGTGTCGAACCTCAACGTTGTAATGTATTATACCACTAAGCCTCAAAGGTTACTATTGTCGAGGTTCAATGATGTGAACATTTTTTACTTGCATGAACTTCTATTAGACAATTTCGTTAAGGTTCAACAATAGTTACTATTGAACCTTGACGTTATAATACATTCGAGCATCAAGATTTGATGTTGGTTGAATTGTATGAACAAAACAATAAAAATTATGTGAAATTTAAAATAAAAAAACTTGCTATTATTTTCCATTTATATAACTATAAATAAATAATATATCAAGATTATAAGAATGCATAAACGATTTTTCAAAAATAATGAAGGAAATAGAAGAGAAATTGATAATCTTGATGAAAATCTTTAATAAATCGTGGATCTAACATAAGAATGCATAAATTTACAAGGTTCACCATTATTCCTCAAATCTATAACCTCTTTAATGACCTCCAATGGCTTTTTGATAGATTTTGGTAGAGAGAATGGATCTCTCTCTCTGTCTCTCAATGGTATAAAATATTGGGAAGGAGTAAGTTAAAATTTAGAAAATTATTTTTCAAGTGTTTATAAGAGAATTTGTAGGAAAGAACATTTTTATCCCAAAAAAAAAAAAAAAGTTACTGTAGCAAATAGTTTTGTTTTGAGTATTAAAAAAAAAAGTTGACATTTTCCACTTTCTTTTACTGTTGTCATAAACCTAGGAAATTTTTATGCAAAATTTCCTAATAACAAAGCTGAGATTCACTTTGCAAGAAAGAAAAAAAAAAGTTGGGATTTGATAATTACTCAATAAGGCTTCAAAAACTTTAATTTGGCTAAATCCAAGAAAATTTTCAGATAATATAAATGATGTTTTTTGGGTTCTCATCAAAACCAATCATCTTCAACCCCCTCTAAAAATCTTAAATTATTCTTGAGATTTGAAGGTTGAAGAAAATTAATTTTTGAGAGTGAAGGATAAGAATATTATCCTCAACCTTTATTCTTAGAATTTTACAAATTAAAAAGAAATTAATTTTGTGTTTATGTTATAAAAAAGAGTCGTGCCATGCTCAAAATACTCTCTTGATGTGACATGTGTTAGAATCATAGATTTTATGCATTACAATACACATCTATATAGATTTTATGGGGATGTGCAGATGTGTATCGCAAGGTATAAAAAATATAACGCTAGCTCATGCCACGTCAGGAAAGTATTTTGAATATGCCACATGGAGGAGTTAGAAAATCATTAAAGAATGAGTCGTGATAAATGCACGCGGCAGTTGACGTGGCAAGGACATAAAATCATAGATATTTTTCTTTGGATATCGAGGAAAAGATCAGGGACTCTGTGCCCTTGTCGCATCAGCCACTTATGTATTACCAATTGACTTCATCATTATTCATAAAGAATACTCACCATTATACGATGAGTGAAGTTGTACGGTTGGATGATGGCCGTAAAATGTATGATTTTGGAAGAGTTAGACCTTGCTTCAACTCCCACAACCTCAGGCATAATCTCTGCACCTACGAACGACATTAAGCGCAAATTACCACCATATCATCATTATACGTAGATCCTTCAGGTTTGGTGAAAATTAGAGGCACCATATCTTCATTTTTATCAAAATATTCCTTAATTTTTAGGAAAAATTACTTAAAAGAACCTTGGTGAAGGGACTTTTTTTCTTCTAAATAATCTGTAAGTTCTGAACGATCTCTTAATAGTCCATTTAATAAATTTTTATTTTTATAACAGTCCCTAGACCTTATCTCCTTCATTTCTCATGATTGAATGCCCTAATCATTCAAACTCATTGTTTTCATTAAAAAAAATTTAGAGTTTTGGTGTGTCTCAATTAAGTTTTAGAGCTTTATTCCGTCTGAAAGGGTTTAAGAAGAAAAAGTCATTTTCAAAGATTTTTCAAACATTTTGCATATGTATGTACTAAAGGTTTTTTTTTTTTTTTTTATGAAAATCGATCAAGAATAATTCTTTTAGGTTGAAATCATCTAAACAAGTCGTTATCTCAAGTTTTTAATCGTTATCTTTCCATGTGTTTTAGTGAAAAAAACTCAAAAATTAAAAATTCGTGGGCAGGAAGACAGAAATTTTCTCTCAATTGCTTACATCATCCACGTCATATGTGAATCGGTTGTTGGGCTGGGAGCAAGAAATCACTCGGATAAATTTGAGGTAAAGTGATGCTATAATGGTGTGGTAATATCAAATCCCTTAGATAAATTTTAGAAATTCTATTAACACGCCAACTTCTACATATAACACACATCAAATTTCTAAAACATAAATGACTTATTAGTAAATGGTTGGTGCGCTAATAGAAAATCTGAAAAAAAATATTAAACCCAGCCAACTCGGTAATTTTCAGTAACTCCGTGATATCTTGCCCGAGTCATATTTCAGAGAAATAATAAAGTTGAAATACGAGATAAAACTTACTGTTTGAATCTTCTGTAGCTCCTGATTCTTCTTGATCTTCCGTTTTGGAATCGAACGGTGGATATTCTCTCTCACATGCAGTAGCATCAAACACCATAACATTAAACACCATTCCACCTTCGTATCCAAAAACAAGTAAATCCATTTCATGTAGATCATGATCTTTGAAGAAATCATTCCACCCCTCTTCAAATCGAAATTTATTCATCTTCACACACCATGATTTCCCATTAGTGCTTCTATTACTCTTCAACATCACTTCTCCATTACACTTCTCTCCATCTAAGTACTTCAGAAATCTTTTGGGAATCGACTGCAACAAATCAAAAAATATAATTCTTTGTTCAAATAATATTTGAGTTTTTGAGTTTATGTGTTTATGCATTGTGAAGAGAGAGAGAGAGAGAGAGAGAGAACTCACAAGTTGTTTTGAAGATCTAGGCAGTATAGGCTTAAAGAAATGTTTTCTGGTAAAATGGATATTTGTCTTCGCCATTTGTGGAAGAATAGGTTTTTGACTTGAGTCGTGATAATCTAACTACCCCAAGTGGTAAATATGCTTCTCATCTAAGATTTTTTTTACTTTTAAAACTTATGGTAATTTTGAGAATTGAGATACCTTTGGATTTTGGTGAAAATTTGAAATATACACTTTGGGTTTTGACTAAGGTCAGACAATACAAATTTCATGTCAAATGACCATTATGCCCTTCTACAACTTTAAGATCTTGAACCTTTAGGGTTATTCATTCGTAGAGAATGATTACAGTGTCTACGTGGCACATTATGGTTGGTGATTAAAAAGTTTGGGCTGCGTGCAAAAGTAGCAAATGGGTTTGTTAGAATCAATGAGTATTAACGTGTTTCTGCTTCTGTTTTCGTACAATCAAAATCTCATCAGTCATATTTCATTTCTCTGTTCCTGTTCCACTAGTGCACGGCTCGAGAGTAAATGCTTGAGATATTTATCGGGCAGGCCTAAGTGTTGCATTTTTATTATAAAAACTCCTTTGGAATTCTGACAATTCCAAGGGAACCTTACTTTGTGAAATTTGTTATTTACTGAACCTTACTTTTATACTTTTATACTTAATCATAAAATTCTTAATTTTTAATTGATGCGGTTAGCTAAACCTAACTCCATCAATTTGTGGCGTCCAAAAACAAGATCTCATGCACTTGATAACCAAAAAAATAAAATAAAATTCTATGAACTTAGAAATAAAAAATAAAAAAAATTTTGAAAAAATAATTAATTTTCATCCTTGAATTTTAATTTTAAATTTGGGAATTGGATAACCTGCCCTTTTAAACATTTTTTGTGGAACTTGAATAGAATTTTGTTTTATTTTGAATATGAATATTTTTTTGAAATCTATAAAGTTGTGGTGTTGGATGCCAATTTGATAAACTATGTGGACCAAAAGACCATGTTAGTTATATTCATGAAGTAAGGTTTGTTTAGTAACAAACTTGATATAAGTAGGATAATTTTTGTAATAAAATTGCAACAAATAAATCTCTCTACATGCTTTAAAGTGTCATGTGATAAATCTTTTGAGCACTATTACTGGGTGAATGTCGACTGTAGGCCCACA
The DNA here is from genome assembly GCF_017979445.1 of Akebia trifoliata. Classification (NCBI taxonomy): domain Eukaryota; kingdom Viridiplantae; phylum Streptophyta; class Magnoliopsida; order Ranunculales; family Lardizabalaceae; genus Akebia; species Akebia trifoliata. The sequence continues at coordinate 2,728,208 of NC_141375.1, read as the reverse complement.
TCCTATGGGCCTATACAACTAAGGTAGTATTTGTTTGTGTTATTTTTCAGCGTTTATTGCTGAAAAAAATTAAATTTAACATTTTTTTTGTTAAAATAGCGCGTTTGTTTACTCTATATTTCAGCGCTTATTGCTAAAAATAAGTGAAAAAAATTCAGTACTATTTTGATGTTGAAAAAAAGTGTCCAAACGATAAGCACTTCGCTTTTTTCGACACGGACAAGTATGCCCTTCGTTTTTTTGAGCATGGACAAGTATGCCCTTATTCTTAAAAGGATATTACCTCTTATATCCCATGAATAAGTATACAAGCACCCCACAAATTAATAAACCCACACCATGACTAAATTATTTTGTCTTATACGGGTTAAAAATTTTGGAATGAGTTGATTTTTGGTGAGGATGATCTCCTCATTAGTATATAAGCACCCCACAAATTAATAAACCTATACCATGGCTAAATTATTTTGTTTTATATGGGTTAAAAGTTTTTGAATAAGTTGATTTTTGATGAGGATGATCTCTACAATGAGACCTCACTAAAAATCAGCACATTCAAAAAACTTCTAACCCTATCAAAACAAGAACCGTAAATCATCATTTTTTTAAAAATTATTTTTGATAAGTTAGAAGTTTCAAAATGGACTGATATTTGGTGAGGATGATCTCTAGACCATATGGACAATCCTCACTAAAAATTTACTCATTCCAAAAACTTTAACCCATATAAAACAAAAAAATTGGCTATGGTGTGGGTTGCCCTTATTAATTCATAGGGTGCTTTTATAATTACACATCCTTCATTTCCATCGAAAATTATTCATCCAAAATTAAGTTATTTTAATGTTAATTTCAAATTTTAGTGATTTGTATGACATTATTATTTTTAATTTGAAATTTGTGGGCTTTTATAAATAAAAATTATTATTTATAAATTGAAGATTTGAGTATTATTTATTATTTAAAAATGAATTATATTTTAATTTTGTAAGAAATAATATATTTTATTGTGTTTGATAAGAAATAAGCATTAGAAATATGCGAACAATGTATAATATAATTGTAAGTTTAACAAAGACAATTTACCAACTTCAGTAATGTATAACAAATATGATTCAGCATCTAAACAAACAACTTTTTCAGCACTTAAATTCAGCATTTTTAAGTTTCAGCGCTTAATACTATTCATCACTTATTTTTTTCAGTTTAACAAACAGCACCTAAGAAGAGCCTAATTTGAAATTTTATTTTGCTTCAAATGCTCTTACTTTAGGTTATTGGTTACACACTTACACTTTGTTCTATTGTTAGAGGGCTTTTATAAAATTTTGAGATGAGGTTGAGAAAATGATATTTTAAAAGGTTAGGAATTTTCTTCTATTAAATAAAATATCTTGTCAAGTTCAAAGGATTATTCCTTGGACAACACACGAAGTTCGCAACAACACTCACAATAGTTTAAAATAGAAAAAAAAATTAATGAGATAACAGTAAAAGAATGAATAAATACTTCTACTCTCTCTCTCTCTCTCTCTCTCTCTCTCTCTATATATATATATATATAGGGGCGGTTCAAGGGCATATGTAAAAACATATGAAAAAACAATGGTTTTTCAAAATATGGGTTAGAGGTTTTTGATTGAGCTGATTTTTTGCGATGATGGTCACTATGATGAGACGATTATCCTCACAAAAAATCAGCTCAATCAGAAACTTCTAAATCCATCAAAAGTGATTTACAAATTACTGATAAAAATTGACAAAAAATCGACGGTCCACATTCTAAATCACTTTTAATGGGGTTAGAAGTTTCAGATTGGACTGATTTCTTTTTTGGATGATCTTCCCATCATAAAAATCATCCTCACAAAAAATCAGCTCAATCTGAAACTTCTAATCCATATTTTGAAAATTTATTAATGTTACATTGTTTTTACATATGTTTTTTCATATGGCCCTTGATCCTGACCCATATATATATATGGGTCCCGTTCAGCACCAAACATTTTGGCCAACATTTTAGCCAACCATTTTTTGTCCTACATGGGTTAGAAGTTTTGGAATGGGCTGATTTTTAGTGAGGATGATCTCTACGGTGAGTAGATCATCCTCACCAAAAATCAGCCCATTCCAAAACTTCTAGCCCCATGTTTGGATGTTGAAAATCGTGGACCGTCCATTTTTTTTAAACCATTTTTGATGGGGTTAGAAGTTTTGGAATTGGCTGATTTTTGGTGATGATGATCTCCTCATTGTAGAGATCATTCTCACCAAAAATCAGCCCATTCCAAAACTTCTAACCCATGTTTTGCCAAAATGTTTGGTGCTAAACATTTCATATATATATATAGATATGGGAAGGGATCAGTGGACAAATTTTCAAACTAACATCCATACAAATGATGGTGATTGTTGGATGCCCACGGATCCAATGGTGGATCTGGTTTAAAACAACCACTTAAGTCACGTTTCTTTTAAGTTTTCTCTCTTTGCAACTACCTCCCCACTTATATCCCCGCTTATTTGCAAATCCTCAAAAGTCAAAATAAAACAAATCTCTCTTTCTCTTCTTCACCTCTCCTACGCACAATCCTAACAGTCTAATCTAAGCGAGATCCACCATTAAAGATGACGAAGTTTTCACCTCGTATTCACTCTCACTCTCTTCCCTAACCCTAACGACTCAAAACCATTCACTCAGGCATCTTCTTGAACCCAGCTTGTCCTCCCCCTCTCTCTATCTCTAAGCATAACCCACATCAATCCCTCTATTTTGATTTCTCTTAGTCGAGGATTCTGCTCGATTTGGTCGATATTCTGAGTGTATTTAAAGAAATAGACAAAATATTTCACCATCTTGCTGAATAACAGGTTTGATTAAGTTGAAAATTTTACTTTTTTGGTCTAAAGGATAATGGCACAGGTGATCATATGGGTTCATCATTTTGTTCTAAACATGTTTTAAAGGATATTGGGGAGAATGGCTTCTATATAACCATACATAGTTTGTAAGCCTTAGTGACTTAAGTGACTGTTTTAAACGAGATCCACCGGTGGATCTGTGGGCATCCAACGATCACGATCATTTGTATGGATGTTGGTCTCAGATTTTGTCTGTTGATCCCTTCCCTATATATATATAGGGTTGAGTTCGATGTACACATATATCTACCATATATCTACAACATGTTTTGTCCTATATGACTATAAGTTTCGGATTGAACTGATTTTTTGTGAGGATGATCTCTATGATAAGGACATCATCCTCATAAAAAATCAACTCAATCCAAAAAATTTAATCACATCAAAAGTAATTTACAAAAAATGGACGGTCCACGATTCTTCAACTCATAAATATGGGGTTAGAAGTTTTAGAATTAGCTGATTTTTTGCAAAGATGATATCCTTGTCATAGAGATCATCCTCACCAAAAATCAATTCAATCCAAAACTTTTAACCCACATAGGACAAAACACATTGTAGATACATGAGTAGATATGTGTGTACACGGATCCTGATCCATCTATATCTATATAAATATATATATATATATAATATATATATATAGGGTCCCGTTCGCTGGCTAACGGATTGGCAAACTTTTTTACAGCGTTGGATATAACGGCATTGAACGGACGAGATTGAATCTCGCAAAATCTGCGTTTAAGTTAAAAGAAAATCTTATATTACACCGCCATCCTTCAATTTACAACTAATTAGTGCTACCTCCCCATCTCTATTTAAAACTGAAACTGAACAGAGACTAGAACTCTCTCTCTCTTTCGTCTCTCTCGCTGAAACCTTCTGTCTCTCACACTCTCTCTCGCTCTCGTTGCACGCTCCTTCCCTCTCGACCCTCTCTTTCATTCTCTCTCGCACTTTCTTCCTATCTCTCGCTGATCTCTTAAAACCCAAACGAAACAGGAAGTATAACTCTCTCTCTCTCTCTCGTCTCTCTCGCTGAAACCCTCTCTGTCTCTCATTCTCTCTCGCACTTTCTCCCTATTCCTCGCTGCAACTACCTCGCACGAACGGCCTTCACTGCAAACTTCTTCTCTCTTCGTGATTTTCCAGTAGTGAACCCTAAGGAAAGCTCAATGGCAGGTAAACTAATCATTTTTTTGGATTAATTTGATTTCCGATTTGATGAAGACAAAAAATACGTAATTATTTAGGGTTTTTTTAATTCCGATTTAAGAATATTTCATCTGTAATTTCACATAAAAAAATTCCGATTTGAGAATTATTTGTGGGTGTTTGGGTTTTTTTTTTTTCGAATTTATATCTCTGATTTGTTTAAATTTATCTTTAGGGTTTGGATTTTTTATTAGGGATTTTTTTTTTTTTTTTTTGTTTCTGATTTTTAAGGTTATGTTTTTTTATGTATACAGATAGTTTATATATTTCTCATTTGTAGGGTTTTTTTATTAGGGAGAGTGTAGTTAACATTCTTTCATTGGAAACATTATTTAGGGTTTAAACCATTGACTTTCTTTCGAAATAATAATGGTCTCCGTGTGTTGATGATTAATTGAAAAACTTGATGATTTTCTTTCTAAATGCTATCCTTTTAGGAAAGAAGGCAATTTTAGAGTTAATGGATGCTGTGGATCGTTAAAATCATAGGAAATAGGAAAGAAGTTACATTTGATCATTAAAATCATAATGGCCCACCAGATAAGAAACAAGCTCACATATGAGCAGGTCCTGATTGGTACAAGTTTTCGCCACGTTCAAATAAATTCACTTAGATAGCATTTTGCCTCAAGTGTACAAGAGGAGAGGACAGAACTCTGTCCTTTATATAGTCAAGGTTAGTAGCTATTTGATAAATAGAAATATACAGCTTTGATAAATGGAAATATTCGGCTTGATTCTCCATCTCTCTTGCAACTCACAAAATGGAAATATTCAGCTTTTTTATTTTTCTACCTTGCCATTTTAAGTCTTGTATTCTAACTTGGTGACTATGTTTAGTAATACTTTAGTTTGATAAATTATTTATATGGGTTTCATCGTTAGAAGAACTCGTAAGCATTGAGCAATGTTTCACGTTACGCAGGTTTTGTCTCTTGTTTATATCATTATGTAATTCTTTTAAACAATTCATGGCCTTTAGAATGAGAAAATTCTAAGAGATGTTTTGTTTTTATGCAGCTTTATGCTCCTATTTCAAGTGATACTTTGAAGATTGAAGAGCATGTAATCTATGTTTTTGGTTACGTAATGCCTAAATGTTGGAGTAACCCTCTTAGGTCCTTCTCTTCCGAGTTATAATGTTCTTTTTGTTTATTTTCCTATTAGTGATGATTTGGAGAATTGTGTGACTATGCTTCCAATGACTTCCAGATGGGTTTATAAAGAGTTTGAATTGAATATGTTGATCATGATTGACCCATTGTAATTAGAATCAAAATATCTAAGAAAATGGTAATGATCAACCATTATTGTTATTGTTTTTTTTTCAATGGATAAGCTGGACAGGAGCCCACAACCTGAAATTTGCATTGCAATATGTCAACCAACTAAACTATGGGTCTAGACCCGATATTGTTATTATTATTATTGTTGTTGTTGTTGTTTGTGTTTTTTATTTTCTAGATATTTGTTTGTAGTGATGGGATTTCAGGTTTAACTCATTGCTTGTTATGAAGTGTCATGAAGTAGAGAATTGATAGATAGCGATCTGTTGTTTTATTTATTTACGATGGAATGTCAAATCCTTTCATACTAAATTTTTTCAAATCTCACTTTAGCATCTTCTCCATCTTCAAGACCTTTCTCAGGAGTTTATCCACTCTACATTTAAAAAGCTGCCTAACTTACATTGTTTGTTTCATTCTAGTTACCCATTAACACAATGTCTTGATTCATTCTTGCCACAGACGAGAAGTTATTTTGACCTCATCTGTTCTAACCTGCGAGGTAGCAAAGGTGATTCATAAACCATAGATTCTTCATTCTCAATTTATGACTTAATCTATATTCAAATGGGCAAGAGGCATATTTTTTACTAACTTATGTTCCATAGGTTATCTGTGCACTATTTCTCCTAGCAAAAGAAAGCAGTTTGAAGAAATTATGCAGAGAGTGGACTTTGGCTGGTTCATTGATTGCATCAGGCCTTCCAGCAGCTATTTATGCATTGCAGAATAACTTGTTGCAGATTTCTTACAAACCGCGTTCTGATCTTCCCTCCATTGTAGAAAAGTACATGAACAAGGTAAATTTAATTCCTGGAAAATTTACACGAATTCTACTTTGCCCAAGTCTTCTAATAATGAATAGAAAGCAAGTGCATGTCCCATTCTTTTGAGGTCATCTCGTTCATGTAGGACCTTCAACTTGAATATTTCTTCTTATTGGGCTCATTTTCACATAAGCCATTTTAACTATATCTATCCCAATATATCGCTTAGTTTGCGTAACTATAGTATCTTTCTTCAATTTATTTATTTTCTGTGGTGATGCACAGGAGCTTGAAGTGGAGAAATTTATCACACATGAAGTCTCTTTCACTGAAATCAATACGATCTTCAAGTATATGCTGGACGGCGATAGCCTTCGGTGCATCATCCGTATGGATGCATAGAATGGATACAGTGGGCGTTTTTAGTGTGCATGAGGTTATGAACAAATATGGGTCTGTTTTCCCTTTGTTAGATCTTGTAAGATGTATGGGTTCAGGGAACACCGTGTGTGTGTGTGGTGATGAGATTAAGTTTCAATGTTGTCTACTTCGCTTATGTAAATATATGATGAACACTATTCCTGTATATGAAAATCACGTTTTGTGGGAAAGGATGGACAAATATAAAAGCAAGATACCATTGCAATCTAAATATAAAAACCAAAAGCACAGATGAATCAAATGGGATCCTTAATAAACAGACCAAATATCCAGATTCATAGAAAAGATGTCCTGTTTTGGCTACATGAGAAATCATGCACCAATATATAAGCAAAGAAATGGCTAGAAATCATCCTTCTTATGAAAAAGTATATTTTGGTGAAACTTTCATATAGAAACATTTTCTATCGAATCTGAACACAACTTTATCCTTTCATGTAAGAAAATTTACAATAAGGTATGATATCCATTTTGAACGCTGAGCCCTTCACATCGGACTCAAGTTGTTGATGATCATTTTGAATGCTGAGCCCTTTACATCGGCTTAAATTTTTCTAAATCGACCAAGCAAGTCACAGTATAGTTGGGAAAAATTATAGCTGATTAGGAGTAGAAATGCAGAAGTGACACTTAAAAAAAAAAAAAGAAATGCAGAAGTGACATGTATTTTAGCCTCATTAGTCTCAATTGAGATCTTTCTCAGAGAAATCCATCATTTTGTTTAAAAATAAAATGCTCACAATCAAAATAGCCATTCTGCCATTCCTAATATGGGTGTTTTTCAAAACATTTTCAAGATCTCTTCCAGGTTCATTTTCAATGCAACAATCTCTCAAAATGATAATAAGAATTGGTCTCTTTAATTTTTATTTTTCTTTTCATTTCTTTTGACCGCCATGGGAAAAAGTTTGATGAAGAATGGAGGTTGAAGAATTAAATGGATTGTGAGATGATAAAAGAATCTTCTTTACCCAATGACCCATTAAAACCATTTTCATTATGTCAACAAAACTTAATAGGTATTGGTAAATAAATAAGAAAAACAGAAACTACAACAACAAAATATAAAAGAATACATCCATCCATATCTACTATCCAGTCCCAGACAAGAAGTTGGACATGATTGCAAAACAAAAATATCACCACACAAACAATTAAAACCATCTCGTTTACGTCAACAAAACTTGATAGTTACAACGGAAAAAAGGAATATATCCATCCATATCTTCATTGAAATCATCACTAATAGGAAAATAAACAAAAAGAACATTATAACTCGGAAGAGAAGGACCTAAGAGGGTTACTCCAACATTTAGGCATTACGTAACCAAAAACATAGATTACATGCTCTTCAATCTTCAAAGTATCACTTGAAATAAGAGCATAAAGTTGCATAAAAACAAAACATCTCTTAGAATTTTCTCATTCTAAAGGCCATGAATTGTTTAAAAGAATTACATAATGATATAAACAAGAGACAAAACCTGCGTAACGTGAAACATTGCTCAATGCTTAGGAGTTCTTCTAACGATGAAACCCCTATAAATAATTTATCAAACTAAAGTATTACTAAACATAGTCACCAAGTTAGAACACAAGACTTAAAATGGCAAGGTAGAAAAATAAAAAGGCTGAATATTTCCATTTTGTGAGTTGCAAGAGAGATGGAGAATCAAGCCGAATATTTCCATTTATCAAAGCTGTATATTTCCTTTTCACGGCTGGTTTATGAAACACACGAACATATGGAAAAATAATCAGATTTGGATAAACATATATAAAATGGTGTTATCCAATTCCATCAATAATATGGATGGGATTGTCTATAACCAACTGAGATTGTACCTTGGAGGAGATCAATATTGTTGTTGAGATGGAACGGCAACATCACTGAGCATCTCAATGGAACGGCAAAAGCCAAATATGCAGAGTCGTCTTGCCCTATCAAGTCCCTAAAATTATTGATTCACAATACATAAGATATATGTATATTTTTAAAAATATAATCATTGATCAATAGACAATTTAATTGTTTACATTTGTTGCTGCAATATCAAACAATGCACCAATACAAATGCCCTGCTTGGGTCCATGTAATCACTCTCCTGAAAGTGCTGAAATCTTTTAGAATCCTTTGATCTCCCTTGCTTCTTCTGCCCATAGATGATGCAGGTGGACTATAAACGTCCCACAAAAGGATCAAAATTATGAACATCTTAGGCATGGACAAACATCATATGAGGAGAGAAATGGAGATAGAAAGTATTACTTCTACTGCATTCCATAGTCGGATGGTTCTATCAAATGAAGATGTTGCTAGTTGAGTTGAATTTGATCTAAAACGAAGATCAGTAATTATGAGGCCATGTTCCTCTGTGGTGCTCTCTGTTTGCAGTGTGTCCATATTCCATAAAACAACCCACTGATATGAAATAGTACCCATATCATTTAAACTTGAATTAATTTCATAGATCTACGTGCTACTGAGAAACTGACATGGTTACAGTTACACAAACAACATGTCTTACAAATGACAATAAAAGTGTTTGGTGAAGAAAAGTCTATCCCAGATGCCACAAACAATGCCTTTTAGTAATCAAGTTCATAAGAAATCAAAATTCTTAAAAAAATTCCACCTTAAGCCCAAAATATCTACTGGAATAAGTGAACCCATTACCCAATGAGCACCATCATTTGAAGAGGAGGGAAAAGGAGCATTTCCAGAAGAAAAATTTTCAAAATTTAAATCAATAAGATGCTGAACAAACAACTACCAACCCAGTTCACTAAACATTAAGATATTCCAGAAAATAAGTCATCTAGATCCTTGATTTGAACCTGAAGCATCTGAAATCAAGAACTAAATCACCAATACAAACACATAATCATAATAAAACAACCAAGAACATTAAAAAGTCCAAAAACAAGAAGACCAAAACATCAACAACAGCTTCTCAGATTACCAATAAAAATACTTCATAAGAGACATAAATAAAAAAAGACTCCACCTTTCACAAATATCTTACCAGCACAGTTTTGCAAATCATGAGAGCGAAAGCCGTTCGTGCGAGGGTTTCAGCGATGAATAGGGCGAGAGAGTGAGAGAGAGGCAGCGAGAGTGAGAGAGAGAGAGGTCCTGTTCGTGTTCGTGTTCGTGCGAGAGAGAATGAGAGAGTGAGCCGTTGGAGGAATAGGGCGAGAGAGAATGAGTGAGTGAGAGAGAGAGCGAGAGTGAGAGAGAGAGTGAGAGCGAGTGAGAAGAGAGAGAGCGAGAGAGAGTTCGAAGAGGTTTGGAGGTTTGGACGAAGAGGTTTGGAGGTTTGGAGTTTTGTTCGAACAGAACAGAGAGGTTCTGTGAGGGGCTTAAAGAAGAGAGGGAGGAAGCACAAAATAACCATATTTTGAGGGATGGCGCTGTAAAATTGTAAATCTTATAACGTTCGTTTGAAACTCGATCTCGTCCGTCAGATACCGTTTTATCGAACGGTTAAAAAAAGTTTGCCAATCCGTTAGCCAGCGAACAGGACCCATATATATATATGGGAAATGTTCAGCACCCTAAGTTTTACCACACACTTTAACAAATGTTTTTTGTCCTACATGGGTTAGAAGTTTTGGAATGAGTTGATTTTTGGTGAGGATGATCTCTATGATTAGAAGATCATCCTCCCCAAAAATCAGCCCATTCCGAAATGTTTAGCCCCATGTTTACACGTTGAAAATCGTGAACCGTCCATTTTTTGTAAATCAATTTTGATGGGGTTAGAAGTTTTGGAATGAGCTGATTTTTGGTGAAGATGATCTCCTCACCATAGAGATCATCCTCACCAAAAATCAGCTCATTCCGAAACTTCTAACCCATGTAAGACAAAACGCGTTTGTTAAAGTGTGTGGTAAAACTAAGGGTGGCGAACGGGACCCTATATATATATATATAAAGAGAGAGGGAGAGGAGCATTCGATAGACAATCTTAGGGGGACAACGTTGGGAGACAAAATTTGTCTTATATTGCTTAAAAGTTTTGGATTTGACTGATTTTTTGTGAGTATGATCTCTATGGTGAGGAGATCATCCCCACAAAAATCATCTTAATCTAAAACTTATAACTCCATCAAAAGTAGTTTACAAATTATCTACAATGTAAAATCCTCCGGGAATACCTCTTTCAACAAATTAAGTAACATGATAAATGACTTATTACTCCATCCAACAAGGCATTTTATGGCACGATAAATGACAACTTTGTATGTTTCTTGCACCTTGGGTACAATTCCTACTCAACATCTTTTACTAGCTTGAAGAATTTTTCGATATCTGCATTCTTACCACTCATTGTTGTTTATGTCAAAACGCTTATCTCATTAGTTGTATTGTGCATACCAAACAAATTATGTAATAAATGTCACATTTCTTTACACCTCACATTGTGTCAAATATCCATTACATGCACATCGAATGATGATTATGTTATGCCTTCTTCATGAAACCACCATCTAGTATAATTTTTATCAAAATCATCACATATCATATGATCATATGTTATTTCTTAATCCTTATAAAGCACATTATTGCAGTTGAGACATGGGCATTTCAACATCCCGTTGATAGTTACTCCGTAAGTAATTACAAACTCAATAAAAACTTTCACTCATTCAATGTATTATTGACTAAATCTTGACTTATTGATCTAACTTCTATCCATGACGTAACTATGAGCAAATACCTAATGGAAAGAGGTTCAAGGTACATTACTTCTATATACATTGACACATGAGAGACTCAAACTATATATCTAAACTAAATAGTTCAAGAATCACTATTTGTATAAATTTATTATGCACATAAAATGACAAGAAATGTATTGAGGGATTGGAGAATTGACTTATCCTATCATAACATACGTATCACACTTATTGAGCAAAATAAATAACAAACAAATAATAATATTTACATGATCAAATTGTATAAGATAAATAATAAAAAAAAATTCAAAACCATGTGGAGTTATGCAACATATTTTCACTTACAAGGGTTTACAAATATAATATCATTATAAATCCAAATTTCTAAACAAGCAGAAAAAATAAATGCAAGCACAAGGAAAAAAAGATAAAAAGAATATGCATTTATCTAAGAAGAATAAATATGGATTATGTTATCAAATATGAGTTTTTTTAATGAAATAAGAAAGTCGTTTATGTTATGGTTGTTAAAACTTTAAATTCTTCCCCTCTATTCCTTCAATCAATGTATTTTTCTTATCCTCCTCATTTCCTTCTCATTCAACAATCCTCTTATCTAAACATCTATTTTATATAATAAAAAAATTCTTTTTTTCTTTTTCAACACCTCTTATTATTCTCCCAACTTTCACAACCCACTAGCACCATCCTCACCCAACCTCTCCATCATGCATGTATACTTGTACAAAAGAAAAAGTCAAATGACACTGTACAGGTACAACAAGAGCAAAACAAGTCTATTACACACATGGCACCCTCAAAACCTACGAATGTAACCCCACATATATATTCCTGATAACTAATTTCATTATAAGCTTTATAGAAAGGAGAAGGATTTGAATAAGGGAGATTCTGAAACAAACATACAAAGAAATATCGATGAATCCCTAGAATTACTAGAATGTAAAAGTATACTTTCTAGTTAACAAGCAAATCATCTTATAACACACATAAGCAAATCATCTTATAATTTTCGAAATTTTTGCGTGGAGAAGTGATTTGGTATATTGCGAGTAGCGTTGGATATCTAATAACGCAAACTCTATAGTAATGGGAATTTTGGCCACCACTAAAACATGTCTCTAAAAACCTACGATTTTGTAGTGCTAGTGGCAATGCCCTCATGTTCAACTTCTAGTTAAAAATACTTTGATGTGCATGAGACTAGTGGCATGCTAAATTAGGAATGTATATAGGGATTCTCGATACCCATACCTTGAAACTATCACCCTAAAACAAATGGGAACCCAATTACCCTTGGTCTTCAACAAATAACTAGTAACTTAGCATTGGGTTACGATCAACTTATCCCTCATAACAAACTCGTCAAGGCACCCCACGAACAATGTTAATGTCTAGTGTAATGATGTCATATGGATGGAACACAATGCAGCACTCATTGATGTACATCAAGGGACGTCACTTGCAAGGAGAGAATACTGTGACTGGTATGACTGTCGAGCTGGCATATGGAAATTAATGCTTTACTTTTTATTATTTTATTTTATTAGTTAAGTATTTTATTTGGCAAGTTTAAGTGTTAGTAGGGATCAACATAAATCCTTTGTTCTAAAAATACAACCACCTCATGGTGATGCAAATGTTCTTACCAACAATAAGGACAACAACTATGAACAGTTAATAGGGTGACGATAGTACAAGAACTTGCTATGATCAAACCCTCCAAAACTGATGATTCAACGACACTATGTTTGGGGGGCCAACCCACTAACGATAACAAGAAGCCACAGAAGGGACCAAATACATTTAGAATTCAAAATAAGTCCACCTCTGTTGAACAAGATGTAAGTTTTATATATATATAGGGTCCCGTTCAACAACAAACATTTTGGCAAAACATTTTTCAAAACATGGGTTAGAGGTTGGAATGGGCTGATTTTTGGTGAGGATGATCTCAACGGTGAGGAGGTCATCCTCACCAAAAATCAGCCCATTCCAAAACTTCTAGCCCCAGTTTACAAGTTGAAAAATCGTGGACCGTCCATTTTTTGTAAACCATTTTTGATGGGGTTAGAAGTTTCGGAATGGGCTGATTTTTGGTGATGATGATCTCCTCACTGTAGAGATCATCCTCACCAAAAATCAGCCCATTCCAAAACCTCTAACCCATCTTTTGAAAAATGTTTTGCCAAAATGTTTGTTGCTGAACATTTCCCATATATATATATAGAGTAGCGTTCAATGGCCAACAGTTTGGCAAACATTTTGGCAAACACATTTTTCAAAACATGGGTTAGAGGTCTTGGAATGGGCTGAGTTTTGGTGAGGATGATCTCTATGGTGAGGAGATCATCATCACCAAAAATCAGCCCATTCCAAAACTTCTAACCTCATCAAAATGGTTTACAAAAAATGGACGGTTCACGATTTTTCAACTTGTAAAATGGGGCTAGAAGTTTTGGAATGAGCTGATTTTTGGTGAGGATGATCTCCTCACCGTAGAGATCATCCTCACCAAAAATCAGCCCATTCCAAGACCTCTAACCCATGTTTTGAAAAAGTGTTTGCCAAAATGTTTGCCAAACTGTTGGCCACGGATAGGGACCCATATATATATATATATATATATATATATATATATATATGGGAAATGTTCAGCACCCTAAGTTTTACCACACACTTTAACAAACGTTTTTTGTCCTACATGGGTTAGAAGTTTTGGAATGAGCTGATTTTTGGTGAGGATGATCTCTATGATTAGAAGATCATCCTCCCCAAAAATCAGCCCATTCCGAAATGTTTAGCCCCATGTTTACACGTTGAAAAATCGTGGACCGTCCATTTTTTGTAAATCAATTTTGATGGGGTTAGAAGTTTTGGAATGAGCTGATTTTTGGTGAGGATGATCTCCTCACCATAGAGATCATCCTCACCAAAAATCAGCTCATTCCGAAACTTCTAACCCATGTAGGACAAAACGCGTTTGTTAAAGTGTGTGGTAAAACTAAGGGTGCCGAACGGGACCCTATATATATATATATATATAAAAAGTCCCATTCAGCACCAGACATTTTGGCCAACATTTTAGCCAACCATTTTTGTCCTACATGGGTTAGAAGTTTTGTAATTGGTTGATTTTTTGTGAGGATGATCTCTATAGTGAGGAGATCATCCTCACCAAAAATCAGCCCATTCCAAAACTTCTAGCCCCATGTTTACAAGTTGAAAAATGGATTGAAACACATTTAGAACAACAAAATAATTTTTAGGTCTCTCGAGGATAAATGGATTTGATTTCAACTACAATGTAAACCTCAATTCATGCATAGAAAGTAATCTTAAGATATTAAAAAAAAAAAAAAAAACAATGGTCTCAAGAAATAAATTGAATATTAACCCTAAACTTCATGCATTTTTTAGAATCTGTTTTCTCTATAGAATGAAAAACTGCACCTCTAACTAAACAAATCTATATATAAAATGCAACAAAAACTCTAAAAATTGAATAAAGAGAATATTAATTTTCGAACTTCAAGTCTTTTACTACTAAAAACTTGTCACATTGGAGAAAAAACATAATTTCAACATAAATTCATAGTGATTCGCTACAAAACCCTAAAAAACTTGTTAAAGAAGAATAAAAGAACTAGATTAACAAATTGACAATATTTTCTGGCCATAATGTCAATAAGTACAAAGAAAGAGAGACAAAGAAGAAGATACCTATTAAAAATAGTAGATTTCCATCATTAATTCCAAAAACCCTAGAACCTTAGATAGAGAGGAAAGGAGAAGATACAGAGAGAGTAGAGAAAGTGAGACGAAGAAGAAGATACCTATTAAAAATAGTAGATTTCCATCATTAATTCCAAAAACCCTAGAACCTTAGATAGAGAGGAAAGGAGAAGATACAGAGAGAGTAGAGAAAGTGAGACGATTTGTTTATGAAGTGTTAAATCGAGTTCAAACCATTTGATTAAATCGAATGAGAGATAAAAAAGAGAGAAGATACCTATTCTAACAGATTTTCGCCATTAGTACCGAAAACCCTACATGGAAAGCAGAGGAGAAGATACAGAGAGAGAGAGAGACGATTCGTTTCCAAATCAATTTATTAATTTTTGCGCAAAGGATTTTGAGAATTTTTATGCGGAGAAGTGATTTGGTAGATAGCGACTATCATTGGGTATCTAATAACTCGAGCTCTATAGTGATGGAAATTTTGGCCGCCACTAAAACGTTGTCGCTAAAAACCTAAGGTTTTGTAGTGTAAGTTTAACTCTTTTTTAATATATGTTAATTATCTTGGTTGCGATCCCATTAGTACATCCATGATGGGTATAAGAGAAATAACAACATAGCTACTTTTTCGTTCTTTTTTCTTTTCATAGCAACAGAGACTTACTTGAATTTTGGCCTTTTTTTTTTTTTTTAAAGAGTAAGCGAGGATTAGGCAGACCTCCTACCAGCAAAGATGTACTTTATTTTGTACCTTTTTGAGAAGTCTAGCTTTGTGTACAT
Source organism: Akebia trifoliata (assembly GCF_017979445.1). NCBI lineage: Eukaryota > Viridiplantae > Streptophyta > Magnoliopsida > Ranunculales > Lardizabalaceae > Akebia > Akebia trifoliata. The sequence goes on along the minus strand of NC_141375.1, from coordinate 2,712,352 downwards.
TAAATTTTATTTTATATTAAAAGGAAATCATTACTGAGGAAAGAAAACAAAATAGAAGCGAGGGCAAATATTAAAAGAAAAAGTATGAGTTATACGTTACTCCTAATATCCTTTTCACTATAAACAAAATTCTATCTAAGTAAATGGTTACAGGAATCTCTAAAATCTAACAATGACTTACACAGAAAAAGAAACAGTCATAGTGCATGAACATTGAACTTGCATTATTCATGAAAGTTACTCAATTTCATTTTCTTTTTGTCCATTTGTTCTCATTTTGCATTCACCCGATTTAACAATTTATCACCTCGGTTACTGTGGATTCCTAATAATGAGTAAAAGCCAGTTTAGAATCAAAAGCAAAAAAATAGATGAAATAATTCTTGTAGGTATCACTACACCCTTTGGGATGAGACAAGTACCTGAAGTCATGGTCCAATCCTACTGAAGTTTTCCAATGTGTAACAAAATAAGTCAAGAGGCCTCTTAGTTTCGAATATAGAGAGCAAACTCATGTTGCTAATTTTATTACTGAGTCAATTTTATTTCTTAGTAGAAAAAAGATGACGGGTGCAACCAAAAATCTTCTTATTACTATTCTATTGCCTTATTGAAGAGGGAATACTATCACCTTAAATTCCAAAAAACAAATCATTTTGTGAAGCTTTTACTATTATATATAGCAATCTAAGAGCATCTCCAATGAAAATGTTTAAAACTATCACGTAAGCACTTTTAACATATGCTAACAAATAAACTTGTTATCATCTCCAATGTACATGATAAATTTTTAAGTTTAACATTCTTTTTTAATAAAAATCAGTTGAGTTGAGAATTTATTAGGTTTAACATGCTGATGTGGCTGGCTAAAAGGTTGGTCACAATTAACTTGATTATTAACTTTTGTCATGTTTAACTAGTTCATTGGAGTACTTAAAACAAGTAAAATTTGTGGGTCTCACACAAACAGAACCATTAACAAATCCATTGTGGATGCACTAAGGAGATACTTTATTAGAGTTTGCCGTCTCAAGATCATAAATGACTTTGGGATCCGATCCTTTCAGTTGAAAATGAAGATTTTATCATAATTTATATTTTTTTCTTGTAAGAAGTAAAATCTTAGTAAAACCCTTTCCTTGCTAACATAGTAAGATTTTGATCCTTACTTACTATGTTGTTTTGTGGTAATCATCAGAAATCCAACACCACAACCATCTAAGTTTCATAAAAAAAACTCATATCCATAAAAGAAAATTTCAAAAAACAATTCTTTTAGAACTATATCCAAGGTTTTGAAAATTGATAACCACCGGACTTCAACATAACTTTCAAACTTAAAAATGAAATTTAAAGGTGAAAAATAACTTATTTTTAAAAACTTTACTTTCAAAATTCATAGAATTTCTTCCTCTACAACCTTGAAGCATCAAACCACGTTTTAGGATACCAAAAGGTGAACCCAAGAACCCTTAGTAAATCCTTACTTAGTAAGGGGGACTCAAAATCTTTATGCAAAACACTTTCCTTATCAGCATAGTATGATGTTAAGCCTTACTAATGGTCATTTTGCTTATCTGACTTACCACATCAGCAATCCAATACCACAGCCTCCCAAGTCTCATTGAAAAACTCAGATTAAAATAGTAAAATTTGGCCTCTACAACCTAAAGCATAGGATCATGATTTTTTGGATTCCACAAGGTGAGCTCAATGACCCTTGAAATCCTTAACTTAGTAAGTTACTCCGACCCAATCTGTGTTTCAAATAATTGGGGCCTAAATTCCTTATTTCTGATTTGAGGACGTTAGAAAAAGAGTCCGACTAAACTTACTAAAGTTAGAAGGATTTCACCCTCACTAAGGGTGCTAGGGACCACCTTGTGGCATCCAAAAACAGCATTCGATGCTTTAGGGTTGTAGAGGATAAAATTCTATGAACTTGGAAAAAACAAATTTTCAGAAAAAGATATTTTTCACCACTAAATTTTAATTTTAAATTTGAAAGTTAGGTGTAAGTTTAGTAGCCGTCCATTTTAAAAACTTGATCAATCTCGAAAGAAATTGTTATGTGAAGTTTTGTGTGTGTGTGTGTGTGTGTGAAATCCTAGTTATTTAGATGAAATTTAGAGGGCTGTGGCATTGGATTGCTGATGTGGTAATCCATTTGAGGAAAACGTCCTTTATTAAGGCTTAAGATCTTACCATGCTAGTAAGGAAAGTCTTTCACTAAAAATCTATGAAAAAACCTGGAAAAAAAAAAAAAAACATTTGTCAGGCGAATGATTTGTTAGGAAGATCATTTTCTACTGTTAGGCTTAATATGGAAAATTCCGTGAATTATTTTTTTCAATTGCATAAAAAAAAAATCAAATTTTTTTTAAAGGTTTGAATTATTACACTCCAATTTCTTACAGTATTAGAGAATTACTATTGGCACTTTACGTTTTAATTATTCCAACCCAATTAAAGATTAAAACACTTCCTTCAAACTTTGTAGGCTCAAATTATAATCTCAGCATTATAATACTAGTTCAAACAATTTTAATAGTTGTTTACAATTATAATTAGACTCATATAAAATTCTAAACTAAAAAAATAGGTCAAATCTATCAAATGATGAGATAGTTTTTTTTGGCACCCCAACTTTTACTTATTATTCTCTCTTTTTTTATTTGGGGTGTAATCAATAAAACTTGGGGTGCCAATGGCAACTCTCTAATTTTATTTATAAAATAAATATTGATATATATATAAGGAACGGATCAAGGGACATATGAAAAAAACATATGTAAAAACAATGTAACATTGATAAATTTTCAAAATATGGGTTAGAAGTTTCGAATTAAACTGATTTTTTGTGAAGATGATCTCTATGATGGGAAGATCATCCAAAAAAAAAAAAAAAACAATCAGTCCAATCTGAAACTTCTAACCCTATTAAAGGTGATTTAGAATGTGGACCGTCAATTTTTGTAAATCACTTTTGATGGATTTAGAAGTTTCAGATTGAGCTGGTTTTTTGTGAGGATGATCTTCTCATCATAGTGACCATCCTCGCGAAAAATCAGTTCAATCTGAAACCTCTAACCCATATTTTGAAAAATCATTGTTTTTACATATGGTTTTACATATGTCCCATGAACCACCCTATATATACATATATAACCCCATTTACAAAAAATGGACGGTCCATGATTTTTCAACTTGAAAACATGGGGTTAGAAGTTTTGGAATGAACTGATTTTTGGTGAGGATGATCTGAAATGAGCTGATTTTTTGTAAGGATGATCTTCTACCCGTAGAGATCATCCTCACCAAAAATCAGCCCATTCCAAAACTTTTAACCCATGTAGGACAAAACATGTTCGGCAAATTGTTGGGTAAATGGTTGGGTGTTAAACATTTCCCTATATATATATATAGATGTGTGTGTGTGTGTGTGTGTGTGTGTCTCTGTTATATAAATCTGATTTAAATCATGAGTAAAAGAGGACTAAGTTGTTATTTTTAATCAATGTGATGTTGTTTGGATCATAAAACAAGATCTATAGGAAAAATGGATTTCTAGGAATAAAAATTTTATATTATCTCTAAATTATTTGAAAATTATAAATAACCCCTTGTTTTCATAAGAGGTAACAAAAAAAAAATCCTAAAGACTATTGGGCCTTATACCTAATTAGGTCCATTTGTTAAAATAGCATTTTTATGGCATAGATTTAGATTTTTGCATATAAAATCTAATGGTCTTTTCTTGATCAAGTAATAGATATATGGTCGTAGGCTCACATGCCTATAAATCAGATTAATTCACAATCAAATCATCAAAATCCACCAAGTGGATTGATCAACCCCTAAGCAACTTGATTTTAGACCTTTTAATCCAAATGATAGGTCAAATCCATTGAGAAGTCTCTACAATTATGTAAATTGAAAAAAGACAATTTCGACATTTAAATCAATTTATTAAACTTTTTAAGTTGTGGGGTGAAATTAAAAAATCACCCTTACTTGATTCTATAAATATTATAGTGTATGCATTTAGAAGAGGTCTAAATCACTTTCTCTCAAAAGAGAAGTTTCCTCTCCAAAAAATAAGAAATTCATAAGCCCTCCTTCAAAAAAATAGTAAAAATCTACAACATTAGGACACCAATATTCAGAGAAGATCAAACACGAAGTCCTTCTCCAAAGACAAAATCACATTTTCATCTAGTGAGCACACATCTCGAGAGAAGAAAATCACACATCATTATCTTCAAAGATTCGACTATTAATCAAAGGAGATCGTTTCATCTAGTGAATGTACTGAGAATTGTATCACCATCATTTTCATCAAAATTCAATCAAATCATTTGTCATCTTCTTTTGTACATCTCGAAGAATAAATCACAAAATTTATTACTATCAAGTTTATAGAGGATCCACTCCCTTTGGGAAAACCCTTGATTGGTCTTCCCAAAATCCAAAATCCTCATCCATAAAGCTCGTACAAAAAAAAATAATAATAATAGTAATAATCTATCTTATTCACAAAGTTTGAAGGTTAAAGCGAGTCGAATCTTCATGTTGAAGGTTAGGGTAAAAAAACATTTTACCCTTAAAGGATGAAGACAATGCACTTTGGGGATAAGTCAATGATGCATAACAAGAGGTTAAGACAGTGATGTTTCAACCAATTTAATTGTCACAAATAGAGCGAATCACAACTTAAAGCCATTTAAGATTGCGTCCGATTTCATAAATGTTAATTATCCTAGCTACAAGATGCTTTTTAGTACATCCTCTAATCCTATGTTTTTATATATTTAAACCTATTTTTAATGAGTTTAGTAACTCGACGCTAGCATCACCTAAAGATTTTATTGTTCTTGTTTCTATTTTGGGAGCTAATAGTTATAATGATAACGATGTATTTGGTGCAAATGATGGATTTGAATTCTTCTTCCTAACATTGCTTCTATGAGCATCAAACTTTTTTTATTGGTAAAGCGAAATCATTGAAGAGAAGAAAGAATTACAGCATACAAGCGAGAGCAAATAAAAATATTTGAAAAAATAAATTTATAAAATTTGAAAACAACTTGCACTAGAAAAATGACAATTCGATAATGCATGAACATTAAACTTGCATTATTGTCCCCCAAGTCCGAAGAAAGATAGCTACATTGAGATAAGAAAAGGAGATGTTGGCAATTATCGTTGCTTTTATACCCATAAGAAATCAAAAAGGAATAAAGATAGAGTAAATCGGAAAGATAGTTTCATGTTGCCCAACCCAATAAAGATGATAGCGATGATTGGATCGGCCTTAACCACAACATATAAATAGTTTAAACGACGATTTGATTTAAAACCTAACTTTACCTACTAATTAATAACTGTGAGATTCGATTGCTTATTAAAAATAGCAAAAAAAATAATTGATGTTGTTTAAACATTGATACTAGGTTGCTTTGGGTGATGAAGTCAAATATTAATACAAATAAACATAATTTTTGAGTATCCTTATGGGCTATAAGTTAAGGTGAAAATGTGAAATATCAAATATATTTTTTCATCCTGACCTTCCTTGAGAGATTAGAGAAAATTACTAAAATACCCTCATTGAGCACTTAATTTTTTTTTATTTAATCTAAAATTCATTGTTTTCTACCTGCTGGTCCTTCAGGTTGTAACGTTTGCCCCATCATCAATCCAATCTTCTTATTGGAGATTTAAAAGGTCAGAGGAGATATAATCTTGAGATTGAAGACCAACGTACACATATTTACTAATGAATATTTCAAGAAAAAATAAGAAATTTTGACTAGAGATTGAACATGCCATTCCTTTTTTTTTTTTTTTGGTTATGATGTATATTGCAAATGAAATGTACTAAAAAAATCTATAAATTTTAAGCATAAGGTTCCAAAAAAAAATTTAGAAATTTTTTTTTCTGCAAACATGTTTTTTCCCAGGGCCTTAAGAATTTTTTTTCTCCAGACATGTTTTTTCCATCTCTAAATTATGGGTGTGAATGGGTTGGTTCCGATTCAGTTCTTACTAAAAGTAGAACCATAACCACTATATTTTTTTTTTATTATGATTCTTACCAGTTCCAATTCTAACATAAATGGAACTAGAACCACCATAAATCACGGATACTCTCAAGAATCGAATGGGAAAAAAATGTTTCAAAATCACTACAAAATAAATTTTCTTCTAAAATAACATATTATATAAAAAGAATCAACTTAATTATAATTTATTCCAATAAAAATATAATTTAATAATTTTTTTTTAAAATTAAAATTCTTCTTCTTTACTAATAATAAACTTCAATATTTAATTTATTTGAAAAAAAAATTAAAATAAAATAAAAAAATCTTAAATCATGTATAATGTAAAAAATAAACAAAATATAAATTGCAACCATCAGATAAAATCTAATGATTCCGATTCCTATGGTTCGATTTCATGTTGTACCCAACTCTAATCAATTCTAATAAAAAGAGAACCGAAACCAAGATTTTTTTTTTCTTGTATAAAAAAATATTAATCATGTATGTCCTCGAAACCAAATGTTCTTATAAAATAGTGAATATAACAATTAGATGAAGGCAACTATGTTTTTGTATAAATTTTAAAATATTATTACAATTACAACATTAATTTAAACCCCATAATTCATTTTAATTTTGTCCATGAAAATTTTTCTAGAGATTCCATTTTCCCTCAAAAGCTTTCTCATACAGACCTTGGTCTCCTCCCAAAGAAGTGAATCCGAATAATATCTCAAAGCAAAAAGAAAAAAAAAAATCCAAACAAGACACCATTGATAATGCAGTTTATCATACCAAAATTTCCAAACATCGCTAATGAGATCAATAACAAGTGGTAGTAACTACTAACTAGTAAGATCTAAAGATCAAACAGAGGCAACCATTTACAATGAACCCATGACCACCACCAACATTGTTCAGAGTTCAAACAAAAATATGAGAATCAAAAATTGAAATAGAGAAAGAGAGAGAGAGAGGGCAAGACTCCATTGTTAATGAAGCTTCTTGTGCTTCTCTCTGTTATTGCTAGACAAGTTGGTCGGGACACATTGTAAATCGGTCAGAGAGAACGATCGCCAAGGAGACAACGATGATCGTGGATGCAGAGGAGGAAGAAGATGCCGAGTTGGCGATGGCGATGGAGATGTTGAATTTGAATTCTCACTTGTGTTGTTGCTTTCAGAACTACTGCTCCTACTCATGGCTACTGCAAGAGCCAATGTACTTCGATTGAAATTCGTGGTGGGTCTCTTAGATATCCCTCCACCATTACTTCTAAGAGGGAAATTTCGGTTTTTTTCATAGATATTATTGAAGGCAAGCAAGTTCTTTCGTTTCTTACTGTAAGAATTCTCTGGTTTGGCGATTTCTTTAATGGAAGAAGAAGCATCTGCTAGGCTTGTGAAGGATTTTGATTTTCCATGGTAGAACCTTGAGATGCCTCTCCTGCAATCATCCACATCAGCCCATTATAGAAGCAATCAAGAACAACAACTAACAATGGAAAAGTTTCAATCTTTAAGCCCCACCAAATGTAAGCACATTTTGATCAGAAAGATGGGTTTTTTATTTATTATATAAGAATTGAGTGATTGAAAAAATTCCAATTTGGGTATTTAAATTCAAATTTTTAGTATTGAACCGAACCCAACTTTGAGATGCCTCTCCTGAAACCATCCATATCAACCCATTATAGAAGAAATCAAGGAAAAACAACTACCAATGAAAAAGTTTCAAACTTACAGAGGCATCCAATGTACAAATAAACCCATTTTGATCCAAGCAGTAGTTTTTTATTTATTATCATATAAGAATTAATAGGTTGAAAAAAATTCCCAATTTGAGTACTTACCAATTCAATTTTCAGAAAATAATTTTCTCATAGACGTAGGAAAGATTGGGTCTTTCAGCCTCTGTTGAGAAAAACCTAATTTTAATGGGCTTCTTGAAAAGAATTACATGAAATTAATCCATATATCATGGTTCATGAAATTACCATGATCACCTAATCCTAGAATTCTCTCCCCTTTATAAACCCACATCTCTTTCCTAAATAAGCTAACTGACTCCTTAACTTAAACATGAAATTAATAACTCTAGATCCATAATTCTCAAAAATCGAGAGAGAGAGAGAGAGATCCCAACTTTCTAACCAATCTTAAATCAAACAAGTAGAAGAAACAAAAACCCATAAGCCAAATTCACTGATAATTCAAAAATGAATAAATAAAAATCTTTTGAGCAAAACTTTGATCAAGCCAACCAGATAACCAAAACCCAGTTAGCAAAGATCTCAACTTTCGAACCAATCTCGTATCAAAACAAGGAAAAACAAACCCAGAGTCAAATTTACTGATAATTCAAAACAAAAACAAAAAACTATTCAGAGAAAACTTCGATCAAACCAAACTGAAAACTAAAACCCACTTCATAAAATCACTCATAATCGAAAAATAATTGGAAAGAAAATACAGAAGTTAAAAATATTTGCTCTGCAAAATTAATGAAGAAATCGACCTGACTGGCAAAACCTCCTCCAACGCATCCATCGTATCCAAAGGCCCTTTGTACGAGCTCTGAACCTCTCCAGAACCCTCACCATCTGACATCTCTGATAAATCGCTATTATTTCCAATCGAAGAAGAACTACAAGTATCCAACTCCTCCTCCTCCTCTCGTTCTCCCACTTTCGTCGCCGCTGTTGTCAGATTATCCGTCAGAAACTGAACACTTCCGGTCAATATTCCGTCCATCGATCTCTCAGTCTCTGAAGAATCAAAGATCGAAATACAAGACATACCATTAATGAATCCAGACCCGTCGATCCGATTTCTATTGTTCTCCAAAGCAATCGACATCAAAAAAACAAATCTAAAAAACCCACGAAAATAGCAAGAAATTGAAGAAACTGCAAAGTGGGTTTTAATGGAGGATTGAAGAATAGAGTTTGAGGATCAACACCACACGGTATCCGATCTTTCCGCCATGGCTATCTCTCAGACACGAATGAAAGAGTGGGAGACGAATAAATAAATATTAAATCAGGAATAAAAGATTTATAAACTAAACTAAAAAATATATAAATGGAAAAAAATAGGCGAAGCCTTATCCACTAAGCGTTAAAAAATAGAACGAAACATTATTTCTGACTTAATTCTATTTCATACTCCCAACTACATTATAGGTAAACTACCTCAACTCTTCTTGTTTAATCTACACCGTTAAATAAAAGAGCTTCCATAGTCAACCCCAACTTTAAAATGAGAATTACACTTGAGTGAGTGGTGATACCTGGTGTCAACCTTAACAATGATCGTTAGATGATGTTGTGTTCATTGATTTTTTTTTTCGATGAACTCGTTTTTAATGAGTTCAATAATTATGTGTTGGCAGGACTTAAATCCAGATTTTTGGGTATCGTCGTCTAACGACTTTTACCAACTAAATTAGTTGGCATCTCATTTTTTTGTTTTTCAAATTCTCTCAAGTAAAAAAGTGAATAAATGGAGATTTAACTTTCTCTTCTTAAATATGAGATTAATATTTTTTTTTTCTTGAGATCGATGTATTTAATTTTCAAACCTCTTAGAGAATCGCACTAATCATCAAGTCACTTACAATCTCTTCCCCCATACAAATTTAATAATTTTGAGATAAATCCATGAAGGTGGTCTTAAGTGGGGATTCAAAATGGATACGTCCATTTCTTCAGGCATGATCTTGACCATCTCACCAACCATTAGGTGGAATGTAATAAATAGAAGTTGGGGTGCCAATAGATATTCTGAGGAATAATTAAAAAAGTTGCCTTATTCAAATAATTTAAATTTGTATAAATAAAAAATATTGGTATTAGTTTTATGGATTTTAAAAAATAATTAGATAATATTTTATTTGATGGTTTGATTTTGAAGAAGGATTGGGTAAGATTATAAGTAGTATAGTGCATGGAGTACTGTATCATGTTCATGAATTAAAGAACGAAACGGTCATTACTCGAGGGAGGTCTTGGTTTCTTGTTAAACACGTTAAGAAGTCTGAAATGTTGTAACGTGTAATTTTCTCGAGATGATAATTGATTTTCCATGTGACGCGTGGAACAACTTCAGCCATATGACGTGGCAGCTGTCGGAGGTTGTCATCCTACATTAAGTGAGACTTATCCGAAACGTACGACGCTTTTCTGTGGGCTCCACGTCAGAGCACAGGAAAAGATCTTTGTCTTCTTATCGGCTAGATGAGCCGGCTTATTTAGCCGACATGGAGATTTCGATTTGGACAAATTTATTAGCCAGTATTTACGGGAATTGAATTGTAATAAAAAAGTAAACTAAAGTTAAAACTCGTATCTCGATGAAAAGCATCTAGGGTTCTCACACACTTTCACGTAAGAAGTGGGATGTGAGGTTACAGCCTAAGTCACTTTAGCATTATTCAAAAGAAAAAAAGTGGTACATGAAGACCTTTTTGAAGAATATGTACTAAATGATTCTCTAAGAAAATAATGCCCACTATTTAAATCCCACTTAATAAAATATGGGACCAATTAATATATATATATATATATATATCTCAAGTCATGAAGAATAGATGTGACTTATTCATGTGGTACAAGTAATCAGATGTTGATTCATCAACAAACGAGAAAGAAAAAATTAAGTTTAAAAATTAAAAAAATTAAGAAAATATGGATCAACATTATACATTTATGTAATAATTTAAGAGAAAAATTAGATTTTAAAAATGATAAGTAAAATGTTATGGAATTTAAAATTTAGGTATAATAATTGTATTTATAAATTAGAATTTCAATTTCATATTGTCTTTTAGAATTATATTTTTTTATTATGCAATGTGAATTAGGTATTTGAAACAGTCAAACATCTTATCTGTGATTGAAAAAATAATATAGCCAATTTATTAATTTTCAATAATATGTAACAATTATGTAATTATAGTGTTTAATTTAAATTAGTTCAACACAATTCAAACAAGTAAGCAAACAACTTCATCATCATTTCAATTCAAAACTTATATAGTTTCAGCAATTATATCTTTCAAGCAGGGGAGGAGTTAGGATTTTCTTGTAGTGGGGGCAAACTATGGTTAATAGTATAGTAAAAGAACTTGAAGATGAATGATTCTAGGGAGAAATTTCCAATTAGTATATGAGAAAACCAGTCAAAGGGCAATGTCATCAACAAAAAATTTAAGGGAAGGGGGGGGGGGGGGGGAGGCAAATGAGGCATGTAATTAATTGAAAATATGGGGTGTCTCAAAGTTTTGTGAGGGCAATTGCCCCCACCAACTCCTTACTAGTTCTGCCCCTACTTTCAACACTTATTTGTTTAGTTTAACAAACGACCCCTAAGGATAAAATGTCACATAATACACTTCAAGACTAATGATTCTTGATTGTTTGAGTCAATTTACAAAGAGAGATTTTATTGTCACGTCAAATTTTCTAAAAGCACCCCCAAGATGTGATTTAATCACTAAAGAATTAAATCACATTTTGGGATGCTCTTAGTAAATGTTGGTGTGTCAATAGAAGTTATGTTTTAAACAATTCAAATAGAGGATCCCATAGTAACAAAATTCAGATCATGCCAGCATATTCTTCGAGGGGGTTCAATTCAATTAATAGGTCAACTAGTGGATCCCATAGTAACAAATTTTAGATCAAGTTATTATTCATTGGGGGTTTAATTTGATTAATTAGTATAAATTTGAAAATGTTTCGTAAAAAATAGGAAAATTTTTAGAGATTATACAAAATTTGTTTTTGGATTACTTACCAAAATACATCATCTTCAACCTCCCTAAAAAACTTATCTTTTTCGGTATGTTTTTTTTTTTTTCGATCTATTCTTCTTCGTTATACTTGAATGTTGAAAAAAAAAATTTTGAAGAGGATAAAAATATTTTCATATTCCATGATTTATCGAGGAATCATAAATTAATTCATCGATTCGTTGATTTAATACTAACCCTAATTTAGAGAATTTTATGAAAAATTCGAGGATTGGGCAATATCTAGCTTACGCTATCCTAACCCCTTTATCCTCCAATGTTTTTTTTTTTTTTTTTTTTTTTTTTTTTTTAATTTTTCCTTCATTACTGATGATATCTATTGTTGTGTATTTTTTAATGGTCAAGTCAGTGATTAATTCAATAATTCAATGATAAGATTTTTAAGGATTACATATCTTTACCTTCAATATTTTTCTTATTTATAGATTTTTTGGATTCCTTCGACAAATTTTCTTTGAACTTTCTTGAATCACTCTTCTTTGTCCAATCATGCTATCACACATTATTTCTACTATTTCGACTTGTCCAAAGAATATGGAGAGTATAGTACATATACCAAAATATCTACACAATTAGACTATGCGTCAAGATATTAAAAATTGGTTGATCCAAAGGTCAATATTTTTTTGCTTTGGAATTGACATTCAATGGCATGACTTATGAGATAGCACTATTAGTTTTAGTCCTCCTTTAATACTTTTTTCATCAAAATTTTGACACAAATTGCTTTTAGTGTCAAACTCATTAGTACTTCCAAGAGCTCTATAAGCCGAGTTACCCTCAATATTTAAAAGTTCATGGATATACAATCGCACTTTATATATATATATATATATATATATATATATATATATATATATATATATGGGTCCCGTTCGCCACCCTAAGCTTTATCCTACACTTTAACAAACGTGTTTTGTTCTACATGGACGGTCCACCAAAAATCAGCCTATTCCAAAACTTCTAACCCCATCAAAAATGATTTACAAAAAATGGACGGTCCACGATTTTTCAACTTGTAAATATGCGGCTAAATATTTTGGAATAGGCTGATTGTTGGTGAGGATGATCTTCTAATCATAGAGATCATCCTCACCAAAAATCAGCCCATTCCAAAATTTCTAACCCATGTGGGACAAAAAACGTTTGTTAAAGTGTAGGGTAAAGTTTAGGGTGTTGAACATTTCCATATATATATATATATGGATCCGTGTACACACATAATAAATCATCTTCAATCTCTAAGGTAAAACTCTGTCATTCCAATTTTTATTTTTTTATAAGCAAGCAACTTTATTGATCATTGTCGAAAGGACCAACTAAGAAAGAGGAAACGACACAAAGAAGGACCACGTGGACACAACAATCGTACATACCCAATCCTACTTGACAACAAAAGTGTTAAAGAAAATCCCCCCTAAATTTTGTAAAAATCTTATACTGAAAGAACAACTTTTAAATAATATCGATTTCAAATCTCAAGTACAGAAGAAGATTTTTGAAACAAATGATGATGGAATTTTGATATTAAAAATGATGAATGGAAGATAAGGTTCGATAAAAATGATTTACTATAGAAGTTAAAGGGCTTGAAGATGGTTGATTCGGGTAAAATAAAATAAAATTAATGGTTTTTTATTAGACATTGAAGACAAAGGAACTCAAATCATTTCTTAGTTAAGAAGACTAAAGTCAAGGGTAAGGATCGATAAAAATGATTTACCATAGAAGTTAAAGTGCTTGAAGATGGTTGGTTTGGGTAAAATAAAATAAAATTAATGATTCTTTATTAGACATTGGAGATAAAGGAACTCAAATCATTTCTCATTTATCCATATGAGAAGACCAAGGTCAAGGGTAAACGGGGAGGTTATTAAATCATGGATTTAAATGATAAGGACACGTGTCATATAAATGAGACAGTTGCTTCAATTTTTGTATGCAAGCCGACTGCTTCAAAGCTTTCTCCGTTTGTTTTCATCTTGCAATGTCAAATATCTTCCCGGCTTACAGCCTAACACCAGCTCGATCAGAAATGGGCCCAAAGATGAGATCCTTCGTATCTGTGAAGATTCGCAAATAAATTTCATTGGGTCCCACTACTTATACTTTTTGTGCCTTATTGATGATCATCACGTAACACGTGTCCCACTTATGACGTCCTCAAGTCAATCTTCTAACCACCAAGCCTTAATCATCCACACATCTGGTCTTGGGTTTGCCACGTGGCCTTTCTTGTTTAAATCACTAAAAATTATCCAACTTAGGAAGCTAAGATCACTAGCCCGATTAGTTTGATCTTGTGATTTTGGTGGGTCCCATGAGTGGATCATAGGATGCTTTCTTAGTCATCAATTGGGAGAAAGAAAATAGATGGGTCCCACTCAGACCTAAGGATAAGATGACGTTGACTCTTTTTGGTTAAAAGGTTTTTGATTGGGACAGATGGCTGATTGTGTGTGGGGGAAATATTGACCTTTTTTTTTGTTCTTGTCTTTGTTTGAATAAAATATTTTTTCAACAAATTAGTTATCTTTGTCACTTAAATGCTTCTTCTATAGTAATTTTAAAACAAATATTATGCTTGAATAATGATGAGTGCCTTGTAATAACAAATTATTTCTAAGAGTAAAAAATAAATACCACCAATAATAGTATGGTAATGGAAGAAAAAAAAAAGCAAATAATCGAAGAGTCGTGATAATTTGACGCCCCGACTTACTTTCCCATCACAAAACTATGGATTATTTGACTCGATATACACAAGAAAAAGATTTATAATTTTACATATCCTAAGGTAAATTATCTATAATTCTGTGATGAGGGTGTAAGATGTCAGAAAGGGGAGTCAGAAAACCATTATTCATAGTTGAAATATTCACTCATCATATATTGAATTACGGATCGATGTGAAACAAATTGATTCATCATAGGATTATTTCTAGGTTTGTGAAATATAATGATGTGAACTCAATCAATGTGATTTGTTGAACTTATGTGAACTGAAATATGAAGGTACAATTTATTTACATGAAAAATTTGAATATATATGACTGTTGAGTCTTTCTATTATGATTACTCGAGATAAACTATACAAATCAAAATAGATATAATGTAAGTGAAAATCAATTGAATCCTAAATAAATTATAATTCTTCTTAACTCATCTCTTGGAAAGAGTCTACATATGCGTTAATAAGGATAATTCATTAAAAATAATGCTTGCATGATCATTCAAATCTTTGGCTTAGACATGATGCGTGGCAAGCTTGGCAAGGACCCCAACAGCAAGGGAGTTAACATATGTACATGGTTCGAGCTTGGAGGAATCCCATCGTTGATCATCAAAGTTATCGTATCGATCGGGTCCACCAACTATAGCACCTGTTAGCTCATTT
Organism: Akebia trifoliata; assembly: GCF_017979445.1. Classification (NCBI taxonomy): domain Eukaryota; kingdom Viridiplantae; phylum Streptophyta; class Magnoliopsida; order Ranunculales; family Lardizabalaceae; genus Akebia; species Akebia trifoliata. The sequence goes on along the minus strand of NC_141375.1, from coordinate 2,697,094 downwards.
GGGTTCGGTGTGTTCTTGGTGTACCAGTAGACGAAGCTCATGGCACAATTCACTAATGAGTTGCTCGACATCTTGGGCACGGAGGCCCCTCTATGGTGTGCTTGTGTTGGTGGGTTGTTTCCAAAGCCAACCATGTAAGACCTTCCCAAAGGATTCTTTCCGAGCAAATAATCCATCTACATTATTCAAATAAATAGATAAATTTTTATTGAAAAATATAAGTAATGTTAGATGTTAATACGAAATTTGTTTTTATAAGCACAAACATCTTTATGTGAGCATACAAGCATTAGAACTGTCAATGGATTAGATTTTGATGGAAATTGAATCATCTCCAAAGGTGACATGCTATCATTAACAAAGAAAATTTCTATCGTTCCACCAATTTTTCTTATAATAAATAAACTAATTCTATATCTTTTCCAAATCCCCTAACATGCCAAATCCTAATCCTTTGTTTTTTTAATAATGATTTTCTAACTCCTCCCTCTGACATACTCTTTTGATGTGACGTGAGGCAGAATCATAGATTTTCTTCTTCGAGATATACAATTATACATATTTATGGGATTACAATTGTATATGTCGAGAAAAGAAAATCCATGGTTTTTCACACACCACGTCGGGAGAGTAGAGGGAGGAGTGAGAAAATCACGACTCTTTTTTTTTTTTTTCTATTTCCTGTCACTTTTAACACCACTTAAAAGTGTTTCATACCAAATTTATGAGGATGGGAGCATTGTATTTGATGTATGGAACTATTAATTTAGTAGTTGAGTTTATGTGGGAAGTGACAAGGGGTTATTTCTATGTTGATAGACTAAGAGGTGGTAAGGTTCCATAAGTGGGTAGGTTAATGAGATAGAGTTAGTGATAGTCTTTCAATTATTTTTTAAGAGGAGACTCTATGTATGTAATTATCTAGGATTGTGTGAGTATTTATGTAAAACATATTAAGAGTCTCTAATTGAATGTGGAATTGGCCCTCGAAAATCAATTCAAGATGGTCAATCTTTGCATTCAATTAAGGACTTATAATATCACATACAATCGTGGAGATTTAAATTATGACTCTCTAATTGGATGTTTGGTGATTGGCGATTTCAAATTAGTTTTGGAGTTCTGGTCTACCTTGAATTAGATCAGACCTCCAAAATCAATTGGAAATGGTCAATGTCTTCATCCAATTAAGGACTCGTAATTTCTCATACAATTTTCATCCAATGCAACGGGACGGATATGCATTGTATCTCAGCTTTCACACTATCTCACGAGATAAACGAGATGACTATGGCGATATTTTGGAAATCTTGGCCGAGATAGTAAAACTCGATTGAGTCAACTGGGATTTTATAGATTTTGATTAAAATAATTAATTTTTTATAGAATTTAAATATTCATTATATAAATAAAATATGATTTTATGACTAAACATCTTATAATCTATGTTATTATATTAAAAAAAATTATAATTATTATAATTTAAATACAAGTAAATAAATAATTGTAAGTCAAATTTGTCTCATTCGAGACAACTCAGTCACGTCCATGGATGAGACGGACAAAACATCAAAACGAGTTTTGAAATCGGGCTCTAATCCCCATATATTAGGTACTTATCACAATAACTCCAAAAGTATATGTATAAAGTATAGATATACAACATACATATGAAAATATATATAATATAACCTATATAGTTTCTCATATATTATCATTTTAGGTTCTTCAAATCAGGATATGGTTAATAATGATCTCGACCCTAAATTATAAGTAGGGATTTCTTCGCATGCGAACTGTGAAGACGATCTTCCTGGGTTTTGATAAAATGAGATGCCTTAGGGTATGCCCCCAATATTAATTGTAAATTTTTAGTTTCTAATTAAATCTCTCTTGAAAAAAAAATTGTCCATGTTTTGATCCATTTATAGATCTAGTGGGGAGTAGTACTACCTGTTGTTGAGCAAATGTCATGAGTTGGGTCGAGTCAACTGTTGATTCCCACATGTGACCTTTTGGTTGTGTTTGGCGAGCAAATCGCTATAGACACTAAACAAGAAAGCAGTGCTCGTAACGTATTGTGTGTTTGCTCCATCTCTAAGGTGAATCAACCCTCCTGAAATCAAAGAGCATCAATGACAAACGTAAGAACTTAAAATGATTAAGTATAGGTTGACAATCATTTACCCCAAAAGACCAATCTAATGGGGAAGGTACAATTATGAATATAAGAGGTCACAGGTCGAAAAGGGGCATGATACGTGAGTACGTGACACCTAGGTAGAAGCGGATAAGACAACACTTAACACTCCCCGTTACCCATAAGAGTGGAAAATTCCTTAATGAAGACTCAAACCCGTGACCTATACGAACTTGACACTCTGATAACATGATAAGTTTGGGGTCTATGACTCAAAATCAATTGGCAATGAGTGAAAAGGCCTGGGAGCTTATAAGGAGAGAAACAAGGCAATTTGTGTCCGCCGTGGGACTAAACTCAACACAAGCATACATATATGTATATATATACAAATGCAAACATCGAGTTATCTTGTTTTGTCTTCTAAAAATAAAAGGCAATGGTACCATTGTCATTGTTAAATGACATTTTCTTTAATAATGTTTTGAGACTTAATTTGTAATTTTATTCAAATATTATTTGAAAATTAACATTAAATCATCATTTTTTTTCCTAAAAGACAGAATATGATAGCCTTACATACAATGCAACCTCCAAAACCATATTCTTTTACATAAATATACCTCCAAAAGTGATTATGTTTTGTCTATTTTTGACCAAATTAAAGTGTCTTATTGTCACTTTATAATGGTGTCTTTGTAAATATAGCAAAATCTCACAAAAAATATTTCTAAAAACATCATTCCAAGATGACTATTAGAACCTTATATTTTGCCATTGAGAGATAATTAAGATTACATTTTAGGGGATTTGAGAAAAAACAATGATTTTAGAGCTCGCATCTCACCCATATAGTGATCGAGACTGGCCTAATAAAACCTGGCCTAACGATGTGATTCTAATTGGGCCTCAAAATTCTAGCCCAGGCTCGACCATCTAATGATCGAGACAGTCCTAATAAAAATGCCCATGTCAAAACGTAGTTCAGCCCACAAGTATTTGGACCTATTTACCAGCTGTGTTACAAATTTCAAACATATGAATGCACATATAACCATAGTACCCCGGCCCACCAGGCCCAATACCGAACCCAACATTTAATATTGGGCCTAGCCTGACCCGATTACTAAACAGGCTCGAAGAGAGGGAAAAAGATGTTACCTGGTGAGAAATAAATTTGGTGGTAAGGACTACTTGGAAGTACTGAGCATACAAAATTATCAGCTTGTTTCTTGAAGCTCTCAAAAGACGTCTCTCCTTCAAAGTATAACTGTAAAAGAAAGTTTAACCACAAATGTTTGCAGGAGCAAATATTCAGTGTATATGTTTTTACAAGGATCAAAGATACTAGCTAATCAACCACCGTCGATCGTAATTGATTGGTGAAAGAAGAGAGAGAGTGATCTTACCTTAGATAGAAGTACTTGGATTCCAGCATATTTTAGATCCCAACTAAATTCAGCAACATTTGCACTGATGGACTCTTCTTGGATGTACTCTAAGTACATGGGCCTTTTGGTGGCAATGTATAACCATGATGCGGCCCATAATAGTTCATCCTGTATTTAACAAAATCACACTAATTATCCCAACTTATATGTCTTCATTGCCCACAACTTTTGCTGTACCAATTCTTACAGACCGTTTGATCATTATTTGACCCGTATTTTCATGTCGATCCAACTTATAGGTCATTTTTTATTAATCTATGAGAACAGACCTAAGTCAAGGGGCAATGCCGTAAGTGGAGATAACATCAAGTATTAACCAAATAGAAGGGTCAATGAAACTCAAAAACTTGAATGGGATAGGGGCAACTGCCAAAAGTTTGGGGTGGGGGCAATTGCCTCAAAAGTTTGCCCCCACTTAAATCCGCCCTGGGCCCAACCAAATGTTTTTGAGGAACTTAACATTTAGGACCTCTATCTAATTCATGTTAATCCAAATTTCTAAGACCACTTTGATGTGTCATAAATTCTCTATAGAATGTATGGTAAAGAAAGTGTTACTAGCCATGTTTCATATCAAATCATGGTTTTAAAACTCGTTTTGATGTCTTGTTTGATTCATAAATGAGACCAAGTCGTCGTCTTGGACGAATTTTTCGAAGTCGTCTCGTTCAACAATGAGAAAAATGAATGCTGATTTTAAATCTCGTCCAATATGTTTGACTTGCCTATCTGTCTCGTTGGTGGACTATACCAAGATGTATCGGATGAGTCGTCTCAGTCTCGGACAAGATTTAAAACTATGTGTCAAATTAATATCTTGAGATAGTGAAAGAGAGAGAGAGTTACATTATAGCCAGAATAAGAGCAGTAGAATGGGCATTCTCCATCATAAGTTCCTTTATGTGATTTGGCAAATTCAAAGAGCTGCATCAAAATAATTCATATTAATTAACCACTAAATTTAAGGTTGCTAGATACTTAAATTTATCAGACGAAAATCAGAATTATATCCTATTTAGAATTATAGTGTAAGGAGCTCTCTTACCAGTTTGGCTTTGTTGAGAAGACTACGAGCATAATGACGATCTAAGCGCCTAAAAACAATTGAAGAAGCAGCCATTGCAGCAGCGGTCTCGGCCGCAATCTCTGTTCCGGGTTCGTTCTCATCAATCTTTAAAACAGGTTCGTGGTGTGTCCATGTTTTCGGGTCGCATCCAACATTGGTGATCTAAAACTGGATCTCCAACCTTAATGTGAATTAAAAGGCATATAGATACAAAATTAGAAGCAAGAAACAATGTTGATTGGGAAATTTATCTTTTATTAAGTCGATATTTGCCATATTGTGCAATGGGTTACTGAAAATTCGATTTTAAAATACAATAATGCGTGATAACACAACCATTCAAAACATAGACAAAAAAAAATATGCTCAACGTAGACACGGATTTCTAAATTCACAATATAGAAGTGAACGCTTTGAATTCTTTAGAAGTTTCGGATATCTCTAATTTTTCAATGAATTGCGATAATTTGACTATCACACGTGGCACACTCAATCGATTCTCCTGACGTGACAAGTTCTGGAATTATAATAGATTTGTATGTCTCGGGATACAAAACTGCACTTCCCCATAAAAATGTGTTTCCTGAGGGAACCATGTATCCAGAGGCGTACAGATTTACGGTTCATGAACTTTTCACGTCAAGAGAGTCGATTGAGTGTGCCACGTGGGGTAGTCGATTATCACGACTCTTTTTCACTATGTCTTAACTCATCCCAAAGACTAACATATTTAGACCTCATACCCCATTTGGGGGTATTATAAGCAAAAATTTGGTAATCAAGGGCCCTAATCTCAAGAGATAAAAGAAATTCAAAAATTTTCCTACAATTTTAAATGGGTCTTGATTTTCCGACACCCCCTCTACACATGCCACCTGGCGTGTTATGGGTTAGAACCATAGATTTTTCCCTCGAGATACACAACTGTGCATCCCCATAAATACGTGTAGTTGTGTATCCGAAGAAAATAATCTATGACTCTTGCACATGCCATGTCAGGGGCATGTGTCAAAAAAAAACTATTACTCATTTTAAATAGACTAATCATAATCTGACATTACTTTTTTCCGACCGACGCCCCCATACACTCCTTGACCTGATAGTTACATAATCATAAATCTTTTTCATTTGTATCCCGAGACAAATGATCTATGGCTCTATGATGCGGGCGTAGGGGAGCATTTGAAAAAAACAAAAAAGAGCATCAAATTATCACGACTCTTTTAAATATGCACTCATTATGATGAAGCTTAACAAATATTTAAATTCAACATAGTAGAGAGATGAGGGTTATAGCCCATTTTTTATAAATAAACATTGAAGTAGAAGGTTCTAAAAAAAAATGAGAAAAAGACAAAAAAGTGGATGGAAATGGTGAGAACAAATATAAAGAAACTGTCAACTAGGCCTTGATAACGATTATGATAGACCAACAAATATTAAAAAAGAAATGTTAATTTTCTAATGTTGAAAACTAAACTAATAATCAGCTAAAATCATTTTAAAAATCTTTGATAAAAAATAGAGAACTCACTTGCACCCATAAACGATTACGTTTAGAACTAGCTTTGAGAAAATAATCAGTTCCCCATCGTATAGCGGCATGAACATTTTGCAACTCCCCGGCTGTTTGTAGCTCTGACTGGTAAAAGATTGCAGCCCAAGAGAGAGTGGTAACAGTGAAAGCCATGGGGAGCCCATACTTCACATTGTCTCCAGCATCATAATAACCTCCAACGAGATCCGACTGATCATAAATCGGGCATCGAATCAGTAATACGAATTCATGAAATTTTAATTTATTTTATCAGCTTAAAACCACACATTTCTTCATAAGAAGGTATAATCTTTGATCATGTTATTTGGAAAATTATACCCATAAATGATGTTGGAGGCTCTTTGTAAGGGTGTCAATGGGTACTAAACCCTAAAAATCTGTATTTATAAGTTTCCAACCATTGTTGATCTTAATTTATCTTACCATTTGATTGGATGTGATCTAGATCATATGGTTAAATGAGGTTACTATATTTATGGGGTTTTTAATTTGTCTCCCTCACTTATGTATAATAATTTGTATACCCCCTTAGATGTAAAAATAAATAAATAAATAATTGAGTTCCCTTCCTTGGTATCGACTTGGAGTCAAGGAGTCAGCTCCTTCTTTGATCTCAAGTTCGAATCCCACTACCCATAAAAAAACCTTGGTGGCCACGTATTTTCGCATGTGTGTAGATTAACACGTGATGGGCAAAGCTTGGGTGCGGGGCGTAGGGACTAGTCTGGTGCACGTAAGCTGGCCTGGATAGCTTTCATTATATATATATAGGAAATCATAGAATTTTAAATCAAGACAACTAAAATTTGGAGTATGGGTTTTTTAAATATAAATAAATAAAATAGAGGGATAATTTCTATTCATATTTTGTCAATATATTGTTTAAGGTAACCTAATAATCTTCTGATCATATATAGGGAAGGAACATTAGTTTATAATATAATGATGGAAGTAATCTCTAAGTCTAAATCTTAAATTTGTTACTACAATCAAAGGAAAATAAAAAATAAATAAAAACTTATATTGCCACACCAACTTTAGATTATAACACGCCCTATAAGGAAATAAATTATGATGTTTTCTTCATCTTCCTAGAAGCTATTCGATTTGGATTTCTACTCAAATATAAAAGCTCTTTGATAGAAAATAAGATGCATTGTGTTAAGGTGCATGAGATATACTTTATCATTCTATATAATTTCATATAGAAATATTATAAGAAAGAAAGAAAAATTGGAGAGAGAGAGAGAGAGACCCACATTGACAAGTTTACCATCATCAAGAGCAGAGTCTCCTCTCCAAGGAACCCTATTGTTTGGAGGAAGCTTTCCAGACCTCTGTGCTTCCAAGAATATAATCGACTTCGTTAAGGCTTCTTTGTAATTGAAAGTTCCATCAACCAACACCACAAACAATCCATCTGAGACTGCTAACCACAACACAACAATGGCTGTTAAAGCCTTTACACATAAACCCATCAACCCCAAAAAAAATCAAAATCAAAAGTATTACAAATTAAGAAAATTAAAAGAATTTCAATAGAGAGAGAGAAAGAGGGGTGGTGGTGAGGCTTCAATGATAGAGGAGTTCATAGCTCAGTGTCTAAAATGGAGAGAAACCGTTAAGTTTCCCGTTTAAAGGGTATTGTTATGATGGAAAGAGCGAGAGGTGGTGTGGTGTTGGCTGTTAGGAAGTTAACGACGTTAGTTATTGACGGTTGTAGACAAAAGCGGGACTGTGGATGGTGAGGAGAGAGTTTTTTACTTGGTTTAAAACCGTATATAAACTATGTGAGATACTACGTATTTGGGTACATTTCTACTTAATTTGTTACTTCGTTGGGTTGGATATTTAGGGTGCTTATTGAAGAGAGTTTCTATTGCCACACCAACTTTTACTAACGCCACACAAATTTTGTGCGATTCTTTGAATATTTATAAAGGATTTGGTGTGGCAATAGTAAAAGTTGGCGTGCAATAGTAGGTCTCTTATTGAAACGTCAGTTGGATTTTTCTTTTTTCTTACATGTTTTACTAAAATGGCCCATTATTTTGCAAAAGTTTTGAATCAGTATTGTTTTCTGATAATATTAACAAAAAAAAGGTCATATATCCGATTTCAATTTTTTTTTTTTTTAATTTTTGAGGAAAATATAACTGTTGCATTTTTATTTAAAAAACTCCTTTGTAATTATGACAACTCCAAGAGAACCTTACTTTATCAAATTTGATACCTAATAAACCTTGAAGTGGGGATCCACCTCATAAAATTCAAATGTATGCCGTTAATTTGTTACTTAACATACCTAGGGAGGAGTGGATCCTAACCGCATCGATATATGACGTCCAAAACATGATCTGATGCCACAAGATTATAAAGGAAAAAATTCCAAGAACTTTAAAAACAAATGAAGAAAAAAAAAAAAGATTAATTTTCACTGTTGAATTTTAGTTTTAAATTTTGGGGTTCGGTAGCTGTACATTTTCGATAACTTGGATTAAGTTCAAAAACGATCTTTTTTTTTCTTTTGAATATGAATTTTTCCATGAAACCTAAAAAGTTGTAATATTGGATTGCCAATTTGATAATTATTGTGGGCCCAATGACCCTATTGAGAATCTTAATAAGTTAATCATATTAGCTGATTCATGAAATAAGTTTTATTGAGTAACGAATTTGATAAAGTAAAGGAGTTTTTGTAATAAAATTGCAACAGATAGACCTACCCAGTAAATCTCTCAATTATATACATAATAAAATGGGTAACTCATCCAAAGATATTTATTGGCTACATGGTGTACCTCGTTCCATTATTTCCATTAGGAATTCTAAATTTATTGGGCTCTTTTAACGAATGGTGGGAGGAAGACTGGTACAAAGTTGGACTTTAGTACCTCCTTCCACCTTAAGAAGATAGCCATATGAAAGTTGTTAATAGGAGCTATGGTACTGTACTTCCATATTTATTGTCCCAATAAAACTTTGAGATACCCTTATACTTCTGTTGGACTGTGAGCGGTGCACAACTTGATTGGGTGCCCAAGGTGTTTTAAAGTTCAACTGAAACGTACGTTCTTATTTTGTAGGAATAGGACACCATATTGGATGGAAGCGGAACCTTTGTAGCATACGGTTTCTCTAGAAAGAAAAAAAAATTAACATCTCAACCTCTTGTGATCAGACTTAGATCTAATTTAAAATATATATATATATATATATATCAAAAAACCATTTTTTCCTCTAGATCCATGTCTTTGACTATGAAAATCTACTTAACATTCAATATTTTAAGTGTGAGATCTAATTATATGGCTGATGTGACGCTCTTTCAACTGTTGGATCCTCTGTAGCTCTACTTCTACATCCCAAAACATGATGCTTAAAAAAAATTCTGATCTCTTGCACTCATATAGCTGAGATCAGATTTTGAAAAAAAATTAAAAAAAAAATTCTTTTTACAAGATCCAAGACTTTGGAAATGGACGGTCACTGAACCTCTAATATTCAAACAATTACAACCATGTAATTTAAGCGTGTAGTTGCCGTGGTACTGTCGAAAACATCTAAAAATGCTACAGGAAAAAGAGCTATCGAGGATCCACAGTCATTTTTTTAAAAATGATGTAAGCACTCCAAATTTGTTTGCAAACAAACCAAGCGAATGGAGGGTCCATGTTGATTTTGTATATTTATTTTCTATTTTATTTTGATTTTGATTTTGACAGTACAGAGGTAAAGAGAATAATTACAAAATGAATGGGTAATTATGCCTAGATCCCAAATAAATGAAATATATATATCATGTAAACCAACGCTAGTGTTTCTCTTTTTTTTGGCCTAGTGGGTTGGAACCAATCCTGGTATGTTTAGCTCAGGCGGTACATAAACCCATCCCACATTCCCACCCCGAAAGCTGTTGGAGACCCAAGTCACTCCTATAGATTTGCCACCTTATTTTTGCAAATTTTAGTGAACATGAAGACTGCCATTTGGACACATTTCTTTTGATACTTTCCCAAATCATTTTTATCAAATGCAATTTTTTCATTTCCCCCTCCTTTTTTTTTCCAAAATAATATTAATATAATCAAATTTAGTTTACAAAAAATATGTATATATATTCTATTAAACTGTTACATACCAAGCTAAGCTAAAGCCCTTTACAATGGCTTCCAAACGTACAGAGCTGCTCCAACCCCATCTCCTTGATTTGCTTGGAACTCCTCTTAAAGACTACCTAACCCAACAAAGCACAATAGAATTCAGTAGCTCGTCACATCACATCGGGGGTATCTAAACAATCCCTTAAAAAATGGGTTCATATAAAGGAGGGGATATCAACAGGTTTAGCACCTCCTTATGATGCTAGCGACGTTTCTAGTGATCTCTTCCTTTGCATGTTCAGATACGGACACATCCCCGACATACATGTCCAAGAAAGCCCCTGTAGATGAACAAATGTCCCCAAAGACTTAAAAACTGATCCAGATGGGTTATATCTGTGGTTGGAGGGAGGGACAAGAAGCTAAAACTGACACTGAGCTATTTAAACCAAAAAAAAGGGGGCTACTTACTGCATAAATCCTTGCTATGAACTGTTCCAATTTGTTTGCCACCAACTGCATAAACGAAAAAGAATGCTTTAAAGATTCAAAATTTGCTTTACAAAAAAAATAGTAAGGGATAAGGTAGAACATGGTCTATAATTGTTGGAGGTGGAGTCTGATCTAGGCTTTTCTGGTGAAAGGGCTTTTTTGGAGTCCAGTGGCAACCGCCCCAAGGCGAAATTTTTTGGCCCCAATTATAAAAAGGGGTTTTAAACCCTAATCTAGATGTTATGTTCGTTATTTCTGCTCTTGAGAACAGAAGAGGGGTCTGAGAGAGGAGAAAACTCTTGTATCTTGACGATTTCACCTTTCATGTAGTGGAATTGGTATGCATCCTTGGACGTACCTCAATCTAGAGGGAACCATGTAAATCCCAGTGTTTGTGTGATTTGCGAAGGGCTGTCATTGGATTGGATAAAACCTGAAATCCGATCCATTTTGATCCAATAACTGGGTCTGGATCGATGATTTAGATTCCGATAAGCATTCTATCTGACATCTTATTGGATAGGATTTGGATTGACCATGTCCCGATCCGATAAAATGTTACAAATATATAGTTCATGTATACTGCGTATACCAAATCAGGTTTGGTGCGATCCGATTGTTATTGGATCGGGTTTGGATATTAATACCAATATCCAATAAAAACCACCCATTAAGAGCCCAATCCACTACTTATTGGATCAGTTCCGAATCAGATCTGATCCGTAATCCGAATCTGATCCATTGACAGCCCAAGATTTGCGTCTGTTTATTTATTTTATTTTTTTCTCAATTCATTTCTTGGTTCAATTGCCCTTGTTTTCTCAACATACAATTGTAATGGAGATGGTCAAACCGCCTAATCTACACCTATACTTGGAGCCACTTGGATGTAAGGATCCAAGATACCTTTTCTGAAAGGTCGACCAGGCGGGCCAATCAAACCATATATACAATTCATAAGATTGTAACTCTAGATTCTTCCTCGAGAGATAACTCACTTTCTGTAATTAGTTTCCCGTCAGCTGTTTGTCGGAAATCAATTGTTGTACCCTGCAGATTTTATATTGAAGTTAAAATAACTTTATGCCATTTAAATGGAGATTAGGGATATTAAGGCATGGGAAATGGCTGATTACCAGAGGTAACGTGATATCTTGCGTAAAATATGAGCCAAACGTTCTGAGGCAATGATAATCAGCTTCGGGGTTCATCTAATTAGGAAGTAATACATAAGAGTCAGTGTAGATCTATTTTAAGAAATCATGGAGAACTTGTGTAACTTTTAACATAAGACTTTACCTTCAATAAACGAGTTCGGAGGGATGTCTCAAAAACACTGCATCAAAAAAGAATTAAAGCATGTGAATGAGCAATATTCCATAATTTTCTTCATCCACGACCATAATTTGTGCCACAGAGAAGTGGAAACATGTTTTGATATAGAACACTAGAGAAGTCCATGAACGTTAAAATAAAACGATTTCTTTTGGCTCACCACTCATGCTAAAAGATTATACCAGCCTATCGTACATAGTCGAATAAGAATGTATAGCTCCATCATAGTGACTAGTAAGAACTATTAAGATGAGGTGGTGCAACGAAATAGCATCTAGAACCAGGGTTTAAAATTTTGGTTTCGTTCACATCTCAATAAAGCTAACAGAACATAGACGAAACGGAACATAGGGAAAAATACAAATAATACATTGCATTAAATGTTTCTTAATCCTGAATTAAACTAAATTATGGCTTGGAGAGTTGGGTTTGGTTTTTCCTCTATAAATTGGAGGGGAGGAACAAACCTTAGGAGATTAAATTGGTCCACATAGAGTCGAATCAAGGGATTGAGAACCAGAAAATTGCTCTTTGGTAGTTTTGCTCACTTTTCTAGTGGAAGTTATCGATCATCAATGCCGGCTAAATCAGCCATTAGGTAAAGCAAGATTCAACTTCATTTATTTGTACATGTAAGCTTCAAGAACAGGAAACCAACCACAATACTATCCGAATGATACTAAACAAAAATGCTTAAGTTCCAATATTTCAGAAAAAAAAAAAGAAGTCTGAAAGGAGAAATATAACTTACTCCCTCACTGTATTGATTTTCAGCCCATTGCAATTAACTACAAGCCTAACAGTCATATGAATATCCTCCCTGCAACACTCACATAGAAAGAATGTCAAGGGAAAAACCAGAGTTAATCTTAGTAGACAAAATTCATAATAAAACACTAAGGTCCTGTGGTCTCGCTCTATAAATGCTTTGCTACCTCAAGTTTTCTATTGTTGCTCTAACGAATATGATTAGCATATAGAAGAAAAAAATTACTAATTGGGTGACAACAAGCAAAATGGTATGAATATTTTCTGCAGAATGCCACTGCCCATCATGCACAAGGAACTGGTTCATCATGCCTTTTCCGTAAAATCTTCAAGGATTTTAAGGGTGTAGTAGATGGAACTGTTTGTAACAATTCAGTTGACTAGTGTTGAGGGTCTGCCAGTTGTTTGTTTGTCTTGGGTGGTCATCTCGATCCCTTTCAATCACATTATTTTAGTTTACTTACCAAAAAAACCATGAAGAACAAGTACAAGTGGATAAAGCAAATGCAAATAAATTGGTGGAAAGCACCTTTCAGTTTCACATACTCAAGGTTACATGGATTGGTGGAAGGAACCTTCCTTTCTGCTATTTATTTAAATAGCAAGAAAAAAAATCCAAAGTTGGAATCAAGAGATCATGATAATTCACAATCCAAAGTTTTATATCTATATCCAAATTCATCAAAATCAAATTCAAGTAAATCAATCCATTGTTTCATACTTGCAAGTCCAAACTTTCCAACTTTGATCCCTTAGAAAAACAACACTTATGCGTGTAACAACCACTCCAAATAGGGCACATCACCACTCCAGACAATAAGAAGAAATAGAGTAGGTTCGGCATAAAAAGAGAGGAATAGAAACTCGGAAGAAACATTAATAGTGAGAAATGAAAGAAGAAGCACCACCAGAGATTGATGACGTAATAAATCAACAAGGGCTTGCAGAGAATACGACCAAAAGAAAAGATGTAATTTTATCAAAGGACCTTTATGTAAATTATATATAATAAAAATAGACAACTTACAATTTTTAATGCCACTAAAAAAACTAGAGAAAAATTATAAAATGGAAAAGAAAAAAGAAATCCAACACATCCCTATCCAGCATATGGCTTAGTCAAAAGCCACGAAAAAAGTATTCGCCTTTCCTAAGGCGTAAGCTTTTCTAAATTCTTCTGTGAATAAGGTCTTGCGAACGCAAAAGATAAAAGCTTAACTTTCAACAACATAATCGCCAAGGTGCTTTGGTGTATTGGTTAGGTTCTTATCAAGGGGCCTCAGAGCTAGTACCACATTTCGGATTTGAATCACAAAAGGGACAACCTGAAGAAGGGGCTACCTGAGGGACCAAAGAGAAGGTTCCAAACTGAAAGCCACCAAAAAGTGGGTCATCACAGATGTCAAGTGTGGACCGTGGTCATGTGATGACCCCAGCCCCAAGAGAAAAAGAGCTTAACTTACCACACCATTATTGCACACGTGTTTCTGGTGTACTGGTTAGGTTATTAAATTCGTATTGAGGCATTTCTTAAAGTATTGAGGCATTTTAGAGCCTTCCCTAAGGCGTATCTCAAAGTGTCAGCCTCCAGTGTCACTGAAATCATTGTTCAATTTAAATAATTTCTACATTTATCCCCCCTCCAAAAAAAAAACAATAAACAATAAACAAAGAACAAAGAACAAAGAAAGAAGAAATAAAAACAAAAAACAAAAAACAAAGAAAAAGAAAGAATTGCTGAGCAAAATATCAGGTCACAAGACATATGCTACACGACAGAATGTTAATAAAAAGAACTCCGCTGATGAATATTTCTAGGAAAGCTAATATGAGGTATACCTAAGAAGATCCTCAAAAAATTCAGGTCGATCTTTTAGTTCACTGGCTGGCATGGAAGCATATTTTGGACCCAATTTCTCACAGACTGAGTCAGGTTGAACATCTATAAGTGAAAAGAAGAGTAAAAAATAGTTTAGTGGAACACGTCAGCAGATCCATTATAACAATTTGCAATAAGGATGAAAAATCAGTTTCAACATGAAGCTAGAAACTCTTAGAAAACTTAAACACAATGATCCTACAGAATTTTAAGAAAAAAGTTAAAATCATCAATCTGAAGTCAAAATACTCACATAAACCAAATGCATAGACTTTCAGAGATTTAATTCTCATTATTCTCATACTTCTGGAACCCGTTCCAACAAGGATCTGAAACAAATGGAAATTATATTCTTTCAATCACTAAGAAATAGCGGAAACACCAAGAACACTCAAATATACTACAGAAACTGCTAGCTAGGAGGCACATAATAGTTTTAAATGCAATGAAGTAGCAAAAGCAGCAATTGCAGAACAGGGAAAGATTTATGAACTCTTCCATCATTTTACAATCCATTTTAAGGCCAGAAGTTGTACAGAAATCGATCTAAGAAAAATAAAGCAAGATGCAATCACACACAGAAAACTGAGATTTTTACGCCATTCTCTCAAGATTGAAGTACATCCACAGATCACACTGAATACACTATGAAGAGAAATTCACAATTACAGATTACACTCTTTCACTAAAAATAGAAATCTATACCCCCAAGAAAAATCTAACTAGGGTTTTACCTAATATTAGTGAAATTACAAAAATACCCTTGGGAGGATTGAGCTCGACCGGCAACGCAAGTGGCTTGATGAACAGTACCTCCTTAATGACCAGTACCATCAGGCTCCACAAACCATAACGTAAGTATGTTACACGTGCTACATGCTCCCAAATTTCTCATGCAAAAAATATGCTCCCAAATCCCTATATGAAGAGCCTTGACTGTAACTATCAGCTAGAACAGTGGCCTCCCTCATACTTAGCGCGAAATTTAGTCCAAACTTGTACACTAGAAATTAATGCACGTGATGTTGTCAATGTAAAAGGAAGTGAGATGAACAAACTCTTTGGACTTTTATGACAGTTTTATAGTCAAGTCATTGATCAAATGAAAACCTTGCAAATCAGTCTCTATTTTAACGATTATTAACGGTAACAACTTTGTCATCATTGGCAATCCGATATTTGCATGAGCTGAAAAAAACTTGACCAGAGGGGAATTCTTGGAACCTATAAGTGATTGGTTTTAAAAGGACTCTAAGTGAACTATGGTTAAAGATCCTTTCAATTAAGGGGAATATTAAAAAATCTTAGACCATAAGTGAAGTAAGATCGTCAAAATTCAATAACTATCACAGTTGCAATATACAGAACAAAAGCCATTGTAGAGGAGACCCAAGAGAGGCTCTCAAGAATTCAAGTAAGGACGAAGGGTAGTAACGATATTTTTAATATAATATTGAATTTAAAGCCCCATTAAATACATCAATCCCAAGTTTATTGTCTAATTATAATTAGATAAGAATAGCAACAAAGACACATAGCAGAAGCGTTCCATTAGGTCAATTGGTGCCCTTATGTTTTTGAAGAGGTACCAATTAGTCGAACCTTCACCAGATTGGAAGGAATCCAAGATTCAAACCACTAACATGGAAAAAGGTACTGGTTCTGGTGACCTTATGTTCCAATTATTATTTGTTTTCATTTAAAGGCTAGGATTCAGGTAGCAGCATGGATTTCTCATCCAGCTATTGAAAACAACTTCTCAAAAATAAATGTCTAGTTAAGCCCCTAAACTGATAGCATACTTAGAACTACATCCACATTACATTGTTAACAATCAAGTGCATGGTAATAAGTACTATGCTAGGAAGAATAAAAAGCTGATGCACATCTAGAAAGTCCAGTGATGGAATGTAGAACACTTACCTCAGAAGTCAAATTGAAGTTATTTTCTCCAGCTAAAATGTTGTTTAAAACTGTAGGGAACTTAATGCCTGTCCTTGGCTCAAATGTATGTTCCGGGCAGCTTATTTGTGGAAAAGAAAGATCAGCACATCCTTGATGCTCATCAACACAGGATACTTGATCCATGTGTTCATTGATTTGGACATCAGTATTCTCCACTTGGACAGCTAGTAGATTTGAGGATCTTACACCCAATTAACAAGGAAACTAAGTCAATACTAGGAAACTAAACCTTTTTATAAGTTATAAGAAAAATTAAATTTAAAAAATAAAAATAAAAAAAAATAATAATCAAATCTTCCATGCACTTCAATATCTACTAATTTCATGAGTCTATTTATTGCTTTAGAATGTGTAACGTTGCAGGTGAAGGAACCAAGGCTTGAATCGAGGTGCAAGATCATGGTCCTTTTTTGTACACGATAGAGAATTGCAAACTGCTGTTTTGCATTTGATTTGAAGCGAGAGATTCTTGGGTACTCTGTCACTAATAGAACCCAGCCCCCCCCGCGCACAACTACTTGAGAGCCTAGAAACGAAGAGAGAAACTAGGAAGAGAATAAGAAAAGGAAGAGAACACAAGACCTTTCCAGATGGTGTGATGATTGATGTTGCTCACTGAATGAACAATGAAGCATGGCAACAGCAGAAAAAAGTAGGATGAGAGAGAGGAGAGAGAGGAGGGACTTGAGCCCTATCTATGTGCAAATATTTTACGGCTCTCATTTTTTTACTGCAATTATTTTGTCTAAATGTGTGGACCCATGCAGATGATTTGAAAGAATCCCCATTCATGGTGCAATACTAAGCACCCTTAAATGAGAGATTCCTGTAAATTATTTGCAAATGTAATATAGTATTGTGTACCAAGCAGGTCCGTAAATGCAAATGCATTTGTTTGCAGCAAAATAAAAAACTGCACATGCTTGCCCACCTCCCCCACATAAACTCAGCCTCGCTGCAAACTTATGTCATCATCATCAAGTTAATTCAAGTGTTTCGATATCCACCCTACTTCATGGCACCCCACAAATATCCATACATCCAAAATCCGTTTGCCAAGTTTTGTACTAGATTGAGTGAAGTTACATAATCAAGGACGTAAACAAATGTGTTATACTTTTACAGCATACAAATCAGTCCATATGTTTTATTTATTCAAATAGGCACACAATACTAAAATGGGATCCATCATTGGGTAATAAAAGAAAAATATGCTAAGAAATTATGTCAAAAGTTCAATGGGAACTTACAAGTTGTCAAATGGTGTTACCAAAGCAGCGGCTAATGAGAGCACAGGAAATAATTGAATCTGTTCAATTTCCTTCCCTAGGTGTCTTATTGTGGAACTAAAAATCTTACTGAAAAGCACTGTGGTACTAGATTGTGCTCTTGATCTATAACCAAAGTGCAATCCCGCAAGGTTATTTTTACAAGAAGTAATATTCTTGACTTGTGAGCAAGAGTGACAACTTCTAGATTTTGATCCATGTAAATTGTCTGATAGTTTATGGTGTGAATTGGAACTTGACCCTCTTGCGAACCAAAATAGAAGAGCTCCAGCAAACTTAGAAATGCAGTTAAAAGCTTCTTGAAGAGCGAAGCTTCCAGGGACATACACGTATCTGGACTGATTGAGAGAATTGTCCACAAATGAACCAATTTGAGACAGAAAATGACCCCCCAAACTACAAGGTGCGAGAGACTCTGTAGGAAAGATGTATGGAGATCCCCCTTCGAGATCCATAAAAAGGAACCAACTATTCCTCATGTTCTGGTTAACTTACAAATCCAAAACCACAAACTTGTACAATGGAAAAGTCGTAAGCCGGAGGAATTAAGAACAGAAATTGAATATCTGCAAAATATTCAGAAACTTCAGTGAAACATCTCGTCACAATCTAAATCACATAAGAACGTGAACAAGTATATACATAATCTATGCATCTTCACTCGTTATAAAACCTTACAAGAAACATAAATTACCACCCATTTACACAAAACTAAAGAATAATTGGTAAACTTGGATGTATAAAAAATGTACATGAAGAATCAGTATATTCGATGGAACCTAGAAATTCTCCCACTCTAAGTGATGAATCTAATCAAAACCTAACAAGAAGAAGCAATAATTGACATTTGGGTCCATCACTAAACTCCATGCTTTCTCACTTATTATAAACCCTTACAAGAAACATAATTACCGCGTGTTTACCCAAGACTAAAGAATAATTAATAAATTTGGTTGGATACAAAATGTTCATGAAGAGTTAACTAGATAAATTTGACAGAACCTAGAAAGTCTTCAGCCCTAAGTGATGAATCTAATCAAAACCTAACAACTAGAAAAGCAATAATTGACCTTTGGGACCAAACTTCATGCTTTCTCTTTCTCTCACAAATGATCCAGACTCCTTGATCAATTAGCCGACAATTAGACTCATCATAACCTAATATTAGAAATATTAGATACTTAGGATCACCATATTGAACTAACTCATTTGGGTTCTAGGATCAATTAATTGGGGCCAATTGCTCCTACATTGAACAAAACCAGATCCCATGAAATTTGCCAAGATCACAAAAATTCTCCAAAGTAATAATATAATTAAACAAACAAGAAAACCATCTCACGAAGTGCAACACAATTCCAATTACTCAAGAAATTAACAATAGCCAAGACAAAAAGTTCATTATTTTCATACTTCTACAGAAAAAAGTCAGAGAACTAGATAATTTAACCCAAAAAAATTAACAAACATCAGATTTATCGAACTATCAATCAAATTATTCTTTTTATATAAACAATCAAATCTAACAATACTTGCAATCAAAAAGATCTCAACTTTTTTGAAAAAGAGGATCGAAACAAACCTGAAAGATGATCTCACAGACTTAAAACGTGGAGATCAGATGATAAAATTAGGGTTTTTAGCGTACGAATTTTCTTTCGCATTCGAAGTTCGATCAACCCTTCAACGTTTTCGGGAGAAAAAACATGTTTTTTAACCTCTTAATTGACTTGGACTCTTTTTTTGCGGTTTTTTGTTGTCGCCAGGAAAGTAGGTTATTTTTCCCTTTTTGGACTATAAATACGCTTATAATGACAGTTATGTCCTAAAGATTCGGAGAATCTTTGGTCAAACACGGAGCACCGTCCAATGATGTAGGACCCACCATTAAATTCTCTACTTAAGAGACACGGCTTATTCTCCTGAATGAGGATTACGTGCTCATGGAGTTGGATAACTACCCAACCACCTCTTTCGTTTGAGTGCATCATGGAAGAGTTCTTTAAGATTGATCAATCTATTGGAAGTTGGAACATATGCAAGATTCCCGGCTCAGGTTGGGCACAATTTTTAGTTGGGGTCCAGGCTCGGGTTTGGACAAAAAAATTTAACCGAATGAAATTAGGTTGGGTTTGGGTTTAGACATTGGACTTCTCGAACCCCAACTTTGCCTGATTTGTCGAAACCCAAACTTAGGCGGTGTTTGTTTGCGTTATTTTTTAACGCTTATGGTTGAAAAAAATTAAATTCAGTACTTTTGTCAAAATAACGCGTTTATTTACTCTATATTTTCAGCGTTTACTGCTGAAAATAAGTGAAAAAAATTCAACACTATTTTGATGCTGAAAAAAAGTGCTGAAGCGGTAAGTACTTCGCTTTTTTCAACACGGACAAGTATGCCCTTTGTTTTTTTGAGCATGGACAAGTATACCCTTATTCTTAAAAGGATATTACCTCTTATATCCCATAGATAAGTATATAAACACCACACAAATTAATAAACCCACACCATGGCTAAATTATTTTATCTTATATGGGTTAAAAGTTTTGGAAAGATTTGATTTTTGGTGAGGATGATCTCTGCAATGAGGGGATCATCCTCACCAAAAATTAGCACATCTTGAAACTTCTAATCCTATCAAAACAAGTTTAAAAACCGTAAATCGTCATTTTTTTAAAAAAACTATTTTTGACGAATTAGAAGTTTCAAAATGGACTGATTTTTGGTGAGGATGATCTCTAGATCATATAGACCATCCTCACTAAAAATTTGCTCATTCCAAAAACTTTTACCCATATAAAACAAAACAAAAAAATGGCTATAGTGTGGGTTGCCCTTATTAATGCATAGGGTGCTTTTATAATTACACATTCTTCATTTCCATTGAAAATTATTCATCCAAAATTAAGTTCTTTTAAAGTTGATTTCAAATTTTGGTGACTTGAATAACATTATTATTTTTAATTTGAAATTTATGAGCTTTTATAAATAGAAATTATTATTTATAAATTGAAGATTTGAATATTATTTATTATTTAAAAATAAATTATATTTTAATTTTATAAGAAATAATATATTTTATTGTGTTTGATAATAAATAAACATTTGAAACATGCAAACAATGTATAATATGATTGTAAGGGTAACAAAGATAATTTACCAGTTTTAACAATGTGGAACAAACATGATTCAACATCTAAACAAACAACTTTTTCAGCACTTAAATTCAATGCTTATAAGTTTCAGCGCTTAATGCTATTCAGCACTTATTTTTTTCAGTTTAACAAGCAGCACCTTAGTATGATTATAACTTAAAAATATTATTAAATATCTTTGTTTCTTTTTCACTCACAATTCATATTTCATACTTTAGTTAATCGTCATTATCTTTTTTAGGACAAATACTTGTAGATTTGTCGTACTAATGAAGAATGAGCCAACCAAATCAACCTGACTTAGGTTGGGCTCGAGTTGAGCATTTTACACATGCACAGGTTGGTGTTTGTCAAGTGTGGGTTGGGCATTAGTTGATCCCCAATCCACCCGAGTTGCAGTCCTAATAATGTTCATTATCCAATGGTTAGAGATTATAAAGGTAATAGGAGCTCCCAACCAATCTAAGCGTCCGATAAATGTCTCGGAATCTTGTTGAGAAACCTATCAAAATAAATAAATCATAATTGAGAGTAAAACTTGTCTCAATCAATTTACGTCTAATGATATAAATCGATGATGCATTATCATAAAGTGTGATAAGGTATGAATTTTGACATGTGTCAAGATGATTGTCTCCATAAGATCAAATCTTGTAAGAGCATCATCAAATGATTTATATTCAATGAGTAAAGTTGATCCTATTAGGACTCGGCTAAAAGAATTAATCATGGAGATCTTCGATTAGTCTTATAGGTAAAGATATGCGATTTTTTTATTAAGAATTCATTGCTTTGTTAGAATTATCATTGACTTGATCACACGATCTACAAGGAAAAAGATTAATGAAGAAGTATGGAGAAAGACCAAAGACTACTCGATCAAGAAGGAATTTAAACCTAGAAATAACTAATCAAGGATTGATCTTAGCATGTTGATCTCAATCACAAGTGGAGAATGCGAGGAACACGTACTTTAGGAGTAACTTGACTCCTAATAGTATACTATTATTATTTTCTTTGGTAACATAGGGTACCCCGCATCCTTTTTGGGATTAGGCCTCCCCCCAGTGAAGACAATTCTAACATGCAATAGAATAATTCAGAGGTCACCCAATTTTGAACACACGACCACTCGAAACAAGCTCATGTTGCTAGTTTTATCACTGAGACAACATTATATCAACTACAAATTATATGAGCCACACTCGGGGGTCATGATTGTTTTTATTTTTTTATGGATAGTACATCGTGATTGTCTTGGTGGGTCCTACTTGAGATATAAAAAAATCACACCTATTAACCCAATGGGGGGGCTCAATGGCAATTTTGATGTCCACGATACCTAGTATGAGTGTGGGCGTTGCAAGTGCCCCGGGACTCGTCTTTGGACAAGACCATGGTTTATGAAGTGAGTAAAAAACCACTCCTATCAGATCATACGAGACCATAGAGAAAATTACATTATTATGTGTGGACGGTTGAAGAAATGACATTGTTACTAAAAAACAATACTCTTAAAGATCATTAAATGTGTTATGAGACCAACAAAAAGTTAGGTCGTAGACATTAAACGTATTATGGGCCCATAGCATTAGAATGGGGCGTGATCATCCAACCTCCCCTCTATGCAGTCGGCCAATCAATCCTGACCGATACAGGACAAGTGGGCCAAGATTACTGTTTAGTGTTAATATTAGGGTGCATAGGAATCATGATTTTAAATCTCGGTTTCGCGTATCGTCTCGTCCATGCCAAATATCAAATTGTTTCAAACGAATTTTTCGATATGTTTAGAAAAAAAAAATGAAAAATGAACACGGGGTTTTACATCTCATCCAAAAATTTGACTTGTCCGTACGACTCATCCATACCTGATATCGAGATGTCTCAGACGATACGTCTTGATCTTGGACAAATTTTAAAACCATAATAGGAATTGGTGGATGAGAGACCACTTACTAAGTTTTCTTCTTCTTTTTTTATTTGGGTAAATCACACTTTGACCTCCTATAATTTACTATAATTTCATTTTAACCCTTTAATGTTTTGATAATTACACTTACATCTTTTATAATTATCTTAAAGACTCACTTACCCCTTCCATCAAATTGTCATCAACTTAACCATTAAATTCCTTTTATAAAAAAACCCCTTTTTAAAATGTTATTTTTTAATAAATAAAATTATCTGAAAAAATGAGTTCAATGAATGCATAGGTGGGGTTATTTTAATTATTATTTTAAATTTTGTTTTATTTAAATAAAAATAACATAAAATAGAGGGATAAAATAACATCTAAATTTTAACCGTTAGTGAAAGAGGAGGTAAGTGCAATTATCAAAATGTTAGGGGTCAAAATGGAATTATGCCAAATTATAAGGTCAAAGAGTAATATATCCATATATTATTTTGGGAGAGATGTTACACGGCTTCAGGTCTAGGGAGAGTGGACGAAATAGAAAAGAAAGATCGACACGTTCACCCAAAGAGAAAAGTACACGTGTGGGGTCCAACATCCTTGGACTTATGTGACTATCTGTATGAAATGATCAATGATTGCTGATTGCTGATTAGTTTTAAGAGACGTACAACTAGAAGTTTGCCGTCTAAAAGATAAATAAAAATATAAAAAAGAAATATTTTAGTAAGGAAAATGCTGACGTAACATTGAAATTGACATCGTTTCAGACATTGCTGACGTGTATGTGTCTGTAGATCATAGATGGTTTCATTGAGATACGAGGGAGAAGTATCTATGGTTTTGTACACACCAATGTCCCAAACGATATCAATTTTATTGTTACTCCAGCACGACTCTTTGAGTAAGCAAGCAAGAAAATATCACTGCGTTTGGATAGAGCTTCTTGACGACTTCTGCTCTTGCGGGGAGCTAGCAAACGTTTGGATAGATTTTTGCTTTGGCGTGGAGAGGTTTTTGCTCTTGCGGGGAGAGGTTTTTTGCTCTTTGTGGAGAAGCTTCAAAGACCTGCTCTTCCGCGGAGAGGTTTTTTGCTCTTGCAGGGAGTGATTGAGCTTTTGCTCTTGCACGGAGAGGTGTATCCACACAGGCCCTATATTTTTATAGTTGCGTATACAGCCCCACTAGCACAATGGGCCGCAACTTGAACAGATTGGAGGGTGGACCCAGGCTTTGGTAACATGGTAGGGCCCTCAGTTCGAACTTAATCCAAGCATCGAATTAGAGCTCGGTCCAAGATTGAGCTTCTAAAATCGGGTTAGTCAGAATTAGAGAATTTTAGATGGGTTGAACTCATTAAATAAGTTTTTTTTTCTTTTTTTTTTTTTTGGTACAATTATCGTAAAAACCTTTTTTTTTTTAATATTTACCAAAAAATTCATCCTAAAAAAATATGAACTTTTTAGTGCTCAATTTATCAAATATTAGACCAAAAAGGATTTTGGTGTGTAAATGTCGTAATTACCCTTTCAAGAATTTTTAAGATTTAAAAAACGTGTTTATTTAAGGTATTTCTATGTTTTAAAATTAATGGCATTTTCTTTGACTATGATCATTTCTTATAGATCAATGAAAAATAATTTAAAAGACAAAAAATATTTACATCATTATTTTCTCTTTCCAAAACTAAAAATCTTTAACTTGCATAGATGATGATGATGAAGATGAGAATCCTGAAGGATTGGCTCAATGGTAATTTCGAACCGATAAGCAGTTAATACCCGTAGGTCATGAGTTTGATACCCAGTATGAGCATTAATTCTTGAAAGGCCACTCACATGTGATGGGTGGACTGCATGTGCCCTGAGACTAGTCCTTGGACAAGATCGTCCATGGATTGGGCTACGCCCAGATACGGGCCTGGTCCGTTGTTTACAAGATACCCAATTATAAAAAATAAAAAGATAGGTATGGTCATCATCATCATCATCAAACTGATTTGATCTATGTATATTAAAGTTATTGAAATATATACATAATTTTAAAACTTAAGTTGAATGTTCATTGAATTGATTCAACAAAAAAATTAACAAGTTGACTCAAATGAGTCAAATAAAATTATATTGAATTTATAAATAGTTTTAAATAAAACATATATTTATTTTTTATTTTTCATAAAAATATTAATAATCAAATAAATTGATCAAATTAGTTTTTTATTTGACTCTGGATATTTTTAGATCAAACCATTTCGTAAAGTTGTTAAAAAGGTATTTTAGATATTTTCTTTAAAAAAATCTTCAAAGGATCCTTAAAAGTTACTATTGCCGCACTAACTTTTACTAACGCCACACTAAATGTGTGCAATTCTTTAGTGATTTACATACGAATTGGGACTTATATGGCTTGTATTCTTTACTAGAGGACTATTCGGTACATATTATCAATGAAGAGTACTTCACAATTATTATCCCTTTTTTTTTTATCAACATAGAAAAAGTCATATAAAATAAATGGAAAGAAAAATAATGTTAAAAACAAAATTCCTTAGAATGAATATTTGTTGTAAAAATAATTAAAATACATTCAAATAAGTAAAATATATAATTAATATAAAAATATTTATATATTATTATATAGTCTCGGGTTCAAGGTGAGTTGGGTTGTCCCATCCCTCAACCCAAGTTCAAAGCAAACGAAGGTCAGCTTGATTTATTCAACCCAAGCTTAACTCATGTTCTACATAACTCGACTTAGGCTTGCCCATCAATTAGGTTGAGCTTAGGGCAATCTGTCAAGTTGCATCCCTATTAATATTCCTTACGATGCATCTCGGAGAATCAAAAGTTCAAAAGACCCATGAGATCTCCAATATAAAATGAATGAATCTTCCCCTATATATATGATTTAGAAAGAATACCGCAGATGTCAATGTGCCTATAATATTATTTCCTTCATGAAATATAGGACGAACTTGCCAATTGAGACATTTCAATTAGGGGTGACGATTCTTAGACCCATAAACACACCTTGAAAAAAACACGAAGTTAGTTGGTTTTGGTTGAGCCGAACACAGGTCGTAATCATATCAATGTATCTATCCCAATTATTATAGGGGTCGTGTCGGATTAGAGACATTAAATCGATTTGATCAATTTAGTTATCATTTCATTATTAATATGTCACGTGGACCCCATGTACAATCATGGTTTCAAAACTCTTCCAAGACCAAGACGTATCATCCTCAGTTGTCTCGCTATCAAGCATGGACGAGAATGATGAACAAGTCAATTTTTCAGACGATATTTAAAACCCCATTTTCATTTTTTTCAATTTTGAACAACACGTCTCAAACGTATCGGAAAACTTATCGGAGATACGAAACCAAGTTTTAAAACCATGTGTACTACTTGACGCATATATAACCCATTTAAATAATGAAACATTAATGATATCTCAAATTTCAATAATTATTTAAATGACTATTAAAAAATTACCCATCGTAAGGGATTTTTCCATTTTATTAGGTGAATCACCAATTACACTCTTAAGCAAGTTATAATAGTATGTGTGTCAAATTGATCTACCCAACCTAGTTTAATGGGTTACACATATTTATTTATCGAGAGATTATTTGGGTTAAGGCAGACCCAAACCAGCTACAACCTCAGTGAACGCATACCACTCCTATCGGGAAGGAATAACAATCCACTATTTGATAAGATTTTACTTCAAGATATATACTTTGCAGTTCAAATTTTATATAAAATACATCTTTAAATAATTTATTGCATTAGAATAGATTTTCATTGATATCTGACAAACAGCGTGTAGACTAATTCCATGTCAGGATTAATGTTGGACAAACAACTTTGAAGCTAATTTTACCAAGACTTTCTGTCATAGGATGAGGGAAAATCCAATTCAGGATACGTAAAATGTAATTTAATACGACCAAACAAGCCCTTAAGATTTCGACATATTATTAAACGACTTGTGTAAATTTTAAGAATAACCTTACCTCAACTCAACGTAACATGACATATCTTCGCCCAAGAATCTTAAAAGTACTAGTACACTTCCAAATAAGAGTCAACTTCGAAGCAGGAAGCCCGCTTCAAAATTTGAGAGAACCCTCCTCATTACAAGAGAAAGCGGTGTTTTAAGTTTATTTCACGCCTCTACATTTTCGCTAAAATTTGAAATGGACTGCCCACTTCAACGTTTTTTCCTCCAAATAATGCTTGGAACTCAGACACAACATTCCTACGTTCATGATCAATGGGAAATTTTTTTATTTTTTTATTTTTAAAGGAAAATGAGTTCCTCAAAATATGATAATAATACAAATGAATTCAGCCTTTTGATTGCACCTAGAAGATGTCAAAAGATTTTTAAGGTGGGAAACATAAGAGAGTAACGTTAGGTGGGATTGCATGCATTCCATGTGCAATCATTCAGGTTCAGAGTTTCTTAAAATTTCAACATGTACCTCAACGAGGATATCAAAGATACTCCCATCAACAGTCAACTTAGGCCATTGACTTGGAATAATGTGAGGTACAAATTTATCAAATTCTATACTTTGTTAACTATAATCATTAAATTATAAAAATCAATATTTACTTTGTAATAGAGTTTCCATATAATATCCTCAAAAGTATTTAGGACATGATATACAAATGAAATATCCTAATTCTGATCCATCAAAAATAAGATTCCACATGGCATGTTTTGAATGGTGGCAGATCAAATAATACATCATCTTTGATTACATTCAACCAGATAAAGCCAAGAAGAGAATATTGGAAATGGCTTTGACCAAGACAAGGTGAGAAGCCCAAAAGATGCAACCAAAAGAAGGGAAAAGATCAAATGGGGCTGAAACACAAAATGACTGCAACACTTGTGAACCAGAATCGGCAAAACTATACGAATACAGTGAGCTTCATATGCCCCATCAATGAAATGTTCTTTAAACTATCAAGTTCTTGAAAAATGACTTTTTGCTCTGTAAATTGCTATATGATCACAATAAGCCTGCCTCGAAAAGGTTTCTCCTTCTGAGTGTCTCGTCCACCAGTTTGAATGTTTTCTTCACTAGCTTCTGATCAAGTGCTGTAGTCCTGTAGATTTTGAAGACCCGGTCCACACGATCAGGTGCAGTACTCTGGAAGTACAATTCCTCAAATTTCTTCTTCACAAACCTGATCGTTAAGTGTCATCAAATATACGGGAGAAATAGATCGAGAAATATAAAAAAAGGTAAGAGACCCAAAGAAAACAAAAAACCAATAAATGTGCACAGCCCTAGCATAAACTGAATGAAACAAAGGATCAAGATTCAATTCCATCTAGACTTACTAGAGCTAGGTTTTAAGATGATCCATGATCTACTGCTGAGAAAGTTAAAGTGGTGCAGACAACAAAGAACACTACAACTTCGACTTCCCCAAATACCCAATCTATTATATTCAGGTCAGAGGTTAAAAGAGGAAAATAATTAAGTTGGGAGGCGTATTATAAAACATTTGAGGTTGGAGGTGTAAAAGAGGAAAAATAATTAAGTTGGAGTGGTATTATTAAGAAAGAGAGGAGAAGAGGGAAGAGAATAATGTTGGAGGGGTAATATTGAAAAAGGTAAGACTAAAGAGAATACAGTTGGGAGTATTTTTGGGAGGAAGAAGACAAAAGGGAACACCTTTCCTCAAGATACTTTATTTATGAGATATAAATCTTGAGACAAAAGGAACGGGATCCACCGTTGTGTTTTATTATATAGATTTAAAGCAATGATCACCCAGTTTGGTCGACTTCTAGAATAGATCTAAAAGCCAGAACTCACCATACGGTGAGATCATCCTCACAAAAAATCAGCCCATTCCGAAACTTCTAACCCCATTAAAAGTGGTTTATAAACTAACGGTAAAAACCGACAGTCCACGATTCTTGAGGAGATCATCCTCACAAAAACATCAGCCCATTCTAAAACTTTTTGCCCATATTGGACAAAACACTTTGGCTAGGACTTTGGCAACCGAACGTTATCCTATATATAATATATATAAAAGAAGACTTACTCGTATGCATGCTCAATCTCTTGTTTTCCTGTCGACATAGGCTGGTAATCTTTGAACCACTCGCATACGTTTAGTGGCACCTGTGTAAGATATATGACATCAAATATCCACATAGATGATAGATTACAACCCTTGGATTGAATCTCCAGTTTAAGGTAAGATGTCTCACTTTTAGAACCTTCTTCTCAAATATATCAAACTTGTTTAAGAATAGCATAAAGGATGTTTTCTGCACAAAAGAAACAGATTAGAATCAGAAGGGAAACCCGAAATATAAGAAAAGAAGATCCAATGCAGAGAGTTTCATAGAAGAAAACCTCAAAACACGGTTGCTTTAAGACCCAATCAAAGAGTTCCTTTGTCTCCATCATGCGGTTCTTGTTTTCATCCTCGAAAAGCATCTGATCATACCTGGTGGTCAAGGATAGTTAGGTTTCACAAACATATTTTGTCCTGGGAAAGGGACTGACCCATCCTTCAGTTCCACATGCCATGCAGATACTATTTACACCTACAGAGCTGCGTGGAAGTCTGTTTTACATATCATCTTTCTACTGCTTCAATCTGCATCATTGTCAGACTACCTACTCGCACGATTAGGGCTTAAAATGGGTCGGGTCCGGGCCGGATGGAGTATATCCATCCAGATCCAAATTTTATCCAGATGTGGATCCAAATCCGACTTGGATCCTATTAGCTAAAACCATATCCAAGCCATTTTGTCTTCACTAAATCCAGATCCGACCCGACCGAATTACTTGATTGGGTCTGACTATTCGGTCGGGTCAGATCATTTCGGACCATTCAACATTTTTTTGCTACATTTCTTTTCTACTTGCTATACTATTCTATTCCCTATAATAATTCTTTTAGTTTATAAGAATTCATGCTATATTATAGTTCAAAAAAGATATTTTGAAACACATAAAAATATAATTTTCAAAGCAATATATCATTCGGATCTAGGTGGATACAAGGATGGATCTGTATCCGACCCTGATCCAAACTCGGATCAAGGGACATCAAGTCGCATTCGACCATTTTTTTTATTCGGGTCTACTCCAGGGAAAAATAGTCGAAGGATTACACCAATCAGATGATCAGAGCCATCTAATTAGCCACAACTGTGAATAGTCATTATAGTGGAATATTCAATACTCAGAAAGATTAAAATTATGTTATTGGTATGGTTTTAGGGCAATCAACACTGTGTATCATGGGCTTGGATAACTCAGATTGAGATGCTGGTTAGAGTACTCGTCGCATGAAGAGTAGTCCACCACTCCATTTACTGATGCCAACATTTAATACCAACCTTGAAGGGATTGCAGTGCAGTTTGAAGACCACCACATATCAAATCAGGGCCATTTCATATTCTTTGATGACTAAAGGGTAGCTAAACATTAAGGTCATTGTACATTAAATAAAGGTAGTACATCAAGCAAATCCATCCATAGAACATTTTTATTCAATCAAAAGAATGGCAAAGCTTACTCGCTAATTGCAACACAGAAAATCACAGCTGTAACACCTTCAAACAGATGGATCCATTTTCTTCTCTCATTTCTCTGACCTCCAACGTCAAAAAGTCTATAAACTTCACCACTTTTCTTGTTTTCTCCAACAGGGCTGCAGAAATGTTTTTAATTTCAGTAAATAAGACATGTTTAGTGACAGAGATGAACACTAATACTAACAGCAATATAAAACTGTACATTGCTACCATATGTACAGACATTTATCTCTAAGTAGGGAAGTAGCAATTACAAACAAATTTTAATCGAATTTTCTAGCAAAGTTGGAGCAGAAGCAAGATTATAGGAGGAAGCAGGAACAAGGACAACACCTAAGAAGTTTTATTGGTACAGCTAGCAACAAAGCAAGAAAAAAGTGCCATTGATTGCTTGGATGGGAGACTAGGCCAAGAACTATTAATCTTTATAGCTTAGTTTAAAAAAACCACTATTACTTTAAATAATACTTGTCCGTTCTATTTAAGACAAGTGGCCTTGCAAACATGAAAAGTTGTCTTTGTATTCTTACTGAAGGCTGAATCCAAGTCGAGACAAGTTGGTTCTAGATAGAGTACTGATCATGTCTACTTTCAGCAAGCTATCGTAAATTTTTGACATTTGGAATAAAGAAACTTTCTTTTAACAGTAATCTCTAAATGCATTAGCAATCAAAAATTGGACATAAGATTCCTGTTTCTCTCTCCATGGAAACAGGAACCTTGCAACTCTCCTATTTCAAAACCAACATAAGTCTCTGTAGGCATGGTCTTAAGTTTCGAATTAAATTCTCTTTAAGATTAGATTAAATCTGAAAATGACTAAACAAAACAACAGTCCAACTGATTCCATAACATGTGACAGTTAAGCAATTAAGAAGCAAACAACTGAGTGCAGCGATGGAGGAAAACCCTTCATAGTTAAGATGGAAACTCACCTGAACTGGATTTCTATGACACCAGTGGTTCGAACTCTTGCATAAAGAACATCATCCTGCAATTGGAAAGAGAGGCATAGCTTTGATTTGAAAAACGAAATTTGATAATATAATTTAGTGAACAAATACTACAAAGAAGCTACCAATCAAAAAAAAAAAAAAATACAAAGAAACTAAGCAATGCAATACCCCAGGAGAGTTATATTTAGAAATTCAGAACTTTTCCTAAAGGAAATTAATGTAAAATAGCCCTGGTAGCGTGATCATTAGCATACAACAACAAATTTTCGAAGAGCATAGTTGTTCACCAAACACTCCTCTATGTAGGCAAAACCGGTCTTCAATTTGATTACCACATTATCCCAAGAAGGGTTCAAGCAGTCAAAACCATAAGTAATGCGAAACACAACTGATGATGATAATTACTACAATTTTATTTCGCCAGTGGCAAAATCTTCCCAACTGAGGAGAATTGATGGGGACATCAAATCTTAAATAGTAGATTTTAATTTTTACTTAGATTTGTGTTTTAGGACTTTAATTTTATATTTGTTGGACTTATTTTAATGTTTTATTGGCCTATGGTCTTAATATAAAATTTAGGGGCAATTTAATAACTTTAGTTAGTCTTTTATTTAAATTTATTAGAGTTTGAAAATTATGAGAGAAAAAGTTACGAAAATTAGGTTTATTTATTTGGTATTTTAATTTGATTAGGATTCTTGATTTATTTTCTTTATATAGATTGTATTAGAATTTTTTTTTTTATTAATGACAACGAAGATTTTGATGAATAAAGAATGAGTTTCTTTTATAGAGTGAAGTGAGTTCTCCACCATTCTTATTGTGATTCCAAGAAACCCTTGATATGATTCCAAGGTTCCATCTTTCTATCCCTTCTCTTTTTTTTTTTCTTCTTATGTTTATTTTTCTTTTTATGATTTTCTTTTAATTTCTTAATTCTGGATTCTTGATTCTTGAAACCCATCATTTCCTTACCCTACTATAAACTTTAACCTTTAACCATTTTCATTAGGATTGTTGTCATACTCATACCTACAATCATTGTTTTCATTTTACCTTTAGACTTTACCCAATTCTAAACCAAATTCCCTAAACACCCCCATATTTTCTCATCACCCCCCACTGTCCTGCATCAATAAGTGACTATGTTATACGGGAGAGCAACTTGTGAATACCTTCTTTTTGGAGGGTAGGCTGGTATCAAAACCATGAAAATTACAAAATGGGTCTTTTTTGCTAGGCAAGCAAAATTTGGGGTCAATAATTAGTAGGTGGAGGGTCTAATCAGTGATTCTTATTGTACACAGTCAACTATCCAACTGATTTAAAATATCATGTAATAGAAAAATATGAATCTTAGCATATGAGACCTTTGTTGGAATATAATTAACATCAGACAATCTTTGCAAATTCTCCATGAAATAGTGAGCACAATCTGGAACTTGCAGTTCATTCCCACGTGAACAAGTTTCCTGCATGTACATGGAAAATTAATGACCGAGGATGCTGCACTTAACATAGAAGGAAAAAAACTGACATCTTTGTGGGAAAAGCTATATAAAGCATTGATATACGAATGAAAACAACACTGTGTTAAGTAAAATGCTCAGTTAATCTAAATGAAGTACCAGATACCTGAATTGCAGGATCCTTCCACAAAGTTTCTATCTCCTGCGCAAGGTCTTTAGTCAGACATGGATAATCAAATCTGCCTCCAATTTCTGACAATTTTTCCCCGATATCCTGTTTACCGAAAGAAAATAAATTTACTATTTTTAAAAGAGTTGAAATCCTCCAACACCAGATAAAACAGTAATGGTTTGGGATAAACAAAGATAAAGGATTTGCTAACCAAATGGTCTTTAAACAAGATCCTACGATAGATGATACTAAAACTGGTCCAAAACTATGTTACCTGATTCGTGGGTTCGCTCAGTTCAAATTCGGGTTTGCGGTTTGTTAGTCAAGAATGAACCCGGTTCGTAGGGGTAGACAGAGAAGATGGTAGATTTTGAGAAGGAAAAATCAGATTTTTTATTCACAAGTTGAAGATGAGGGCATTTGGTCATTTTCTATTAATCTATCAATAAAGACAAAGATCAAAGGGGCATGCTATCAATTTTAAAATTTAGGGGGATAGCTCAGATATTATCAATATGTGGAGGAAATATAAAAAAATAACATAAAGAATAATACTAAACTGACTCAGAAAAAGGTATTCAAAGTCAAATCCACTCAACTGATGTGGAATGTGCTTAAATGGATTTGAGTATCTTTTTTTGCGTCAGTTTAGCATGATTCTAACATAAAACAATCAATTCGTTTGGTTCACTGTATATCAGGAACCAAGAGCAAACCAGACCATAAACTGGTTCGGTTCCAACCAGTTCGCAGTTCGTTACCTTAGTAGCAAATGGGTAACCCCGGTCCAAAAAGAGTCTCAAATTGGCGATTGTTCTAAAAAGTTAAACGCTCGGTGTTACAATTAGCTCAAGGGAAAAGGTATATCCAAACCTTATTTTCAGCGGATAGAACATACTTTGAAGAATCCACTTCATTTTGAGCAAACTCCTTCGATCCATCATGTAATATCTGTTGGAATACATATAATTAGCCTTGAGAATAAAGACTACAACTCATCTCATATAAAAAAAACAGATCTAGAGTAAGCATCTCGCACTAATACATTTCATTTTATGCAAACAGGAAACAACCAACACACCATTTCTAGTATTGCATACTTTAATTGTCTGATACACATTGGCATGGATAACTGAGATATAGTTCCTTAGTTCTGCCTCATCAAAGCCCGTTTGAAACAAAAGCTTTATCTGCATATTAACCATGCATGGAAGAACAATTTCATCACAAATTGAAAAAAAAAAAAAAAAGGGTTAAAAAAATAGTTTTCTATTTAAGGTTCTGAATAAAAAGAGTGTAATTACAGACCTGCTTAAAAATGGTGGACTTTCCCGACTCTCCAGCCCCTTCACACCAAAATATGGATAATGAAAATTTAAGAGAAACGATAGAAGGACTGATGATACACTAAACAAAATTTAAAAATTTACTTTGAAACAGAGGAGCACCATCAAAGAATTTTAAAAATAAATAAATAAGAAATCTACACAAAATACATGAAGCACCTATGCTTAAAGGGGCAAAAAAAAAAATATTTTTCGGCGTGCATGTAGGTTGGTGGTTAATTGTTAATGGGTGAAGGTGGATTTTTAACCGAATCGGAATTTCAACATTTGTAGACCTTCATAGGATGTGTAGCAAAGACCAGAAAGATAAAATAAGAAATTAATGCACAGATGAAAATGTAAGGGTAGCCTAAATAGGTGATAAACCACGGACAAGTTGATTGAGATGGTTTGGTCATGGTGCAACAAAGACTGGTGACAGCAGCAATGAGAAAGTGCAAGTTGAAGGCTCTAAAAAAGAGCCAGAAGAAGATCAAAAGAGACATGGATTGGGATAATGAGTAGGTATGGTGAAATTGAATTTTTACTAAGATTAAATGGAGAACAAGTTAACTTTAGCCTACCCTGATAGTTGGGGTAAGTTTTAGATAATTATGATGATTGAAGTGGACCCCAGAGTACTGGAACGTTTACTACTAGCTTAGTTCAAAAGCATTCTGTTTGAAATACTTGCATGGCTATGCCAAAAGGGAACAAATTATTGAACTAAAGATAGTACACAGTAGGTTGAGGTTAATAGTAATATCTTGCCATGCTCCAAAAGAATATTCAGTTAAGATGAAAAGGTGGACGTGGGTTATTAGTTCAGAAAAAGAATCCAAGGTATTTGACCAACCAAACAAGAGAGATGATTTGGTTTCCATTCCAGGAGAGTTGAACCAGAGCTAGTGTTGGAAGTTTTTCAATATGTGGACAATATTGTTACAAAGATCATTGTCCATTCTCTTCTTTTCTGAAGGGAACTCTCTATAATGGAATACATCAAGAGTCTTCGGCATTTAATTGTATATAACCATTCTATTGCAACCTCCTGAAGTTCCAAAATAATGTAGGGTTAATAATAAAACAAAATCATACTAACAAGAAAATAAAAACGTCACAATCCCAAAATATAAAATAATATAACCATGTAATAAATTTAGAAGCTGCTATTGGCACCTCAACTTTTAATTATTGCACCTCAATTTCTTAAATTATTTAACACACCCCAATTAAAGATTAAAACACGCATTTCAAACATTACAAAGGTTTGGCTGAAGTTATAATCTCCACATTATAACACACTCGTTCATACAATTTCAGTAGCTGTTTACAATTATGATTAGGCTAATATAAAATCCTAAATCCAAAAAAGGAAATCTAGCACCAAAAAACGAGAGAGCTTCTATTGGCACCCCAGCTTTTACTTATTCTCAACATTCGCACATTTTCCTCATTTTCAATTGGAGTGTGTAATAAGTAGAAGTTGAGGTGCCAATAGCAGCTTTCTAAATTTTAATGTACCGAGTAGTAAAAGCTTCTGGATATGATTTTCAGCCTTTGTTTCTTGAACAATCCGTCTCTCTATTTCCGCAGCCTGAAAATTCACAAAATGACAAGAAGATTAGAGTTTAAATATCAAATGGAAAAAAGAGAAGTTTCTGAGGAGTTAATGCAGTAAAATCACACTTAGATATAGGAAAGGCCTCTCTACTGCTAGCTCAATTATCAGTACAAATTTGTCACCTGTGCATTTTCTTCAGCGTCAGCTTCATTGTAATGGCGGTGTTTGCTGCAGAGTGAGCCCATCCTTTGTATTACAATAGAGATCATAAGAATTATACTAAGTGTCCAAAGGATATCTCGGAATTTGATAACGCGTGACAAATAATGCTTCCAGTGTTGCCTGTTAAATACGTTGGAGCACATCAGAAATGGGTTACAACCAAAGGAAAGAGGAGAGCCTAAGCCTAGTTACAGTAATATTCATACAAAATAAAAATAATAATAATAAGTGGGTGAATAGTTGGACTTAGACCCACAGCTCAGTTGGTTTGACATATTGCAAAACAACTAGAGGTCGTGGGCTCAAGTCCAGCTTACCCATCCAAAAAAAAAAAAAAAAAAAGTTGGTGAATAGTTTAATTAAATCTCTAAGATATATATCTATATATATATATATATATATTTTATACGTCGAATTGCGAAGGCAGGGTTTTGATCTCAAGCCCATAACAACTACCACGCACACAAAAACTTTACCACCTCACTTGTTGGGTAAATGTCTTGTATTTTGTTGGTGGTACACAGAGTTGCAGGGGTGAGGGGGGAATGCCACCTTCCCATGGGTGGCTAGAGGGCGGAGCCCTCCAACCAAATTTTTTAGGATTTAGCAAAAAGAGAATTATGACATATTTTCTTAAAGGATTTTTCTATTTTGGGGGAGATAGACGCGTTTAGCAACTATTGGTTTCAAAAATAGAGATCTCTAGAGCTGTAAAACCAAAGAAAGAAAATAGTGATTGTTCTTGTTATGATCCGAGTACATAGTTGCACTACCAAACCATGTAAATGCTTGTGTTTCCGTGTGAAATTTCTGTTTTTTTCTCTTTCAAGATTTTGTTTATTTTACTTTTTGTCTTCTTTTTTTTTTTCGAGTGTAAGGAAATAAAGTTTGTTGAACTGAAAGAAAAAATTCCCACAGATAAAAGTAATTCAAAAATAGAGATCTCTAGAGCTGTAAAACCAAAGAAAGAAAATAGTGATTGTTCTTGTTATGATCCGTGTACATAAGTGCACTACCGAACCATGTAAATGCTTGTGTTTCCGTGTGAAATTTCTGTTTTTTTCTCTTTCAAGATTTTGTTTATTTTCCTTTTTGTCTTCTTTTTTTTTCGAGTGTAAGAAGGAAATAAAGTTTGTTGAACTGAAAGAAAAAATTCCCACAGATAAAAGTAACTCCAAACCCATGTCTCTAAATTTTTCCTCCAAACCGGCGTCCTCTCTAAATTTAAAGAAGATGCTCACCTCCAAACCAATTTGAAAGTTTGTTAACTGAAAGAAAAAATTCCCAATGATAAAAGCAACTCCAACCCACGTTTCTAAATTTTTCCTCCAAATTGGCATCTTTTCTAAATTTAGAGAATATCCTCACCTCCAAACCAATTTGAACTCCGAACGGCCCCTTCTCCAAAACACTATTTCATCCTTTAAAACACTATTCATTCAATTGAAAAAGTTGAAAAGAGAAAGGGTCAACAATGGTATTTAAAACATGTTCCATGAAAAGAGAAGGTCAAAAATAATATTTGTAAGAAAAAAAAAAAGGGATAAAATGGGTATTAAAAAAATATGAAAAATGATTTAGAGATGGCCTTTAAAATTTCTCAAGGTCTCTATATTTGGAGAGGTGAACAGAGATTTAGAGGGGATTTCTCTAAAATAGAGACTGGTTGGAGTTAGATTCGGTCGTCTCTATCTCTAAATTTAGAGTTTTAGAGACCAGTTGGAGTTGCTCTAACTGATAAGTGTTTTTAGTGCCAACAGTCCAATAATTTTTCTTTGACAAATTTTTTTTATGCCCCAAAAAAACTTTGATATACAGTTTAAAGCCAGAATCCTAAACAAGGGCTGTAGGATTAAAAATTCAGTTTGTACTGTACAGATTGGTGTGAAGCTCGTTGAGTGACCACTCACTCTATTGCTGAATTTCTCATTTTTTTTTTCAAGCTCTCATAAAGAGATAAGCATGGAAGCAAGCTCATTAACCACAGAACAACTAATCAAACAGTAAATTCTTGTAACTCCTCTCTTAGTGATCATAATAAAACATCAAATCAAAGATCATGATCCTAAAAAAAATCAGCATTTCGATTCAAAGATCATCCGAACAACCGATCAAATAAGACTTCAAATCTAAAATAGATCATCCATTAAAACTGAAACCTAAACCATTTCGAGTACAATTATAAGACACCGGTTTCTAGGTACCTTTTAACATTCAAAATCAAGTTTCACAGAAAACTATTAACATAGAAAAATCATCGATTAAGAAAAATCGAGTCACGAAAGCTACAAAAATTCCAAAATCCCCAAAAATCAAACCAATAATCTACCAAATCACACAGATCAAATACAGATTTCTTCATCTTTCGCACATATAAACTTAAACATAAAATCCAGATCAGAAAAATCTACAAATGCAAAGCTCATCAAATCCAAGCTTCACGATCGTACCTGTTAAAAGAGCAACCTCAGCTATCTGAATCAAGACTAGCATACTTAGCTCAGATTCAAATAAAATATCGAATAAAAAATCTTTCAGAAAAGTTAAGAGAGAGAGAGAGAGAGTGAGGACAGAAACGCCGCTGGATTTAGCGGTTCTTTCGCTAAATTAGCGGCGATATCTGTACTTGATATATAGAGAGAGAGAGGAGAGAGAATAAGAGTGAGAGATGCTAAATCTGGAAGGAGAGAGAGAAGGAGCCGAAAGCTGTACGTTTTATCGTCAGTCGTCAGTCAAAGTTCAAAGTAGCCTTGTTGGGAAATTTTAGTCTGTCTTTGTCTATCCTCTCGTCTGTAGAAAATTATGCTGTCATCCTCGAGAGAACGTCATCCCTATATTGCCCTGAAATGTGAATCCTAAAGGCATTAATATCTCAGCTAAGTTAATTTCAAGGACAAAGACCTCAAGATATTTCATTTGTGAACCAAAATCCCCCATCAGTCGTATTTTTAACTAGAGTTCGCCGAGCCACGATGACGATCATCCTCTTTGAGTATTATTTATAAAAAAATTGAGAAGAAAAGATAAAGAAAATTGGAAAGATAATTAATTAAAAAGGTCTTATTCAAAGTCAAACATTGGTTCAAAATTTTTTTTTTTTTAATGTATGGATTAGAAGTTGCGAAATAACTAATTTTTTATTAGGATTTCTATCAATAGTATTTTATAAAAATTGAATGGTCCACGATTTTTCAACTTATAAATTAGGGTTTTTAATTTCTGAATGAACTGTTTTTTTACGAAGATGATACCTATTCAACTTGTAAATTAGGGTTAAAAATTTCTAAATAAGTCGATTTTTGGTGATGATGATCTCTTTACTGTACAGATCGTCCTCACAAAAAATCAGCTCATTGCGAAACTTCTAATCCTTATTTTAAAAAAATGTTTGACGCAAAGTTTAACTCTCTTTAGAGCCTCCAAACACTTTAAAAGGAAAGGAATAGTGTAAAGATAATAAAGTTCAAAAAGAATAAATGAGAAAAAAACAATTGGGGGTAATATTAAAAAAAATTGAGACTGAAGGGTTGAAATGTATTTATCCTAATTGGATTCATCTCGAACGAAAGTGGACCCTAGAGTTATGTTTTATTACATAGATATGAAAAATGATTATTTGATGTTCAATGTATGTTTTTATATTCTTTAGTTGAATGTTGGTTCATGGAAAGGGTAAATAATTTTTTTATAAAGCAAATAAGGCAGTACAATATGTAATCATTTCGGTTATAAAAATTATAAAATCGAATACATGATCATTTGCTTATTAGAAAAATAATGCTAACTTAGTTACTTTTGTAAAGAATTCAACCATTTTCGCAATTAATTAATGCATAGTTGTAAAAGGAATACTCAATCTTCTCTCCTTATGTTTGTATAAAAGTGATTTCTCTATAAATCAAATTTGAATTCTTATGATTATAACTTATAAATTATTTATAATTTTTCAATATCACTCTTTTTCTTTTTTCTAAAGATATTTGTACAAAAGTAAATCTAATAACTTCATTTATGATGTTTATTTATAATATAATGATGTGGTAGTATCATTGCCCTTATTTTACATGTCAACATGGCTTAATTTTTCGATTGTACTTTTATATAAAAAAATCTTCCATAATTTTGTTGGAGTTCCCAAAATCTCCATGCAGACTCTACCATGGTTTTAAAATCTTGTTTCGTATTAATGTTTTGATTTTATAAAAAATCAAAACGACATCGAAACATTCAAAACATTAGAGATATTAAAAATTGATCTTTTAGAGAAGACCCATGTCAAGGGTATGTCATCAGTTTGAAAATGAAGAGGTTTCTCAAATATTTTTTGAAATAGGGGAGGACATATGAAAACCTTCGTTGTTTGGGAGAAGATTGAGGCCAAGGGCCATAGGGGTTTCTCAACTATTTTTGAAATATGGGGGGACATTCTGAAAATCATAGTTTTTTTTAGAGGAGATCAAAGTCAAGGGCTACATGGTTTTCTCAAATATTTTTTGAAATAAGGGGGGGCTTCTTAAAACTTAGATTATTTGATAGGAGACTGAGATCAAGGGCATCCATCAATTTGAAAACATAGGTTTCCTTCACCTCTTCTCTATTCTCACCTATCTGGGAAAATAATAAAAAGAAAAAAAACCAAAGAGAATAAAGGGGAGAGGAGAAGAACAAGAATAAGAACAGCAACAAAATCGTAGTCCTCTAAAGTGAACTTTGTGCAGCAATCTAGTTATTTCGCATTTATCTCTCTCTCCTCTGTGTAATTTGAAGCAAAACCAAAATTTAAAGTCTGAAACAATTAATGTTTCGATTCAAACATCGTTTCATCTCAATGGTTTGAAAAATCGATATGTATCATATGATACAAACTAAAACGAGACAAAATTTAAAACCATGGACTCCACCACTTATTGCATAAATCTAAAAGATATCCTACAAAGAGCTTACGATGTAAAAGGTTAATGTCACCTTAGAAGTGTGAGATAATCAATTCGATCCCAATAATATATAATAAATAAATAAATAAAATACTAATGATTTTCTGTTCCCCCCCCCCCCCCTTCCCTTGACATACTCCCTTCTCTACTCTCCTAATGTGGCGTGCCATATAACCATTGATTTCCTTGGGATACACAACTGCACATATTTTATGGGAATGTGCAATTGTGCATCCCGAGTAAAATCAATGATTCTATGCACATGCCATGTCAGGAGAGTATGGGGGAGTATGTCAGAGCGAGGAATCAGATTATCACGACTCTGGAAAAAAATTGAGGGTGGTGTGACAACTCCAACTTACCAATTCCTTCAAAGACACGTGAAAATTCCTCATGATTGCTACTTCCATTAACTAACAATGATGTCACATTACTCCCATTTGACTTTTCATTCCACACTCAAATGTAAACTTTATTAGTTGCAACATGCGCATTGCACGTGACATGCACATCATTATGAGTCGTGCTAGAGTGATCTCAAGCTGAAACCTAATATCGCACTTCTTGACGTGAAAGTGGATATGAACCATAAATGCCCCTTCACTCGTATCTCTATGAAAGCATCTATAGTTTCCATACATTTTCACGTCTAGAAGTGCGATATGAGGTTCCAGTCTAGGTCACTTCATTCAGCATTATTCTATCATCCCATAGTAGTGTATTTTTTTTGTTTTTTGGCCCTTTCTTATCTTTTTTCATGACTTCATGGCTTTCAATTGGTAAGTTGAATTTGAGCAAAAATAAAATCATTTGAAGGCTCTAATTAAGATCTTAACAACTCGACGAGGATCAAGCTCCCTTGAAATCCAATTGAGTCAAATTGTCTAGATGGATTCCAAGTTGATAATGATTTGATTTAAAGTTTAAACTTACTTTTAATAGTATATTGAGACATACTTATTAAACAAATAACTTTTGGATTTTTTGAGAGTTTCTATTGGCACCCCAACTTTAATTATTACTCCTCAATTAAAATTTAAAAAAATAAATGAATGAGTGAGAATAAGGAAAAGTTGGAGTGTCATTCAAAGTTTTTTTGGGCCAAAATTCCAATTTATTTTTTTGGATTTTATATGAGCCTATTCCTAACTGTAAAAAAACTACAGAAATTGATTAAATGGATATTATAATGTTTTTGTAATTTTGAGATAATAACTTGAACCTAATTTGTAACGTTTGAATAGTGTGTTTTAATTTTTAATCTGGGTGTGATAGATAATTGGGATTTTTCCCAATATGTGCCCAACTTATGTCCAAAATTCGGTCTTGGTACATTGCTCACTTTAATTCCCATCACTTTTATAATAAATTAATTGAATTCGTTAGTACATCTACAAACTCATAGATATTAAAAGTGATAAACTCAATAGCAGGGGAGGACCTAGGATTTTGCCCATATGGGGGCAATTAAGATTAGAAAAACATTACGAGGTCAACTTAGAGCGAAACAAATATTTTGTGAGGGCAATTAAAAGTGGGATTTTTTTTGTAGGGGCAATAGTCATAGATTTTTTATCCATCGCTAATATTTGTCGCACTATTTCATTAATCTAAAGACTTCGAAAGTTCTTGTGAGGGCAAGTGCCCCCATTGTAAATCCATCCCTGCTCACAAAGTTCATAGGTTATAAAAATGGTGAATGCATGTTTTGAAAATACAAATGACCAGTGTATCAAATTCGAAATTTCAGCATATTCAGCAAACGAAATAGAGATTCACCCTAAAGAATTAAAGAAATTGGGGCATAGAAGTAAAATTTGGGGCACTAATAACACCTATTTCTCTCTCCCTGCAATGTTTGGATTAAGAAAAGTGGAGAGAAGAGAAACTCACAAGAGAAGAGAAACAATTTCTCTCCACCATGTTTGGATTGACCAAAGAGAATTTGGGACAACTTTTAAAATTTTAAAATACTTTGAAAAGAGATCTAGCGGCAGAGTTGGAATTATAAATGGAATTGTGATAATCTGACTATCGCATGTGGCAAACTCAATTGACTACCCTAATGTGGCAAGTTTGGAATTGTAGATTTGCGCTTCTCAGGATACACAACTGCACATCCCCATAAAAAGGTGTATCTTGAGAGAATCGTATTTCTCGAGGAGTGCAAATCTACGATTTTCAAACTTGCTACACCAGGAAATTGATTGAATTTGCCACATGGGATAGTCAGTTTATCACGATTCTATAAAATATTTTAAAAGAATTTCTCTCTCAACTTTGGAAGAGAAAGAAAATTCTCATTCTTTTCTCTCTTCTCTCTTATTTTTTTCTCTTCTATTCCCACTAAACAATCCAAACAAGCGAAATGAGAATATTTCTCTCTTGTCCTCCTTTCTCTCCCGTTCCTCTTAATCCAAACATAGCGTTGTCCGTGACTTAAACACCATATTACGGATTACGCAAAAAAGACATCTGATTTGGCGCCAGCAGAACACTTTAATTCCTGGGATATTTTCTCAACCTTTCGCATTTTGTGTTCACACCACCCTTACAAAGCTATAAAGGAGAAGAGTATGGATTTTGTACTCCTGGGAGTGGAATAGCTATTCACTCCATGATCCTTTAATATGCCACGTGGGACTCTATGTAATCCATTTTCATTTTAACTTTATTTAGGCATCAACATGGGCTTGTAATACATGGGTGACTTACTCCCGTAAGCCCATAATGGAAGAAAATCATCTAGTCCAGAATGCATAAATCACCAATTAGGCTGAATTTTGGGTGTGAGCCAGAATTGATAGACCATCAAAGTTTTTTGTTTTTTATTTTGCTAGACAAACAAGGGGTTCTGTGGTAAGTGTGAAAGTGGGCTCAAAAGGTTTTGAGCTCGGGTCGCAGGATCAATACTCCACACGACTTACCAACTTAGCTAAGCTGGCATCTTCATAGGTCAAAAATCCAAAACAATAGCATACACATAAAATTTAAATAAGCACAATTCATACTAAAAAATATAAAACATGTCACTTCGAGATAAAAGATGAATACATCTTTAAAATCGGATTCGACTACAAAACATCTAAATTTGAACGTCAAAAGTTGAAAATTGGATAAACTAATTTTTTTTTATCGTTACGAATCA
This sequence comes from Akebia trifoliata, assembly GCF_017979445.1. Classification (NCBI taxonomy): domain Eukaryota; kingdom Viridiplantae; phylum Streptophyta; class Magnoliopsida; order Ranunculales; family Lardizabalaceae; genus Akebia; species Akebia trifoliata. The sequence goes on along the minus strand of NC_141375.1, from coordinate 2,652,587 downwards.
GTGCCACCCATCATGCAAAAATTACAAAAACATGGTGAAGTTGTTGATGTGAGAAGAGACATTCAGGTGGCACGCTTTAGTTGGTGTTTCAAACATGCAGTCTAGTATGTTTATTTCCTAATCAAATTGTGCCATGTAGACACCATTTGTATTTATAGAAATAGGGCACTATACGGTATTTTTAACTATCTTTAAAATCACACTTTATTTAGTATTTTAAATTATAAATAAACCCTTCAGATACATGTGGGTTTGCGTAACGCATACATTCTAATCTGATAAAAACAACATTTTGAAGCGTGGGTCTATCAACCAAAATACTCCGCCGAAGCAGCGAATCACATGATGAAAGAAATAGATACCTTACTTCACAAGCATTGAGACCACTTTTCTTTCCCACTCCTTTTCACTTTTTGGACGGTTTTCTTTCACTTTTGTCGCCCATCTTCACGTCCCCACGAATCCCTAGGCCATATTCCATCAATAAATTGCCTCCTTCGCTCTCACTCTTCTTTACCTCAACAAGCTAATTAACACAACCAGATCTTCAACATTTCTCACAATTTCCGCATTAATGGCGACTCAAACGTACTTAGTTCGAAACTCGTCTCACAGATCGGTAGCAATGTTGCTAGCATTTGCTTCAGCAGTAGTACTTTCTCCACTGTACGTGAGGCACCGAAAGACCGATACGCGATACGATACGAGTTTGAGCTCTGGTTTTGTTCTACCTATGGTTCTTGCTGGTCTTATAGTCGCCATTAGAGCTGTTTCTTCTTCGTCTTCGATGCAAAGAAGTGTTAATGGTCCGATGTTTCCGTCTCTGGATGCTTCGTTCGTGCTGAGAATTGGGAGTTCTTCTTGGGGACTTGGTGGGATTTTGGTATTGTTGGTGATTGTGCTTTCATGGCAGGATTCAGTCCAGGAATTTTTTTGGAGATAGAGAGAGAGAGAGAAATATTTTATTTTCTTTATTTTGTTGTTATTTCTTTTCATTTTTATATGAATAATATAATATTGTTTCAATAATGTTGTTGCTGACTCTCTAAGTCTTTTTTTTTTCTTAAGAATAGTACTAAGCTGACTTAAAAAAAACATTCAAATACACTAACTGAAGTGAATGTGAACCATAGATTTATTTTTTTCCTTGAGATACAAAATAAAAAAATCTAGAGAAATACTTTCCTTACCAACTTAGTAAGATTTTGAATCAGAAATCCCTGATTTCGACTAAAAATCTCAAAAATATGGGTGAGAGAGATGAGAGTTTCCAGCTCTCACCTTTTAGAATGAAAGTTGAAACCCCTTACTTTTATCTTGATCGAGACTTGGCCGAGTTGGTGACTCACACTAGTTGAATCTTTCAGACACACGTAATTAGGTAACTTGCATGAGTTGGACTCTCACATGTCAACTCACGATTTTCAAACACAGACTAAAGTTAGTCGGATTAAAAACATTTATGATCCTATGCACATTCCATGTTAGTAAGTTGATTGTTTTTTAGGAGTTAGTAAGGATTTCGCCCTTACTAAAGGTCCTTGGGCTCACCTTATGACATTAAAAAACATGATTTAGTGCTTCAAGTTGGTGAGGACAAAATTATATGAACTTTGAAAAGAAAAATTTATTTTTCACCGTTGAATTTAATTTAAATTTTGGAGTTGGGTGGGAGTTTCGTAATCGCCCATTTTTAAAACCTTGAATCAAGTTCAAAAAAATCTTTTTATATTTTATTTTGAGGGCTGTGGGTGCTGGATTGCTACTGTAGTAAGACTTAAAATCTCACCCAAGTTCTTCTTAAAAAAAAAAAAAAATTAGTCAGGTTAGCATAGCAAATAATATTAAGCTGACTTGAAAAAACTACTCAAAATCACTCAGTGTGGAATGTATACAAATCATATATTTTTCGTTGCGTATCTTGAGGAAAAAAAATCTAAGGTTATATGGACATTTCACGTCACATTGTTTTTTAATAGGTGTAGCACGGCTCTTTAATTTAATTTATAAAGAGGAATGCTATTGCGACACCAACTTTTACGCAAAGCACTCCAACATATGCATTTATTATTTACTGATGTTCTAGGGATGGGGTTTACTCCACAATCTTATTTGGCAGTTTGCTTGAGTAAACAATCTTATTTATATATTTTTATTATGATTTAAAATTAAAATAAATACTAAATAATGATAAAATTCTTTTTACAAAGAAAATGATTTTTGAGAAGGTAAATCAAAGATTTTATCAAGAGATTATTAAAGATCGGCGTATTCCAATGATTTTATACCTCTCATTTAAGATTATATGTCATCTCTTTGAAACACATGGTTCAAATGTTCACCAAAATCTTAGATTATTAATTCAAATTTATAATAACTAGGGGTGGCAATTGGGCTACATGTTTTTAGATATAAAGTACTCATTACATGACTTCAAATCTCGGATTGACGTCTTTGGTTCATTAATAGATAAAATCAAATTGTCTCGAACAAGTCAACTCATCTTTGATGAGATAAATCATTCCACTTGGTTTGCAATTATTTATTTATATGAAAATAAGTATGAATGTTTTTATAAAATAAGGTAGGTTAGAAGAAGTTTAATCATAAAATCATATTTGTTTAGATAATAAATATGTAAAATCTAAAATTTTCTATTAAAATATAAATTTATATAGAAAGTAATAATAATTATTAAAATATAAATTTATAATTATTTAAATAAAAATATAAATTTATAAAAGGTTTTAATCTGGTTTTAAAAGTATCATGGGCCTTACTTTATCGGACTAGGCCCACTAATGGTAGACGGTCCTTTGGGTTTCCCATAGAAGAAGACTCTAGAAGTCGCACTTTCTTCTTTCCCATTTCGCAGTTCGCACTGGACTGAACTAAAGGTGAAGCTCTCACTGTAACAAACGAATTTCTGTTAAAAAAAAAAAAAACTTGAAAAAAAAAAAAGAAATCCTATCGATGGCTTCTTCAAGAATCGAAACCTTCGAAGACTTTGTTAAAGTTCATGGTATCCTTCTCGCAGCTTCAAACGTTCCTCCATCTCTTCACCGCCAGCTCTTTCATAAGCTCTCAACAGAGACCTTCGATGGTGGAAACTTCTTTCAAGTCGAACCCTGCGAGAATGATCTGCAGAGACGACTCGTTCTCACTTCGGATTCTATGGAGAAGGAGTCTCAAGTGTTTCTCATCGACCACGCCTGGACATTTCGCCTCGCTGATGCTCGAAAACAGGTCGTAATTTCAATCTCAGAGTTCGAGCTTTAGGGTGTCATGGTTGCGTCTCGCATGTGGTTTTTGTGAGATTTCAGTGGTTTTAGTTGGATTAACGAACTGGTGTTCAAATTGTTGGAGTTTCAGTCAATTTAATTTACTTTATTTTAATGATGGGATATATGGTTTAAGTTCATAAAATTTAGAGCTTGGATTCGGTTCTCGATTCTTTTGTTTCTGTGGTTTTTTGTTTTGTTGTTCTAGTCGGATTGACGAATTGGCATTTGGCGCTCAAATTGTTGGAGTTTTATTCAATTTGATTTAATTTATTATGTGGTAATGATGAAATTTCTGGTTCAATTTGATTTACTTTTGTCAAATTTCAGGTGAATTGAGGTTTTGGTTTGTGAGAAAAGATCATGGAGATGAAAATAGAAGAGATGAACTGAAAAATACTTTCATGAAAATGAAATTGGATTGTTGATTACAGAGTACTAGAACTATATTTATGCAAGGCAAAATGAGAAATAACAGACTAACTATAATAACTAACTCATAACAGACTAACTATAATAACTAACTCTTCCTCTTCTCGTCCAGTTTAACACGTGTAGCTTTAGATTTTAACTCCATTTGTTCAATCCGTGAGGCTATATTCCAAACCCCCCCCCCTCAAGATGAACATGTATATTTAGGATGTTCATCTAGCGGAGAGTATGATGAAATGGAAGAGAGCCTAGAGGCTTTGTTAAAATATCCGCTAGTTGCAATCTTGAAGGGACATGGAAGAGCTTGATGATATGTTGTTGCAGCTTCTCTCTTATAAGATGACAGTCTATCTGTATGTGCTTTGTTCTCTCGTGTTGGACTGGATTAGTTGCAATAGAAAATACTGATTTACTGTCTGTATAAACCAAAGTTGGCTGCTGGTGGTTGATACTTAGGTCTTGCAGTGCATAAAGGAGCCATTGAATCTCACAAGTTGTTGAAGCAAGGGCCCTATATTTTGCTTCTGCAGAAGATTTGCTTATTATAGCTTGCTTTTTACTCTTCCATGAAATTAATGAATCACCCAAGAAGATGGCAAAGCTACACTCCTTCGAGTGTCGATACACCCCTACTCAATCACTGTTTGAGAAAGCCTCGAGTTGCAATTCTGATGAAGCTGGGAAGAATAATCCTTGTCCCCTTCAGATACCTGAGAACTCAAATGGTTGCTTGGTAATGACTAATAGTTGGTTTGGCTAAAAATTGATTGAGAACTTGGACTGAATAGGCAAGGTCAGGTCAAGTTACTGTTAAGTATAACAACCTCCCAACTAATCTTCTATAGGCTGAAGGATCTTCATACAAATCAGAATCTGAAGCAGTGAGTTTTAAATTCGATTCCATTGGAAAAGCTGCAGTTTTTGCACCAAGAATTCCAGCTTGGTCAAGTATGTCTAAAACATACTTCCTTCGACAAATTGATATGCCAGTTTTAGATCTTGCTACCTCAAATCCGAGAAAATATTTGAGTTCCCCCAAATCTCTAATTGTAAACTTATCATGTAGAAAAGTTTTGAGCAGTTGTATTTCAAGCAAGTTGTCACAGGCCAAAAGAATATCATCTACATAAACTAGTAAAGCTATGAAGGATGATTAAGATTTCTTGATAAACAAAGAACACTCTAAGCTACCTTGAGTAAAATCATAATCAAGCAATGCTGTGGACAGTTTAGCAAACCATTGCCTAGATACTTGTTTCAAACCATAGAGACTCTTCAAAAGTTTACAAACTTTATTTTCTCCCTTGACAACCAAACCAGGGGGTAGCGCCATATAAACTTCTTCATGCAATTCACCATGTAAAAATGCATTCTTAACATCTAATTGGTGAATATGCCAATTTTTAATAGCAACTATAGCAAGCAGTAGCCGAATGGAAGTAATCTTTGCTACTGGAGAAAAAGTGTCAAAGAAGTCTAATCCTTCTTGTTGAGTGTAGCCTTTAGCTACCAATCTAGCTTTGTGTCTTTCTATAGTTCCATCTGCCTTATACTTGATTCGAAATACCCACTTACAACCTATGGTCTGTTTATTTTTAGGAAGAGTAACAAGTTCCCAAGTTTTATTTAACTCTTAAGGCATTTATTTCATTTTGCATTGCAGCTTGCCATTCAGGAATTTTAGCAGTCAATTTATAATTTTTGGGTTCTTGGGAGGTTGAAAGGGATACTAGAAAGACTTTATGAGAAGTGGACAATCGATTTGCAGAAAGAAAATCAGATATGGGATATAGAATACCTTGTTAGGAGAGCAATCAACAATAGCAGATGAGTGAGTTGCATTTTGAACCTGTGAAGCAGTACCACTATAGTAATCCTGTAAGTAATTTGGCATTTGTTTAATTCTTGGAGATTTTCGAAGAGGAGGAACAAATTCATTGTTCAAAGGTAGTTGATGGTTTGTAAGATTCTGATATGAGATGAGGTGTTGATTTGATGTAATATTCTGATCTGAATTAAGGTTCTAATGTGAAGTTAGATTTTGATCAGAATGAATATCATAAGAATGAATATCAGAAGAATGAAAGTTGAAATCTGAAGCAGAATTTGTTGGAGGAAATATGAAGGTATGTGTTTCAGGAATAGATGGAAAAGCCTTGAAAGGAAAGACATTTTCAGAAAAGACTACATTTCTTGAGATGAATACCTTATTTGTGTTAAGGTCCATTAGTTTGTAGTCTTTTATGTCAGAAAGATAACTTAAGAATATACATTTTGTAGCTCTCGGGTCAAATTTATTACTATGATTTGTGAGTGTTGATGCAAAGCAAAGACAACCAAACACTCTGAGGTGAGAAAGATTAGGTGGTTTATCAAATAGCATTTCGAATGGTGTTTTGTTTTTTGAGAAGAGGAGTAGGAATTCTATTTATAATGTGTGCTGCAATTAACACACAGTCACTCCAAAAGATTAAAGGCATGTTTGCTTGAAACATTAAAGCCCTGACAGTGTTTAATAAATGTTGATGTTTCCTTTCCACAACTCCATTTTGTTGTGGAGTTTTCACACAACTTCTTTGATGTATAATGCCATTGTCATTATAGAATTGAGTCAAAAGGAATTCAGGTCCATTGTCTGACCTTACTATTTTGATAGAAGTACTAAACTGTGTTTCTACCATTTTGCAGAAATTTTTGATTATAGAAGGAACTTCAGATTTCATCTTGAGCATGTATACCCAAGTACAACGTGTATAGTCATCAACTATAGTAAGGAAGTATTTGAAACCGGAGTAGGAAACAACATTGAAGGGACCCCATATATCACAATGGATCAAGTTAAACATTTTATTTGAACTGGTTTGAGATACAAGAAATGAAATCTTTCTTTGCTTTGCTAAATGACATACATCATAGACATTTGTAGAATTGAAAGGTATAGATGACTCTAGTTGTCTAAGAAAAGGCATTCTCGAGTTAGAAACATGGCCTAATTTATAATGCCAAGTATCTAATTGATTTTGAGTAATAACTGAGACAAAAGATGAAGAATTAAACTTGGTTTGATTGCAGGGAGCAGCTTTTGAAGTGGCTTGAGATAGGTGGTACAGTCCATGTTTCTCAAAGGCAATCCCAATCATCTTCTTTGTTGAATGGTCCTGTAAAAGGCAGTAGGAGTCAAAGAAAGAGACACTAGTATTAGACTACTTTGTTAACTTAGAAACAGATAGTAAATTGAATGAAAAACTGGGAACACATAACACATGCAAATATAATGTGTTTGAGAGACAAATATTGCCAATATGTGAAGTTGGAACAGAGTTCCCATTTGGCAAATTAATAGAAGTATTGATTGATTTAGGTGTAGATGAATATAATAGTGGTGAACAGATCATATGATCTGTTGCACCTGTATCCAGAATCCATGAGGATACATATTGTAAAGATGAAGAAACAGAATAGCAAAGGTTTGAAGGTTTACCAGAAAATTGAGAAGTAACAATGTTTACAGCTGATGAAGTTGTGTGGGTAGGTATTAGAGATGAGTTAGAATTTGCAAATGCTAGCAATTTATTGAATTCGTCAGAAGTTAAAGAAAACGTTTGATTCTCGTTACTGTTTTGAATATAGACCTCAAAGATTGACATAGCAGCATGAGCAGTGGGTGGGTTCTATTTTCCCTTTGGTCCAATCCAGCCATGCCAGGAGGGTATCTCTACTGTATGTCCATTGTATCCACAATGAGTGCAATATAGAGAAGATCTCTTCTGTTTGTCTTTGGAAAACTTCGATGGAATAGATGGTTGATGATTCTGTTTGGCAAGCAAAACATGAGTTTCATTGCTGACATAATTATTGAGTTGTCTCTGGCTGTCCTCTTGAAGTAGTAAAGAGAATACTTTTGCCATACTTGGCAATGGTGAAACCATAAGCAATTGGCTTTGAATTGAAGCATAGGAGTCAGTTAAACCAACGAAGAATTTTAACACATAATCAGGCTGCTGTCTAATTAACAAAAAATCAAACAGGTTGCGGGTACATGTTGCCTTCTTTCCACAGCTACAAGTTGGGAATGGTCTGTAATTGACATACTCATCTCATAAGGTTTTGAAATAACTAAAATACTCAGTGATCGATGAAGAACCCTGAGTAATAGAACTTAGAGATTTTTCAAGATGAAAAACTCTCAGACCATTGCTTCTTAAGTATCTTATTTTCAACTTTTTCCAAAGATCAACAACAGATGCAACATAAAGAAGACTGTTCCTTATTTCCTTAGAAATATAATTCATTAACCACGAGAGAACCAAATTATTGGCATACAGCTAAGCAGTATGAAGAACACACTGATTAACAGGAGGAGCAAGAATCGTACCATCAATGAACGTTGCTTTGTTCTTGACTGTTAGAGCAGTGGTGATTGATCGACTCTATGCGATGTAGTTATCACTAGTAAAGATTTCTGAAACAAGTAATGCACCAGGATTGTCGCTTGGATGCAAGTAGTATGGACTTGATGAATTGTCCGAAGGATTGATTATGCAATGAGAAGTATGAGAACTGATAGAATTTTCGTCATCAGAAGTCATTTCAAAAATTTCTCCAAGAAATGCAAGAAAGTATGTATAAGGAGAATTACAAAGATTTTAGAGCAAATTCTTTGTAAGGTAGGGGAAGCAAAAAAAAATGATTTTCAATCTGATAACATGTCAAATTTCAGATGAATTGAGGTTTTGGTTTGTGAGAAAAGATCACGGAGATGAAAATAGAAGAGATGAACTGAAAAATGCTTTCATGAAAATGAAATTGGATTGTTAATTACAGAGTACTTGAACTATATTTATACAAAGCAAAATGAGAAATAACAGACTAACCAACTCATAACAGACTAATTATAATAACTAACTCAAATAACAGACTAACTAACTCATAACAGACTAAGTATAATAACTAACTTTAACACGTGTAGCTTTAGATTTTAACTTCATTTGTTCAATTTGTAAGGTCATATTCCAACAACTTTAGTCGGATTTCTGGTTCAATTTGATCAATGAATTGGCACTCAAATTGTTGGATTTCTGGTTAATAGTGATATTTACTCTATTTATGTGTTAATATTGATATTTCTGGTTCAATTTGATTTACTTTAGTTGGATTTCTGGTTCAATTTGATTAATGAATTGGCGATCAAATTGTTGGAGTTTCATTAAATTTGATCTATATTATTATGTGTTAATGATGAGATTTCTGGTTCAATTTGATTTACTTTAGTCGGATTTCTGGTTCAATTTGATTAACGAATTGGCACTCAAATTGTTGGAGTTTCATTCAATTTTATTTACTTTATTATTTGTTAATGATGAGATTCAGGTTCAATTTGATTTACTTTTGTCTGATTTCTGTTTCAATTTGATCAATGAATTGGCGCTCAAATTGTTGGAGTTTCATTCAATTTGATTTACTTTATTATGTGTTAATGATGAGATTTCTGGTTCAATTTGATTTACTTTAGTTGAATTTCTGGTTCAATTTGATAATGAATTGGTGCTCGAATTGTTGGAGTATCATTCAATTTGATTTACTATATCTCGTGTTGAAGAGATTTCCGGTTTAAGTTCATAAAGTTTAGAGCTTGGATGTGGTTCTTGATTCTTTAGTTTTGGCACTTGAACTGTAGGAATTTTATGTGAAATTAACAATGCTTGAATTATATTCGCATTCCCAACAGAAATTCGTGAACATGAGAGCTGGCAAAGTCAGAGCAAATCATTAAATTCTTTATTTTCAACCAGATTAACCCATGGACACTTATACGATCAAAGTTGATGCTAGAGATATTATCTAAAACTTTGAAAATTGCAATCTTGAGAAGTAGGAGCATAGTAACAAAGTTCAGATTCAGTAATTATTCAATGGGGCTTCAATTCGGATAATTTCGTACAAGTTTAGTAAAAAATGGGTAAAATTTCGGAAAATATGAAACTATGTTTTTGGATTTCTTCCCAAAATCCATATTCTTCAAATCCCTAAAATACCCTATCTTGTTCTTGAGATTTGAACGTTGAAGAAAATAAAATTTTGAGGTCGAAGGGTAAAAAATTTAGCATATTTTGCAATCAATCAATAAGTCATCGATTAATTTGTCAATTCGCTTAGTTAATCGGCTAGTCCTTTATTCAGAGAATTTTAAGGATTTTTGTAAAAATTTGGAGAATTTTGTGACTTATGAGTAGGAGTGATTGATCCTCGTATTTCTGTTGGATTGGCTTTTCGACATCTTGTTGGCATAGTGTTAGTTGTAATTCCTAGATTTTGTTTCTTTGGGTAAATTAATTGTTAAAATTAACCAAACCTAAAAAATCTTGATCAATTGTTATTTTACTCTTGTTTTACTCTGTTGATGATTATGTTTCAATTTTCTTTGGGCTTTTCTCCTACTTTCTTTCTATATAGATGCAATTGAAGGTCCACTGATGTCTTTCTGTCATTGACTGACACAGTTGTTCACAGGTTTAACTTGAACTAGTCTTGGAATTAAGCTGAAGAATTGGATTTGGGATTGTCTAACGTGAAAACTTTATTTTTTTGAATGTGAATCTGAACATTTTTTATATTCTTTTTTTCTATTATAGCTGAAGCTTCTTCAAATTTGAGTGCATGCAGCTTCAGGAAATTCCAGGGTTAGTTCAAAGGATGGCCTCATTGATGTGTGTAGATCTTGATTTGGCTTTGGATTCTGAAGAGGCCAACCTTGAGCCTGGGGACCTGCATGAGAACAATATCAAAGGAAATGTTACGGAAATATTAGAAAGTGAGATTTATAAAGCCCAAGAGAAAGGTTCCGAGGCTGTAACGTGGTTAGAGTTTGATGAGCTTGACATAGATGATACTCTGCTGTGCTCTCTGGATTTATCCAGTAAATTTCCGGTTGGTCACTCTTACTCAATATATACTTTGTACACCTTTTGTTGTTTACAAGTCCTGAATCCATTTTCACTCGCTTGAATGATCTGATGAGCACAGACATTTGAACAAATGTGGTATTCTGTTCACTCACTACGAGCATAAGCATTTGAGATATGAACAGACTCGAATTAACAGAAGAAGTGGCTTTAGACATAACTGAATGGAGGAAGAAGATTAGTTCAGCTGACCCACATTGTTGGAATAAGGCTTTGATGATGATGACGACTTCAAGAATTTATCTTTCCAATTAATCGTATTAAATCACGAATATCTGCTAAGAGAATTGAGTTGGTAATCAATATCAAAGAAAGATGGTTTTAGTCCTGTTGGTAGGTGTTTGATTGAGAGATAGATTTATGAGATTTTTGTTTTCTGAAAGGCCTGACCGAATGAAGATATGTGCAGTGGCAAATTCAAAATTTGGTGTGGACAATATTCGAATACTTATTGAATGCGCATTGGATGCAAACAGTTTTTCTCCTTATAATAAAAAATGTTCCATTTAGAATTGTTTTTTAATTGCTTTATGGTAGGGCCCCAGCCAAATCAGCTTACCCACCAAAAGAAGAGAAACAAACTAGAAGATGTTGAGCACAGCATTAGGCAATTACATTATTTTTAGTTTTTTAATTTTATTTTTGATAAGTGAATTCTCAGGCTGTTTAAGTTCATGTAATATAATTAATATGGTAATTCACGGGTTTTTTGGGCTAGAAGTTGAAGAATCTGTTAACTCTCAAGATGCATTCTCATTAGACGTTGATTACCTTTATGTTCTAAGGTATTTTTTTATTATAATTGAATAGTTATCTTACTAGATGTGGCCAAGTACATTACATGCATTGTAGGTAAACACAGTGGTTTGATTAGCTGAAATGTTTGAATGACCCTATAATGTATTTAATGTTCTTGACAATATAACAAATCCATGGAAATATCATGGCCCATTGTATTATAAAGCGGTAATTACTTCTAGCTTTTTCTTTTTTTGCATCAGAATCTGGTTGCACTTAGTCTGTATGGTAACAAGCTCCAGAATGCAGAAACAGTCGTGCAGGAAGTCACCAAATTTAAAAATCTAAGAGCTCTCTGGTTGAATGAGAACCTGGTTCTCCAAAACTGGTACGTTTCCTTGTGAATTTTTTTGCTTAACCGCATATGACCAGCAACTTTCTAAATGGTGGTTCTGTCTTGATTTTACCTGCCGCACTTCTTAGCCCAAAGGGTTTGTATGGTAATTCTTGGATTCTTTAACCACTGAAGTTCAAGTAGATATTTGGCTGCTGTATATCAATTACCGTTTCCACGATCTTTCTCAAGTGGAAGGGTAAAGTCCAATAAAAATAACAACCTATTATATGCGTTTGGGTTCTTTGTGCTTCATTATTTTAATAATCTTATTTGAGAATAAATTTCTTTTGGGAGAAATGCAAGATAGAAGTAATAAGGACTGTCAATAACTCTACACAATAGTATTTACAGGGTTAAAAAGTTGTTTGTGGAGAAATTATATATCAACATTAAGTTTTTTTGGTCAAGGGATATGCTGCTACCAGAAAGACAATACTCGTTCTTGCTTTGTAGCGGCTGTGATTATTTGCCTTTGTAGTGTAACTATGTTTCTGTCTGCTTATTGTGCTAGTTGTTATTACTTTTTTCCTTAAGAAAGTAACTGAATTATTTATTTTGTCTTAAGTGATGATCAAATGGCAGATAGGATTCTCCAAGAAGTTCAAACATTGGAAATATATAATTCATGTTTCACCAACAATTTTGGTCACTGGGCGTTGGGTTTTTGTGGAGGAATATATTCGAAAGATAATCCAGACTGTTTCAATGAAACTGTTCATCCGTTGGAGAGCATAACCTCTCTTAACCTGTCGAATCGATGTATTCACAATCTATTGCATAAGGTGAAAGGGCTTCCTTCTTTGAGCATTTTCTATGTTCCTCATTGTCTATATTATTCCCTGTTGTTGTTAACTGGCACTTACAATGTTTTGTATGAGCACTTGGCTTATTATAAAATAGTAGAACCAAGAAATCTGGTGTATGGATATGCATCCAGTTTCTTATTGTTCACCGATGCTGTGTGCCTTCTACCGCATCTTTCATGTTCTATTTTTTATTTTCTTTTTTAAGATTTGTGCTGGTTTTTCATTAACAGGTACAACTCTTGTTGCCAGATAAGTGCTGAATTGTTTTTTCTTTTTCACCAGACATTTTCTCCTGTGGAAATGCCATCTCTTTCCTATTTGAATCTTCGGGGAAATCCATTGGATGAGAACTCTGCTGACAACTTGTTGAAATTTCTAAATGGATTTAGTTGTTTGAGAGCTTTGGAGGTATTATATATCTTGATGCTAGTTTTCTCATTCTAGGCATACACATTTTTTCTAAATAGAATTATGGGAGCGACTTCACATTCATATTTATATATTCTATGCAGGTGGATATTCCTGGTCCTCTTGGAAGTAGTGCACTAGAAATTCTTGAATCTCTTCCTGGAATTTCTCTATTGAATGGTGTCAATGTATCACGAATTTTGGAAACTGGAAAGAGTGTGATCGATTCAATTCTTCAACCGCGTCTTCCCGAATGGACCCCTGATGAACCTCTTGTTGATCGTGTTATTAGTGCAATGTGGTTGTACTTGATGACTTACAGACTTGCAGATGAGGAAAAGATTGATGAAACCTCCGTGTGGTACATGTCTTCATCATTTTCTTTGTGACATTTGATTGTAGTTTTTACGCTTAATACTTCTTAAACTCTTTATTGATATTTTTTGCATTATCATTGATTATTTATGCCTTTTTCCCTTTGTAATAGTGTGGCATTGTGCTGTGCCTAGCATGTAACTGGAAGGGAAAACCGAAAAATGGAAATTATGGGATGATGGCCATGTTGGCTATGAAATATTCATTGCAAAGAGGTGCATCGAGAAAAGTGTGGATCAAGGTTGTTAAAAGTGCTAGGCGGGGCCTAGGTAGTGGACCTCGCTTAGGGTCTAGGTGGGGCTTAAACAACAACAAAAAAATTATGTTTCAACTTTTAATATGCAGTAAATGTCATGTAAAAAAGGAGCAAAAAAATAATCTAAATATCTTAGCGCTTAGACTCAACATCTCCAAGCAACACTGATTTCTGTTATGATTTCCTTTCATGCCATATGCGCGTTCTACATCTCCAAGCAACACTGATTTCGGTTATGATTACCTTTCATGCCATATGCGCTTAGACTTTACCTTTTCTCCTTTTCTTTCCCAGTCCAATATTAGTTCTCGAAGGTCTTCGTTTCTGTGTAGAAGCAAATTCTCCAAATGTATGACTAACCTTCCTTCAGTGATTATGCAATGAACAAAAGTTTTTCCATTGTAAATTCGTACTGAGCAATCCTATTATTAATCAGATCTTTTTTTTTTCATTTTCAAAATGCATCAATAAAAGGCCAAATTGATTCTATTGCTTATTACCTCCAAATGACAGACATGTTTGGGAGTGCCCTGTAGGTATGTGATGGATGAACTAGGTTCAGCTTTGCGGCATAGTGATGAGCCAAACTTCAGGGTGTCTCCATTTCTCTACATGCCAGAGGGGAAGTTAGCATCAGCCATAAGGTGCTCTTTTACTGTTCTTCAGTTTTTATCGTTTTTGTGTTCTCTTTAATTGCTACAGTTTTTAATGCATTGAATTTGAAGGTGCTTGCTTCTAGATTTCTACTGGTTTATACACATCAGTTGAGTACTTACATATTCTTAAAGCTTTAGCTCAAACACATAAGGTCATGCCTTGTACATTTAGGACTTAAATTTCTTGGCCGGGGTCCCTGATTTTAAGATTTTATGGGTTTACAAGAGCTAATTATATTTACTGATGCAATTTTTGTTTCTTCTGAGTAACTTAAGCCAAAAAACCTACTACAATTTTATTTAACTTGAACAAAATGTTTTCAGCTTTTCTGTTTTATGGCCGACCCAGAATGTTCGTAAAGGTGATGAATGTACTCGTGACTTCCTATTTGGTATTGGAGAGGATAAGCAACGGTCTGCCAGGCTTACAGCTTGGTTCCATACTCCACAGAATTATTTTATCCAGGTAATTGTGTGCTAATATATTTCTAAACAAAACTGGCATTCTTTACTTTTTTAACGGTTCATCTGCAATTCTCATTCAGGAGTACGAAAAATATCGTCAGCAACTTGGTTCCAATTGTTCTGCCTCCTCTGCATCTCCTTGCAAAGAGGCCTCTAAGACTGAAAAGCTTTGTCGAAATGATGGATTTGCTCTACGTGTATATACAGATATACCTCAAGTAGAAGAGTTTTTGAAACGCCCTGAATTTGTACTCAGTATGTGCTTTTACAGTTCATTTCTGATGCAGTTTTGGTCTCTAATCTCAGTTTTGTGTGGTCTGTTTTGTTCTAATATTTCAGTTGACATAATCTTTATAAACAATTTAAAATGTTCTTACAATACCTAAGAAAAATGGGGGTTTAGGTTTTCGGAAGTTTGGATCTATGAATTCGGCTTTGTTGGGGAAATGACTTTGGAGGTTTGGGGAGGAAGGGGAGAGTCTTTGGAGGAGAGTAATTATCGATAAATATGGGGAGAAGGAGAATGGTTGGGAGAGTGGCCCGGCGAGAGGCGCAATGGGGTGTGGGGTGTGGGGTGTGGAAGGTATCCTAAAAAGACTTACACTTTTCAAGAGAAGAGTGAAATATAAGGTTGGGAAATGGCTAAGGTGAGATTCTGGGAGGATTGGTGGTGTGGAAATGGTCCCCTTAAGGACTTGTTTCTGGATCTCTTTGACTTGCCTTCAAAAAAGAATCAAGTTATCGCGGTTTACAAGACTTTTGTTAATGATTTGACAAACTGGGATTTTGGGTATAGAAGAACCTTCAATGACTAGGAGGTAGATATGCTAGGGAGGCTAATTGTTATGGTGGAGAATAATTATAGGCATAACTCATTGGACGACAAGAGACTGTGGGAAGGTACTAGGGATAGAAGGTTCACGGTTAAATCTTTGTACAATGGTATTCGCCAAAAGAGCACATCATCCTTCCGTCATCTAGTTGTCTGGGGTGGTATGATATCCCTTAAGATATCTTGTTTTATTTGGTTGGCAACATTAGGGAGACTCGCAACGTTGAATCAGTTAATCAAAAGAGGCTTTATTTCTCCAAATCAATGTTGTATGTGTGGTTCTCAAGGGGAATCAGTGGATCATCTTTTCATTCATTGCTGGGTAGTTCATCTTGCTTGGTCGCATTTCATGTCTTTATTCGGTATTGTGGGTTGTTTTCCCCTCTCCGTCAAGTCAACTTTAGAAGTTTGGTTGTCGTGGGGAGGTTCTTTTTTGTTATCGAAGCGGATTCTTTAATCTTTGACTCTTTTTGCAATTTGTTGGAGCATTTGGAAAGAACGGAACAGACGCATTTTTGAACGGAAAGTTTCCACTTTGGAAGGACTAGTTCTATCTATCTTGGAATTCTTATTCTCTTGGTGAGCAAACTTTATAAGGAATTCAAGAGAATCTTCTTTGAAGACTTTGTGGCAAGATGGGACAGGGTGTACGCCTTATCGTGTGTGTAACTGTTGGTCGTGTGTGCTTCGTTGTTGTTGTTTTTTTTGCCTTGCTTTCTTCGTTTCTTTTCTTTTCTTTGTATCGGGAGGGTCTTCTCGACCCCCTTGTTTTCTTCTCAATAAAATCATCTTTAACGATTAAAAAAAAAAAAAATACTCAAGCAGTGTTGAACCCAAAACCATGGTTGATAAAGATTGTTATATGGGGAAGATTGTTGTACTAGTTATCTAACACTAGAAGTTTGTGTTGTCGCTCGACCAAAAAACTCTGGTTTGGTCCCATATTCTATATCTTATCTTGGACCTGTTGTAAACTAAAGCATGCCCATCTACTGTTTTATCCTATTTCTTGGTAGTAAACTAAAATCCAGATTGTTCAACTTGACTTTCTCTAGAGTTGTATCACATGCGACTTGAACACAGTTAGAAGTTGGGTCGATGCCAACTGAGTCTTATGGACATGAAGAGCATTTATAGATCAACAAGATATGGCCAATTTCATGGTGTTCATTATTTGGATTTCTGGTAGCACTACAACTTTTCAAGGTTTGGGAGGAGGGAGTTGGTGGGGGCGGGCATTGGATTTCTCATTTTACCCTTTTCTTCCACATTTGATCTCTTAATTCTTATATCAAAATTGCGAGTCTCTTCATGGTTGGCTGGTCTACTTAATATTGTTTGTCTGGTAGTTTTCAATAATTTCTATTGTAAAAACTAATGCCATGATTTGTTTTCCTTGCAGCAACTGACCCAAAAAATGCAGATATTATTTGGACATGTGCCCAAGTGGATGAGGAAGTGAAAAAAGCTACTGGATTAACCGACCATCAGTACATAAATCAATTTCCCTTTGAAGCCTGTCTCGTCATGAAGCACCATTTGGCAGAGACCATTCACAAGGTTATGCTTTCACAATGTTCCCTTAGAATTATGGGCTTATGCTTTCACGGAGAATTGGAGATGCTGTGTGGGCCACTTCTCTAAAATGAACCTAAGACTTTCCAATACATTGTCCATCATAACCATGTTCTTGCCTTAGTTTGGTGTGGCATGTCTACTATTGCAATACCCATGATTTATGATGTAGGCAGGATACAAATAAGAGATCTGCTATTGGCACACCAACTTTTACTTATTACATCTCAATTAAAATTAAAAAAAGAGAGTCAATGACTGAGAATAAGTAGAAGTGGGGGTGCCAATTGAAACACTCTCTCTTGCCTTTTTTTTTTAATTATTATTTAAAGCTTTGTAATGTTTGAAATGTGTTTTAATCTTTAATTAGGTTTGATAAATAATTTAAGAAATTGGGGTGTAATAAGTAAACGTTAGGGTGCCAAATGCCAATAGCAGCTATCATAAATAATATGAATTTTTTTCCCTTTTTCAAACAGGCACAGGGATCTCCTGATTGGTTTCAACCTACTTATAATCTAGAAACAAATCTCTCTCAACTCATTGGTGACTATTATGCACGAAAAAGAGATGGGCTTGACAATTTATGGATTTTAAAACCATGGAACATGGCACGGACAATCGATACAACTGTTACTGGTGATTTATCTGCTATCATCCGTCTTATGGAGACAGGTCCGAAAATATGCCAGAAATATATTGAGCATCCTGCTTTATTCAAAGGAAAGAAGTTTGATCTCCGATATGTAGTCTTGGTTCGAAGTGTGAATCCTCTAGAAATATTCCTTTCCGATGTTTTCTGGGTACGTGCATAATCTTTTGAGTATGCAATTTCTTGAAAAAATCTGTAAATTTTTCACGGAAGAAAATGTTTTTGATATAATTGTTTAATAGATAAGAACATTGACATTGCTTTGCAAATTATGTACTTGATGTTTTTGCAGGTTAGGCTGGCAAATAACCCATATTCTTTGGACAAGAGCACATTATTTGAGTATGAAACTCATTTCACAGTTATGGTAAGTTTCAAGCATTATTACTTTGTAGAACAATGGGGGAGGAGGATTATAACCAAAAACCCAAATAGATCACTAACTATATAATCTTTTGCTGCTTCTCTTCATTATATTCATAGAAATTCCCTTACATGTGTCCAATATTACTAATCCTGTAGTCAATCTTATGGATTTCAGAATTATATTGGGAAATTGAAACACATGTATACACCAGAATTTGTAATGGAGTTTGAAAAGGAACATCAAGGTATCCTGATCCACGTATTTATATTTTATAATATAATACCTGACTTTCCATTATTCTCATCTCCAATAAACCACTTGTTTTAGCTTTTGATATCTAATGGTATGTGCATTTCAGTTAAGTGGTTGGATATCCATCAGAGAGTTCGAAAAATGATTCGAACCGTGTTTGAATCAGCTGCAACAGTGCACCCGGAAATGCATAGTTCAACATCCAGGGCCATGTATGGTGTGGATGTAATGCTTGATTGCTCTTTCCAACCAAAGTTATTGGAGGTGTGTTCTTAAAATAGACTACTCATTTTCAGTCAAATAACTGGAATCCGTTATGTTGTTAAATCCATAGTCACAAAATTATACAATTTAATCATGTCTTTTTTCCTTCATTGATTTAATCGTGAGTTTTAGTAACTAAAATGAAAAAGTGCCTCTTTTAACTTTTTTATTTTGTTTTTAAAGCAACAATTGGAAGAAGAAAATCATCACATATACTTTTAATTTTATTTTTCGAAAATTAGTTTCATGATTATATTTTTTATTTTGAACGATATAAACGTTGAGTATGTAGTGGCCCTATGGTTGCTTTTTGTGGATAAATGAATGATATCAATGTTGGATTTGATGATTTGATTTATTATTCTAGTTTAATATTGGGTTTGATGATATAATATGAGAACACCATTTAATAAGAGCAAGTACTTACACAGCCCTAACCCTAGTTCAACTTTCTTCCCATACTTTTTGAAATTTTCTCTCATTGCCAACCTAATCCTGAATCCTGACTTGGTGATTATGGTTAAACCTACTAGAAAGCATACCATACAAGCAAAATATGTAACCATTAAATATTAAATGGCACGGTTTCACCATAAATAATCAAATGGCCAGTTTTCCTGGAATACACATATAATGTCTCCTTAAGTTGTAACGTTAATTTAAGGAGGCTTTCATTTGGAAATTATTATAATTAAGTTGTCATTTGATGTGCTTTCTATATGTATTCTTAGATTCTAATCTCAACACCAAATGCAGGTTACCTACTGTCCCGACTGCACGAGAGCTTGCAACTATGATACAAAAGCGATATTTGGGAGTGGTGAAACCATCAAAGGTCAGGATTTTTTCAATTTTGTATTCGGCTGTCTCTTTCTAAATGAAACCAAGCATGTAAACCCTCTGTAATTCAGACTGGATAAAGAAATATAAAATCTAGGATTCTTGTAATCCACAGTTTTGGTGTATTTAATCATATTGTAACACTATTGTTGCCATGCTCTATTAGAAAAACGTTATAACACTTGCCCATCGAATTTGCTTCTGAATTGAATTCCACAAGACATTGCAAGGTCCTGATCATCATCGTCTTCTGGTTGCTAGAAAGATCAGATTGATTGCATATGTTTTCAGCATTTTATGGATAATATTTTTTGAGCATTAACCTAGATAAAGATTTGAATTCAAAATTATGGGGGTAGTGCTGTCAATGGATTGGATCAAATCAGACTCTTGAAATCTGATATGTTCCTATAATTTGGATCTGATTTGATAACCCACTAGATTGGTTTTGGATTAAATCATATGTCCAGATCCGATAAAATGTGAGAAAGTGTGCAAATTAAACATATTGTTGACATATTATGAAGTTCCCCATCCAGACCTGATCCATTGATTAGGGGCAATTTTGGCTCTTTTTTATTTGTTTTGTTTTTTCGTGTGTGTGGTCGTGTGGTTAGGGTGACTGAGACATGATCCTCCGGTGCATATTTAAAGCCTTGTGATTTCAAGCAGATGCTTGACTGCTTGACCTGGTCTTCTCTAATATACTAAAGCAAAAGGACCTAATGCTCTTCTTCAACACATAACCAAAAAACCTTTGACCTTTTACCTCAAAATCAGTAGTAGTCTTCTCAAACTCGTTGGTAGAAGTTTTTCTTTTCTTATTTGTCAGCCGGAAAATATACACACACACACACACATATATATATATATATATATGGGGGCGGTTCAAGGGACATATGTAAAAATAATGGTTTTTCAAAGTATGGGTTAGAGGTTTTGGATTGAGCTGATTTTTTGCGAGGATGGTCACTATGATGAGAAGATCATCCTCACAAAAAATCAGCTCAATCTGAAATTTCTAAATCCATCAAAAGTGATTTACAAATTATTGGCAAAAATTGGTAAAAAATCGACGATCCACATTCTAAATCACTTTTAATGGGGGTAAAAGTTTCAGATTGGACTGATTTTTTTACCAGATGATCTTCCCATCATAGAGATCATCCTCACAAAAAATCAACTCAATCAGAAACTTCTAATTCATATTTTGAAAATTTATTAATGTTACATTGTTTTTACATATATATATATAGGGAAATGTTCAGCAACAAACATTTTGACAAACATTTTGGCAAAACATTTTTCAAAACATGGGTTAGAGGTTTTGGAATGGGCTGATTTTTGTGAGGATGATCTCTACTGTGAGGAGATCATCATCACCAAAAATCAGCCCATTCCAAAACTTCTAACCCCATCAAAAATGGTTTACAAGAAATGGACGGTCCACGATTTTTCAACTTGTAAACTGGGGCTAGAAGTTTTGGAATTGGCTGATTTTTGGTGAGGATGATCTCCTCACCGTAGAGATCATCCTCACCAAAAATCAGCTCATTCCAAGATCTCTAACCCATGTTTTGAAAAATGTTTTGCCAAAATGTTTGTCAAAATGTTTGTTGCTGAACGGGACCCATATATATATATATATATTCAGCACCCTAAGTTTTACCACACACTTTAACAAACGTTTTTTGTCCTACATGGGTTAGAAGTTTTGGAATGGGCTGATTTTTGGTGAGGATGATCTCTATGATTAGAAGATCATCCTCCCCAAAAATCAGCCCATTCCGAAATGTTTAGCCCCATGTTTACACGTTGAAAAATCATGGACCGTCCATTTTTTGTAAACCATTTTTGATGGGGTTAGAAGTTTTGGAATGAGCTGATTGTTGGTGATGATGATCTCCTCATCATAGAGATCATCCTCACCAAAAATCAGCCCATTCCAAAACTTCTAACCCATGTAAGACAAAACACGTTTGTTAAAGTGTGTGGTAAAGCTTAGGGTGCTGAACGGGACCCATATAGGGAAATGTTCAGCACTCTAAGTTTTACCACACACTTTAACAAACGTTTTTTATCCTACATGGGTTAGAAGTTTTGGAATGGGCTGATTTTTGGTGAGGATGATCTCTATGATTAGAAGATCATCCTCCCCGAAAATCAGCCCATTCCGAAATGTTTAGCCCCATGTTTACAAGTTGAAAAATCGTGGATCGTCCATTTTTTGTAAATCATTTTTGATGGGGTTAGAAATTTTGGAATGAGCTGATTTTTGGTGAGGATGATCTCCTCACCAAAGAGATCTTCCTCACCAAAAATCAGCCCATTCCGAAACTTCTAACCCATGTAGGACAAAACGCGTTTGTTAAAGTGTGTGGTAAAACTTAGGGTGCCGAACGGGACCCTATATATATATATATATATATATATATGGGAACGGATGAAGGGACATATGAGAAAACATATGTAAAAACAATGTAACATAAATAAATTTTCAAAATATGGTTTAGAAGTTTCGGATTGAACTGATCTCTATGATGGGAAGATCATCCGGAAAAAAAAAAAAATTCAGTCCAATCTAAAACTTCTAACCCCATTAAAAGTGATTTAGAATGTGGACTGTCGATTTTTTACCAATAATTTGTAAATCACTTTTAATGATTTAGAAGTTTTAGATTGAGCTGATTTTTTGTGAGGATGATCTTCTCATCACAGTGTTTTTACATGTTTCTACATATGGCCCATGAACTATACATATATATAAATGTCGAATGCAATCTTAAGATTATTATATCTACCAAACCCTTAAAACCCCAATAACAAGAGGTCAAAAAAGAGCTTGGAGATGACAAGATTTTGGAAATTAAAATGAAGGGTTTTTTAGTTGGCCGCCTACAAGAGGAGAGTAAGCTCAAAAAGATATCATCAGTTTGAACACCCTACCCTGGCTATTATAAATATTCACCAAAACACGGGGAAGTGGAGGAGGGGTATGAGTTAATTAAATCTTTGGGATTCAACTTTGGCAATAAGTTCATGTATCTGAAACGAGGACGTCCATTACATAACGTCTCCAAGTCCAATGTATTAAGGCCACGTGCCAATGTAAATAAATGTTTCAAGGTCCTTTTATAAATGGGCCACATTGTTGGGCTTTAGACAGATAACAGGCCTTCATAAAGCCCAATATGATTGGCCTAAAGAATTGATGTTTCCTTCTAATGATGAGGAGGGATTGTGATTCACTGTCCAAGTCCATCCTTCACCGAGTACGTCAGAGAGCATATACTGTGTTGCCTTGCCATCATATTAATAAAATTACCTAAGGATTTCGTTATATTGGTGTTGCTTCCACGCACCAAGGCAAAGCTATCTCGAAGAGTGCTTTTCACAACCGTTACCTTTAGTTAGTGGTCCTCTTACACTGTTTTTGCGGAACATGTTGCGGAGTTGCGGAGGCTCGTTGAAAAGTTGGTAATTGAGAGAGTCGGTTGATTTTGACGAAGGAATCGGCAATTAAAAAGAGTTCCAATCCATCCCAAACACTGAAGTTTCAAAAAACCGAGCGTGTTCAGATGATTTTAGCCTTCACACGGATTTTTCGAATGCAGTATTAGTGTATTTGGGGCTCATCTGAGTAGGGCTGTCAATGGATGGGATCAGACCCGAAACCCGATTCATCCTGATAATTTTGGGTCTGGTCAATTTTTTGGATTCCTATAAGGATCAGATCTGGATCAACCATATCCCAAAAAGGACCCGATCCGATAATATGTCAGAAAGTATATAAATTATATTGTATATTTATTGAGATGTATGAAGTTTATTTAAATTTTGCATATAAAATTGGATTTGGCCCGATCTGGACCAGACTCGATTGTTAATGGATTGGGTTTGGAACTTAATATTGAGTTCCGATAAAAATTCAATCCGGACCCGATCCATTCACAGCCTACATCTGAGCATCGCTAACATTCGGGGTTTATAGGATGGCCAAAAAGAAGAAAAATGGGAGAGAACTAAATGCCCATCCAAGAAAAATGAAGAGATCTGCAGAACCCCACCCCCCCCCACCCACCAAAAAAAAAAAAAAAAAAAAAAAATTATATAATCAATCCTCTACCATTGAGTAGTTGATCTTGTGATATTCTGGTTTCCACATCTTACAAACTCGAGAAAATATAAACAATAGAACAGATGAGAATTATACAAATAAACAATGGTACATTTGGTCCAAACCAGAGTGTGCTTAAGCTCCTTCTTGTTGTTCAGTTGGGTTCATTTCTCATATTTGGTATCTTCTTTTGCAATCCCAAGTTCGGCATCCGCTCGGCCTCCAATGCTCGTTCAAGCTTTTTAAGAATTTGTGAACAAAGTTGTATTAGCATCACCATTTTATAAGAAGCATCATCAATTTAAATATTTTCAAAGTTTAATACAGAACAATGAACAAGTTTAATCAAATGGATTAGTACCTTCGCTGCTCGGGTGCTCCATTCCCCTAACATAGCTCTCAATCTTTCATTCTCTTCAACATACTGTCCATTATTTTTTTTAAACAAAAAACAGGCAACTTAAAATTTTAAAAATAACCAGATGGGAAAGCTAGATGATTTGACATGGTAAATGAAAAAGAAGAAACCCACGAGTACAAAAATAATAAAAAAGCAAAAAAAGAAAAAGAAAAACCTGATTATTGGTTGTGCGAATGCGCTGGACCTCAGAGTCTCGCTCGGCAATCAAATTACGAGCAAGCCGTAGCTCTGACTGCACTTGATTCATCTGCAATGTCAAAGATTCCTTTGTTTTAGTTATACTAATTATATCATCATTGCATATAGTAAAGGGAATCGATTCCTTTGTGTGTATACACGGATTGCCGTATTGGGGGGCTGATTTTAATGATTTTGTGTTAAAAAATAGTGGACTTAATAAGTAGATTTTCCTAATAATTGTGTGCTGTATGAACCCAGGCTTTGAAGTCTCAGTCCTTGCATCTCTCTTTGTTGTTTTCTTTTTGAAATTTCCATGCACCTTTAATATTTCCACTTTTATCGATTGAAAAAAAAACCAACCGTTGAGATTTCCTCTCTAAGCTTTGAGTATGAGGATGAAAATAAAACAAAGACAAAAAATGGCCTGAAGCTTAGACTCATGTGGTAAACTAGTAGTTTATTTCACTAATCTAAGATGTTATACATAAGAGTCGTGCTGGAGTAACATTGAAATGTACATCATGGGGGACATTTCTGATGTGGATGTGTGTCAGAACCATAGATGCTTTTCATCGAGATACGAGTGAGATCTCGATCAAAGTATCTATGGTTCTGACACACATCCACGTCAGAAATGTCCCCCACGATGTACATTTGATTGTTACTTCAGCATTATCCTATACATAATGCATTTTTCCTAATTTGGGGAGGATAAACTTATGTCTGGTTATTTCATATTGATGTCACAGTGGGATTCAGGTTGGATTTATTTCCTTCTATGCTGCCCTACATGATGGAACCAATATTAATTAATTCTCAGGATGGATCAGAACAGACCAAATAATGGGTCTATCAGTTAGTATCAGGTGCGAGTACTAAATGGTACTATCCATGGATCCATACATCTTGCTCGGAAAAGAATCAATAGAAAAAGAAAGAATTGGAATAACGGGTATATTAATTGGGTCTAAAAGAATGGATGAAAATCAACTAGCGAGGGCGATGGATCGGGTAGTCGATAATTGCATACCCATTCATACCTAGCTTTCTATAGAAACCATTTTTTTAACTACTACTGTCATTTTAAGGAAACAGGTGTGGGTCCGAAGGCCCCAACAGCCCATCAAAATATCCAGAATAGGATTATATTAATTGAAGGGAAATAGGCAATCACAAAGCCCAAAAACAAAGCAACACAAGTGATTAAAACAATAAGACAAGCGTAAATATGTTGTTTTCTCAAAGTGTTGGACACACTAAAAGAGATGTTGATAAATACTACCTCAGCAGATAATGCTCGCAGTTCTTGGTCACGAGCTGCTAACAGATGGGCGAGATCAACCTGTATGAAGAGTCAAGAAGTTATTTTTCCAAATCATTATAGCCCATCAAATTTTGTGAAAACGAAAAGCATAGCATTTCTCAGGTTCATAGAATACAGCTAAGATTTAGATTACAATTTGAGTAAGACAAATCACCTCCAAGGAGTGTAATTTGATCACTTCCTGAGCCGGCTGACTAGATGTTAATTTAACATAAATGATAAAATGTGTGGCTTAATTGCACAATCAAACATCCTGATATACAAAGAAGAGTATTTTACTTCGTCATCATGATGATTACCTGTGGTGTGCTACCATCATCAGACCGTTCATATTTGCTCAAACATTCTTGTAAGCGAAGAATCTGCAGTCAAGAAATGGTTTCCATTAATATACGAGCAGTATCAGCTGTCACATTAATTTTTACCACGATGTCCAATTCTACCCCAAGTGCTTCTGATAGACCATTCAAATTACCACTTTTATGTAGCCAATCCAATAAAAATAGTATCATATGATCAAATATCAACACACTAGGTTTGAGTCAGCATTACCTCCTCACTCAAATAATGAATGTTTTCCCGTTGATATTGCAACAAAGCCATTTGCTGATCAGATAGACGACCACCATCGTGATATCTGTTGAACCAAAAACTCCACATTATATCACCAAGTATTGAAGTACTTCAAACTGTGATGAGTATTAGACACAATTGACATGATTATTATCAAATATTTCAACTGCCTGGAGGCAGTTGAATCAACAGTGACATCAATGAAACTAACAGAGCTGTGTAAACATAATGAGAATTATCACAATGGGCATCAATTGTAGTTCAGAATGAAGAGAAAGAAAATAGAGAGGAAGATGAGAACGTTATTGGCAATAATATCGATCAAACAATTATAGTGGTGGGCACTACCAACAGGAGGCATGGTAGTAGTGATGAGGGGATAAATGTGAAACCTTTTTTTTCTGACGAATATAAATGTGACACTTTTTTTACAAGTATAAATGAGACACTCCTTAGTAGCGGATAGCTAATGCAGGACTGAATTCAGCACAGCATGGTGATCATGCCAAATCCCCCAACGGACAATACGATTAGACTGGAACCTTACAAGGAGGGGAGCTTCCAGCTCCTCTCTCAGGGACCATACAGTTCAATTCTCAACTCTCAGAGATCGTCTCAAAAGTGACAAAAAAAGTTTTGAACTACAAAATAAAAATAAAAATAGAGGATTAGTTTTCTGTGAACAAATACACTAGGAAGACATGTAAAACACAAGAAACCTTCAAAGAACCATCAAGATGATGTATGCTTGCTTACTGAAAATAAACTTTTAGACCAATCAATTATAAATTAGATCTTGTTTAAAAGATTTTGGAGATAATAAGTGGACTTTAAGCTTGTCATCGGCTCTCTAGTTTAACACCCACTAGGGGTAATGCATGCAATGCATGTGTTACTCAAGCAATGACATTGCTTTCTCCTCCTGTTTTTTAGACTAATATAAAATTTTCTAAATAACAAGTGTTTCTTTATAAAAATAAAAATAAAAAATTATTAAAAGCTAAATGGGTAGGTGAAATAAATATATTACTTTTGTATAAAAAACAAGGTTCTAAGAGCATTATAGGAAAAAAATAATGTAATAACAATCTTATGTTTAAAAAAATATATTTAATAATTGATATCATTGTAAAAGTTTCACTAGGAGCCTACAGAACGTACCATCTTTATTGCAAACTAAAATTAGAGATTGGACGTCATGAAATTTTACAAAATAAAATTTAAAAAAAAAAAATTATTTTTAAGAGAGTACCCCACGGGTAGCTTGGCTGGTTGCAATTAAGTAGCTTTGCAGTTTTGTACAATAATGAAATTTATGTCTGGATGGTGCCTCAAACTCAACAAGTCCAAAAGATATACATAGATGGCCTCCATAAAATTACAAAGCTGCCTTAAATAACATTATCATATGTTGATAGCACCAGGGGTTTTCGGAATAAAGTGAAAAAGCTTCATTATCACGAATCTGCATAAAATTACAAAGCTGCCCTAAATGACAGTATTATCATAAGTCGATAGTACCAGGGTGAATGTGTGTAGGACCTATCAAAAAAAAAAAAAGAAGATGTACATTGGTAATGCCACATGTCAGGGATCAAAACCCCTCCTCCTTCATACTAAAATTTAGGCAAAAAAAGAAGTCTTCCAAGTTATTTACTCATTAAACAATGCCCTACAAGGCTTAGAAGAATAGAAACAGCAAAGAACTATAATGAAAGATGCTTCTACATATTTAGTAGCTAAGCTAGTTATCATTGACGAGATGGAAACCAGAAACTGGTACCTAAACCTAACAATAAAGATATGATACAAATTTATTACCTACCTCAAGTCTTCCAGGGAGCTTGATGGTTGAAGTGCAGAGTATAAGGATTTCAAAACATCAGGCTGAGAATTCAATGAATTGTACTGATGGACACACCCTGCCATCCCCACGATATGAAAAGGAAGAACTATTAATCATATATCTGTGGAGGAAAATTGTAAATAGAAAAAAGTAAACGTCCAAAAAATTATTGGAGTCTCAAATCTCGAACTTCTTATATCTGTGCATTGACATGGAAGTCACATATCAAGAAAAACAAATTGCTAGCTTGGACAGAAACTGGTTTCCTCTAAATATTTGAGGAATAAAATATCCTAACATCCAAAAAAATACTCTTCAGTCTAAACATGTGAAAAATGGATCTGCACCTATGCAACATAGAATAACATGCCCAATATAACCTCATCTTATGATCTTTTTTTAACAACCATCAAATTTACATATACTGTTTCCGAATTTTATTAATTTGGACACAGACCTGTACCGGATACTATACCAAGCTGTAGTCTTTTTAAGCTAAGTCCCCATCCTACTTTTCCCAGTTCCTCATTATTTCCTTTCAAGACCAAGATGCAGTCTAGACAATTAAACTTTCCTCGTAGAACTTACAAAATTGTATTGACATCTAGATCAAAATCAAGTTCCAAGCTAAAGACAGAGTCACAAAAACAAAATATCCACATTCTAGTAGCCGCATTAATTTTTATTTCAAGAACTATTGTATTTTAGAAGGTAATTGAGATGGTATAGGCATGTACAGTGAAGACCAGAGACCGCACCAATGAGGAGTGCCTTGCTGCAAGTCAACGAATCTAAAAAAAGTGAGAGGAAGGATGAAATGACAATGATGGAAGTAGTAATAGAATCCATGCAGGCACCTTAACTGACGATATGGATTAAGAGAAAGTTGAATGCAGAAACAAGATTCTTGTTTCCAACCCCAATATTTCATATAAAGCATAGATGATAATAATGGGCTAAGACAGATGTTGTCTTGCCAGATCACATCTCCGTGAACATATTAAATACAAAGACTTAATACAGCAGGAACTTTCCCGAAAACTAATCTCAATTTTCCATGGGAGAATTGCTAATCAAAGGGTGGAAAAAACAGTAGAGCTATAATAGAGCTATCACTGATAGGCATACCCCTTTCTCTAATGGTAATTGGCTCAGAATACCCATTAACAAAAGGAAAAAAAAAAAGATTAACTATCACAAGTGAAAATATAACAACTTGCCAATACAACTAAGGTATATTCTCAAGCAATTATTGAAGACCACCTCTGGAAACTAATCTCACTTACAGCTAGAGAAACATAACAAGAAGTTAACAACATCTTATCTGCTCCTTTCCATTCAGAAGATTTAAAAAAAAAAAAAAAAAAAAAAAACGCATGTAGAAATAAAAAAACTCATTGAATTTACCTAAGAATATCCTAAAAGGCGATCCAGATTATATAACTTCAACACCTTAAGATCACCTAGATATTCCACTCACCAATATAGAGACTCATAAAAGATCCAGCGCATAATACTTCAACCACCATAATTATCCTGCACATTTCATTGGCAAAAGGAGATTTTGGAAAGTGTTAGTGATGATATAATGCTCAATATATTTTGCAACAGTACTCCAGCAATAATAATCAATATGCCAAGGACCTAATGAAAGTAGAAATCACATAGCAGTGACTCTCATTCCCATACGCGCACACATTATGGTTATGAACTTTTATTATGAAACTGTTATTCTTTTCTTTAGCATTTATTATTGATCAAAATATTTATTCACAAGGGAAAATATTCACCAATAAGAACCCAATGTTAATGCAAGCCGCACCACTTACAAAGTCCTCAGTTAAGGTCTGAAGTATGGACACTAAGTGCATGAACGAACATGCATAATTATATTTCTAATCAACAGACCCTTGCATAATTATTGCATTTTGTCTGGGTGAATGAACACGCCAGAACATAGTGGTATCTTTTGTTCAAAAATTGGCTGGGGTGGTTGTGTTACATGTATTGTAATGGAAATGCATGAGACTATTGATAGTGGCACCATATAACTGCCTGGAATTGATCACGTCCACATGCTCACAAGAATGTTTTGGTGGCCAATTGCGCAAGTGCATATGCATTCCAATTTCTTTCAATACCAAGCAGTGATTGAACAAAAACCATTGACAAAGTCTTAATGTTGAAGTATAATCAATTGAGCAGCATGGACATGGTAAAAGAGGCTATAAAAATGCTGCTGCTTCTTTTGGGTAAGAGGCTATAAGAAAAGCTTGACAACTAGATATCCACACGTACAGAACATGGTAATATAACTTGTGACAAAAGGGAGTTCACATGACACAATCAGGATAGTAGTTGGGTCCTCATAAATAAAGTCATCAAGAAGTAAACATACCTCAGTAGGGCAGAGAGAGAAAGAATACTGAAGTGAGGTTGCCAAACCATGACAAGAAGCATTAGAGCAGTACCTAAGCCACATTGGCAAACTGAAGTTATAGATCAAACTGTCGTCATTGTGGAATATAATCGTCCAAGAGAAAGGACATAAATTGACTCAAGTTTAGTATACCCAAACTGGTCCTTTGTTTTGCTTGCCAGTGTAAGAACATCACCTCCAACCAATGTAGCAAGGACAATCTATTTTTTAAGAATTTTACGTGTTAAAGACTTTATCGTGGTAGCCCGTCAAACACATGGCAATAAACTTCTTGAAACAAACCTTAATTTGTTCAAATGTCTTATTTTCAGCTATTATTTATTTATTTTTATTTTTTGATAAGTATAAATTTTTTATAGATATCAAAAGGAGAGAACGAAGGAGGCTGAGATAGCTCCCAAGCAAGAAAAAGCAAAAAGAAGAAAAACACAATAACATCCAAAAAAACTACAAGTTACAAATACGATCCCATCTAAACACAAAGTCCTCAAAAAAAACCCTGAAGAACTCCTTGTTAAGCTTTGCCCATAGAAATAATAGTCCTTAGATTTCTATGAACACCGTGTGCTCATTACTTTCCTTGCCATGGAGTACCCCATTGTTTCTCTTTTTCCAAAAACCCCAAGCAATGGCTAGAGAAAGAATAGTCCATAAATGCCTCTTTCTATGAGAGAAGATATTGTAGGACCACCCTTTTAACATCAACAAGAAGGATTTAGAAAGAACCCAATTCATCTTAAACAAGGAAAGAAATAAAGCCCAAATACCACGGGCGAAAGAGCAGTGGAGTAAAGTATGATCAACAGATTCCCCATCTCTCATACAAAGAGGGCAAAAGTTCAGTGTTATCCACCCACGGGTAATAAGATTATCCAATGTGAGAATACTCCCTAAGGAGGTGAGCCAAACAAAAAATAATAACTTGGAAGGAATCATAGTAGACCAAATGAGAGACAATGAGTAAGAAAATACTGACCTAAGAAGAAGGGATTTATAGACGGACTGAACAATGAATCTCTTATCCTTGGCCATGACCTATTCCTTCTAATCCTGATCGTTCTCCCTGAGATGGATAACGACATCCGAGAGGTTGAGAAGAGATGCTACCTTGGTTAACTCTCAATCATTAAAATTCCTCCTGAAACCCAAATCCCAAGAATTGGTGGACCCGTTACAAATCAAACAATGCTGAATTGAGGCATTTCTTTTCATAGAACAAGCGTACTAGGATGGGAATTAAGTAGACAAAGCCGAAACCCCACATCACTTATCCTCCCAAAAACTCACCTTATCGCCTAAACCCACTCTAAAGCTTATACCACTCTCGAATTGCTCGGCAACCTTAAGGATCCCTTTCCATATGCTACAACCATAAGTACCTCTTGTCTCTCCACTAGACCAACCAAATCTCTTTTCCCCATATTTCGCACGGACTACTTTCCTCCATAAATTGTCTCTCTCTTCACCAAACCTCCATAACCATTTACTCAACAGAATTCTATTCGTTAACCTTCAACCCCTAATCCCCATATTATTTATTATAATGTTATTTAATGCATATTGGCTCATACAAGTACATCCTTCTATGTTTGAACCAAAGAATAAGATGTAGTTTCCAGTTGAAGTCTTGAGGGTCTTAGGATCAAGTGGCAGCCCCTGATGATCTGAAGTGCATGAACTATCTAAACGTTCCTAACAATATAACCTATGGCAATGTTGTGTAGGGAACGCATTATGTATCTTATGGAACTTATTTTTAAAAGCCTTTCAGTAGTGAGTATTGTTTGGAAGGAAACAAGCTTCTCACGATGCATTCCTTCCGTTGAAGTCAATTCAAACTCAAACTTATTTTGATAAGTTGTACTTTCCAGGGCATTCTCGTCCCCGTTTTTATTATTAAACCTTTAACTTACCAATAAAACTGTGGAGGGAGAGTGACCTAAATAGCAAAAAAATAGCCACAATCAAGTATAATGATCTACATCAATGGCCCAACAGAAGAATAAAAGGTTCACTTCAACCAATACAGAAACAAATGTGTCTTTGATTTACCTTTCAGTTAAATTTTGCAACTTAAACTTGCAAAGACATGAGACAATGATTACATATTCAGAACCAAATATAATGAGAGAAATGGAGTAATGTGAATGACTTGGGAAGTACATCATACACACCATATGCAATGGTGGCAAAAGGAAGGCGAATAATGTGCTTCAACTTCTGACTGAAAACATAGTAACCCTACAAAAACCAAATATGTACATATCATTCTTTCTGAACTGAACACAGCCAAATATCAGTTAATAAAATAGTAAACTCTGAACCTTCGATCATTTAGATAACAATAAACAAGAATAGCAACATGGGGAACACATGACATTGCAAAACAAAAAAGGAATGAAAAGTCAGAAAACGATGAAGTGACATAAAGTGCAGAAAATTACAGTAGTCACACGAACTAATCCAGGTTTCTTCTTACATGATAATCATAAAGACAAGATATCAACCCATACAGGAGTGCATACAAAGATAAATCTTATCTAATGTGTATTATGCACAATTATTCCTGGGTCCAAGATGCATATTAATTTCTGTACAACAGACACTTAATATTGTCTCTCTCTAACGTTCTCAAAGAGTAGCTCAAAAGATCCTCATCTACCATAAAACTAAAATAAAACTCTTCACATCGTTTGCAGTATATCAATATAAGGCTTGCTTGATTTATGCTATGTTGGTATGCAGTGCATTACCATGGATTGAAATGCCAACAAATGTCCTAAAGAAGTTTACATACATTCTCTACATCTTCAAAGAATGTTATATCTAAAATTCTAAATAGTTACTTGCTCTTTTAGTTCCGTAAAAGATTCCCTCTTTTATTTGTCAACGTGTCAAAAAATAAACCTAAAAAGTCAAACATTCCATCAGATGAATTTCACAATGTGTTTAAAAATAATTCCAAACATTACGAAAAAAAAATGTGTAACTTTCATATACATGACTGTGGTTGATACACTATATCTGGTAGCCATTTACATCTGTTGAATGCAATGCAGAGTTTTGATCACATTCTTTTGGAGAACTAGGGCAAGCTGATACACAAATTAAGTAAATAAATAATCATTACCTGCAAGCGTACTTTCTGAACTTCGTAGACCAGATATTGTTGAAAGATGCCTGAAACCATATTCAAATATGATAACGGCTTTAGCATGAAAGATAATTTAAGACAGGGCATTGGAACCAATAATGAAGTTCTCCCGCAATGCAAATATGAAGAGTTGAAGAATCCATCTAGGAAGGGAGAAACAAAGTATACTCCAATAATCAAATTTCTATAAAGCTTATCACATATTTCCATCTCTCACAATCAGAAAAAATTGCATCACATAACCATAAAATATATGCTTCTATAATATTTTTGCTAAGAAAATTATAAAGCGTGTATAATATTTTTGCTAAGAAAACGGTAAAGCCCGTAGAATAAAATTAAGGAAAAATTACTTAAAGGACCCTCTCCGAGGGACTTCTTTCTAAATAGTCCCTAAGTTTTGAGCGGTCTCTTACCAGTCCATTTACTAAACTTTTCTTGTCTTAATAGTCACTGGACTTCATCTCCCACATTTCTCACGATTGAATGTCCTAACCGTTTGAATTCATTGTTTTCATCCAAAAAAATTGGATTTTTCGCATCTCAATTGAGTTTCGGAGATTTCATTCAGTTGGAAAGGATTTAAGAAGGAAAAAGAAGCCATTTCAAGGGTTTTTTCAAACATTTTGAAAATGTATGTAAAAAAAAAAGTAAGGTTTTTTCACTTTTTTTTCATAGTTTTTTGATGAAAATCAATCAAGAACAGTTCTTTTGGGTTGAAATCATCTAAACAAGTTGTTGTCTCAAGTTTTTAGTCGTTCTTTCCATGTATTTTAGTTGGAAAAACTCAAAAATTGAAAATAGGTGGGTTTTACCAGTGTCGAGTTCACCACTTTTTATTTAATAAGTGGTGAACTCGAAAGTAAAAAGTGATGAACTCGACAGTAATTAAAAAGTGTCGAGTTCAACAGTAAATAAAAAGTGGTGAAATTTTTTAACTCAACACTAAATAAAAAAGCGTCGATTTTGATAGTAAAATTTTTGAACTCGACAGTATGAGGGACCCTTTAGAAAGAAAAAGTTTACTAAATGTCCTGTTAAGCAACCGCGCAAAACTTAGGGACTGTTTAGAAAGAAACCCTTCCATGAGGATCCTTTAAGTAATTTTCCCTAAAATTAATCTCAGATTTTTCTCACTAAATGAAATCCCACATTTTTGGAGGTCTTTGCAATTGTTTTATTTCAACATTTTTCTGTATATATTTTATTTTCTGTGTAAAATTTGGATGATTGATTATGCTACCTTGACATTAAGTCAAAGAATTAATCCCAATGTATGGCACTGTGTTTTGGTTCATGATTCTGGATTTGTGTCAAACACAAAGTCCCAAATTAGAATAAATCTTTATTTTTTCATAGTTTATGACATACTTGCAGATCCATCAAAAACAAAAACAAAAACAAAAAAATTGCAACCATTTTGAGAAACTATTCGAGCCGTTCAATTGATTAGCTTATCCCACAAAGTTAAGAAGGCAGGCTAAGTCTTGACTTGTTCTGATCTTTTGGGCATTGATTGTCATATTTTAGAAGAGATGGATATATGTTAAATTAGTGGGGGTTAGGTGAAGATAAATAATAATGCTAGAGAAGCTAACTGGAGCTGGGGGGAGCTTGTCTCTGCAACAATGTAGCATTTTGTTGCAGTTTTTGTATGGTCGAATGGAGTGAGGATCTTTCTTACTTCTGTTCTCAAAAATGTACTTGTCTCCTCGGTTTTCCCATGCATACAATGCCTTCTTACTAATAATAAAAAAGGATGTAGCCTATGAAGGCAAATCAGTGGAGGATAAAAGGAAATAGAAAGGTTTTAAAAAGAACAAAAATCAAATCAAATCATGAGATATTGCTTTCCTAAAGTATGGTTAGTCAAAACTCCAAAGATGTTAACAAGGCTTTATATCATAAGATGAAGAAACACGGGACTATCATCAACAAAGCCTTGTCCCAAAGATTTGGAATAAGACAGAAATAAAAACACTAAAATCCAATTTGTCACTCCCAAAGCGACTTTAACATAACAGTGTCTAGGAATTATAAGTTCATTTTAATAAATAAAAAAACCAACATGTTGAATGATAATTGGAATATGGCACATGTTGTCCTGTTAATATGATAAACAATAGTTGGTATAGATTACAGTCTAGAATCCCTTAGGAGTTGTAACGACCACTGCCTACAAAAAAAAAATTCCCAGTTCCCTAAGAGAAGATAAATTCGTGAAAAATGAGAAAACATACTCTCCTCTGCCTTTGGAAAATGAAATGAGAAATTTAACAAGGTTGCAATAAAAGACAACAGTCAACGTCCAAAGCATGCGTGCAGCTAAATAAATGTAGAAAATGGAGACAGATAGGAAAATGTATAAGAATATAATGGGTTTTAAAATTTATATTGTCTTTGCAAGCATCACCCAAAAATCATTGAGCTTTTAACTGGACCTAGATAAGGTTCAAATCATCTGAAAAATACTTAAATTTCCCTATGTTGGTCTACTTGAAAGGAAAGGAACCATATTTAAAGAATAGATACAGGTAGGCAGATGTGGTTTATTGTCAAATTCATTACTCCATTGTATGTATACATTCTTGAAGAATCATACAAATAGGGTCAGTACACTTTTTTTATTTTTTCCGGTTTTTACCAGTTGGGATGCCATATATGATGGCAGAGTTTCACAGCAATACTTTGTAAAGACCTCTTTTTAGAGTAGCTAATAATGACACTAACTTAAAGCAACATTAAGTGAGGTACAAACATGCACATACACAATCCCCTTTCTCTCATTGCTATGTATTTTCATCTTAACATAACATCTTTACTATTATAGTAAGAGAAAGCGGAGTAGAAGTAGTAAATACTCCCACTTTTATATTTAAATTTAATATAATCAGTGTAAAATTAGTCAAAAACCCAGAAAATTGCAACCCATGACCCTAGAATCATGTTGCTTAGTTTTCAAAAATTATAAATATCCTTTTTTTACTATCTAATCTACAAAAACTCTTCAATCAATATCTTATATTTCAACTAAGCCCTTTTGATACATGTGCATTTGCACATGCCACGTTCTATGGCATTACACACACAAGTTCAAACATGCCTGGATTCTAATGCAAGCAGATAAGTTGGTAATCTTTTCGAATAATTTATTCACAATAATAACTCATACAGGAACAAGAAGCATGTTCAAATGGATGAAGCTCCAGAAGAAGACCTGTAATTATCAAAAGAGTGACATTGCAACTGCAAAGCAATGATGGAACCAATTTCCTTATAGGAAGAAATATCCATGGAGCTGCCGCAGCCACGACAGCATAACCTGCCTAGAAATTGAAAAACTATCAGAACTTTATTTCTTTATTTTTTTTTTCTGCATCAACATCAAAGTTTCATAAAGTAAACTTATACTTGCCAATAGAAAACAGTATAAAATACTCCCAAGAATGCTCGTACGTTTCCGATGACCATATAGAGGAGCTTCATGCAGTATATCGACAAACCTGTCGTAGCAAAGATGATAACCAATCAATGAAACAAGTTAAGTTCTAACTTCAAGACCTCTTCTGATCCAACCAATATATTTTTCGGTTAATTTCATTAAGTATTGCAAGTTAACTCAAGTGCAAGTCGAAGGTTCAAACAGATCAAGAGGAAGACTAAAAAGGATTGAGATTGTGAGAACAGATATGAACACGTTTGAATTAACAGGATGAGTGGCTTTAGAAAGAATTGAATGAAGGACCGTGGTTGGTACCGCAAACCGCAATTTTTTTGCGGATTAAGTTGCAAAGTTAACTAGTGTTGCATCTTCAAAATGCAAGTTCAAGCAAAAAACTAGTACCAAAAATTATTATTTAAAAAAAAAAAATGTCATCTAATAACTAATTGAACAACAAATCTACTTGATTTCAAGTGTAAGTTATCAAAAACAGATACTAAGAGCCGATTCTAAGATCTTCCTTGAAATTACAGTATTGCCAAATAAATCAACCATATTTTGAGACCTAATAGTTAATTAATGGAAGTCTAGAAACAAATCTGGTAGAAATCACCACAAATCGAACTTCAAAATTCAACGCAAACCGAATCCAATAAAACAAACATATATCAAAAGATATATAACATTTTTATCATATAATTCAGATCCAGAACTCTAGCAAAATTATTTAAAAGAACAAAGAAGAAGATAAACTTACATATTGTTTTCTTCGGGAGATATGGGGGAAGAAGAAGAATGTCTTTCGTAAGACATCTCTTCTAGGGTTCTTTTTTAAGTTTCGATTTTACAGGAAAACTAAAGAACTGAGAATTTTTATTTTTTCTTTAAGTTCGCTGTGTTGCAGAGGTGGAGACGAGGCGAACGGTTTTATTCCTCCTTTTCTTTCGCTGAGAGTGAGAAGTTGCAGACGGGAATAATTGTCTATTAAAGAAGTATATGGACACGTGGCATGCATGGTGTATTGGAGACCCACCGTTGAAGACCGGCGGATGTCACACATCATCATCATTTCGAAATATGCCATCTCATCTTTGGGTCCACTTACCTGTTGATTGTATGTCATAGACGTTAGATTTAAATATTTTTCATCTTGGGCTCAAAACTCATAACCAATTATTATACCCATGAGATTAGCCCAAGATAATACGATTTCTAAGAGAAACTCCAATGCAAATAGTCATATTGACTAAGCATAATTGGTAGGCATTTTATTATGAAAAATCATTTTGCTTATTCAAGAGGTTTGCACTCCAACTTTACTTAATCAAAATGGTTCTCCATAAATATTTTAATTTTTTTCAATTCTACACAAAATTCAGCTATGGTAAAATGTCTCTCAACTGTCATCGTATTATTGCCAATATGTATAAATAGAGAATCTCACTCTATTATTTTACCTCTTTATCTCCGAAAAAAAAAATTCGAAGTAAAGAGCCTGATGCATAGTGTATTAGAGTGGCTTCAGAGGCCTCTAGCTCTCCAAAGTGGCAGTTGGGAGAGGTGTAGAGCTTGAGTTTGTAGGAGTTTCTCTAATCAACGACAAGAAATCAATCATGTCCAAGTCCAGTCGAGTCGGGTCAACATCCCAATGTTAATTGAGATCCAAAATCCTAATCCAAACCCAACCTGTTTAATAGTAAGATCGAACCAGGTTAAATAGAAATCACGTTTGTCCACAAGTATTTACGAGCTGGGTGCAATGATAGTGAACCTACAAACAAAGCATTTTTATTTCATTCTTTTTAAGACTGTGGAATTGTTAAGCCAACATTTTGATAAAAGCAATGAGAGAAGGGAATTATAAATTAGTTGAAGCAAGTGGAGGACAAGCTAACCACGACATAAAATGGGTCGAATCTAAGGAAATCCATATTCATATCTAGATTTTAAAAATGATCTTAGATTTGACTCGGGCCGTACTAACTAAGGCCCCATCCAAATTCGTTGGGTTGGGTCAAATTGTATTTTACATTTAAAATAGAATTTCAAGATTCGGAGAAATTATTATCTAGGTCAAGATGTGATAAGACTTACCCACAAGCCTGGCCTTTGTCCTAAACATAAATTGGACTTAATTTGACATAACTAAACGGGTCTAGTAAGACTACCCAAACTTGATCCATGATGGGTAAGGTTAGTGAGTGCTAGAGCTGGTTCATTGACTAACCGACCAACAATAGGGTTGCAACCTGGGCAGGTTGGGCAAGTTGAAGGGTAGATTCAAGATCAACTTAAGTGGTTGAGGCTTCGACTCAAACTCAACATGATTTGAGCATTGAGTTTGAGCTCATTGACCCCAGTTCAACTAGAGTTTATGCTTTTAAACTCTGGTTAGTCCGAGTTAAACAGTTTTTGATAGATTAGGCTAGTTGGATAAGCCTAATTTTGTTATGACTAACAATGAAATTTTATATCTTAAGCAAGAAATACTTAAAAAATATTTTTAAAATATAAAATATTTATATATTAATATATAGCCTCGGGTTTGGATGACTCAAAGGATAAACCTAATTGCACTCACTTTTAGAGGCATCTATACCCATTTAAAAAGAAAATGATGAAGGGATCCCATCAATGGTAGAGTTAGACCCATCGTTATAACTAACCATTTGAAATATAAAACCCATAACATCCCTTCGTGTCATTTGGTAAGATGAAGAAAACTTCTCTCAATTCTTCTACTTTTTGTTCGTTATAGAGTTCTAAATGTTTTAAAAATCATTATTTCGACAAATTACGACATGGAAGTTAGTTATTATTGATATCTCATTCTATTTTTATGTTTTTTCAACGATTTGTTTCACTTGTTTGAATTCAAATGAATGATTCTCAAAAACTCAATCTAAAAAAGGAATTAACTTAATCAAATGTCCACAAGTTTTAGTTCAAAAGTTGTAAATAAAACTTATATCTTTCCATGCATTTATCAATTTTCATTTTCATTTTCATGTGTTTAATTGTACACAAAAATTATGTGTTGACAAGACATGGTCAACATGATACATCTGACATGTCTTAATTCATATCAGATATGTTTTGTCAACATGACTTAACATGTGTCAATCTTTTAGAGTCAATATAAGCAAACAAAAATGATTTTTTTTCTTTTGATATAGATTTAAGGCATTATCGAATGAACTCTTATCATCAATGCCTCTAAAATTATTTGTCAACGTTTTTAAGCATTTAAATATTATACATTATAGTTTTAAGCCTAATATAAATCAATATATACTTACCATCTATCTTAATTTTTCTATTGTTTTTCTCCCATTACAAACACATTACAAAATAAAGATGACAAATAAATAAAAAATAACTTAAGTTCGATGTCTTGCAATGTTTAGAGAAATTCTTGGCGAAGTAAAAATGATTTGTTATGAAGTCGGGACAATCGCGACGATGAAATATGAAATTTAATCGTGGATGATAACAAAATGTATTTGATTGGTGTACCTACTATGTGAGTATATTGACCAACATGTTTTAAAATCCGGTGCAACCATTATGTGGGTGTAGACACCTCAAAAGTGGGTGCAACTATTCTTTCCCTTGATGAAACCCTCGATCCATAAGTTCTGTCCAACGGCGTATTTTAGCATTTTTTTAAAACCCTAAAGGTCTAACTAGTAACCATGGCTTCTTGTTCATGAAAACGCAGAACTGTAGAGCATTGGTCTCTCTCTCGTTGTCACGCAGAAACACTTCTTTTGAACTTATTAGGAGCTTCATTTATTAGGGTTTGTTCTGATAGGGTTTATCTGGGGTTTGCTATGCCGCTTTATACAGAGCTCTCATCATTGCCATGAGGAGCAGAGATCGAAATCGCAAATCGAACAATAAATTAGGGCATCAAAGTAGAGAGATTTTTCACAGAAATGAGTCCAGAGATTTAAGCTTAATTGATTCCAGTAATGGTGTCTCTTTCCAGATGAGATTCCGCTTTTTCTTCTCCATCTTTCGTTCTAGGGCTCGAGACTCCTCCAAAACTTCCATTTCTCGCTTACATGATCTCGCATTCAGAGGTTCTCAACCTAATCACCTTTCTGATAGAGAGGTAATTCGAAGCCCTAACGATTGGATTGTTAAGGTTATTTGTACTCTCTGTGTTCGTTCACAGTCTCTCACTACTTGTTCTGATTATTTAAGTAAGAATTTGGATCCTTCGATTGCTTTTGAGGTCATTAAACGCTTGAAAAATCCGAAATTGGGTTTGAAATTCTTTGAATTTAGTCGAGTAAACTGTGAGCTCAATCATTCAATCGGCACTTATAATTTTCTGGTTAAATCTTTATGTCAAATGGGTCTCCATGCTGCAGCAACATTGGTTCTTGATTTCATGAGAAGTGATGGGCATTTTCCCGATAGTTCGATTTTAGGGTTTTTGATATCTTCATTTGCACAAGCTAGTAAGTTTGATATGGCCAAGAGATTGATTGTTGAAGCTCAAAGTAATGGAATCGAAGTGAATTCGTTCGTTTTTAATAACCTGTTAAATCTCCTGGTTAGAAATAATCGGGTAGATGAGGCTGTTTGCTTTTTTAGAGAACAATTGAACTCAGATTTTTGTCCGGATACTTTCTCGTTTAATATCGTTATCAGAGGTTTATGCAGATTACGTGATTTAGATAGGGCTTTTGATTTTCTTAATGATATGGGAAGATTTGGTTGTTCTCCGGATATTGTTACCTATAATACTCTTATCGGTGGATTGTGTAGGGTTAATGAGGTAGGCAAGGGGCATGAATTGTTGAAAGAAATTAAGTCAAAAAATGATCTTTTTTCGGATGTTGTTACTTACACATCGATTATATCAGGTTATTGCAAATTGGGTAAGATAGAAGAGGCTTCGGTTCTCTTTGATGAGATGGTTGGTTGTGGAATTAGACCAAATTTGATTACTTATAATGTTCTTATAGACGGTTTTGGTAAGTCTGGTGAGATGGGTTCCGCAATGGCCACATATGAGAAGATGCCTTCTCATGGATGTGTTCCCGATGTGGTTACCTTAACTTCCTTGATTGATGGTTTCTGCCGAAGTGGCAAAGTTGATGAGGCTATCCACTTATGGCAAGAAATGGGAAAAAGAAATTTGTCTCCAAATGAGTACACTTTTGCTATTCTCATCAATGCATTGTGCAAGGAAAATAGATTAAATGAGGCTCGTGAGTTTTTGAAACAATTGAAGTGGAGGGATGTTGTTCCCCAGCCCTTCATGTACAATCCCGTGGTTGATGCATTTTGCAAGTCGGGTAATGTAGACGAGGCTAATGTTATTGTGAAGGAAATGGAGGAGAAGAGATGCAACCCTGATAAATTAACATTTACGATTTTAATTATTGGGCATTGTATGAAGGGGAGAATGTTGGAAGCTATTGGAATTTTCCATAAGATGCTAACTATCGGTTGTGCCCCAGATACCATTACTGTTAGTTCTTTGATATCTTGCCTTTTGAAGGCTGGCATGCCTAATGAAGCCAATCAAATTGCATTTACTGTGTCTAAGGAAGACTTGGACTTGGGTTTATCATCTTCGAGGAATAATTCGTTGAGGAAAAATATGGGTATCCCTGTAGCTGCATAAGTGAAGAATTATTGCCCATGTATCTTCAGAAGTCTAATTGGATTTGTTGGCCCTGTGACGTATCAATGCCTCAAGATGCAAATAGGAGAACATCTGCTCACAGCTAGCAATCTACACAAGTGAATCAAAGCAAAGTAAGTACCTTTTTGTAAATACTTATCTTGATATATTTATTGCTATAAGTTCTGCCAACTTTTTGTTTCCGGGGGCTTCCAATTCTTATTGTTTATTTTTTATAACCCTTCCAATTCTTATTGCTTGTGTTGTAGAAGTTGTATTCTTTTTTCTTTACTTCTAAAACTTGTTTGCAGTAACAATCTTTCCTGGACTTCTTGTTATTTATGTTTTAAACTTCAAAGAATCTGTCTGATATGGCAGAATTTTTGTGATATAATTAGTAATATCCTTACTATTGTAATGAGAGAAGGCGGAGTTGAAGTGTTTCGACACCAAAATTTGAGTGGTCACAAATGCCCCAACTTTTATATAATGATTTAATATAATCAGGGTCATTTTTGGTAAAAACCCAAGAAAAATGGATAATGATGCATTTTTGTTATTTACGGTAGTAGTTGAAACATGATTAATGGCTAGATACTTGGTAATCAGCATGCAGGCACATTTTTTGGAATGTAGATAGAGCTAAGCCATATCGGCACTGGTTTTTTAATGCTCTTTCTCGTGTAGTTCTTGTTTGTGGATTAATTATCGTCGTTCTTTTGTGTGAAGTGAAGTATATTTGTAGTAAAAGATGAACGGCATTTAAAAACAGAAACATATATGTAGAAACCCAAATCACTGTTGCACTGTTGCACTGTTGCTCAGTATTCCTTTATTATTATTATCTATACCTTTCCAACAGTTGTGGAATGATCGAACTAACTCCAATAGAAAATGATTTAAGCTGATCCCGACAGCCAACCGGTGGAATAAAATGAAAAACCACTAAGAAACAGAATTAGTGCAGTGCTATTCTTCATTTAGTTATGGGTAAATCACACTTTGACCCCTATGATTTGGCTTGGTTCTATGTTGAACCCCTAACGTTTTGACGATTGCACTTACCTCTTATATGACAAATGTTGTTGATGTTCAAATGCCCTCTTATTTTTATCTTTCTTATATTGGACAAAAAAAATAAAAAAATAAAAATACCCGCATCTGGTCATTCTCACACCCTCACATATGTACCCATTTTTTCACAAGGATATTTTTGTTATTGACAAACATTTTCTTCTTTCGTGTGAGAAACTATTTCGAATATCAGGTCACATTATTTGGTAAGTTAGAAATCAACTACAAAGGGTTGCGACTTGGGAGGTTCCCATTGAGCTTTGATGAAGAAATCAGACATTATATATCATTGGTGATTGGTTTGATTGGACTTGTTTGATGGGTGGTATTCATAGAAAGACGATGGTGGGGGTTGTTTTGAACGTTTCCTCTAATAAATATTTTTCGCATTTTGACCTTGCCTTATTTTATAAATTTGTTTTGATTGTGTGATCTGTATCTCAAAAGTTAAAATTCTGAATCTACCTCATTCTTAGATCCATTAGGATCTTTGCTTCTTATGAATATATACGATGACAAGGGAA
Organism: Akebia trifoliata; assembly: GCF_017979445.1. Lineage (NCBI taxonomy): Eukaryota > Viridiplantae > Streptophyta > Magnoliopsida > Ranunculales > Lardizabalaceae > Akebia > Akebia trifoliata. The sequence goes on along the minus strand of NC_141375.1, from coordinate 2,608,290 downwards.
ACATAAATTTTGTGGATGAATTTTTGTTTATCTTTTACGGCATTTTCTCCTTCTTAGAAGAAATTTCCTTTAGCCTTATTATAGTTTTTTTTATTGTGCAGAATGATGCAAGGGAACACATAAAATTTGGTGACAGATGGAATTGATCCAAAAACAGATTTGAGTGAGTTTTAAAACTTCTTTTGATCTGTAATCATCTCAAGAGTTTTCCTCCACATAATGAAAGATCAAATTAAAATTGGCATTGCAGCTAATCTTGTAGATTATATCCAGCTCCCCCAGTTTCAAAGGTGCCTCAAATGCTCCACACGAGGATACTTGCTTTCCATAGAGTGATGATGATGTCAAGTGTGTAATTTTAAGCATGGAGAAAATTCAATTTTTTGTTATTTGGAGGGTTCAATTTTATTGTTGAGGCAAGGAAAATTATGATTCGGTTAGGGGCACCCGACACCCTAACACATCAAATGCGGCTAATTCTTATTCGTTGATATTAACAATCTGAAATTCCTATAGCTATGTATGATGCCACCTACAGGCAGGTTGTATGACACTATTGCTCAATGGGTGTGCAAAGAAAATTGACCCAACAAGATTGGTGTACACTTATTTTATACCTGTCATCGAATTCCAACTCATCGACATGTATGCTATCGATCAAATGATTAGGGAGATATTTCATTGATAGGCAATTTTTGCAATATATTTGATTTCAATTAAATTAGCAAACGCTGAATCTTAGGATGAAAAGCTTTGTCGTCATATGATTGCAATTTTTGTATTGTATTGGCAAAAAATAGGGTATAAGAGAAGTTTGTATATAATTTATCTTTGCCATTTGAAAATTTATTCAAGAAATTGTTGAAAGTCTTAAGAACAAAAGCAAAATTCACTTAAGGGGGTTTTTTGTTGATTGATGTGAATTCATTTTCAAGGAAATAATCGTTGGAAATTGAATTCCACCGTTGGATACCACATGTTGAAAAGAGGGTTTTTAGTTTAGGGGATGGGGAAATTGAAGGGTTTAAAATGGGTTGGATTTGGACCAGATTTGAGTATATCTATATCCAGAGTCAATTTTTTTATTCGATTCCAAATCCAACTCAGATCCTATTAACTAGTACTATATCCGAATCATTTTGCTTTCATTAAATCTAAATCCAACCCGAATTACTTGATTCGGTTAGATGGTGTTTGGATCGTTGTTATATTTCTTTTATAATTGCTGTACTTATACTATTTTATTTTACCATTATAATTCTTTTATTTTATAAGAATACATCTTATAAAAGTAGTAGAAGAAAGATATTTTGAAAAAACATAAAAATTTAATTTTCAATCATTTATTCGGATTAAATCTGACCATTATACACCTAAAGAAACAGGTGAGACAATATTTTTCCTAAGGAGAGGGGGGTGGAATAATATTTTTCCCACGAATAGTGGAAAATAGGTTTGGGTGGGAAAATGAGATTTAAAAATTGTATAATCATGTACAAAGTCTTAATGATCTTGTAGTTATTGTATTAAAAAATGATTTTTTTTTTTTAACAATTTATAAATAATACGCTTACAAATATTATGTCATCTTGAAATATGTAAAAGGGAGCATCTATTTGCACACATAAAAAATACTCTATGTACCCACTTACTCGTACACACTTAAAAAGTAAAAATGATCAACGCCCTGAACTACCAAACATGGTTTTTAAATTCGATATCGCATCTCGTCTTGTTCAACTCCGATATCGAGTCGTCTCGGATGAGTTTTTCGATACGTTTGAGATGTCTCATGAGATAACTCAAAAACTTGAACGTGAGACATAAAACTCGGTCAAAAAATGACTTTGTGAGTTCGTCTCGTTCAGCTCTGATACTGATTTAACTCGGGCGATACGTCTCGATCTCGGACGAGTTTAAAAATCAGGCTACCAAATGAAATAGATTTTTATTCTCTATGAGCCCACCCACCGAATCAATCTTTTTCTTCTTCATCTTTTTCTTTCTCTTTCTCTCTCTCATTTCTTCTTCTTCATCTTTTCATCTAAAAAAATATCAAAGAGGGTTTTAAGCTTTGATCTTACTTATTTTTTGTACCCTTAAGACATCCAATCAAGTCAAAGTCATTCACGTGAAAAAATTCTATTTGATAGTTACCTATCAAATCAATTTTGTAATGTTTAATAGAAAATTTAGTTCGGTAGGTACCTATGAAATCTGTTTGGTAATATTTGATAAGGTATCTATCGAACAAATCTATCAAAAATCTCGGAGTTCGTTGATAAAAAATCATCGTTTCAAAGATTTTACTAGTGATTTTTCCACCTTCCTTCGAGATTAAATAAATGAAAAAAAAATCAAAAAAATTAAATAATTTGAAAAAGAAATCCTAAAACCTAATCTCCATTGATTTAACCTCTCACAAAACTCAAAAGGAGATGAATATGAAGAGAGAGAGAGAGAGAGAGATTGGTATTCAGTATGTTAGGATGTGTGCATTGAGAATTTTAGAAAATGGTAAAAATGTAATTTTATTTTTGTACATCTTATGATTATTTTTGTAAAATGACTGAAATGCCTATATCACATATGTTTAAGGTATCGCGTACGTTTTCAATATCGTTGGCATGTACCCTTGACCTCAGTCTATCCTAATAGACTAATTAAAATGATTGAAATGCCTTTATCTTCCACATGTGCCCAAAGCCCTTCAGTTTTCTTCCCACTCCCAATCATTTTAACCTCTTGGGTAAAATTGTTTTACCTTCAATTTCAACCTTTAGGTTCTATCCACTTCATCGTTCAAATCTCCATGCAAGATAGGATTTTGGAGAAGTCAAAAATGAATAATTTCTAGTAAAAAAAAAAATCTAGGATTTGTTTCACAAAGGTAAAAATGCTAAAGTTAGATTGAAAATGATGGAATGAAGATAAAGTTGAATAGATAGAAAGTAGTTTTCCATAGAAGTTAGAGTTTGAAAATAACTAAAGTTGGGAAGAAAAATCATATAGAATTTTTGGAAGAGGAGGAACGATGAAATTTTGTATAGAAAAATCTAAGATTTTCTACAAAGGGTCAGCGTTGGGTTGAAAGTGACGAATTGAAGACAAAGTTGAATAAATTAAAATTAATATATCATGGAGGTTGAAGATCATCAACATGACTGATTTTGAAGATCAGAGTATTCGATTCATTTTATTTGTCTATTCTGGAGGCGAGATGATTGTTAGTTTCAAATCGTTCGGAAAAAATTAAGGCATCTTTTATTATTAATTAAATATTTTATAAAATATTTGTGCTATAAGTACTTTTAAAAAATACAATTGAATTTTTGACATTTATAAAAATAGTAAATATCAAAATAACCTATACTTTTCATTAAAATATAAAATAATTAAAGATAATTTAAAAAATTGAAGGTTGTGGAGAATGTTAACATCCCAATGAAACATTGGGTGTTAACAATCCCATATACATAATTTTTTTTTAAACATTTATTATTAATAGAAATGATATTACGCGATTACAACGTATATTTATGAAAAAAATTTATTTTTATAGTTTTCAATTATTATTATCAAGCTAGAGTGAATCGATAGAAGTCGTATTGACTAGCCCGAGTCAGATTGGATAGACTGAATCAATCTAGATTCCCTAAGATGGGGTCTTGGCTTCACCTATCCATGGATGGTCAAAAATTCAAATTTGGATCTTTTTTAAGATTCGAATATATTTCAGATACAGATTTGGATGATACTAGATTCGATTGGATAATATCTAATCCGATTTATAATATAAATATTATAATTATATTTAGAAATATTCTATCACCACACCAACTTTTTCTGATATATAAATCACCATTGAATTAACACTTTCGGGTGGTGTTAGTAAAAGTTGGTGTGACAATTGTACCTCTCTTATATTAATATATTTTTGGGTGATTTAGACATGTCCCCTATGTTTTGCTGAATATTAGAGATACCTCTTATGTTTTGAGACTGATCACATGCATCCCTTGACCTCAGTCTTCTAAATAGACTATAAGGAAAAGACTCAAATGCCCTCATCTTCAACCTCTAGCCAAAAATCTACATTTTTCTTCTCAAAATCAGTCTTCTCCGGGCTCTCCAATCTTGACGGTATTTGCTCTACTTTATCTTTAATTTATCATTTTCAACGTAAAACTAATTTTTTACATAAAACCCTAGATTTTTCTATCAAAAAAATTCTACCATTTTCAATTTTCCCAAAAATCTTACTTCATTTTCTCCTCAAAACCAATCATCTTCAAGCTCTTTAACCTTTAGGATAATTTTAATCTAGTCAACCTTATCTTCATCCATCATTTTCTACCTTACCTTGTTTGTAGAAAATCCTAACTTTTTTATCTAAAATTTCATCATTTTATAGTTCCTCAAAAATTGTATCTTGCCTTGAGATTTAAAGGTTGAAAACTTGAAGTAAATAAAATATTAAGATAGATGGTGAGGGGTCAAAATTTTTATACAAAAAAGTTGAATATGATTGGTTTGAGAAGAAAAATCTGGGTTTTTGACTATAGGTTAAAGATGAGGGCATTTGAGTATTTCCCCTTAGTCTACGTAGAAGACTGAGATCAAGGGATGCATGTCATTAATTTCAAAACATAGGGGGAATTTGTAATATCCAGAAAAATCTAGGGGGACATGTCTAAATCACCCTATATTTTTCTTTTAAAACTTGTTTTTTTTTGTGCGTGTGTTTTTTCTCATTAGTTTTCTCCTCTCTACTCTGAACCGAAGCATCTCGTTTTAGGGCTTGCGAGCAACCACCATCTTCTCCCTCGAAAACTCTCGTAATCTCTCTCTCTCTCTCTCGCTAATGTTTTCTTGGTTTTGTGTTTCATATAAAATTAAAATTACTAATCTTTGTTTCTTCAATCCTAAAAAAACAAAAGACCAAAAAAGAAATTAAATTATAACAGCAGAAATTATCATGTCCAAGCCCTAGAATTTTTGTTCAAAATTTATTAAAACTGTTATTGTAGTTGATTTCATGACATTATTCTCTTTCCATAGTTGCATAATAGATAAATTTGTTTCACTGTTTTAGTCTTAAATTTAAGTATAAAAATGGCATTTTTTATTGTTTTAGTTGAAAATAATCTTACTTAGTTGGATCAAGAAAGGAACCATTTTTTTTCCTTTTTTATTTTTTGGGGATAACTATGTATTTGGCAATTCGGTACTGGGTTTCGTTTGGCTCGTATTTAAAAAATCTGTTTTTTCATACCAGCATGATTGTTTATAAACCAAGAATATGAGTACTCAATCTGAATTTTATGCGAACTACAATCATGATAATTCAAAGTTGTAGGGATTTGGGTTAAGATTGTATTTTATGATTTTTTACTTATTATTTTGGGATTGACATATTGTATGAGTTTTGGATTCGTTATTTTATTACAAGAAAATGGAATTACACCAGTGTGTAACTGGCAACATACATATTAAAGCCATGATCGGATGCAATGTTAGAAAAAAAATAATTATATAAGGCTAAACACAGTGGGATCAATGTCTGACAAACATCATGAAACATAATCTGGTTCTGGGTTTAGCACCATCGAGTTAAGATACCTGTAGGGACGTGATTTTCGACTATGGAAAACCTTGTCACTACGGAAGTTTGGAGTCATGGGTTTTTTGAAAAAAAAAATTAGGATTTTGAATTATTCGGACTTTTTGGGCTTTGTCCCAGGCTTTTTGAAACTTTTTTGTGAGTGGGCTTGCGCAATTTGGGGTGTCTACAATACCCAAAAGAATATTATGGAGAGAGAGAGGACTCTTTGGAGTTTGGTTCTGTTTGCCGTATGTTGGGACTTGTGGAAAGAAAGGAATGGACACCTCTTTGAAGGAAAGAAGCACTCTATCTGGGAGGTCATATGTAGCATTTTAAGCTTGGTTTCTTATTGGTGTAAGCAATTCGAAGAGTTTAGAGGTTTCTTTTTTTGAGGACTTAATGTGAAGATGGGATTTAGTCTGTAGAGAAAGTGCTAAGCAGTTTGCTTGTTGTATATTTGAGGACATCTTTTCCTCCTTTTAAATAAAGTTTGCTTATCAAAAAAAAAATCTAAGCTGGGACTCCCCTCCAGAGCCTTAAATACAATCATTGGTCTTAGATACCCGAATTGTACAAGTGTTCAAATCACTTTCTGCTAGTGAAGGAACAAAGCAAAATTAAGTTTTCCCACTTCACCCAAGTTAGACCCACTTGCAAACCCATTAATGACAGCTGTTTATAAATGCTCGAATGGAAGTTGGGTTGGGTTGGGTTTCTTCAATATGTTACGTCTGTCTATTTTGTGAGAAGTTGCCTCTTGAATGCCACAAAAAATCTCTCTTATTATCGTTTTTTTTTTCCATTCATCCATGAAGGAACCACGAAAGTTTAATTTCCCCCCTACTCTAGTCAGTAGAACCCCATGACAGGCCATTAATGTCAGCTGTTTATAAAAATGCTTATTTTGGAATTTGGGTTTCTTTTGAAGACATTACGTTTGAATACCTTTCTGAAAAAAAATTGCTACTTCTTTGCTTAAGTGGTTTCCTTTCATGTTTTAGAGGTTAAAAATGTTCAGTCAAGACGTAAGAGTGGCTACTAAGAATTGCCTTTTTGATACAGGTGAAATAGCCAATAAAGGAAAATGGTGGATAAGGATGAGATGGATGAGGAATTGCCGAGGGATGCAAAGATTGTGAAGTCATTACTGAAATCGATGGGTGTTGTGGAATATGAACCCCGTGTCGTCCATCAGTTCTTGGAACTGTGGTACCGATATGTTGTTGATGTTTTGACGGATGCCCAGCTGTACTCGGAGCATGCTAGCAAGCCTGCAATTGACTGTGATGATGTCAAGCTTGCCATTCAAACTAAAGTCAACTTCAGCTTCTCACAGCCCCCTCCGCGAGAGGTAATCCGTTCAGAATTTATTCTTAACTCCTTGGTTATCATTTGTTGACTTATTTATTCCTTCTTAACTGTTTCAACTGGCTTCAAAAAATTTATGCAATTTTATATGATTTCTTATAAAAATAAATTTGAAATACAAGTACTATAGAAGTGTGATGAATCACATATATTTTGCAAGAATATATGTTAATGCTTCTAATGGTAGCGAAATCGTTGTTTTTTCCTAATCACAGACACACACAATGTGCACACTCATTTCATGTATCCATGAATTCCCTTGAAACTCGGTTTCTGTTTTCGTTTTTCGTTTTTTAGCTTCTGGATTGGATGAAAATTACATAGATTTTCTTCTTAAAGGAATCTTGAAACTCTAAGCATCAACATGTGAGATAAGAGGTATGGGTTTCCTGCAAGATCGAATAGGGGAAATCTAAACCAACATTCCAAGGCTAGGCATTAGATCATATGAGGTATAATTTGCAATAACCTGCATGTTTAACTAAACTAAACTATCTAATATGCAGAACCAATACACGTTAGGAAATTTATTGGATACTTACAGAACATAGTTAATGTATAATCATATTCATATTACATATAAATATAATTAGCAGATTTCATAACCATTACAGGTCAGATCCATCTTCACCTCTACACAACAGTTACCTTTGATTTATCTTATCTCACATTAATTAAAAGTTTTGCCTAAGAAAGTCTTGCACTTAACCAACCATTTGAAGTCTATCATCATCTGCAGCAGTGCTTTATCCAACAATTTGTGCCTGGGGACATAACTCATGTTTCGCCATTCAATTATTTCTTCTATTAAGCTGTATGTCATCTAGTCTTCTCTTAAGCATGATTATTCCTCATAATTAACTTGCTGAAGTACACTACTTGACCATAGTGTGAATAACTATAGCCATGGAAATTGTGTTGAAAAAGATGCACTTGGATTGGAGATCAACAAGTTGTCTTTTTTAATGTAAAAAAGGCCTAAGCTGAAAGGAGAGACCCACTCACATCTCTATTTAAAACATGAATCTCTGTGAAACTCTTAGCTTCCCCTCAGAATGGATATGGGGTTACTTCAGGTTGAACGACAGTTTCTATCACAGCCCTTCTCCCCATATATGGGGCCTAATTCGAACATATGTAGGAGTCATGCAATTAGGAAGCATACGCTTCAGGTATGAGAGATGGATTAGCACAACAACCAACAAATTCTGGCATAAACTGCGCAGAACCTAAAAGAATTCTGATCAAAGGTCAAGTCTTACCTTGATTCCAGCGACAAATACTTGAACAAACTGAAACTTCGGAAGCAAATAAAATCAATGAACCCAATTATTGCAATTGCTTGGCTCTTTTTTTTTTGGATGGGTAAGCTGGACTTGAACCCATGACCTCAAAGTTGCTTTGCGATGTATCAAACCAACTGAGCTATGGGTCTAACAGCAATTCCAACCCAAGGCGTCAAATTTTGTCTTCAAATTGGCATCTTCTTCATTTTGAAGACTCCGAACAACTTTTGAGCTCCAACCAGCCCCATCTTCAAATCACTATTCATTCTCTAAAGCATTATTCACTCAGTCACAAAAATAAAAGGATAATATAATAGGTTGGGGGGAAAATGGCATTTAAAACATGTTCCAAGAAAAAAAAGGTCAAAACTGGCATTTATGAAAAAAAAGAAAGAGATATAATATGTATTTAAAGTAATGATAGTGGGCTTCACAATTCTCTCTGGGCTCTATATTTGAAGACGTGAACAGTGATATAAAGACAAAATCTTCATTTTGAAGCCCAGTTGGAGTTTGGTTTTGGAGGACTCTATTTCTAAATATAGAGAGATTTGAAACCCGGTTGCTGCTCTAAGCACAAAGTTTTAGAGCTCTTTTATCTAAAGAATGCACAACTATATTGAGTACTAACATGCTTATGGCTTATCAGGTTCTACTTGAGCTGGCTAGGAATCGGAACAAAATCCCGCTACCAAAGTCAATTGCAGGACCAGGAATCCCGCTCCCCCCTGAAGAGGACACATTGATCAGCCCAAACTACCAACTTGCAATCCCAAAGAAGCCACCGCCCCAAGCAATTGAAGAAACAGAGGAAGACGAAGAGGGAGCTAATCCAAACCCTCCTCAAGAGCAGAAGACAGATCAGCAGCAAAATACTCCCCAAAGGGTATCCTTTCCCCTTGCAGCAAAACGTCCAAGGTGATCGCTTTCCATTACTTAACATTTGGGATCTTTTTATAAAACCCTAATATCTAAATTGCATCTGGAAGCCAGTGTAAGGGGAAACGGGGAAAGAAAACTATTTGACCCATGGACTTTCAGGTTGTGATGATTGTGTTTGCTGTATTTCATATCAAAAATAGCATTACTGTTGTCCCTCTCTATAAGCTAATTGGCTATATGTAATTAAGGTGAAGTTTCCATGGGATTGTAATTTTTTTATCTTTAACTCTTTTTCACCATTGATTTTCTTCTCGATAGTGTTGATGTTTACCAGCTAGGCTACCTGCGCATTTTCCTTATGATTCGGTTCAATTGGACATTTTGAACTGTTGGGGCATATCAGACCACTCACAAGGACAGATTATTTGGTTTGGTAAGCCTAAAAAAAAAAAGGATTGATGAATGAGATAGGGAAGCAAGTGCTTACGATATTTCGGAAAAATGTGAAAAATGCTAATTTATGGCCTGCTCAAGATGATCTTAATCCAGACCAAGGAAAAACAACAACAAAGTTTTAGGTTGACCAAGTGAATCTTCTCTCTCCATTCCACTTTGTATATAGCCAAGTCTTTTATTATTAAATAAAAATGAGTTCTACTTTCACCATCTATATCCATGTTTTTTTTTCCGATTTTTCCTCTCATTCTTTTAGGACTTTAAACTAGAATAAAAATATTTTGATGGTACATTTCACATCAAAAAGAAAAAAAAAAAATTAAGTGAAAAAATATATAACTCATAATTTATGATAAATGTTGTGCAATATCTTCCACTAATGAAGGAAAATATCAGAAACTTCACACTCGAGTTTGTATTGTGTTGCAATCCAACATGTTTCAAACATGGGTACTTTAGCCATTGATAATAGATTTTTGACAAATTGATGTTTGCAACCTATGAGTAAAAAGGTTACATGAGAGTGACTGTCTGAATGATACTGCTTATGCATAATTTCAGTGGTCCAAGCTGCTGCACCATTTGAGTCTTGGGAGCCACAGATTCTTAGGCCTACAAATACCAAAAGACTTCAATCTACCAATTCTGACTTTTATAATCAATACTTGGTTGCAAGCAACCTTTGACCCTCAGTACATCCATGTACATGGACTCTATCGCCGAATTCTCCTTTGTTATTTAGTAAATGGTCACCAAGGTTGTTTTCGTGTATGACTGAAGAGAAAATAATGTTTTTGAAGGAAATCAAATTTGCAAGAAATGGTCATTAAGAAAATGGATTTCCATAGAGAACTTGTCGCTATTTGAGTGCACATAGAAAAAACGACAAAAAGAAAGAAATTTTTTTTGTTGTTTTGGCTCGAGGGTAATCGTGATTACATTAGAACTTTTGGATACTGAGAAGAAAATTATTTTCTTGGATGATCAGATTGGATGGTATATTTCCACTTAGACATGAAAACTGTCTTTTAGAGAGGTTTGATTTTCTAATGAGAATAGCAATCATAGACCTTGAAATCACATTTCGCCAAGAAAACCATTTTTCGACAATCATAGAGACCCTAACTAAGAATATAAAGACAAAACAGGCTGGAATACAGAGTTGATCAATGAAGTGCTCCATCAGACAACCTATTTGTCCCTTCATATGATAGCTATCTCCAGATAGGTAAAAGTAGAAGAGCTGTTAACGTATAAGAAACATTTTTTGATCCCTCAAAGCCTCAATGGCTGAGGGCAGCAGTTCGATAAAGAAAACATGATAGCCAACCCTCAAAGCAAGAGTGGGAATCAATGCAAGATAGAATTGCTGAAAACGTACAAGAAACATTTTATCCATTATTCATCAAGTATCCTGAGCTTTGAAGGCTGCCCAACAATGAAAACATGCACCTAAGCATTCCCGTTCACGATCAAGTTTGCAAATCATTCTATTTGAAATAAACCCAGAATCGTGCCTGGGTTTTCCACAAATCATCTAAATCAATTTGGGGATATAATGGGATCAAACAAACCACACAATGTAAATTGGGGGAGAGAATTTTGAATCCATTTGGTTGCTATTTCTTCATCCAGAATGTTTTGTTCTGTACAAATTTTTTGTTCATGTATACAAGAAGAATTGTGTACCAAACAACTAACACTACCCAGGATTACATATAACACCAATGGATTGGTATGGACTATGGATAAGGGTCATCTTCCCCAACCAGATCTACTGGTAGTCCCACTGCTTGAAGTCTTCAGACCAAGATCATACATTCGCTGAATCTCTTCCCTGTACTCTATCAAAGATTTATCAGATATTGCAGGAGTCAGATGCACCACATCCCCCATTTTCAACTTACGGGTTGGGTCGTTCACAGGTTCATGGTTCAGTCTCGGCCTTAAATCTTCTTTCACGGGGAACTTATACGGAGACCATCTCGAACTTCCACGCCCAACTCTTTCCAACAGATCCATCACTGTCGAGTTTGGAGGAAACTCTTGCACAGACATCTGTAACCACCATAGACCAGTCATTTAGATTTATTAGACAAATGGTTTCAGAAGCTCTCAGTAATACTGGACCACCTCCACTAGATCATATTCCGTCAAGCGCGAGAGGTGGTGCAGTGCCACTGGGCTGTAAACAGATTCTATACCAGTAGGGGAATAAAATGAGTAGGATTTTATCCGAAATCTGAGTGATCCAAATCCAAATTTAGCGGTTTGGACCATTGGAGTAGATCCGAATAAAAAATGGGTTGATATCCCTTGCTCCGAGTCTGATACAGATCCATCACTGTATCACCTAGATCCAAATAATATATTTCTTTGAAAATTATGTTTTTCAAAATATGTTTTTCTATTCCTTTAATATAGCATGAATTCTTATAAAATAAAAGAACTATAATGGTAAAATAAAATAGTATAATAATTAGAAAATAAATATAGCAAAAAATTGTTGAAAGCTCAGGAATTATCTGACCTAACTGACCTGAATCAAGTAATTTAATCAGGTCGGATCCGGATTTAGCGAAAGTAAAGTTATTCGAATATGGTTTTAACTAATAGTATATGAGTTGGATATGGATCAGGATATAAAAATCAGATTTGAATATGGATATAATAAGATCTGGTCTGAATCTGACCCATTTTAAGCCTTATTTACCGGATAGCAAAAAAAGAAGAAAGAACATTGAAAAATGAAAATAAAATAGAAAATAAAGAAAGCACTCACTTTCTCATTCTCTATCATGATGACAAAAACAGGCCCATCTTGGTCACAGTGTGGTGTGTATGAATAAGGACAATCATCAGAATGCCTAGGGAATGGGCAAGGTGGCTTGATTGGATCAGTACTGCCGAAGGAAGAAGTAGAATCTTTGCCCATAGTCTCACACTGCCAGGTGACTACCCACCTAGCCCATTCTACCATCTGAAGCACATACGAGGAGTACTTAGAGTCGCCTTCTTTGTATCTCCAATGAGCAGCAAATCCAAACTCGGCCTGTAAATGCATCTCCTTTGTTCGGATTTGAACTTCCAATGGGGCCATGTCTTCACCCATTACAACTGTGTGAAGAGATTGATAACTGTAGACGCAAATCAACAATTAGATTGAAGGAGAGGGAATGGTGAGTGCCATAATGAATCTTGCTGATTCTACATGCATACCCGTTGAATTTGGGATGAGTTATGTAGTCCTTGAACTTTCCAGGTACTTGGGGCCATAGCTGATGAACAATTCTAAGAGCCATGTAACAATCTTCCTTGTTCTCCACAATCAACCGTAGCCCATGTATGTCATGGATTTGATCCATCGTTAGCTTCTTTCTGCAAAGTGTGGCACACGTTAATATTAGAGAAGTCATCCTTCTTTCATCATAAAAGTACACATCCCTTTACTTCAACAGATCAATTATGATGAGTTTGCTACTATAGACAACGGTAAATACCAAAATTAAGGAGGGAATTACTTTAGAGAGATCCTATTTGCACCCCAACTTTTACTTATTACACCCCAATTTCTTCAATTATTTATCACACCCCAATTAAATATTAAAACACACTTTTCAAACATTACAAAGGTAACTTATAATCTCAACATTAACACTCGTTCAAACAATTTCAGTAGTTGTTTACAATTATGATTAGGCTCATATAAAATCCTAAACCCCAAAAACAGAAATCTAGCAAGAAAAAGATGAGGGCACCCCAAATTTTACTTATTCTCAACCATTCACTTATTTTCTTACTTTTAATTGGGTGTGATAAGTAAAAGTAGGGGTGCCAATAGCAGTTCTCTTACTTTAGAAATATATATATATATATATATATATATATAGGGTCCCGTTCACCACCCTACGCTTTACCAAACGTGTTTTGTCCTACATGGGTTTAGAAGTTTTGGAATAGGCTGATTTTTGGTGAGGATGATCTCTATGATGAGGAGATCCTCCTCGCCAAAAATCAGCTAATTCCGAAACTTCTAACCCATAACAAAAAATGGACGGTCCACGATTTTTCAACTTGTAAACATGGGGTTAGAAGTTTCGGAATGAGCTGATTTTTAGCGAGGAGGATCTTCTAACTGTAGAGATCATCCTCACCAAAAATCAGCCCATTCCAAAACTTCTAACCCATGTAGGACAAATCACATTTGGTAAAGCGTAGGGTAAAGTGTAGGGTGTTGAACATTTCCCATATATATATATATATATATATATATATAGAGAGAGAGAGAGAGAGAGAGAGCATACTTTAGCATCTTACAGTAAATGCTGTATAAGCTCTTGTGCCGCCCAGATAGAACATGATAAGAAACAGCTCTGTCCTTGAGAGCTTGCTCCAATTTCTCTATAGTCAAAGTAATCATTTCCTCGTCAAATGACTTCACAAGTTTGGAGGAGAGTTCTTCATGCTGATCTGGGTTGAGATGCTTGAAACACAGGTTCTCCAGCTGTTCCTTCCAACTCGAGATCCCAAGACGGTTGGCCAAAGGAGCGAATATCTCCAAAGTTTCCTTTGCAAACCTCTGTTGCTTGGCCAATGGCAAAGCTCCAAGTGTCATCATATTATGCAATCGGTCTGCAAGTTTTATGAGAACCGCTCTCGCATCTGCCATTGCAAGGAACATAGTGTGCAACCGATCTGCCTCAACAGTTTTGCTTGCAGTGTTGTTCTCTCTGGCAAGCTTGCTCAACTGGCTGAGCTTAGATACCTACATATATATAACAAACATTAATGACTCCTAGATCCATTCCCACATGTATACCAAACAATATGGATGCTTAGATCCTTCAAATCTATGTCAAAACTCAAAACAACACAGTCAGATGTAATGGGCACAGGGTTTTCTTTTCTTTGTATATGTACGAAACACTACAAACGAAATCAATCATATGGAAATGAATCTGAGCAGCAAAATCAAGTTTAAAATTCCCTACCATTGGTATAAGCTTAACGACAGAAAGAATTTCAAGAAAAGGAATGAAATTATAAGAAAATAATAGAAACGTAAGAAAGAAGAAAAATTGATATAAAAAAAAAAGGGAAGCATTTAAAAAAAAAAGAAAAAAAGAAATAAGAGGCACCACAACCATAAGATTATTTGTTCATTATTACGAAGACTTGCTAAGGAAAATCTGAAAAAAAAAGTTATCTACGTACACCCATAACAAAGCACGATCCCAAACAAACCTTACTTCAAATTAATTAAAAGAAATAGACAAAAAAAATTGAACTTTCTCCATAGAATCATGAAATCTGGGACTTTTTTGAAAGCCCAGGGAAGTATACCCTGCCCCACGACGTCTAAGGCCTCAAATGCCTTTTTAAACACTGCAAGACAATCATGCCCAAATTGACACCGTTTTAAAAGGTGAAAAAAGTTCAACATGCCCTGCATTATAGGAAAACCAGAACACTGTAAGTGCGTCAAAGATACAATACTGTAAGCACTTTCCCAGCTGGCACGGCAAATTCTTAGCCGAGTCAAGGAAGATATAAAGCATCTGTAATAAATCTCTTATCATGAAGCAACACCAAATGCTACATTTAACAAAAAAGGGGCACCATGGAACACCTAGATTACACATTAAAATAGAGAGGAAAAATTAATAGGAGACCCGGGGCTAATTGTTTATACATATGTTACCAAATTGGTCGGTACTAGTCCGAAACACGAACCGGTAAGAACCGAACCAGTTCGCAGTACGGTTCGTATTGGGTTCATAAAATCAAGCAAACCACGAACCCACTGAATTTTGATTGGCTTCGGCGAACCAAACAATTTTTTAATTGTTTAATGAACCAAACCAATTTATTATATTTTTTGCATTGCTTATATTTAGAATTTGGATTATTATGTTAATTTTTTTCCATTCAACTTAGAATTTTTTAACATTATATTTGTACTTATAACTTTTATACTTGAATTATATACATGCACAAGTGAACCGAGCTAGCAAACCAATCTAAACCAAGAAACGAATTATCTCTACCTACCCCTACAAACCGGGTGCATTCTAGAGTGGCGAACCACGAACCAGAATTCAAACCAAGTGAACCTACGAACCAGGTAACATAGGTTTTTACCCACAACTTTCTTTTTTTCCTATTTCTTTTTTTCAGAAGGTAAGGTAAGAACTTGAACTGGAAATCTCCAAGTTGGGGTATATTAGTTATGTCTTAATAGAATTCATCCAAATAGAAATTACAAAGAAAACAAGTTAAACATGAAAAGCTTTCTAATAGAATTGAATTTGATGATATGCAACACTAAGAAAGACAATTATTTCAATGGAAGCTTATAGTAACAACTAGAAATCTACATACCCCTTCAACCAAATCAGCAACTCCAGCTCCGATTGTCCTCCGAATATAATCGTAACTCATAAAAGAATCGTCAAGTGTGTCGTGCAGAAGTCCTGCTGCGACCACAGTAGAATTAGCTCCAATCGTTGCAAGTAAGATCCCCGTATGAACGCAATGCTGCAAATAAGGATCCCCACTCACCCTCATCTACAACAACAGAAACCAAAACTTATAAATCCAAAAAACAGAACAAACCCATAAGAAAAATAATTCTGAATTTTTCAAATTAAAATTACCTGTCCTCTATGCGCTTTCTCAGCTTCATAAAATGCCTTTATGACGACCTCATCGTAGAAGATCTTATGGTTCAATTGGGCATCTAAAAGTAACTCTTTTGCATATAGATCGCTACTAGTTTCAATGAAATTATCTTCCATGTTAAAGGTAAGTTCTTGTTCATCGACAGGAACTGAAGATGAATCTATATCTAGATCAACCCCAACCCTTGACGTCGCTGAATCGTAATCAAGAGATGAACCCAAAGCATTTCGAACAAACCCATTAAACATTCTATGATTGTTAGCTCTAAAAGAACATGAAGGGCTTCTCGAAGAACCAACACCAACACTATTGCAAGAAGCAGGGCCTTGGAACACTGATATAGGGCTCTGATCTCTACATTTATAAGACGAGTAAGAGAACGAACCACTCAATTCTTCTCCTCTTTCGTGCCAGATCGAACCCAAATCGTCTCCTCCACCGCTGAAGCTCGAAGACGAAGCGTGTCTCAACGATGATGATGAAGAAAACAAACAAGTAAGTCCCCCCATCATCGGTCTTTGAGGCGAAGAAGATGGAGTCCGAGGGTTCAAATCGAAATCAGAAGAAGAGTTGATCTGGCATGGATGAGGTGTCGATAAGATACTACTTGATGGACTCACGTAGAGAGCGATCGAAGGAACAGCCATGGATGACACAGCAAGATCTCAAATTAGGCCCTTTTTGTTCTTTGAATTACAGACCACAAGTTCAGAAACCCCACAAAATTTAAACGAATCAAACCCTAGAAATGAATCTGTACAGGATTTGAACACATAAATATGTCCAAATCAACCAAATTTGGGAGAGACGTATAACGTATGGTAATCTAGGAACGATATTTACAGACTTATAGAGATTCAAAACGAAACCCTAATTTTTCTGAGAAAGCGATTTGTGAGAGAGAGAGAGTCAAAGACGCTTTGATGAGAAGACGTTGGACCTCCGAAACAAAGAAGAAAAAAGCTTTGATTGCTCTCTCTCTCTCTCTCTCTCTTGCTTACCCGGCCAGACAAAGGAAAAGGTAAAATGACGAAAAAGTCCTTCGAAATTTACCAGAAATAACTGGATCTGGACTTACGCAGAACCGATTGTCATCCATTAATTAATTAAAATAATAATAACTGATTATGCGAGTTTATTATTTGGTGTAACGCAGTGTACGATATAATCATACGTAAGAATGAATCTAGCCATTTTACGTACTAAATACACCAATGATCTTACTAGATTTTGGAGGGATTTTGATTCAAAAGGTGTTTGGGTTGGATATATATTTATGGAGTTTGATTTTACTTAATTGATCCGATCCAACTCCACCGAGTCACAACCGTCCCAAAGTGCTCAAGTTAATTTAGAGAGCTGTATCCTCCAAAAACAATTAGAGTTGCTATTTGCACTCCAACTTTTATTTATTACATCCTAATTAAAAAATTAAAAAATAAGTGAATGATTCAGAAGAAGTAAAATTTGGGGTGTCAACAAAAACTCTATTTTTTTTTCTTTTTGTAGATTTCTATTTTTTGAGTTTTAGATTTTATATGTGCCTAATGTTTGAAGAGTGTGATTTAATTTTTAATTGAGGTGTAACAAATAATTTAAGAAATTGGAGTGTAAAAAGTAAAAAATTGGGATGCCAATAATAGTCCATTTAATATACCATTAGTTAATTAAGAGATTCTATTACCACATCAACTTTTGCTAATGCCAATCCAATTCATATGTAAATCACCAAAGAATTAGCACACATTTTGGTGTGACGTTAGGAAATGTTGGTGTGGCAATAGAAGCTCTAGACTTGATCCGGTTGTTATTGAATCAGTCAAATAAAAATTTGATCCAATAAATAAGAGTCCAATCCAATGCATATCAGATGGTTACCAAATGGACCCTGATCCGATCCATTTGGAAGCCCTACGTGGAAATCCCATTCTATTTTGACTCACCCGAGTCAATTCGGACTGCGCCTTCAGTAGTGGACTTTTGGTGTGAGACCATTTCTTGTTTATAAATTGATTGATGGAGTAGGGTCGACCGTTGATATTTATAACCATATTTATGGTGTTCGTTTGTACTTGGATTGGAATTAGTCCAACTCCGTCTTAATATTTTTAAATTGAGTTTTGCTGGCGTGACAAAAAAAAAGACATTTTTACGTGGTGACAGTGCATATAACCATAGATGCATTTTACTCATATCTCGAGAAGATGCTTCTACGATTATGTGTGTGCCACCACGTTACAATGTCATTTTGTCACCCCCAAAAATGTCACTCCAGCATTAATGTTTCAAATTCTTTCTAGAAATTATCATAAATCAAGCACAATTAAAAAAAATATTTTATTCAAGAAAAATCTGTATAAAAAATTGGAAAAAATTATAGGGATTATAAATTATTTTTTAACTAAAATTTTTTCACTTGATCTGAACACGACTGACGTGACAAGGGCACAGAATTATAGATCTTTTTCTTCAGGATACACAAGAAAAACGATTAACGATTCTGTGTCTTTGTCATGTCGGTCGATTATAGATTGAGTGAAAATTTTTGAATTGAGAAATCATTAGTGATCATCAAATCGATCCAAGGAATTTTATGAATGTTTTGTAGAACTTAAGAGAATTTCATGAGTAAGTTTGTAAAGATAGTTCCATGTTCAAATAATAATTTAATAATGATTGAATCTCATGTACAAGTTACTCTGTGATCAATTTTCTTGATCTCCCTTTAATTCTAACTTCACTCACTTGTTCTCACCGGTGACTCTCTCTCTCACTCAAATTTCTTAATCCCTTAGAGAAATCCCCTTTGAATTACTATTCATGTCTTCGAAAATAGAGATTTGAAGAAATTTTATAGCGTTTTTCAAAATCGTTATTCATATTTTCTAAATACTCATTTTATCCTCTCTTTTTTCATGAATGTTATTTTTGATCTTATATTTTTATGAAACATATATGAAATACCGATTTTGTTTCATTCTCTTTCAACCTTTCAAGTGAATGAATAGTATTTTAAATGATAAATAATAGTTTAGAGAAGGGGTCATTGGAGTTCAAATTGGTTCAGAGGTGATAAGTAAAGTGACAATTTTACGAAAAATTTAAAGATGTTGATTGGAATTGCTCTAAGTTGGTATGTTAGAAATTATATATGATTTATTTATTTTATTAAATTTACATTTAATTAGAGGTAAAGGTGTCGTTAAACTATACAAACGCAAAATACTAAGGTTTGATCGAGGAAACTCTTTTAGCTTCTTTTATGCATGAATGTGGTCAATAAATCATATAGAAACCCTTTTTGTTCCCCTAAAAAAAGTTTAAAAAATTATTATTTTTCTTAAGAGTTAATTAATCTATACTTATTCCTTATCTGTCCCCCACTTGTGTGGCCCACATGACGATTGATTGTCATTATAAAAATGCACTCTAATTTGGTGTTGGTAACCCAATGAAAATTAATTTGCAATTACAAGATTAGGACCATTCACTTGTATTATTATCATTATGGATGATTAATCTCATTTTAATGTTATTCTTTTGCTTTAGTTCTATAATTAATTATTGTTCTTAGATTTCACTTTCGTTTTTATTGCTATTAAATTTATCATAAAATCGATAGAATTTTTAACATATTAATTAAGATATTTTAATAAAATTGCATATATTTATTTCTGTTACCACATTTTTATTGTTTTTAAAAATCGTTGCTCGTTCTAGATTTTTCATGTTTGTGTATTACAATCAAAATTACAACACAGGACATGTATGAAATTTCACAAAATCAATACTTAGGTGTTATGTCATTACATGAACGCTTTATTAAGTGTTACATCATCAAAATGGCACCCAAGTCTTCGACATACAATTTATCAAAGATAATCATAATAAAATTATGAATAATGCTGAAGTGACTTCATACCTTACTTTCCTGACGTGAAAGTGTGAAGGAACCATAAATATTTTTCATCAAGATACAAGTGAGATATAAGGTACAATCTTGAGGTCACTCCAACATGATTCTAAGAGTATTATTATAATTCACAAATTTTGGAAGTCAAAAAGTTTATTTTTCAAACTCTGAGGTTTTGAGGTCTAGAATCTCAATTCTTCGAGAAATTGTCAATTATCGTTGTTCTCAGTTTCAAAATTTTTTCATATTCCCACAATTACAATAGAAGAATTTCTATATATTTAATAATAGAAATAAATTAATTTTTAATGAAAATAATCATCATATTAAAGATGACTTGTTATGTTATCAAATAATAATATTAAAATTATTGATATTTTGTTAAAAAGATAAGAGACAATGACTCTAAGGTACTATTTATTGAGAATATGTGCCTATTAGTCCCCTAGAAAAGAGTACCGACCATTTAAGTCTCATTTAATAAAATATTCACCTATTAAAGATCTTTTGAAGATTTCTTTATGAAAAATACCTAAAATACCTTTTCAACAATTATACAAAATGATTTAATATAAAAATATATCTAGTCAAATAAAAAATTTGACCAATTTATTTAATTATTAATATTTTTATGAAAATAAAAGATAAATATTTTTATTTATTAAAATATATTTATAAATTCAATATAATTTTATTTGACTCATTTAAGTAGAGTTGCTAATTTTTTAACTGAATTAATTCGATAAATATTCAGGTCAAGTTTTAAAATAATATTTTAATTATTTATATTTTTTAATAAATCTAATATATATGGATCAAATTAGTTACTTATACTCATTTCCATCATCATCATCATTATCCATGTGAGTAAAAATCACTAATTTTGGAAAGAAAAAAATATGAATTTTTATTTTTTATTTTAGATATTATATATATATATATATATATATATATATATATATATATAATTACATAAGAGAGGATCATAGTCAAGGGACATGTAATTAATTTTAAAATATAAAATTAAAAATAAATACGATCCTTTTAATCTCAAAATTCATTGAAAGGATAATTATGATATTTTTATTTTAAAAATTCTTTTTAAACTAATATTTGATAAAAATGATTACTAACGAGTCAATATTTTTTCCAGAAAGGACTTTTTAATACATATTTTAAAAAAAAATCTTTAGAGGTATCCATATGGACCCCACTTGAGCATATCTTTTCTAAAATCAAATCATTCTTTATTAAATAAACGTAGTCATTAGTGGCTAACACGCTATGTTTTCTCAATAATTTATACATGTTGGGATGAATGTCAACATCAGATCAGATCAGATCAAACGTACTTATCTTCAGTGGTAAGTTTTAACTGGGCCCACTGATTCGCCAACAGCAATAGAGTGGTAATATCGAAAATTTATCAAAAGAAAATGGTAGTTACGAAAGAGGGAATCAAGAATATTCTGAGGGAGTGAATCTTCCCTCGTTCTCGAACTTTGATTTCTATTGGACGGGTGACCTCTCTTTTGTCAGTGACTGTGTGATTGAAGACACACGTGGCGAGAACAGGAACAGCACACCGCCACGCGGTCAATTACTGCTGCCGACACGTGTGAGCATTAGCTGTCGACAAGCTGACAAGTTCGGGCAGAGTTAGAGCTCACTATCTGCATGTGTTGTTTGTGTGTCGCCTAAGACTTCGCTTTCGTTCGTTTGGATACTTTGCTCCGATAATTAAGGCATAAGAATTGATTTACACGTGGCAAACATGCAGGGATTATTCTCCATCACGTGAGTCCCACATATAAGACACCCTCCATGCGCGGAGGGATGATTTTGCGTATGTGGGGGCAGTCAATAGTTATGGGGACAATTAAGAATGAATTTTTTTTTTATAAGGAGGACTAGTGATAAATTATAACTCATAAATTCATAGACATTGAAAACTCTCATGGGGGCAAGTGCCCCCACTGTAAATCCGCCCCTAACACTCTTTATACATTAGATAGACTATCAAATTCAATCAAGAAATTCTCTCCATCATCTAAATGAACGATTATAATCATGCATTTATTTGAATTAGACTAGCGTGACTAACTTATAAGATTTTGATTGTTAGCCCCACATGGATTTACCACATTGGCAATTAGGTTTGTCAATGGATTGGATCGACTTGGTGTCGATCCAATAAGGATTGGATCCAGTACTGATCTGATAAGTATCGAATCAGACCCTTGTCAAATCGATTTTTTATCGGATCTCAATATTAATATCTAGATTCGATACATTAACAATCGGATCGGACCAAACTTGAATATATATAATTTAAGAAAATTTTATATATCTCAACAAATGTATATACTTTCTAACATATTATCGCATTGGGACATGGTTGATTTAGATCCAATCCAATAAGATATTGGATTGAAATTATAGTGGATCAAATTTTTATCGAAATGTAAAACATCGATTCAAACTTGAAGTTATCGGATTGGATTTTAGGTTTGATTTGATCCATTGACAATCGTTTTGGCAATCCAACACCACATCCTTCTAAATTTCCTTCAAAAATTAATGTTTAAAAAAAAAAAAAAAAGAATTAAGATTACTCCAAAGTATTAAAAACGAACGATTACCAAATTTAAAATTAAAATTTTTCATCATATTTTTCAACCAGGTGTTATATCTAGTCTAATCATTCACCTCCCTTAATTAACCTAAGTTGACTTGCCTAAGTCATCTATTCTTGGATTAACTAAACCATTGAACTATATTTAAACTTATTAATTAATATATTTAAATTTAAATAATCACAATTTTTTAATAAAATGAGTGGCTAAAGTTAAAATATATATATCTTTGTCTCTTTCTTATATGTATGTTTTTATTTATCCATATAAAAAAAATAATGTATAATTCTTTTGTTATTAATAGTTTTGTTTATGTTCTATATTGTCGTAAGATGATTATATTACAATTTTAAATATTTATCTTATTAAAAATTACAATTATTTAGAAATTTTAATGAACAATAAATAGAGGTGATTACTTTAATTAATCATTATCATCATCATCTTCTACTTTAAATGCGCTTGTAAGTTCATATAGGATAATACTGTGGTAACATTAGAATGTACATCGGTTGTACATTTTGATGTGGTGGTGCACACATAACCATAGATGATTTCATCGAGATACAAGTGAAAAGCGATTTTTGGTTATGTGTGCACTACCACATCAGAATGTCACATTTGACATACATTTCCATGTTACTCGAGCACGACTCTTTCATATAAGTGAACTTCGAAACATGTTTTTAGGATAAATAATTAATCCGACCAATCATAGGGATTAGTCCATATCTCGAAAGGGATACCCTAGGTTAAAAATAAATAATAATAATTCAACCAAAATGACTTGGATTGCACTCAGGTTGAGCATTGAAGTCGAGTCGAACACATGAACGGGTTTGTGTTTGACCAAAATATCCTTACTTTTTATCTTAAAAGACAAAATTATAAATGTATTTCGGAGGCATTTTCAAAATATCAAAGTTGTGGAATAAATCAAAATCAAAATAAACTGCATGATTGGTTTGAAAATATCATAGTATGTGGTTCATTGAAAACTGGACCAAACCGAGTCCAATATGATTTTGAATAAATATTCATAAATACATGTAAGTTGATCCAACCAGACCGAACCATGGCCTTATCGTGGTCCGATCAATTTGAAAAATACGTTGGACCCAATGATGGGTCCAGTCATTAAAACATTGCTTTCATGCAGTTTGATTGATTCTTAGTTGATTCAATAAAATAGGTAACTGAGTCTTGCACGCCATATTTATGGCAAACTGATCTTATACCGTGCAACTTATCCTATCTTTCATTATATATATCACCCACCACAAGACCTTATCTTCAAAGGTTTGATACAATAAGTAATACAATGACAGTGCCTCTTGTAATTAACGATGATGATTATGATCTCACAATTAAATGATCAATAACTTCTCACGAAATATTGATTTGATCATCAGATTTGTACTGATTTCATTAGGAATTTGTTCGATCGAGACCCGGATCTGTCATTTTTGAGACTGGACCAATCTGATATGTATGTCTTATTTCAGATCCCAATCCAATTCAATCCAAGTATAATATTTTCAAATTGGTTCTTATCCAACTCGACTTATATATATATATATAGGGAAATGTTCAGCACCCTAAGTTTTACCACACACTTTAACAAACGTTTTTTGTCCTACATAGGTTAGAAGTTTTTGAATGGGCTGATTTTTGGTGAGTATGATCTCTATGATTAGAAGATCATCCTCCCCAAAAATCAGCCCATTCCGAAATGTTTAGCCCTATGTTTACACGTTGAAAAATCGTGGACCGTCCATTTTTTGTAAACCATTTTTGATGGGGTTAGAAGTTTTGGAATGAGCTGATTTTTGGTGAGGATGATCTCCTCACCATAGAGATCATACTCACCAAAAATCAGCCCATTCCAAAACTTCTAACCCATGTAAGACAAAACACATTTGTTAAAGTGTGTGGTAAAGCTTAGGGTGCTGAACGGGACCCATATATATATATATATATATATATATATATATATATATATATATATATATATATCTTAACATAAATATACATAATTTATTTATTATTATTATTATCTTATATCCGACTAGGGGGACCAAAAGAGTTAGGGCTAGAGCCAAGGCATATGGATCCCTACCCCGGACATGTGCAACGCTCGCACATCTGATGGTGCGCCCTCACGAGTGGCCCTGAGGAAATATTGCTATCGTACTTACAACCAACGGACTCTCTTCGCTTATTGGATCCGAAATTGCCCTTGAGTCACCGCCTTTCCCTTGGGGTTAATATATATCATTTATATTTTCAAACACATTGTTAGATCTCTATCAGTATATCATATAGAAAGACTAGAGTTACGGCACGGGTGTTCTCTTTGGGATTAAGGGGATATAAATGAAATAAATAAATAAATAAATAAAATTACGATTATTATTATATAAAAAAATGAAGTTAAAGGGTAAAAGATGAAAAACGATAGAGTAGGTTAAAAGAATAAAAGAGGAGATATAGTAAAATTAGAGGGGTGAGATGTTTATCCTAACTGAATGGAAGTTTGTCCCCCACAAAAGTGGGCCCTACAATTGCAATTTTTTTTTTAATACTGATTGATGATCGATAGCCGATCCATAAGTTCTCGGATTAGGTCATACCAAAAGTGAGATCCTTATCTGGAGCCATAGTTATCGGATTGGATTTTGGGTTCAATCGATCGATAGATCCATTGATAATCCTACTCATATATTCCTCAAAATTACTATTGTGAGTTTTTGTATTTGGACTTGCTCCCCCACCACGATCGAATGAGAATAGGCTCATGGGATTTGAATTTTGATGTCAGTCGTTATAAATGGCAATATTTTTCGAAGCGAACTCAGGCGAATATGAAGCGAATGGATACAATTATGCCTTGGAAACAAATCCAACAGGCCTAATTTCTAAGCTTGAGTCTGACCCTAAACATGAAGTGGGCCTAACGACCCAGACCGGTCAGTACCCAAACTTGATTCATGATGGGCCAAAGCCCAAGTCATTGACAGCTTTAATATGGGTCATGATTGTAGAAATTGTAGGGTGTTTGATTGTGATAGTAGCAGTATTACTAACAGAATTTTAGCTATATGAAAATCATAGGGATCTTGTTTATATCGACCACAAAATTGAACCAATCAATCACCCAAAGAACCACATCAAGATATATCTGAACCATCAATTTTTGGATTAAAAACATGGAAAATTTTAACATTAACAAGCATCTAATTTTGAAGGAATAAAAAGAAAGAGGGGAAAAAATCAAACCAACAAAATAATAATAATAATAATAATAATAAATTAAATATGAAATTAAGTAGAACAAAATAACTCATATTCCAAATAAACAAATTAAAACTCAAGTCGTGTGTCAAGCTTACACCAATTATATATGTTTAGTAGTAGTACCCGCATCGAGATGATCCGGATCTTATTGAAGTGATAATCATATTTACGTAAATATATTATTTAATTCATGCATTGAGATAGTAAAAATAAATATTAAGTAACCCTTAATAACATAAGACTTGACTTTGGACAAAGTGAATAGGCTTAATCTATTAAATCTAAGATGACCTGATAGGGGGGCCCAAAATCTTTGAGCCTATAATGACTTGGGCTTAGTTGATTATATCTTGGATATGTCAGGCATAGTTTTCAATACAATCGATTGTCAACCTGTTAATATGTTATGCCTTACAACAACAATAACAAAGCCTTGTCTCCAAATTTTGGGATTCAATTAAGTGAGTTTACTCCTCCATTTCACTTTGTCCACAATATTTGATCACAACAATTTTTACATTTTTTTTTATATGACAGGGTATTTAGGACACGTAGGCGCGACTAGCAGAGAAGAGGCAATTGGCCTCTTAGTTAAGACTTAAAATGGATTGGATATGGGACGGATATGAGTGTGTCCGATTTTTTTATTCGAATACGAGGCTTTGACCATTGCACCCAAACGTTGTTTGGTCGATGAAAGATGATTTACAAAATATAAGAATACAATTTGTAAAGTAATATATCAGTTGGATCTTGATGGATAGAGGGATGAAATTGTATCCGACACGAGTCAAGGGACATCAACCCATATCCGAACCATATTTTTATTCGGATATACTTGACGAAACCAAATCTGCTAAATTCGGATTCGGATCACTAGGATTTCGGATAAAATTCGTACCATTTTAAGCCGTACTCTTAGAGCATCATATCACGCCAAATCCCACCCAGGGTGCATGTAATACCCCAGAAACCACACATACCAGGTAAGCAGGGATAAATCCACATGGGTGACCAACGAGAGGGCTTGAATTCAAAACCTCTCCCTTTTTGTAGGGATGCTATCACGACAATGTTAGGGAGTTGCAAAATTTCTACATTGATTGCCCACATAAGACAACTCTCGTTTATTTGATCTTCGGACCAACAATGTAGTATAAGGGGAGGGTATCATAGGCCGAGGTTAATATGCTACTTGTTAGTATGGTAAATTCAACATGCATCTCACAAATTTTGATTTATCTCCATTGATCAATTGTTTTTGAACTTTTGATGGACTAGGAGTACTTGATGATTATAAGTTAATTAAACTTAATAAAGTCGATGATTTTTAGACATTGATTTTATATGCATTTTATATTTTTATGTTTAGAATTTGAATTATTATATGCATTTTTTTTATAACTTAGATGTTCCAGCTCTGTGATTGAACTTGTTACTTGCTTATTTGTTTGAATTATACATATATATATATAGGGTGGGGTGGGGATCATTGTTTATATATATTGTGAGCAATAGTCCTACATCGCCTAGGTATTGTGACTTTGGGTTGTATAAAAACTTGGGCCAATCCTCACTTACAAACCCATTTTGTGAGGATGAGTTAGTCTCGTGGGCTTCTACAGTATATACATGCCCCAATTTTCTTTCTATGAGCATGGTCACAAAGTTGGAGTAGGGTTTAAAATGGCAAGGAGAAACTTTGGAAAAAAAAAAGTCTAAGACGAAAAAAAAAAAAAAAAAATGAGAAAGTAAGGGGAAAAATTGATGAACATAAAAGATTTAAAAGAAAAACTATGTATCCAACAAACATGCTATAATGCTAAAAAAAGGTTTACTCATGAACACGTCTTTTGCTCAAAATAATGCACAATCGAAAAAATTGAAAACTCATAAGATCAAGATATTATCATCAAATCCCATATTTTTACATTTATGAATCACTAAATTCTATTATGTATCAAATCCCACATTAAAAGAAGAAAGTGTTTAGTTTTTTTTTTTTAATGAAAAAAACTGATTTTAAAACATAACAAATAAAAATAAAACGCAACTTTTAAAAAAACTCGTATTTTGTTAAAGGTACCAGTCATGTTTAAACGTGTTTTTTTTTTTTTTTTCCGCAAAAACTTGTATTTGGTCACTGTGCCTATGAGTTCTATCCATGAGAAATTTATCGGAATATCAACCCAACTCTCAATAGTTTTATTATCATCGAGATTTTGTAGTGTGTAGCTCGAGGACAACCAATTGATCAAACAATGATACAATTATATAGTTTAGTAGGGTTGTCAATGGATCGGATCTGACCCAATTTCTGACCCGTTTTGATCTGATAACTTCAGGTTTGGATCGATGCTTTTTATTCCAATAAGGATCCGATTTGATATCTTATTGGATCGGACCTGAATCAACCATGTCCCGATCCAATGAGGATCCGATCCAATAATGTTTTAGAATGTATATAAATTATATTATATATTTGTTGAGATGTACAGGGTTTATTTAGATTTTGGATATAAAACCGGGTTTGATCCGATCTAGACCCAATCCCATTGTTAACGGATTGGGTTTGGTTCTTATCATCGAGTTCTGACTAAAATCTGATCCAATTAGGATCCATTCCAAGTCTTATTGGACTGGTACCAAATCAACCCTGGTCCAATCCGGACGGATCCATTGAGGACACTAATAATTACGAGTACGAGGAGAGTATCGGGGAGCTTAATGTGAAGCAAAGACACTGATACCTTGTTTGGTGGAGGCACAACTTTGTTGTTCTGATCAATATCAAAAGTTTGATGTCCTCTCCCTTCGTCACACCGATCTGGCCATTATAATAATGTCTCTTAAAATGCCACGTGTAATGCAATGGAGAGGGTTTCTTCAAAGTTTTGAAGTAGGCTATCTGCTTCAAAGTTTTTTCCAATAGCCATGTTAGGTTGAGTGTACTTTGGTCATGAAATCTAGGAACACTGGGACTTGAAATCCGACATTATGACTCACACACCACTTTTACACTGACATGTCTTTTGTTGTAATTTAATTGATTTTGAGTGTTTGGTTGCGGGTTTATTGATGTTCCGTGTCAATTAAAACAGGAATGATAGTAGGAGAGGGATTTGCAACAAAAAGTGGTAATTTGTGATTATATATCCTCTTTTAACACACTGTGAACTGTTACTTGAACCCCAAAATAATTTGGTCTTCGTTTCGAATAGCTATCAGGTTCTACTATAAGGAAACCGTCCTCAAGAAGATAGAAAATTATACTCTTATATTATTTGAGTAATTAATCTTTAATATTATAATGAGGGAAAGTAGTGTAGAATTGGTTCGATACAAAAAATTGAGTGATCATAAATGCCCTCACTTTTATATTTAAATTTAAGAAAATTATTTAAGGAACTCTGATGGAGAAATATCTTTCTAATTAGTCTTCAAGTTTTAGGTTTCACTTAATAGTTAATTTAGTAAAATTTTCTTTTTTAATTAGTCCCTGAACTCTATTCATTATATTTCTCACAATTGAATGTCATAATCGTTTGATATCACCATTTTTTTATCTAAAAAAATTGAATTTTCGATATCCCAATCGAGTTTTGGAGACTCTATTCTATCATAAAGGATTTAAGAAAGAAGAAGATGTCATTTTCAAGGATTATTTTTTCAAACTTTTTGAAGACTTATGTATAAATCGAGTTTTGAAGGGGGGGGGGGGTTCATTTTTTGTTGAAAATTAGTCAAGGATGGTTCTTTTGGTTTGAAATCATCTAGACAAATCATTTTTTTCTTCATTTTTGGATGAAAATTAGTTAAGGATGGTTCTTTTGGTTTGAAATCATCTAGACAAGTTGTTAACTCAAAATTTGTAGTCGATTTTTTCATGTATTTTAATTGAAAAACTCGAAAAACAAATATGGATGGGTTTTACCAACATTGAGTTCACCACTTTTAATGGTTGAGTTCGTAATAAAAATTGGCGAGCTCAACATTAAAAATGTTGACTTCAACAATAAATGAGTGGTGAACACGCTAATAATGAGAGACCGTTAAGAACTAAAAAGTTTACTAAGTGGACTATCAACCTACTACCTAAAACTTAGGGGCTATTTAGAAAGAAATCCCTTTGTCATGTCCTCTAAGTTATTTTCCCTTAAATTTAATATGATCAGGGTCATTATGGTGAAAAACTAAGAGAATTGCAATGTATGACCATTGCTTAATTTTACAAATTACAAAAATATCATTTTTTCCTATGTAATCTTCAAAAATCCTTTAATCAATATTTTAAATTACAAATGAGCCCTTTTGATACATGTGCATTTGCACCTGATCCCTTCTAGTTTGTTTTAATAGAGGATCAAGATCCAGGGACTCATGACCATTGATTCATGAAAAAAGGTGCATGATTTAGGCAGTGTAAATAAAAAAATCCAATGGTCAAGATTTGTCCTCAAGATAATCATCTTAGAGATACATGTGCTCCAAATACGTATAAATTGCTATCACTAGATTTCGTGTTTCCATAGTTTGAATCATGAGATACTCTGACCCTACCCTTTATTAAAAATGTACCATAGACCATATCTTTTCAAATATTAGTAAAACTTAGGTGTATATGCAGAATTATGTGTACTGATGGACAAGTGGTAGGTAGGTGTTGCCATTACCAAGGATTGTCCGAAACCAATTTATTTTCTCATTTATTTTTACATTTTTAAATTAATATATATTATATAAAATTTATCAATTTTTCATAACAATTGTGTATTGAAGCTTAAAATGGGCCACATATTCTAAAAATTTATTACCAGTAAAGTAGATGATTGTTTTTTATAAAATTATTAACTCATTTTTAATGGAACAAGTTATAATTAAGTTGATATTTTGTGGTAGGGGTGTCAATGGGTTGGTTCCTAAGCAACTTAGAACCATAACCATTATATTTAATTTGATTCTAGTTCTTGTTGGTTTGGGGTCCGGTTTTAAAATAAATGGAACTGAAACTAGAACCACCAAAGAATCGAATGAAAAAAATAGTATTTCAAATCATTACATATTAAAAAATTATTTCAAAAAATTAACATATTATCAACAAAAATTATTAACTTAGTTGTAATTTGTTATAATAAAGATACAAATTAATGAGTTTTTCAAAAACAAAATTTTATCTTAGTTAAAAGTAATAAATTTTTAGAATAGTAACTCATTTTAAGCTCTAATCGATAATTTATATAAAAACTTAAAATATTTGCTATAACATGCAATTATTTTGAAACAAAAAATAAAATAAAAAATGCATTAAATCATCTATAATATGGAAAGAAACGACAAAATAAATCGGTTCTGGGTACCCGTGGATACCCATTGGATAGAACCTAACGGTTCGATTCCATTTTAGACCCAACTTCAATCGGTTCCAATAAAAATGGAGCAGGAACCGAGGTTTTTGGTTCTAGTTAAATGGGTACTCATTGACACCCCTACTTCTTGACATGATAGTGGATAGGAATCATGGATGCGTTTTCACTTGTATCTTGATGAAAAGTATCCATGGTTCTCGTACACTTTCACATCAAGAAGTGCAATGTGAGGTTCCAGCCTGAGGTTACTAGGTCACTTCAGCATTATTCTTTTTATAATTAATTTAAGAGATTGTTTCTATAAGTTTCAAATAAATAATTTTAGCTTTATAATGTGATGTGTCATCTTTATATTTACCATAAAATGAGAGAAGGTGGAGAAAAAGTGGTTTTGACACCAAAATTTGGATATCACAATTGCTCCACTTTTACTTTTAAACTAAAATAATTAGAGTCATTTGTAGACACTTAAATTTGAACGCCCCCTTATTTAAAATACCCAAAAATACCTAAAAATTGGAATAGGCCCCAAAGCCCAAATCTAAAAAAAAAAAAAAACTTGTACATATTTAAAATAAATGGCCTAGAGCCCTTTTTACTTGGCCTATGGGTTAAGAATCTTCCCTATCCTCTCACCATCATCACCTTATTTCTCAAACCCAACCCTAACCAAATTCAATCCTAAACATGCCTTAACCATATCAATTTCAACCAAAAACTTAAGCCCATTAGATCCAAAGCCCAACCCAAAACTCTTAAGAAGTCTCAACTCAAGTCCAATAATCACCACAATGATCTAATGATCATAACAATGGGACACATGTTATCACCTCAACACACTTCCCTAAGTCATTTACCAACCCCATCATCATTTTTTTAAAAGTTAACCTACAAACATCTCTACCCGCACCAACGTCATAATTTACTTTCATCATTCTCTTCAAATCCAAAAAAGTTAACCTACGAACATCTCAACCCGCACCAACGTCATAATTTACTTTCATCATTCTCTTCAAATCCAAAAAAGTTAACCTACGAACATCTCAACCCGCACCAACGTCATAACCTACTTTCATCATTCTCTCCAAATGCCTTATCACAAGTCACCGCACACCTCTTCTCCCTTATCAACTCACCTAACACACATATTTGACACGTGTCACCATTTCCTTTACCCTCCCCAAATAATCAAAAATCACACTATTACACCCTCATTCTCTTAACCAAAACCCACTCCATTCAACCTACTTAACACTCAATCCAAATGGATTGAAAGATCCAACCCATTTATCCTTTTTCACAAATACTCTTTCACTACCCTTAATTTTCACACACCCCATTCACAAACCTCACACCATTCTATCCATTTTCACCTTTTTACCCCCTTTTATCCTTAAAAGTCCCCTCAAAAGTCTTATAAAATCCCTTCATTCTCACCACAAAGACTCTTCAAACTTCTTACCAAGTCTCAATACTTAATCAATTCTCCATTAATTTCTCAATTCTCTCATTGTCTCTCTCCCTCTCTCATAACCTCTTCACCCATATCCATCGACCATAAAACTTTTGTTCTATAAGCATATCAAGACTAAGATCAATAAGTTCACTTTGAAGATTAAGAAGAAGACCCAAAGGAAATCAAGTTAAAAAAAGTAAAGTAAGGACTAAAAAAAAAAAGAAATAATTACCCCTCCTACTTCTCCCTTCTCATTTTTGTTTTTATTTTTCTTTTAGATCGACCTTAAGATGTAATGTACACCCTCCTCTATTTTCTGTAGATTGGGGTTCGATTCAATTAAAAGAGTAAAGGTTAAAAATTCTTTTTAAAATATTTCTTAAAAAAATGTTTTGAGACTAAGACCTTGGGGCCTTTCCCTATGGAAATGGGCCCTTGACTAAAAAATCTACACTTTTCAAAATTTCCTAAAGGTATGGACTATAAAATGACTTATTCCTCAATAAGGAAACACGCAATGGTTTAAAAAGAAATCAAAGTCTCTCGCACTAGATGACATAAATTGATTTGCCAACTTTTTTTATATTTATTTTTCAAAATCGATCGAATCTAATGTTATCACCTATGATAGAGAGAATATGGTGTCTAACACATTCCTTATTCTCTAATATGGACTCCCTTACCTAGATCTTGGGTGGGCCAATGGTCGTTATCTGTACGAGAGTCACTACTAAAATAATTTTTACAAAATCATTTTTCGGGTGCTCATTCACACTTTTTTAAAGAATTATGACAACTCCATATCCAAGTAGTAGAGATTTTCGAACTCGAAAATCTCATGTCTACAGTTTGGTGACTCCACTAAGGACTACAATATTGGGCTCGACCCTTTTGTCGATTCGGTCATATTTTGTTTTTTTTGAAAATCGATGTTTTCATTTCCTTTTTCTCACCCTCTAACGTGTTCTTATTTCTTGTTTCTTCTACCCTACTTTGAAGAATGTTGTAACGTTTATTTACTTCTACAAGCTTTCGTTATTTTATTTTTGGACAAGATGTAAGGATTGATACATTTTTAAGAAATGCACGTGCGCTTCACAACCACCCCTTCATTTGTTAAAAATTTATCCTTAGATGTCAGTACTTTCAAGCCTTGAGATCGTTATTTTGGATGGTAGGGAGAAAAACATCAATCCCTTTCGCCAACCTAAGACGTTGACACTTTGGTGTATATCAAGGTTTAAAGAATGTGCATCCAAAAAATCACCTATGAACTTGCATGCATCAAGTCACGGTGAGACTTGGGATACCAAGTTCTTTCTAAGATAAATGCGTATTGATCCCACGTATATTTTGATGTAATTTTACAAGGCCACGAAGACAAAGTTGTAAAGACCATAAGGGAGCCCACGAAGGGAAGTTGTATAGTCTTAGGTCTATTTTTGTTTATTTCCATGTTCTCCTATGTAAAAGGAGAAATATGTTTTTTTAGGTTATGCACATCATCATAAAAAAATTATGTTTTTCCTTAGATCAAGCCAAAAATTAGAGACAATGCCCTCCAAAACCCATAAAATAGAGATCCAAAATAGGTAAGACCCAGAACAGACCAACAGGGAGAGTAATTCAACTCAATAGAAAATGTTATAGTTCGTGCATAAATCACGGACTTAAGCAATATCCTTGAGTCCACTTCATGTATGGACTTAAGGAGAATGCTTGAATCCGTACATGAAATACGGACCAGCGCATGCTAGTCTTGCCAGTAATGGCAGTGTGGACCAAAAGCTAATGAGAAGCTCCCTACTGGCTGTTTTGAGAATCTGTTCTCAAGTTTGAACCTAATGGCTCCCAAATCTGGAAAAAAAAAAAAACTTATGCTTAAAAAAAAAAAAAAAAAACCAACCCTTTTTCCTCCCATTTTTCAAAAAATTCACCATGTTTCAAAAAGGGAAACAAACGAACATGGACCTCAAAATTCAAATGGGGCCAAGCCCTTTTGAAAAATCTTGAATAAATCACACGGTTAAGGAGTGCCAAAATCAAATTCTTACGTTATCGCATCATAAATGACTGATTTAAAATAATCCAACTTAGGGAAAACAATCATCCTATAATCAAAATGAGATTTAAAAATGGCATAAATCGAAAATCCCTTCATTCTTTGTTGGACTTAAGTTAGGCTCACAATTCTCGTAAGGCACATTGAATACCCCAACCTGAGCCTATTAATGCGAAAATTACAAGGCCTTCAAACTTTAGGTTGACTTCTCACAACTGAACTAACAATAAATCCCAACGATGTCAATAACTCGCAATGAATCTCAACAAGGTCAACAACCTACCATAGACCTCGATTGGGCCTGTACTCCTTTATCAAACAACCAACCCTTATCTAATTGGGTCAATGCCTTTTTCTTATATAAATTTGTGAACAAGATGATTTTCAAAATCGAATGAGGGGACCCAAGAACTAGAAGAAAATTTTCATCGCACCAGATCATTTTTACAAAATATTTTCCATACTAAGAAGATTCCAGCTCCGCATTGAGGAAATCTCTTAAGAACCTTAAGAATATAATGTCAACTTAGTGCTGAAGAACTGTCTCGTACGTCAATCAAGAAATGCCCAGTTTTACGCTAATGTGGGCTATGTGCCGATGCCAATCTCGCACTAATGTAACCCGCTCATTCAAAATCACACAATCCAACTCCGTATTGATGTAACTCCCATTTATAAGAACACACTATCAAACTTCTTCTTATGTCAACTTCGTGTTGATGTCAACTTTGTGCTGATGTAACCATATTGTTGGAAACATGTAACCCAACTCTGTGCTGATGCTAGCCCAATGCTAATGTATACAACCCGACTTCGTGCTGATGCCAACTTTAGGTTGATGCCCTCTCCGTGTTGATGAACCACACTTTAAACTTATCTAACTTAAAATTTTGGGTGTTACCTCTAATAATTATCGAACCTAATAAAACATTATACATTTTATTCTACTTTATAATGTACCGACGCGAGATTTTTGTATTTGCAGGTGGCAAAACGAAACAAATACAAATAGCCTGAGAAGCCTTCATATTTCCTTTGATTCTCATCAACCACGAGCAACTCAGAGGACCCACAACCCTTAACGACTGAATTAACAGAGACTAACGCAATGATAACAATGTCATTAAAGACAACAGAAAGGCAGAAAATAATGTTGACTGTCGTCTTGGCTAGCACTAACTTCCTGTAAGCACAAGTTGTTAAACTAGTGCTTTAACCAAATCCCGAACCACCTTAGCAACAACAGCTAAGACAACAAACCACCCCCACCTTCTATTGTGACTGGGTATCAAGGCCATCCACTCTACATCCCATAGAACCGACCACCTCCTGTGATTATCCCAAACGATGAATGTGACTTCATAGGCCTGTTGACGATTTTTATTATTATCAAATATGTTTATTTTAAGCCCTTTTCAAGTAGGGCCAATTTAAATTGGGGTGTCTACATGCACTAAAAATTGGAAGGCCAAAAATGCTTACAACATCATATTTGAAATTAATACTAAAACAATGATTTTCTGACGCCCCCTACGCCCCATCACAAAACTCAAATCATTTGTCGCGGGATATGTAGATAAATCTTTTTCTTGTGTATCCTGATGCAAATGATCACGATTTTGTGGTGGGAACATTGGGAGGTGTATGTCAGAGGAGGGCGTCAGATTATATGACTCTTGATACTATCATGGTTAATTTTGTCGAAAACCAATAAAATTAAAATGTCACTATCTTATAATAGGTTTTTTAAAATTACAAAAATATTATTTTATTACATTATCTCCAAGATCAACTTAATTAGAATTTTAATACTACAAATTGGCCCTTACGATACATGTGCGTCTACACATGCCACCTACCAATTTAACGTAATCCAAAGACATTTTTATAAATTTAAAAAATTATTAATGTGGATTTATGTTAACCATATTTATTGTTCTTTCGTAACAATGTTAAAGTAAATCTTTGTAAGTGTGGTTGATAACTTGATGTTTCATTGGATTGTTAAAGCCCAACCCATTTTATCATATGCTTGGGCCTGTTTGAGGTCTTAACTAGATACAAAGTAGAAAATAACTGTGGAAAAAGTAGATTTTGGAGAAAATAATTTAAAAAAAATAGAAAGTAGTTTCCTTTTATTTTTTATAGTTATAAGATTTTGCACTTTGTAAAAGTAGTTTTCTAAAATAATCTAAACAGACTTTTTAACCTTTCATCTTTCAAAAATAAAAAAATTACATTTTTTTAAGAGCTCGTTTGGATACATACAAAAAAGGAATTTTTTGACTTTTGAAAGTTAAAAAGTTATAAAATTTGTTTGAATTCATTTTAAAAAATTTACTTTTAAAATGTATAATTTATTACTTTTTAAAAAGAAAAAGAAAATTAATTTCTACTTTCTAAAAGTTACTTTCTTCATTGTAATTTTTTATATTTTACTTTCAATCCAAATGGACTCTAAGTGTATTCAAACCAGCTCTTAGACAAGTCGAAATAAGAAAATTTTACAAGCCCAATCACACTTATATTTTAACTTATATGCCTAATCGATCCACAAATGAATCCAAAAGAAATTGAAAAGTAATTTGTGGGCCTTTAAGTTTGGATTCTCAACTAACTACATTAAGACCTTCTTGAATGCCCTCCAAACATGATTTATAGACGATAGATTATTTCCTAAAAAATAAGCAGAAGAATTGGGGATAAGTTTGAGATAGGCTAAGCAAAACCATAGTGCCCGACCTTAAAAAGTGTCTCATACTTTGCCTCCCTTCCCCCTAACATGTTCTCCTATTTAAAAAAAAAGTTGCCTTATGAGTCCATTTGATAATTTTGTACCAAACCCATTCATACCCAATCGATAATAGATTGTTGAGTTGGTTCATTTTTTCTTGATAACCTCTTACCGAAAGAGGGGGGAGGGGGAGAACGAGCATAAACAACTGATTTTTTTGGTGGGCTCATATGGATAGTATTTTGAATGATGCAACCATAGCTCAAAACTTATTAAAATTTGGCAATATTTGATCAACTTGACGGGGGTCTAATTAGGTTGAATCAACCTTTATAGTAAAATCAAACATTTGATTAGTAAACAATCAATTTTCACAAATCTTATATTTTTAGGAGAATATATTAATATTTCTAGCTATTTTTCGATATGATCACAACAAATTGAACCAAGGTTCAACCCCGTCGGGTAAGTTAGAAAAATTTTCAGTCCAACCTTTGATTCAATTTGGTAGACTTCATGAGGGTAATTGATCTCTTCAAGTTAGGGGGTGTCAATGGGTCGATTCCTCTTGGAATGAGAACCAAAACTATTAAGTTTTATCAGATTTCGGTTCCTATCAATTCTGATTATCAAATTGATGGAACTATAATCGGTGTTTTGATTCTTGATTCTTATAGTTTTCTAATTTTGGTTCTCAATCGATTCGGGTCCGGGAGACCCGGCTCTGATTGGTTCAATATAAAGGGATCCATATTCCAGAATCGTCCTATCGGATCCAATTCGGTTCGGTTAAATGGATACCCAACTACCCATTGACAAATTTGACACCAAATCTAGTTTGGAATGAAAGTGTATTTTTGTTAAAAATTAGGAAAATTTCAGTAATTTATCTCGCCTATATAAACCCACCACCTCAAATGACCACTCTTTCCTTCCTCGCGAAATCCTTCAAGAAGACTGATTTTCTACTCTCCCTCCCTCTTCTAAACAAGTTAGAGTATTTCAGTTTAAATACAACAAAACCCTAAGACTATTATTCTCTCTTTGCCAACCCTTGTAAACCCTAATTTTTCATAAATAAAGATCGCTCGATCTCATCTTCTCTCTTGTTGATCGGGGTAAGTTCCATTCGATCTTTTACATCGTTCAAGCTCGTGTTTCCGAGCTTTGAATTCAAGCTCTCGATCCGATTTGTAGTTATTTCCCCCATGTTTTTGTAATTTTTTCTTCTTCAATCCTTATAAATCTGCCACGGAAGGTTATTTTATCGAAACAACTGAGAAAGAAGTAGATTTTCAGTAAAATTAGTGATTTTTAGGGAGATTCTAGGAGTTTGGATTTCTAGAAAGGATTGAAGAGCTAAAAGTCTAGGAATTTTTTGTTAGGGTTTGTTTTTAAGGTTTTTAGGGTTCAAAAGACGCCATGGATAACATTGAGAATGCTATACTCATTAGTTTTGATGAATCCGGTAAAATCGATTCTGATCTAAAATGCCAGGCAATCTCTTACTGTCAGCAATTGAAAGAAAACCCTTCAATTTATCGGTTTTGTTTAGAACGCCTTTCGTACACTAAGTTTGCCCTAGTTCAGTTCTGGTGCTTGCAGACTCTCCACGAAACCCTCCATCATCGATATGCTTCCTTGAACCCAGACGAGAAGTTGTTTATAAGAAAGTCCATTCTATCGATGGCTTGTTATGAAGGCCCCAATGTTAAAAACTCGGTTACGGTTTTAGATGCCCCAGCATTCGTAAAGAACAAATTTGCTCAAGTTTTGGTTACTCTAATCTATTTTGAATATCCAATGATTTGGTCGTCGGTCTTTGTTGATTTTCTCCCACACCTTAACAAAGGCGCACCAGTGATCGACATGTTCTGTCGGGTTTTAAATGCCCTAGATGATGAGTTGATTAGCTTTGATTACCCACGTAGTCCGGATGACGTGGCTGTTTCTGGACGGGTTAAGGATGCAATGAGGCAACAATGCGTTGCCCAGATTGTCCGGGCATGGTATGACATTATCATCTTGTATAGAAATTCTGACCCTGAACTATGTATGGGCATTTTGGATTCGATGCGGAGATATATATCTTGGATTGATATTGGATTGATCGCAAATGATGCATTTGTGCCGTTGTTGTTTGAGCTTATTTTGGTTAATGGACCACCCGAGCAGCTCCGTGGTGCTGCTGCGAGTTGTGTCCTGGCTATGGTTTCTAAGAGGATGGATCCACAATCGAAGCTCTCACTTCTTCGCAGCTTTCAGATTAGTCGTGTTTTTGGTTTAGTAGTTGGGAATGGGGATTCAGAGTTGGTTTCTAAATTAGCTGCTTTGCTTACTGGCTATGCAGCTGAGGTTTTGGATTGCTCTAAACGGTTGGAGTCTGAGGACATAAAGGGGATTTCAATGGAACTTTTGGATGAAGTTTTACCCTCGGTCTTCTATGTCATGCAGAACTGTGAAGTGGACTCAACTTTCAATATGGTTCAGTTTTTGTCAGGTTATGTTGCTACGATGAAGAGTCTTTCACCATTGAGGGAGAAACAAGTGCTTCATGTTGGTCAGATATTGGAGGTGATTCGTGGACAGAGTTGCTACGATCCTGTTTTCAGAGAGAATCTTAATATGTTGGATAAGATTGGGAGAGAAGAGGAAGATCGAATGGTGGAGTTTCGGAAGGATTTGTTTGTGTTGCTTCGTAGTGTGGGTCGTGTTGCACCCGATGTTACTCAGATGTTTATTAGAAATTCGTTAGCTAGTGCACTTGTATCTTCTTCTGAGAGGAATGTTGAAGAGGTTGAGATTGCACTTTCACTTTTCTATGCTCTTGGAGAATCAATAAGTGAAGATGGGATGAGGAGTGGGAGTGGGGTCTTGAGAGAATTGGTTCCTATGCTGTTATCAGCAAGGTTTCCTTGCCATTCTAATCGGTTGGTGGCCCTTGTGTATTTGGAGACAATAACAAGATATGCAAAGTTTGTACAAGAGAACACTGAATATGTACCTCTCATGTTGGCCGCTTTTTTGGATGAAAG
The DNA here is from genome assembly GCF_017979445.1 of Akebia trifoliata. Lineage (NCBI taxonomy): Eukaryota > Viridiplantae > Streptophyta > Magnoliopsida > Ranunculales > Lardizabalaceae > Akebia > Akebia trifoliata. Next base: position 2,567,513 of record NC_141375.1, on the reverse strand, counting down.
GGGCATTCACCATCCGGATACAAATGTGAATCGAAGGGCGAGCTATCTTTTTATGCGAGTTGTGAAATTGCTCAAATCAAAGCTTGTGCCTTTTATAGAGACAATTTTGCAGGTATGGACTATAAAGTGGCAAGGTTTCCCGGCTGCTCATTTTTTTCAGGATTCTCAGTTTTTCTGTTATTTTCTAGTACTTTGTCCTTATTTCCTTCTTTTTTTTCTGGCAATGGCTTCACAGGGTCTGCAAGATACATTGGCTCAATTTACACATTTAGATTGCTCATCAAGGGAGCTGAAAGGTTCTGGAGCTGAAGACGGCAGTCACATATTTGAGGTATACTTATTTTTTTTGTTTTTTTTTTTAAGTATAAATTTTATTCAAAAAAAAAAAAAATAGAATGTACGAAGGCGGTCAAGATGACCTACCTCACAACGAAACAAGAACCAACACAAACACTACAACTCCCATATATTTTTTTTGATAAGTAAAGCAATATCATTGAAAGGCGTTCGAGGAGACCAGCCAGAAACAAGAAGATACAAGAAAGAAGACACCTTTAAACTCTACAAAAATTTTGCACTAACAAAATAATAACCCGAGAACACTTCTTTGATGTAGAAGAGATTCTTTCTTAGTGGTTGAGGTTGCTTCATTTTTTAGCTTGTTTAATTTGATTTGTTAACTTCTTGTAGGCAATTGGTTTATTAATTGGGATGGAAGATGTGTCATTGGAAAAGCAATCCAAGTATCTCTCTTCATTGCTCACTCCTCTTTGCCAACAGGTTTAGGTGCTCTCTTCTGTTGTTGTGGGATCTATAATTATATGTTTTTCTCATATAGTGACAAAGCTGTTTGTACTTTGACCAATCAATATACGAATTTGTTTAGTCTGAAATTTGTGTACTCCAATCCAGGTAGAGATGATGCTCTTAGATGCCAAAGTACAGAATCCAGAAGAGTCATCTTCAAATATTGCAAATATCCAGCAAATAATCATGGCCATTAATGCACTGAGCAAGGTTCTTTTCCATCCTTAAGCCTGCATTTTGTTTACAGGGTGTACATTTTACTTTTTATTTATATTTATGCTAGGTTATTTTCACTTTATTGTTCTTTTTGTACCTTGTTTACACATTGTTAGGCATTCAAGTCATAATGCCCACGATTCTGTCATTATATTTTTATTTTAATCTATTTATGTTGTCATTGACCGTTTGTTCTTCGTTAGTAGAATCTTATGGGTTGGTTTCTCCAAATTTTCTATCCATTTAAAGAGGTTTTTGTATTAAAAGAAGGGGAAAAGGAAACCCAATTATACAAGAACGAAAAAGAAAATAAAAATTAGGAAAGCTCTTTTTAAGCATAGAAAATACTAGCCCAAGCTAGAATGAATTGTCTCTCATCTAAAGACAAAATCCTCAAACAAAGACATTTGCATATGGAAAGACATAACACCAATGATAAAAGTAGGCCTTAATCTTTAAAACCTGAGAAGCCACATCACAGTCTTAATCTTCGAAAGAGGTTATGTTCTCTCCCTCCCCGCCCCCTTCCCCTCCCAGATGGTCCAACAGAGAGAAAAAGGGAATAACCCACTTTCTTTCCTCGAGAACCATAAGCTTTAAAGAACCAACTCAAAAGGATCAGTAATAAATCTTTGAACCACCCAACACATTGCCCAAATTCTAAAGAAAAGCACCCCACTCCTCACGGATACAATTAATGATGATTTCTTCCTACCAATCAAATGGCCCATTGTTGACATATTGTCAGGCATAGTTTTCTAAATTAAAAAAATTTACTATATTAGATGGGGATGTGATAATTTCGTACTAAACAGAGTTAAAAGTATAAGTTTATTTATTTATTTATTTTATTTTAAAATATGTATAGATGAAATATTTTATTAAGAAAAAGAGAGGGGAGGCCAAGATGGCTTCCCGACTATAGAGAAAATGAGCAGAACAACAGAAAGAATAAAATAACACCACTAACAAGCACATAATAATCCCATCTAAATACAAAATCCTCAAAGAAAGTTCGTTTAAATTTCTCAAAAGCTTCACTCCAAGGGAAAATCAACGTCAAGATATTTCTAATGACTTTGGGCAAGTGATTTTCTTTCCCTTCAAAGATTCCGCTCCATCCAGATGCCCCAACTCCGGAAGAAAGTTAAGGTGGATAACGGAAAACACCAAGGGATCTTGGAAAGCAAAAGAACAAATCCCAAACTTTTCTTACAAAGGAACAATGGATAAGAAGGTGACTAGTTGATTCCCCATTTGATTTGCATAGAAAGCAAAAGTTAACTGAAGCAATTTCCCTAACCATAACAATGTTTGTAACCAAAATTTTCCCAAGGGTTCAGACCATATGGAAAAAAGTTATTTTTGATGGAACCTTTGGTTCCCAAATGGGGACATGGGAAAAAGAAGGAAGATTGAAGTTCTCCATAGCATTATAGAAAGTTTTGACAAAGAATTCTTTATTCTTGCTAACTTCCCAACCATGTTTGTCCTGCATTGAAAAAGTTAATATAGATCTTAGTGATACTTTCAATTAGCCTAGCGACCTCATGAATCTCCCAATTATTAAAGCTCCTTCTAAACTCAAAATCCCAAGAAATTTGACCATCAAAATGAATGATTAAGTCTTTCATTGGAGCATCTTTCTTGAGCAACATGGAGAATAAATTAGGGAATTGAGCAACATGGAGAATAAATTAGGGAATTGAGACCTAAGGGGCAAAATTCTACACCGTCAATCTTTTCCAAAATCCAACCCTCTTCCTATTCCCCACTCTAAAAGCAATCCTTTTACTGAACTCTTGAAGAATCTTATAATTTCTGCTCCAAATTGCAACCTGTAACAGAATACACATAACATAATTGAAAATAAGTTTTTTGGATGCTGATCCAAATTCTCTTATGTGGCTTCGAGGAGGAGATGCATGGCCTATCAAGGGTACCAATAAGACGAGAATCTTGTCCACTCCAAAGAGTTAATATTCCTTCTGAAACCAAAGTTCTGCGAGACTGTTCCGTCGTGATACACTCAATTTTGACCAAGAAAACCTTTGCCATTGGAATGGCATAAAAGGATGAACAATGCTATCCATGGCAGAACCACTCCTCTCCACATATCTTCCCAGAGTTTGTTATCGCCCGACATCCTTGAACCTGATATACTTTGGTTTTCTCTTCATGTATATTAGAGATTCCCTTCCAAACTCTTATTCCATTCAAATTAGGACATGTTGCAAACCCACCCATTGTTCCTACTAGCGTGCTTATCCTCCACCATGGAGACTACTGTCCTCACCAAATCTCCACAGCCAATTATCCGATGTTCATTGCCTTAAGGATATATGAAAATTTAATCATTTACTTTAACCTAAATAGTACTACTGTCACTGTTCAAAATAAAATAAAAATAGTACTACTGTCATCAATCCAACTCAAAATTTTGCAGCTAGCTTGACCATGGAACACTAAGTTGTAGGTTTTGACTGAGGTTAGTTTGTAGCCATAGATATATGTAAATTTGGGCAGGATTTTCTGGCTTCTTTACCACTGATGGAACATCTATAAGGTAATCTCGTATGGTTGACCTTTTTAAAAGCAATTTGGACTTACCATGTTTGTCCATATTCTCTGCTTAACCTTGGGGGTCTACATTTGATTTCTTTTCTTTTTTCCTTATTCCTGTTTTTTTGTTGATAATTATAAATTTTATTATCTTTGTTCTTCTTCTTAATTTTTTTTTTTTTTCATTTTACTTTAGGGCTTTAATGAGCGTCTTGTCACTGCTAGTCGCCCTGCAATTGGCATCATGTTCAAGCAGGTTGGTATTCAAGACCTTGCCTTGTTTATGTTTCTTAATGGTTTATATGATTTAATCATTGATTAGAAGTTCTGTTAAGCAACTTGTGAATAGTTGTTTTTGTTTCTATTTTTCCAGATTTTTCTCATTTAGTTCATGGGCTTTTGCCTGTTATATTTTATTTATTTTGAGCTAGATATATACAGTAACGTGTTGGGGCATGAGATATCATGATTTTTATCCAAAAATGTGGTGGACTTGCCAGGTTTGGGTAGGAAATATTTTATCGGTTCTATTTGTTGCTGCTCATAGAATCAGCTGGATTAGTTGTTATAATTCAAAGTTTCATGCTGCACCATATTGCCATACTCATAGTTCTTTTATCTTCCTTAGTGATAGAAGTAACCGGTTGTGTTTTGTTATGTAAATCTAGTAAAGCTTTTGGAGAGACTTTGGAATCATTTTTGACTTTGATATATGTTTAAAGTTATTTTTTTGGCTGCTCTTTGTTTCAGACATTGGATATTCTCCTTCAAATTCTTGTGGTGTTTCCAAAGATTAAGCCTTTGCGAAACAAGGTGAGACATGGATGTGGATTAAGTTTGTTTATACTTTATATAGTGCTTGACACTATTTCCTGATGTAAAATTTGAAAAGTGCAGGTCACATCATTTATTCACCGCATGGTGGACACATTGGGCACATTTGTATTTCCTTACCTACCCAAGGCACTAGAGCAGTTGCTTGCGGAAAGTGAGGTATAAAAACAGTTCTATTTTTTGGGTCACCTTTTATTATATCCTAATTCAAGGACAATTGAAAAATTAGATCTTAATTTTCTTACCATGTTAAAAATTTCCACACCATACTTTTCTATCTATTAAATGATAATTTTCTTTATCTATTATCTTTATTGGTTATTTATAATCTTCTGTTGATTGCAGCCAAAAGAAATGGTGGCTTTTCTTGTACTAATTAATCAGCTTATATGTAAATTCAATACCTCGGTTGGTGACATACTAGAAGAAATATTTCCTGCTATTGCAAGTAGGGTCTTTCATATTCTCCCAGATGCAATTCCTTCAGGACCTGGGAGTAATACAGAGGTATGGAGATTTGTTCATTTGTTTGTTTGGTTTTAATGCTTACGAATTTTGCAATCCACATTATTCCCAGAGCTCTGACAATGCTAGAGATTTAATTTCAATTTGTCTTTGATTTAAGAATGTGAAGTGTGATACCATTATGGCATTCACATGTATATTTTAGAATTTGCTGATCATCTTTCAATTGATCATAGCAAAGCTTCAAGGTCTTGCAAATTGTTTAGCTTTTCATAAATAAATCAATACACATTTGGTAGTTTCATTTTTCTTCTTTTTATTGACTATTTGTTATAGAATATCATGCGGCCATCACATGGAATATAGTACCATCCTGATAATGGTGACTGTATGGTGCTCATTTGAATAACAGTCGGTGTTTTGCAAGCTATCTCACAGTTTTGGTTTCAAGTGTTAGCTTGTATATTTCTTCTCTCTAAAACACGTCCTATATATATGTATATATGCTTTGGTTCATATTATGTACATACATAGAAACTATTTAAATAGCTGATATAGATTAAAAATCACGTGGAATTAATGTTATAAAACGATGATGATAGGGATATATTACCATCCTTTGCTTTTTTCTAAATGTTTTTTTATCCAGAAACTTTTAAATACAAGAGGGGGATGTGTGTAACATAAGTGAAATGCCCCACCCTCCCACACTGTTTTCTCCCTCCTCTCCCCTCTTGTTCTCCTTCTTTATTTTGTGAAACCTAGAACTATATCATGAATAATATTTGGAAATAACATATTTAAATAAATTAAAATATGTAAAAGTCATATATGTTGGCATACGTTGGATGTGTGGATATGGCTGTTCGCCATGGAAAATTCTTGGAAAGTGGAGTGTCCTTGTTATTTAGTCACTACTTATCAAAGCAGCGCCCAACCCCCCGGCTGCCGCGGGGCCCATTAGGTTATGTTGGGAACTACCTTTTGCATAATCCTGTTCTCCAAAAATGAAAAGAAAGGAAGGCCAAATATTATCCTAGTGACTCCAGATGGACCTTGTTAAGTTGATATATGCTTACCATAAAAAGGGTTATCTTATTGATGAAAGCATTCTTGCATCAGAGATATGTAGGAAAACACTAATTTGTAACTTTCAATTGTAGAGCTAATTTTTTTGAATTATTGTAGTTTTATTTTCAGTATAGAATTCATAACAGACATTGTATCCTTACTTATTGTAGGAAATCCGTGAACTGCAAGAGCTCCAGAAAACTTTGTATACATTTCTGCATGTGATGGCTACACATGATCTATCTTCAGTTTTCCTTGCCCCCCAAAACAGGGTCTACTTGGATCCAATAATGCAGTTACTATTGCGCACTTCTTGCAATCATAAGGATATTCTTGTTCGGAAGGTGCATATAATAGTTGAAGCTTACTATTACAAAGAAACTCTTCACATAAAAACTAGCATATTGGTGATAATATTAAAATGGTGGTAATCTGAAACCTAATGTCTAATTTATGCTATTCAGGTATGTGTACAGATATTCATTAAATTGATTAAAGACTGGTGCACCAGACCTCCTCATGGTGAAGAACAGGTAGTCTACATTATTAAGTTGTTCTAGTTACTAGTGTTGTTTCGGAAATTATTTCTTCATACTAAGTTGATTGGATTTTGACAGGTTCCTGGTTTCCAGAACTTCATAATTGAGAGATTTGCAACCAACTGTTGCTTTTATAGTGTTCTTGACAAGTCATTCGAGTTTCGTGACGCAACTACAGTAAGATCCCATTCCCTGTTATGCTGAAGTTAAAAAACTGCATACTTAGCTGATGTGGTATATGATATGTTGGAAGTTGACATGTTCCTCTCCTTCATCTTGTTCTGCTCTCAAGCTTTTTTATGATGTGTGAAATCTTAGGTTTTTCAAATATATATAAATGAAATTGGCATGTCAAAACTAACCCAAGGCACTACTTTAATTAGTTTGCTTTTTTTAATCGGTAAATTGGGCGACTGTAATTTCACCATATGGAATTACTGATGGCCTTTTTGGTCCTTGGTTCTAGCATTCGGGCTTGCATTTAGTCACTGGAACCTCCTATTTGAGGCTTTCCAACTCCTAAATCTCCATCTGATGGTTTGTGAGCTGATCCTCTCTGATCCTTGCTCCTGAAATGAACAGCTTTGATCCATTGATCTTTTTTACCACTTTTTCTTATAGTAAAGATATGAAAAATAACAAATTGTTTTCATATGTTTAGAAACAATGATTTTGATAGACTCTCGATGATTACCACAACATGAGGCAACAATGGTGTGATAGTAGCAAAATATAAATGTTGTTTAAACTGTTGCATTCTGCAATATCTAATACCCCCACCCTTCCAAGTGCAAGGAATTATCTAGTTGTTGAAAGCACATCAAATATATTAATAGTATCAACCAAGGATTGCTGGTGGTGGCTAGAATGCTAGTCAAGCCATAGCTAGGGTATGTGAAAATGTAACATGGCTATGAACACTAGTGAGGCTGTGTTATGAAGGCACAATCAGCTTGAAAAAATAGGTATGCTTTCTTAGAGATGTTGATTTTTAATTACAGAACAAAAGGGAACCTTTTTTGCTTTAGGCATTAGAAAGTGATGACAAAGGGTGTGCCTGTACATGGCTAAGCTGATAATGCGTTTAGTCATAAGGCTTATGGAACCGGAGACACTCTGGATCCTAGGAATTTTTTTTTTCTTGGTGCGTCCCTGTCCCCTTCCATGTTCCCACTCAATGATCTGGTTATTAGGTCGAGTCACATAACTTCTTGTGTGTACAAATCTAGATCCCAACTCACCTTATGTCATGCAGACAAAATTTGTCTCAATGTAAGTAATATGAGCCTCACATGTCAGCTTGGCTTTTGTTCTGTTGATAGCCCTACACTTATGTTTGATTACTAGAGTCATCTTGTTTGAGGCAAACCTCAGCTGGCCTTTCTGTTGCAGGAGAGGCATTTTTGGTGAGGGCACAAATTGATATCTCAAAAGAGTCTGACATCATTTCAATCTGATTCTATTCATATAATAATTTATCTTGCTTACAAATCATTTAGTAGCTCTTTTCCTCTTACCTGAACAGCATCTTTAGCAGTGGATTAACTTTCAATAGGAAACTCACTAACCATATTCCTTCCTCCCATCTCCCATAATGATCGGTCAATTTCATTAATTTGTCTAAATTGATAGATCTCTCATTATGGTGATTGCAGAAGTAAATTAGAAACACTTACTCTTGCATTCTGTTTCTGTATGGCACAGCTTGTTCTTTTTGGAGAGATCGTGGTAGCTCAGAAAGTTATGTATGAAAAGTTTGGCGACGACTTTCTTATCCATTTTGTGTCAAAAGGTTTCCAAACTGCCCACTGCCCACAAGTTCTGGCTGAGCAATATTGTCAAAAGTTGCAGGTAACTAAAATGATAACTGTGTAATTCATTTCTTACTTGTTACTGAATAGCAAAATAATTAATGAATTGAGTTTTTTAAGGTAGATTAACCTCTAAAACACTAATAGACGGCATATTTACACGATACGCGCACTTCTGAAATAAGGCGATGTAGGTTTATTATGCCTTTTCTAAAGCCTCACCTTGAGTTGTAGGCCTCCAATGCCTTTTTAAGGCACTAAACCAAAACGGATGTTTCTTAATTGGATGGTGGTCTTGGATAAATGGAAATGACCATTAGGAGGGAGGCAATTATCCACCATTGTTTATCGATCACTGCTTCAGACGATATTTCCAATTGTAATTAAGAAAATATTTGAGTTTGTGAGACTGAGGTATACCTTAGAATGCACCATTTCATATTGGGTGCTCTCTTCCTCAGTATTTGCTACTTATCCAGTCCACTCTGTGTGATGTATGGTAGGGAATCCGGTCTTGTTAGTTTATTTCAGAGCTCACAAGCATTGTTGGCTGTTGTTAATTTCGAAATTTTGTAATTCTCTTTCCAATCTTCTAATTATTTCCTTGACTAAGCTCGGATCAAGCCCAAAACCTCATGATAACAAAACTCAGCAGAATCCAATTGACATTATGAACCTCTTCTAACTGAATTGGAAGCGATAGGGGATGCTATCGAGTTAGAAATATGGCCCCAATCAATTGATTCAATGGGATTACCTCTATTGGGACCCATCTTTAGAAATCATAAAATAAATTTATTTTTTTATAAAAAAAAAAATAAGTAAATTTGATAAAGCAATTTTAAAACGCAATATCTCAAATCTCTTTATGAATCTTTGTTATCCAAATCTGATCTGCTTGTCCACAGGAAAGTGATATCAAGGCTCTGAAATCATTCTACCAATCACTTATTGAGAATTTGAGACACCAGCAAAATGGCATCGAAGCTTTCAGATAGCATCACCACTGTATTCAAATCGGATTGTTATTTCACTCGAACACTCTGTTGTCGGATTTCTTCAGTGGCACCAATTCAATATTATTGCTGACAGTAAGAATATGTTCATATTGGTTCTTTACCAGCCCCGCCCCGCCCGCCCGCCCTCCTTTTTAATTTTTTATTAAATCTAAATTCTAAACTGTTGTATGTTGGTGAATATTGCAGGGTGCTTCCTTTTTTGTATTCGATGCACGTGTGGTTTCCCCTAGATTTTGAGGTAAGTTTGAACTTTCATAATCTCTACTCAAAACTCAATAAAGTCTCTTAAGCTATGATGCTTAGTTTCTAAATTCATAATATCTAGTCGAACTTGATGAAACCTCCCAAGCTTATAATGCTTAATTTTGAAATTCATAATTTCTACCTGAACTCTGAAACATCCCAAGTTTATAGGCTAAGTTTTGGAACTTTTTGGTGGTTTGAGACACTCATGTATTCAGGTCTGTTCTGTATTTTTTCCAACAGATGTAAATTTCCGGGAACATTTTCTTTGAATCTGAGGTGATGCAGGATGTCTCTTCGAGGTGCTTCAAAGTGTAAAGTTGAGCTTTCAATGGGCGGTTGGTTTGTATTCTTTTTACCAAGGAAGCCATTTTGAGTTTTTATTTATTTATTTAAATTTTTTATTTGGTTTGTAACTTTTTCATAATAATTTCCAGTGTTTTAATGGTTTGAGTCTCTTAAAACTGGATTAGTAGTAAGAGAACTTCATATTTTTGGTCATGCAAATGTAAAAAATAACAGGATAATAGGCGAAGAAATACCTAAAAAACAAGGAAATAAAGTATTATAAATTATATCTTACCCTATTCAAGTATATTTCCATATTTTCTTGCAAATTTAAAGTTCAGACAGTTACACAAAAAGTCCACTGCTTTGGACTTCTTCATCTACGTTGACCGAGTTTCGTATGAAAGCTTAGATGGGTTTTGGATATAAGGTGCCAGGACGTAAGAGGTTTTCTTTCTCTACCAAACTCCAACAGTGATAAAAGGCTTATAAGTTCGTAATCTGATCTGGGAATAATTTCTTCTTGCTTTGTTGAAGCAGATTATGGATTTGAAATTAGAGAAAATTTCAGAGTTTTACCTTCAAATGAATTTTAATTTATGTAATTTGAAAAATGTCTGGATGTAGTGCAAATGGTTAGAGATCAAAGGGGTAATGTAAGAGGAATTAGAGCATTGTGTTTGATCACTTAAAACCAAGGGTGGCAATTGGTCGGGTGGTGTTGAAGTAAAGGTATCATGAAAATTTATCAAATCCAAGTCCAATTCATACAATAATTGTGTCAAAAACTTAAATCTAGACCTAACCCATTTATAGATAAGTGTACCTGACTCAGTCATATATAATGTATTTACTTTATTGGGAAAAATAATTTTAATTTTATCATAAAATATATCATTACTAAAAATAATGTCACAATCGTAAATTAAGTTTAAAGGTGAAAAATAATTTTATTTAAAATTTTTTTCTCTTCAAAGTTAATAGAATTTTGTCCTTTACAACTTCTACATCAAATCATGTTTTTGGATGTCGTAAGGTGATGTGGTTAGTAAACTTTTCTTATTAGTAAGGAAAGTGTTTTTCAATATTATTATTATTGATTAAGCAAAAAGCAAAGTGTAAATCATTATTACATGAGATATACTAATCTTACTAAGTAAGATCTTAAATCTTCTTGACGATCATTTTACTTATATTATGAATCAAACGAAATATAAATAAATAACTTAGAAAAATGTTTTTTCTTTCCCAAACTAAAGGTTAATCATTTATTACTTTAAAAATATCTTAAAACACCCGTTATATTTTATAGAATTTGAAAAAAAAAATTGTATTATGAAAAGGTTTTAGAAAATTCTAAAAAAAATGAGTAGTTTAAAATTTTCTTAAAATAATTGTTGATATATTAAAATTACAAGTTAATGATAGAATAACTAAATGAGTTAAGGCCCAAGACCCAGACCCGACTCATTTGTTATGACCCAAACCCAATTAGACTTGACTTAAATCCATTAATTTGATGCTGTTTTCAAGTCTTGTTCGCGGTTTGTATTGAGATTCCCACGCTTACTTAAAACTTTTGGATTTTGAATGGATACCTCTAGTCTCACACATAATTTTAATTATTTGATATTATAAATATTAAATTTGATTGATATTTTCGTTTTATATTAGTAAGTCAAACGTGGATAATTTCACAATAGTATGATATTTTCATAATATTTTTATGAGAGATTTAGCCAAGAGAAGTAACTGTTGCATTTTTATTGCGAAAACTCCTCAGGGAACCTTAATAAAAACTCTTCAAGAACCTTACTTTATGAACTCTTCAGGAGCCTTACTTTATGAAATTTGTTAATGTCATAAAATTTAAATTGATGAGGTTAATTTATTACTTAACATACTTTGGTGGTGATCCTAACTGTATCATTTTGTGTCATTTAATGATATGAGCTGATACTACAAGGTTATAAGGTTATAAAGGACAAAATTATGAAAATTTAAAAAAAAAAAGAAAAAAAAGAGTTAATTTTCACTGTTGAATTTTAATTTTAAATTTGGGAGTAGAGCCAACCATTTTCAATGCTTTCGATCAAGTTCAAAAATGATTGTTTTTTTGAATTATTTTTTTTCTTTGAGTTTGAGTTTTTCCATGAAATCTAGAAGACTGTAGTGTTGGATTGCTAATTTAATAATCTATGTGGGCCCAACATCCCTTAGTAAGATTTGAAATCTTACTAAGTTTGTCATACTAGCTTGATTCATGAAATAAGGTCTGCTCGATAACAGATTTGATAAAGTAACGGAGTTTTTGTAATAAAATTGTAACAAATAGGTTTGTCCCATAAATTTAGTCTTGCAACTTGGGCAGGCCAAACCTGAACCCGACCTTAGGTCAGGTTTGGGCATAATATGCCCGATTCAAATCAGGATGGGTTCAGGCATATCCATCAGGCAACCCAAAACTAATGTGTGGTTATCTTCATTCAAAAAACAATACCTTTGCTATTAATGCTTTTGTTTATGTGATTCTATATTATCATACAATGTAAATATTTATTTTGTTGAAAATTACGATTCACAGTAAATAAATTAAGATGGTAATTTTAGTTGATCATCATTTTCTTTCTTTTTAAATTTGTTTAAAACTTTTATATATATATAGATGAATTTTGAAATAAAATTTTAGGGCAAATTGTAAATTTTAAGTTCTTTGACATTCGACTTATGTTTATATAATCCCTTTTAATTATTAAATTATCTCATATTAATGGGGAATGAATTAACCTGATCAACCCGGACAACTTGACGGGTTAGGCATTTCAAACCCGAGGTTGGGTTGGGCACGTGTTGGTTTTCAACTCGGCCCAATCTGCCCGAGTTGCAAGTCCTATGTAAATCCCTCTATTTTTATATTGAACGAGTCACCTCGGCCTTGAACGAGTTTTCAAAACCATGAGATGAGCATGACATCTTAGCTTCAACAACTTTGTAATCTTTAAGAAAAATTCAAATATTTCATTTTTTTACAAATTATATACTAATTGGACGGTGGCCTAACCTCCGCACGACACGCGAAGTACACTAACATTGCAACAGAGAGCTTGCCGAAGATGATTTATCACACGACACTCACAAGTCGGTCTCTGTGTCTCCTAACATTGATGCGTGACCACCACATACTGACACGTGTCATTCATGATCTGGCAATTATGATCGTGTGTTATCCATAGTTTGTTTATTCACACATCTAACTTCAAACGTGTCGTCCTGCATCATCCCATAAATTTGACTTTTTAAGAAAAATAAAATAATATTATATTATTAGAATTTGATCACAACCGTTCATCAACCTTATTGTCAAAATCTGTTTTCTCTGTCAAAAAGGTTCTAGAGAATTGGAATAGTTGGGTGCATTCTAATTTCAGTGGTCCCAAACTACCCAATCCACACGTGTCAAACACCCACTTCGCTGTTTCCAATACGTGTTACGCAGCGTTGCATAGTAAAACTTGGGTTGCGGCATGCGAATGAGAAAAGGAAAAAGTCAAAGTCAAAGTCAAAGTCAACCTACCAACCCAACCAAGCCAAAACGGATTGATTGACTATTGACCTCATTGACCATTTCTGAACACAGTTGTAGAACGTTGTATGCGTGTCTTCACATTGGTTTCTTGGTTTATGTTTGCATTTTGCCTTGAAAGCGCTTTCCGCGTTTTAAAGCACTTTTAGTTAAATCCAAAAGCACAAAATGACTATTAGAAAGAAAGAAACAAAAAAAGCTGCTCAAATCTGGGACAAAACCGCTTTTGTTTCTTTATTTAATGGCGCTAAAATACAATGCAAAATGTCAACAAGATTTCAAATTAATGACAAAAAATTAGGGTTGTTAGTAGGTCGGGTTTTTGTCTGATTCGACAGAAGCCCGACCCAAAATAACCCCTGGTGAATTCGATTTGTCATGTTTTATTTTTTTTGCTTGGAAGATTTAATTAAAAGGAGATTTGCATGTACGACCCAATTTGAATAGAGTTTGATTTTCAAGACCCACATTAACAAGATCCATTTCTTGGATGAGTGGTGTCCAACACACTTCAATTTTGTAATTGGTTTAATGGTTTAGTATTTTAAATGTCCATGTTTAGGATTGAAGTTGAAAAGACTCACTCGATCTGTAAGTGATTGACGAGGCAAGGGCACAAAATCGTTGATATTTTTTTTTCTTGTGTATCCCAAAGAAAAAGATATATGATGCCATGCCCTTGACATGTTAACATCGATAGACCAAATAGGTATTTTCAAGTAAGAATATCCCGACTCTTTAAATATATTGGCAGTCTTTGTCCCTCCTAATAGTGGTGGAATATTGAAAATGGGGAACACATGGTGCATGTATCACCTTTAGGGTTCATGAATCAATGTACATCATTTAGGGAATAATACTTTATGAGGAAGGATAATTTTCTAAATACCTCATAATTTTCTCGCGGTAATGTAATCGATAGTCCATTTAGTTATCTTTTCTTTCTTAATTAATGCCCCTCACCCTTCTTTCAATTGTTGAGATTGATGATTTAAATTGTTAAGATTGACAATTCAAATCATTGAAAAAAATAAATTATTTTTTTGTTCGTGTCTAGAAAAATATAATTATTTAAGAAAAAAGTAGTTTATAGAAACATAAACATAAACATAAACAATTTTTCGTTGATCTCTCTCTCAAATATCCTCAATACTGAAGATAAGTGGGTTCGGTGTTATTTTTTATATAAGGGATTAATTTATCCTTAATATTTGGTACATATAATTCAAAATTTATTTTTTCTATTACAATTGTTATTTTGCATAACCAATTGTGAAGATCATGGTAAGTTTAACCATAATCATCAAATGTTCCCAACTATAATTATCTATTAATTGGTAAGTAAACTGCTTATATTTACTATTTTAATGAGAGAGCAGAGTAGAGGTGTAGCGATACCAAATTTTGGATCCCACAAATGCCCCCACCTCCTCATTTAAATTTAATATAATTTGGGTCACTTTGAGAAAAAAACTAAGACAATTGCAGCCCACAACCCTAGAATCTAGTATATTTAACTTGGGTATAAGTTTAATCCAAAAAATATTACACCCACATGAATGCATTTCTATGGTGTGAAAATGGATCAGAATCTCTTCTTCTCACTTTTTTTTTTCCTCCTTCATCTCCCGGTAGGTAAGCTGGAGAGGAAATATTGCTCATACTGGGTATCGAACACACAACCTACGGACTCTCACCGCTTATTGGATTTGAAATAGCCATTGACCCACGCCATCGGGGTTACTAGACCAAAATTGATCCTACTGGTTTATCAACTCTATACTTATGTTAAACCTAGATCATCATCATCTATTATTATTATACATAGGAGCTTTCCAAAGATAAAATAAAAGTTGTATCAAAATGGCCTAGAATTTTGTAAAAATTACTATTCCAATAACATTTTTGAAATATTTAATTTATCAATTATCTTAAATATAATTTGTGGGGGCAATAGTGACAAATTTCTTTATCCACCGTTAAAATTTGTCACAATAGCACATTAATTGGAAAACTCTTGTGGGGACAAGTGCCCCCACAACCCCCACTCTAAATCTGCCCCCCTACTTATAGGTGTTTGCAATAAACAATGGAGGTTAAAATAGATTTATTAAGTGTGTTTAAAGTGATATTTTAAGGTTAATGTGGATATTACAAGCAAGTGAGTGAAATGAGCCGTTCGGGTGTGTGCAAATAGATCCACCCTTACCAAAACGATTGATTATTTTAAATTTAAATATAAAAAAGTGGGGGTATTTATAACCACTCAAATTTTGGTGTCAAACGACTTCTACTCCACCTTCGCTCATCATAATAGTAAAGATATGCATTTTAAAATTTTATTTTACTTTTGAATGATAAACTCAATTATCTTCTTCCATACCAAATTATGTTCAAAGGACATACCTTTAGATCTTTTTTTACTATCCAAATCTTCTTAATATTTTAAAGACTTCTTCAATTTACGCCATTTGTGTCCGACAATATAAAAATATGGGACTGTCAAAATCACTCTTTAAACCTTGTTAATTAAAAGATATTAAAATTTTATCTTTAAATAGTCACTAATCCATTGATGAGATCAAACTGCAATGATAACAAGCCCATTTAAAGGGCATCTTTAAATATTAAAAATAAAATAAAAAATCAAATATTTTGAAGTCCTAAAGTTGGGTAAAATTCCATTAGAGAAGGTAAGGTTGTTGTTGGTTGTTTGATTTGTTCACCCTTTTATTTTGACCTCTATTTAGGCTCAAGAAAGCTACAATATTAGAAATAGATTCAATTGTCAAAATTTTAAACAATTAATAGGCAATGGATTCTCACCTGCTCTATTTCAATATCAATTTGAAAAATAAAAATGGAGAAAAATAGTGAGCCAGAGTTGAGGTTATTCAGTACTGGTTGATAATTTATCTCAGTGTTGTAAGTTGTAACAATTGAAATTCCTTAAAAAGTATGTTGAGTCACTTATGTTACGATCTTCTATACATCGTGCACCAAAGTTTGAGTCTCCAATTATTTAGTGAGTCGTGCTGGAGTGACTTAAAAAATTGTTCCTCATATCTCACATCCCGGTGTGAAAATGTGTAGGAATCATAAATGCTTTTTGACTTATATCTTGATGAAAAGCATTTATGGTTCTTACACACTTTCACGTTAAGATGTGCAATCTTGAGGTCACTTCAACATTATTCTTAGTTATTAGGGGGGAGGTTAGGACCGATTTAATCGACTAGGAAACAACTTTTTATTTTCTCCAATTCTATTAATTGGGATTTGTGGATTAGTTAAATGAACCACTGATCGAAATCAATTGGTGAACCCCATGCTTGTAGAATTTTTCCTAATTGTTTAATAATTTTTCATTCAATTCAGATTTAGAATTTTCTCAAATTAACTTTTTTTCAACATAACTGCTTGAATTTTTCCCCTCCAAAATGGATGGATAACCAAGTGAGAGTACTTTTTTATTTTCATCGAAAATGTCTAGACCCAAAAAATGGTGAAGGATGGGTCCTGCATTGGAGTTGAAATTTTCGGACTCCATTACCCATATCGACAGTTGGGAGCTGATGAGTAGAAGGAAGTGTAATGCATTGGAGTTGCTCTAAATCATTTGTAGGTGATAGGTTTTCTCGAGCTCTACTTTAATATCAACCAAAAAGAAAAAGAAAGAAGAAAAATAGGTATAAAGGTTTGATGTTACTTTGTACCTTTGATTCTAATTTTTAAAATTTACATCTTTTTCAAAACCTAACATGTCCCCTAATTAGATTGGAGACCTAATTTTCTAAACCACCAACTAAATTAATATAATTATTATGTTCTAGAAGTAAGTTATCTTTGTTGGGATTTTCAAAGACTGAAAATCGTCATTAACAGTCGTGGAAACCGCCATGAGGATCATGTGATGTTGAGTATTGATTTTCCTAGCTTTAAGTAATATTAAAATTATTTCTTATGATTGTAACGTTAGGATAAATCAATTTATTAAGGATATTAATAAGTAATTTGAATTGTTCACGTACCATTCCAAAAAAAATTTCTTCTAAAAATTATAATTTTCAAATTGATGACATGCCACCCCTGATGATTTTCTACGAAAGATCTACGAAAAACATAAGCAAACCTCATCTTTGGACCCTTGCAAAAACCCTATTTTTTTCTTTTTCGAACATCGTTTTCAAGCTCCTCAATCTTTAGAGTAAAAAATTTGACTTATTTTACATCATTTGATATATATATATACAGATTTTCTTAATCATTCATCAATTTTCTGATATTTTTAATTTGATAATTTGACATATTTTCTTGGCCACTCATCAATTTTTCTTAATGGACAATTTTATGAATTTTTCTTTGGAAAAATCACGAATTTTCCCTGCGTTTTTGTTAGTTTACGATGATTTACATGTGAACCCACTTTACGTTGTTGCAATCAAGCACATGCAGATAGAAAAATCCTTTTTTTTTTTTAAAATTTTGGTAGTTACAATGTTTTACGATGATTTGTAAGCATAGCAAGCAGGACTATTCGAAGGTAATTAAATGATTTATGGGTTGGGATTTGTTCACTCAGAAAAATTACTCAGAAAAAATATAAAATCCTGACTATTAAACATGAAAATATTGGTCAAAATAAAACATGTTTTGTAATCCAAAACCGTTGATTAAAAAAGTGTAAACATCGTAATCGCCTAATAAAAGGACTTTGGAGCTAAACATATTCAATGATCCTACCCATATAAAACATAAAAAATAAAAAAAATGTTCATCTTATTTCCCAATGTTTGGTATAACTTTGATTGAAGTTCTCTTATTTTCTAATGTTTTGGTAAAGCTTTAATTGCAAGAAGTGGCAGCACGTAAGATCAATAAAAAATTAGTTTTAATTGAAATATTTTAATAATAATATTTTCTTGCAAGGAAAGAAACATTGTATTAGTACGATTGCGTATGAAAATTAGAGAAAATGTGATTTCAATGCATGGTTTTAAAACTCATTTTTATGTCTTGTCTTGTCTTGTCCATGAACACGAGACTAAGTCGTCTTGTCGATGAACAAGATCTTGTCATCTGGGATGAGATATCTGATTTATTTTAGTTATCTCGAATGAGATTTTGAGATGCCTTGTC
This sequence comes from Akebia trifoliata, assembly GCF_017979445.1. Lineage (NCBI taxonomy): Eukaryota > Viridiplantae > Streptophyta > Magnoliopsida > Ranunculales > Lardizabalaceae > Akebia > Akebia trifoliata. The sequence continues at coordinate 2,548,936 of NC_141375.1, read as the reverse complement.
AACTCATCTCGTTGGTGGATCATACCGAGACAAATTGGATGAGTTATCTCAATCTTGGACGAGATTTAAAATCATGTTTGAATGTGATTGATTGTGCCTTTTTAGGAGAGGATCATTTTCCCTAAGAGAGTATTTTTTGTTAACCAACCCCCTAGGAAAATGGTTCTTTTTTTGTAAGATAAAAATCACTATTTTTTTTTCTCACAATTACCCCACTCTTAATATTAAAACTCTCTTTTTGACATTTTATTGGGTGCAATCATATACTAGCACACATTTTCTCACAAACTCTTTTCTTGAGAAATTATTTTATGCAAGAAAAAATGATTTTCTCTATGATCATACTGGCCATTAGGGTAGGAGGTCCATGCAACTAGGGAAGGATTGATAGTCAATAATTCGTAAAACAATCGACTATTTGATTGCACATGCATGAAAACTCAGATTCTAACGTAAAATTGATTGAAAGCCCGTGGTACTCAACGTGAAATAGTGATTAGCTTCAAAATTTCTCACCTAAGGAAAATCAAATTTCTAAGGGTTAACAAGATGCTTTTTCATGTAATAGTTATTTGGTAAATTAAATTTCTTAGTAAAATAGTAAATCAAATATCCTAAGTTTTAGTAGTCACAATGTTGTAAGTTGGAATGATGTGTTTAAACCTTTATCAGAGGGAGGATTGGGTATTGTTAGTATTGTTGATTGGAGTAAGATTGCCATTTCCCATTATGTTTAGATGATTACTTCAAATCAAGATTCCCTCTAGCTCAGGTGGGTAAAATCTTATCTTATTAAAGAAAGAAACTTCTAGTCCTTAAAGATCCCTAGGGAGGCCTCCTAGAGTTGGAGTCTACCACCTTCAATGTGGTTCATCTTATTGGGAATGACAACTCTACTAAGTTGTGGGAGGACCCTTGACACCCTCTTGGTTTTCTAGACTCGTTATATCACGAGGAGCTTGCTTTTGACTCTAGAGTAGGCCCAAGGGCCAAGGTCTCGACCTTCACCAGGAATGGTCAGTGGAGAGTTCCTGTGGGTAGAAAAGGTATCCTTCTTGAGATTTCACATCATATTCACCAAGTTTCTATTCACCATGGGATTTCTAATAGAGTCGTTTGGAAGAGGACTGTTGGTGGTTTTGTTTATGTGGCTTCTGCTAAAAGGATCCTTCCCTCCTCTATTCCTCGTCTGAGTGGCACTCACTTTCTTTGAACCAACTCTAAAAGCCCGAGGCACAACTTGGATAGTGCCTTATCTTTTTTGAGAGGTGGCTTTGGTGCCATCATTAAAACTATTAGAACTACAACTATTTAAGAATTGCAAATCAATTCTTCTCCTAATCGATGTAAGACTAAAATTATACAAAACAAAATCAATACTAACAACTAAAACTTAAAGCAAAAAGTAAAAAACATAAAACATAAAGCATAAAACAAAAAAGCAAAAAAGAAAAGTTGGGATTTGTTTACCCTATGGTTTAAACCCATTAAATATTAAAGGGTTTTCAAATTCAATCCTTTAAATTCCAACACGAGGTACTTGAGGTTTTAATTGCGTAGCTACTGGTTTGGGTCTGTCTTAACTGAAATAATCTTCCAAAAAGAAAAAAAAGCATCTTAATTTTTCTCTCACGATTTAGTAGAAATTACAATTACGATTATTCTTTACACCTTAGCATTGTCATTTGAAGTGAAGATTGTGGTGTCACAAATGGTTCCAATGAGGGTAGTAGGCGATTTGACCTCTTAATGGTTGGATGTTCCTTCTTAAACTTTCTTGTTTGTTTCTAAATGAATGGTTCCAATGAGGGTAGTAGGCGATTTGACCTCTTAATGGTTGATGTTCCTTCTTAAACTTTCTTGTTTGTTTCTAAATAAATTAGCGTAACGGCTCTCCAACAATGCAGTATTCAAATTCATATAAAGTTCCAAATTTTTATATCACCTTCCCTTTGGGACCACATATTGTCATCCAATTTATTAGATACAATTTCTTCAATCCCTTTCTATCATTTTACAAGGATAAAAAAAAAAAACATGGCATAACTTATCAAGATATCTTTACAGAGTTTTGGGAATGGGATGGTTTATCGAGGTATCACTCAAAACATGGAATAAGACTAGTTTGACCTTTAGCTAATTGCCAAATTCCATGCCATTAAGGAGATCCTACGCAACCCATTACCCATTTATGGGACATTTAGTGGTTATGGGTATCCATGGGGTGTGCACTCCAACCACGCTACCCATGATTGCCACCCATAGATTTTTTAATTCAACTTAGATTTCAAAATTGACTTATTTTCAACATAATTATGAATTTTTCCCTGAATGGGTAACTAAGTGGAGTACCTATTTTGGGTAGTAAAAATCCCATAACCCAAAAAAATGGTGTAGGACAGGTATTGGGTTGGAGATACTTATTTTAGACTCCACTACCCAAAATCACAACTGAAAAGGGATGAGAAGTGGGATAGGTCATGTGTTGGAGTTGCTCTAAAAGATGAAGTCTAAAGTCCATCTCCATAAGTAAAGCTTTATTCTCAGCCGTAAACTTAAGATTGGAGAGAAGAAAGCCACATATTATATTTTGAAGAAAAAGGGTTTCATCGAATCGATGCTCATAATTTTTTATATTGTTGATTGTTAATTATGGGAGATCTCTCCATTACTGAGCATACTAAAATTTTGTATCATTATCATTATTCAAAATCAATCAAATCATTTTATATATCTCGATGTACGATCACAACATTTGTAGTAGGCTATTTGTACGATGCAGGAGTAAGATTACCATTTATTTATCGATAAAAAAAAAAAAAAAAAGATTTTCATTTATAACTACACTTATATAAAGATAAAGGTTGATTGATCATCCCAATAATTTAACATTTTGAATCGTTCAAAAAAAAAATAATTTAACATTTTAAGATACATAAATATATATTTTGAGGATATGTGATCACAACCTTTCATCAACCACTAATTTTTAATCAGGTTTTGTTGATGTAAATTATTAAAGGAATCCCTATCATTGCGGAGATTCGAGTGAATTTTCCGAATGGGACAAGTGGGTACTTTTTAATTCCAGTGAGAGTGGGCTCGTAACAACCCTATCCGCCACGTGTCAAATACACACTTTGCAAGTTTCGATAACTTACTACGCACGCGTTGGAGAAAGTCCACTGTCTACCAACCAACTAAACCAAACGGATTGGTTGACCGTTGACCTTCAGTGAAGTTCAAAGTTTCTATAGCGTGTTTCTTATGTATAAGAAACGGTTATATAAGATGAGATAGAGCAATTAATATAGGCTTTTGTGTTTGGAAAGTGCTTTTGTTGTTTTTGATTTTGAAAAGCACTTCTCATGCTTTAAACTACCCTTTTGGTAGCACTTTGGATTTGGATTCTCATCAAATGCAAGTGCACAAGATGGCCAAAATCGAGAAGTTGTTATGAATATAAGTTTGGGGAGTGATTTTGGCGTTTTTGATCTTGAAGACACTTCTCATTGTGAAATTACTGTTTGGGAGATTCTTGTCAAATGTAAATATGCAAAATTCCAAGGAGCGAAAAGTTGTCTGGACTAACATTTTGTTTTTAGCGTTTGTCAAATTATGATGAAACGAAAAGTTAAGGCATTCTCGGATGTAAGAATGGCTAATTATAGTTAATGGCTAAATACCCACAAAATGCTAATAATATTTAAAATTAATGATAAAAAATTAAATATTTAATTTATTTATTAAAATATTCAAATAAGTTATTTTTCAAAAAATACCTTTTAAACATGAGCCACGAGACCATAATTTGCACAAGTGCATTTCCACTGCTTTTACTTCCAATACTTCTGCTTTTGCTTTCTTAGTTAGAAGTAGAAATCCCCTAGTGACCTTTTTTATTTTTTTGGCTTCTCGTAGGTATCCCCACCTTTCAGGTGAGATTAATCGCAAAATCACACAATCACACACACCGCGCCCCTTTGGATAGTCCTACATGTAATTGGTTGAGTCGAAGATCAACCAAACCCTGGAGGGTGACTCCAAGGAATTCATTACTTTGTGGGGTTTTGAACAATTGACCTATCTTTTCTGAGGAGTTTATCAAGACTTGGCTTGTCACAAGGAACCTAATGTTACATTTAGTTAGGATTATTTAAGTGAACTCCCATAATTAGAAATATTAATCGATTAAAATTAGACAAAAAGCAAGATCCTTACCTTCTCGAAAACTTGGTTATTGAGTTTTGGTGCAAATATGATGCTTAGGTACAAAATATTTTGTATTCTATTCGTACAAATAGGATCAATAAAATGATGTTTTAATTCAAGATTATGAAATCAATTTTCAAAAATGACATGGTCTGGCCGAAATCTGAATTTTGTAAAACCAATTTCATATTTTGATTCTGACAATCTAAAATCCAAATCGATATCTAACAATCTGAGCCAAAAACCTTTCCCACCTTAGCTTTTAATTTGTTGAATACTTTGTGTCCAGTACACTAGAATTTTCCTAAGAGTAATGATTTTCTAACTAGAAAGCCTTCCATAGGTCAATACTCGATTGACATGGTATGGACACGGAACCATTGATCTGTTTTCTCGATATACACAACTGCACATTTATTCAAGGATTTACACTTATGTATCCCAAGGAAACAGATCTATGATTACATGTCTGTGCCACGTCAGCCCAGTATTGACTTTCTAGTTAGAATACCAGCAGTCTTTTCCAATGGGCATCACACGTTACTCTGATAGTGAGATCATGGGAAATATAGTCAAAGGAATCATCACACTAGGTGTTTGTTTTGGTAAAAATAAATAAATATCAAATTAGATTTATAACTTTTTTTTGATAAATAATTTTAAAAATGTTCCTAGCAAATAATTATCATCAATATCTATATTTTATTCCAGATAGTGGGGTCTAGAGTTACCTGGAAAAAAAAAAACCCTCTATCTAGAGTAGAATATATTTCTTAACAGAATAATTACTAAAGTCAAGATAATCTGACTATCCCACATGGTATACTCAATTGACTCTTTGAAAAGTTCATGAATCTTACATTTGTACGTCTCGGGATGCATGATTCCCTCAGAATACACTTTTTTTATGGGGAATCGAGACGTACAGATCTATGATTCCCTAATTTGTCACGTCAAAGGAGTCCATTGAGTGTGCCACGTGGGGTAGTCAGGTTATCACGATTCTAATTAGTAAGTTCGGAAATAATTTATGTACAACACATGTGTTTTTTTATCACATATTTTATAATGGAACTTTCAAAAGATATATTTAAATCATGATGTATTAATTGGAATGGAGTTCCTAATTTCCACGATGTATTAGGTGAAAATACCTAAACGGATAGAACTTTTGGTCAAGTTACGTAATTGTGCAAAATCATTTGTAATGTACCCCTTTTAATTTTAATATTTTTTAAAAGTCAAAGGAAGATAAAGATAAATTCACTATAAAAGTTTTTACATGGATGGTAAAATTTATCCAGATATGAAAATATTTCAAATTTGTACTTGATTATGTAATTTGACCAAAACTTTTATCTATTGCATAAAACATTCTTAAAATTAATTACTATTTTAATGTAAAATTATAAAACGTAACATTTTTATTCTAATTATTATTTGATTTTTAAAATTTTATTATTTTTTAACAAAATTTTGAACTGACAAACCTAAACTATATTTGAACCATACCATAATCATAATTGCTAAATATTGTCAAAGGAAGTGACTTCATATCTTTTCTTAGTGGCCAAGTCTTCTTAAATATTTGGAGACTTCTTCAACTTAGGCAAATTGTGTCGCACTATATAAAAATATGGGTTTGTCAATCTCATTCTATAACATGATTTTAAAACTCGTTTTAATGTCTCATCTCGTCTGTGAACAAGACTGAGTCATCTTAGACAAGTTTTTCGATACGTTTAAGACGTCTCGTTAAACGATGAGAAAAATGAACGTGAATTTTAAATCTCATATGATACATTGACTTGTTCGTTTGTCTCATTGCTGAGCGATATCAAGACGACTCGGACGATATGTCTTAATCTCAAACAAGTTTAATTTGAAACCATGTTCTATAAACCTTGTGACTTAAATGATTTTTTTTTTTTTAATTGATAAAGTGTAACATAGAAATCAACTTATGTTCTAAAATATATATATATATATATATATATATATATATATATATATATATTAAATTTTTTTGATGAAGTCCTAAAGTTTGGTAAAATTCCATTAGAGAAGGCAAGGTTGGTGCGGGTGGTTTGATTTGTTCACCCTAACATTTTGACCTTTTTATAGTATAAAAGGAGCTGCAATATTAGAATTTAATTTGACGGTCAAAGTAGTCAAATATTGATAGGGAATGGGTTTTCACCTGCACTATTTAATGGGCGTTTTACTTTTACAAAACAGTCAGAATATGTTGCAAAAATTATGGAATCAGTCATTTTTTTTTTTTAATATTTGCCAAAACAGTCATGAGTCATGCATCCAATTTCTTAAATATTATTATTATTATTATTATTATTACATAAATGATTATACAATATACGATCACATTTGCTATTTACTTATTTACCCTTTTTGTGAACCTACTTTCAATTCAGCTATAAAGGTAAATTCATAAAATTTTCCATCGGATAATCTTTTGATAAAAAAATTATGAAATTTAATGCATGATGGCTGTTGTTGCCAATATAAAAAACCATGGTTGATTCAATGCTTTGTAAAATTCATGGTTATTTTAGTAATTTCCTATTTTATAAATAAAATAAAAAAGGAAAATGGAAAAAAGGAAAAGAAAGAGAGGAACTGGAGAAAACCTTTTAAGTGCTTGATGTTATTTTGTACTTTTCATTTTCTTTTTTATTTGTACAACAATTGAGAATCCTTATAATATAATTTTTTAATATTAAAAAAAAAAAAAAAATGCTACTTGATTCATGGGTTTACTTAGTTCAAATTTGGTTTTGTGATTTGTTGTTCGCCACTCAAGAATGAACTCGGTTTGTAAAAGTAGATAGAGCCGAGGGAATTTGAAGGTCAAGTAATGAATAGGGCAAAAAATAGATTGAAGAAAGCATGTTTTGTAAAGTAAAAACCAAGTTTTTATTATTATTATTATGTATATGTTGAAGATGTGGTATTTGGTCATTTTTCATTAATCTATTAATCAAGACCTACATTAAATGGGCATATTACCAGTTTGAGATTTTAGGGGGGATATCTTAAATATATTATAAATATGTGGAGGGAAAATTTTAAAAATTTAAGTAGAATGGAGTCGTTTGAAAGCCATCAACACTGGATTATATCAAAGATTTAATTTTGCCCCTCACTCTTAAGGATAAAAAGAAACGAACATGACCTATATGAACTAACATTCTAATATCATATTACTCAACCAACTACTCTGAAAGGCCGATTTATTGAAAATCGAGAGAATTATAAACATGAGATGGTCACAGGATTTAACTATGATATGACACATCCTATAGTGGAAGAAAATATACACTCAACATTAGACTCTATAATAATAGTCATTATAACTATCGATAAGGTATACCAATTGTATTTATTTCGAGAGTAAGAATTGTGCATCCTTCAAGTAAACTTGGAAAACCCATACACTATATACATAAGGAACACTTGAAAGCTATCAACTAGTTGAGTTGGTTAAAATTACAAAGTGTTGGAGCCATGACATGAATTCAAAACTCGTCTGCACCTATTTATTAAGAGAATTTCTATTGTCATCCCAATTTTTTCTAATGCGACTCCAAGATGTGTGCTAATTCTCTAATGATTTACATATAAATTTGGGGTGGCGTCAGCAAAAGTTGGCATGACAATAGAATTTCTCATTAATAAATAACCACTGGTCTCGTTTGTCTAGAAAATAATAATAACATATGTAGGTAATAATGATGGGCTAATGCCCTAAAGCAAACTTTTTTTTTTTTTTTTTTTTGTGATATTTAATAAAGACAACTAGCAAGATAATATATTGTACAAAAAATAGTTCAAATATATTTATTGTACACAAACCTTACAAGGCAACACTTGCTTATGCAGCTGTGACGCAAGGCCACATCACGCTCAAATGATGATGGTTCTTCAGGAAAGGCGAAACGTTTTCTATCTTTTAAGAAAAGTTATCATAACAGGTTAAATCATTGACGATATCATAAGAATTCTATACATATATTATAAAAATAATTAAGAAAATGAGCACCAGTTACACATTCAAAACAAGAATGAAATAGTATTTAAAATCTAAACCCAAATTTAAGATCTAATAATAACTAAGTTATATTAGAAATATTTACATTTTTTTATAATAACAAGACCCTCCTCTGGGCACGTGCAGCGCCTGCACGTCACATGTGCTAGGAAAGCGAGGGAATGCCCTCAATCGCAAGTGGCCCCGAGGAAAGATTGCTCATACTGAGCATCGAACACACAATCTACGGACTCTCACCGTTTAATAGTATATATACTTTATCTCAAGGTCTTCTCTTGTTAAATTTATTTTTATTTATTTATTTATTTATAATCTATTGGATTGATTTTGGATCAACCATGTCCTGATCATATTAAAAGCCCATTTAGATACACTTAAAAAAGTATTATTATTATTATTATTATTATTTATTTTTGAAAATTAAATTTTGACTAATCTAAAAAAAAATCTTTTAAAACAGTAAAAGAATCTAAATTTCTTAAAAGGTAAAATGAAAGTATTTTCTATTTTCTAAATGTTGCTTTATTTAATAGTTATTTTCTACTTTATATCTAAATAGTAAATAGAATTTAAATGTAAAAAAATATATAAATTATATTACATATTTTATTATTTATTTATATTTTGTATATTCCTCACAGATTTACTCAAATTCGCATCCGATAGGATTGTAATTGGTAGGGGTGCACATTGGATTGGGTAAATCCGAGATCCGAACCAATCCGAAGCTTTTGGATTGGATTGGTTCGGATTAAACACACACACAGTTTGGGTACGGATCGAAGAAAAAAAATCTGATTAATTTGGTTCGGTTCCGGATTAGGATATAATAGAACCGAACCAATCCGAAAACCGAACCAAGTATATATATATATATATATATATATATTTATTTATTTATTTATATATAATTATTTATATATACTTGGTTCGGTTTTTGGATTGGTTCGGTTCTATTATATCCTAATCCGGAACATATAATTATTTAAAAAATAAAAATTTCAGTTTTTTATTTCTTTCTTCTTCTTCCTTTTAATTTTTTTTATTATTCCAAGGTCCACGTTTAAAAAAAGTCCTACTTGTTATTAAGGTTTGAAGATTGGAGGAGGTAGAATGCTTGGATTGAGGAAGAAGGTATCTATCTTCAATAAGTATGAGAACCGAGAACCGATCCGAACCAATCCGAACCAAGATTGGATTGGATTGGTTCAGTTCTATAGGGTAATTGGATTGGTTCGGTTTCAAATTTGTAGAACCGATCATGTTTGGTTCGGTTCCAATTTTGCCAAAATCCGAATCAATCCGAACCATGTGCACCCCTAGTAATTGGATTAGAGTGATAAAAACCCAGTAAGGATCTAATCCGATCCTTATCATACTGGTTCCAGGTCGACCTGATCCAATCCGGCCCGATCCATTAACAGCACCACTAGTCAAGTCAAGTCAAGTCAGTCAGACGAACCGAACCGCGTCATACTGTTACGTCACACCATTACGCGACACAAATAGGGCTCCAAAAACGAACTATTCTTCTGAAAGATTTCTATAACGCGTCAAGGAAGCAAAATCCGATATTTCTTTCAAGAAAGCGTTGACGCCGTTATCTTTTATTTATTTCCTCCAATGTCCACTTGACTTTCAAGGAGATATGGGCCCACTCACCTACTCCTTGTTTTGACACAAATAACGTTCTATTACTAAGTCTGACGGCTAAAACCTATAGAAGCTTCTTGTAACCTCTAGTATGTATCAGTTAGGCCAAGTAGATCATTTTTAGGTCGAAAGTCAGATATCTTGGAAGATCACAACCGTTGAATCTCTCATTTTTCTAATAAAAAATTGTGATTATTTCACATGTTGCCATTTATATTGATATATTGGTGGGACCCATGGAATACTAGTGGGTCAGCACTGTCTCTTGTGTTCACTATAGGGATCACCCTTATATTTCAAATAATTGGAGAGATTTTCTGCCATTTTTCCACCTACCCTTATGAGATTTGGTGAATATTTAAGATACTTTTTGTTTTCAAACTAATGACACATCCATTATACATGGACCATGGTCTTTTATTAGAGACTTAACCAAAACTAAAAAAAAGTTCAAAATATCCTTTTATCCGATCTTTATATTTTCCCTCGAAAATCCATCTTTTGTGACCTCTTCAATCTTTTGGATTAAAATTTTATCCTAAAATACTACCATCTTTTATCCTTAGATAAAAATTCTATTTATTTTGGATAATTAATTAAATTATGCAAAATAAGATTATTAATGGATGAAATCAAATCTGAAATTCGAGCTGTTATGATATGATGACTTTGGATTTGAATTGAGTATTTGGGTTTAAATAAGGATAGAATTTGGCGAGGTTCTAATTTAAAAATCGATCAGATTCATTTTGGGTCAACCGTGTCCTGATATGATAAAATGTGAGAAAGGATGTAAATTATATTAAATATTTTGTATATCAAAACGGAATTGATATACATATATATGTATATATATATATATATATATATATAGAACGGATTAAGGGACATATGAAAAAACATATGTAAAAACAATGTAACATTAATAAATTTTCAAAATATGGGTTAGAAATTTCGGATTGAGTTGATTTTTTGTAAGGATGATCTCTATGATGAGAAGATCATCTGAAGAAAAAAAAAAATCAGTCCAATCTGAAACTTCTAACCCCATCAAAAGTGATTTAGAATGTGGACAGTCGATTTTTTTTATTATCAATTTTTACCAATAATTTGTAAATCACTTGTGATGTATTGAGAAATTTCAAATTGAGCTGATTTTTTGTGAGGTTGATCTTCTCATCATAGTGACCATTCTCATAAAAAATCAACTCAATCCAAAACTTCTAACCCATATTTTAAAAAACCATTGTTTTTACATATGTCCCATGAACTACCCCCATATATATATATATAGACCACATACGATTGTTAACAAATTGGATTTAGATCCTATTGTTAAGTTTCAATAAAAAGATTTAATCCCATTCTGTCCCAATCCCTTTATAGCTCTAATCCAAAGAACAAGTACTGATCGAGTAATCCAAATCAAGACTGAACATGAGGACACATTAAAAAAAAAAAAAAAAAGAGGATCGAACACAATAAATTTTTAAATAAAAAAAATCAAGACTTTTAAGAAAAGATTGAAAATGAGGGTATTTCAATCATTTTCTAGATAACCTCTCATAGAAGACCATGATCTATGGGGGTATGTCTTCATTTTGAAAACATTTACCTCTCAAAATGATCACCAAAATCCAAAGGGGTATATGTCTGTCTAAATTCCACAAAATTTTAATATTATTTGTACCTTAAAACGAGAGGACAAAATCAAGTTCTAGAAGCTATCTTCCTCCAATGTTTCCACTTTTTTGTAATCTTCTTAAAAGTCCTCTGACACACAAGATTACAAATATCAAAAGTACTTTAAAATGACCCATTTACCCTCAGTGGATTACATTTGGAAACAGCTGGAAAATGTAATGGGAATGTAATCTAATTGTTCACAACTGTGCCAAACATCCAGATAGGCTGATTCAATGATTCTACCCATATTTGCTCACTAACCTTATTTTCCAATGTTTCATTGACCTTTAATTGCAAATTAAGTGAAAATAATATATTTTTTTAAAATTAATTTTATTTAGATTATTTTAATAAAAGTGAGTAATAAATTTTTTTTTTTTGAAACAAACATAATAGAAGGGTCTTCGATAAAAAAAAGAAACAAAAATTTGAAGATTAGGATTACTAGTGTTTCTTACCATTACTTTGGATATGAGCGATTTTTTTAAACCTATTGTATTGGTTCAATATTAACAATCCGACAAAATTTAATAAATTATGTATTTAAAAAAAAATATTTTGTGTATGAAAACTTTTCATTGATCCAATCCAATTCAATTAGAACCCAATCCAATTATTATCAGATAAGATTTGAATCTTAATATTGAGATTTAATAAAAAAAAAAAACGCTCCTGAAAATCATTTCCTTAAGGGCTAGAAAACGAATTCCCCATAATCCTTGGTAAATTCTATTTTCTTAAATTTTTAAAAAAAAATTTCACAGATCCAAAAATACATTTTCTTGAGAAAATGATTTTTCCACCAAGAAAATAATAGAAACTCGGTGAATCATAAACAAAATAATTATATTTTAATCCAATATATGTTACTTAACGAGTTTCTAAGATAAAGTTGTTTGGCTGAAAATGACGTTTCTCTAACGGGACAAACACAAGAAACTACTCTGAAACAACATTTTGGCTGATTAGTTTACAAAAGTGGGCCATTATTACAGCATTTTAAAGAAAATTTCCAAAAACAATCCAACACGTCTCAGTGCTCTTTGTCATCCTCAAAGTCAAGGGTTCACATAATTTTTCTTTGGGTAGTTTAAACATACACCTCCACATTTTGATGAATATTTGAGATGTCCCTACATTTCAAAACTAATGACATACATACACCTTTGACCTTGTTTTCTCTAATAGACTAATGGAAAATGACCTAAACACCCTCATTTTCAATGAACTAAAAATTTCTTGATTTTTCTTTCTAAATTAACCAGTCAACTTCAACCTCTTGGGAAAAATCTTTCACCCTCATCTTCTACACCCCTCTTTTTTTTCTAGAAAGCTTAAACTTTTAAACCTCAAGAATAAAAAATGAATTTTGGAGAAATAGAAGATTGTGAATTTTTTTTTGAAAGAAACAAAGGTTTTCTACATAATTTAAAAATAAAGTATTTATCATAATTTATCATAAGAGATTGGAGAGCTTGAACAAAACATGTATTCGGGAGAAAAAAATCAGGTATTTTTTAGGTTATGAGATGAAGATGAGAGTATTTAAGTCATTTTCATTAGGGTATAAGAGAAGACCGAGGTCAAGGAGGCATGTCCTCAGTTTGAAAAAACTGGTTATTTCAAATACCATCTAAATACAGGGGTCTACATCTAAATCACCTTTTTCTTCTTGTCTCTTTCTATGCGAATAATTATGAGTGCACGCGGTCTTACGAGGCTGACGTGGTAAGAGTATAGAACCGTACATCTTTTTTCGTGTGTATCTTAATGAAAATGATCTATGGTTCATTGTACTTGTCACGTCAACCGCGTATCCAACTACATTCCATGACCATGTGCAGTCATCATGACTTAAAAAAAAAAAAAAAATACACTTTTCCTGTGCTTTTGATAAGCAGCCGTGTCATTTTCTCTTAAAATACTTTATTAATACTCTAAGTGAAGGTTTTGATATTGTAAGATAATTTTTTTTGTTACCAAAATATATTAAATATATTGCAAAGCAATGGTTTGGATCTAATATGGATGTTTGAAACTACCGTCTAGTTGTGTATTCGAAATTAGGTGACCTCTTGATTTATTATGTTAAAATTTTTTTGTGGGATTGGGACGTGTAATCTTCGGGATTAGCTTACACCGGATGTGGGATTTTCGATGTTATGAAAAAAAGGAAAAGAAAGATAAACTAATAAGTAACAATAGATGTCGATACCCAATATGAGTATATAAAATGTGAAAGAAGCTCATATTTGATGAATCAAGGTGTCAATTTTTTCATTATCAATTTTGTTTTTGATGGATCAAAACCGTCAAATTAATAAAAGATGGGAGAAATTTGATGTCTTTAAGTTGTTAAATATGGGGAACATAAATAATTTCAACATCCTTAACTATCAAAATTTGATTTTTAAAATTCGTAAGTCTTGGCCTATCAAAATTTCTTGTCTAATTTTTTAGTTTTCACGTAGTAGTGCAATACTCCTCGAAGCCACTCACGAGGGCATACCCTCACTTGGCGCGTGTGATGTGCAGGTATTGCACGTTCCTTGGGGGGAGGGACCCACATGCCTTTGTCCAAGTCCTAGCTCATCCACTCTCACTAGTCGGATGTAAGTTCAGATTATATATATATATATATATATATATATATATATATATATATATATATATATATATATATATATATATATATATATATGGGTCCCGTTCAGCACCCTAAGCTTTACCACACACTTTAACAAACGTGTTTTGTCTTACATGGGTTAGAAGTTTTGGAATGGGCTGATTTGGTGAGGATGATCTCTATGGTGAGGAGATCATCCTCACCAAAAATCAGCTCATTCCAAAACTTCTAACCCCATCAAAAATGATTTACAAAAAATGGACGGTCCACAATTTTTCAACGTGTAAACATGGGGCTAAACATTTCAGAATGGGTTGATTTTGGGGAGGATGATCTATAATCATAGTGATTATCCCCACCAAAAATCAGCCCATTCCAAAACTTCTAACCCATGTAGGACAAAAAACGTTTGTTAAAGTGTGTGGTAAAACTTAGGGTGCTGAACATTTCCCTATATATATATATATATATGTAAAATCAATGGTTCTTCAAATATATGAGTTAGAAGTTTCGGATTGAGCTGATATTTTGTGAGGATGATCTCAATGATGAGAATATCATCCTCACAATAAATCAGTTCAATTTGAAATTTCTAAATCTATCAAAAGTGGTTTAAAAATTATTAATAAAAAATCGACGATCCACATTCTACATCACTTTTGATGGGGTTAGAAATTTTAGATTTGACTGATTTTTTTTTAGGATGATCTTCTCATCATACACATTATTCTCACAAAAATTCAGCTCAATCCAAAACTTCTAACACACACACACACACACATATAAATAAATAAAAGGTCTTGTGGTCACTTTTTTCAAAGATTTTAGTATTACTTGAACTGCACCTTTGTTGCAAAATTAGGTAGCCTCTACCATTTCAAGCAATAAATATATAATAATAATAATAATAATAATAATAATAATTATTATTATTATTATTCATGGTTGAAAATATCACAGCCCATATATATATATATATATATATGGGAAATGTTCAGCACCCTAAGTTTTACCACACACTTTAACAAACGTTTTTTGTCCTACATGGGTTAGAAGTTTTGGAATGGGCTGATTTTTGGTGAGAATGATCTCTATGATTAGAAGATCATCCTCCCCAAAAATCAGCCCATTAATGTTTAGCCCCATGTTTACACGTTGAAAAATTGTGGACCGTCCATTTTTTGTAAACCATTTTTGATGGGGTTAGAAGTTTTGGAATGAGCTGATTTTTGGTGAGGATGATCTCCTCATCATTGAGATCATCCTCACAAAATATCAGCTCAATCCGAAACTTCTAACTCATATATTTGAAGAACCATTGATTTTACATATATATGGGTCCCGTTCAGCACCCTAAACTTTATCACACACTTTAACAAACGTGTTTTGTCCTACATGGGTTAGAAGTTTTGGAATAAGCTGATTTTTGGTGAGGATGATCTCTATGGTGAGGAGATCATCCTCACCAAAAATCAGTTCATTCCAAAACTTTTGACCCCATCAAAAATGGTTTACAAAAAATGGACGGTCCACGATTTTTCAATGTGTAAATATGGGGTTAAACATTTCGGAATGGGCTGATTTTTGGGGAGGATGATCTTCTAATCATAGAGATCCTCCTCACCAAAAATCAGCCAATTCCAAAACTTTTAATCCATGTAGGACAAAAAACGTTTGTTAAAGTGTGTGGTAAAACTTAGGGTGCTGAACATTTCCCTATATATATATATATATATATATATATATATATATATATATATATATATATTAAATTGAAGCTGCACATTTTCATATTATAAAAGATAAAGAAAATGAATAGGCCTGCAAGTCTCTCCCTTGGAAGCTATCATTCCCCTCTCAATAAATTTAATATTTATTCATAGAATTGACTTGACTCATTAACAGCCGCGTAGAATATTAACATATAGTTGCAAGCAATGTTAATTTAAATCCCATCATCAAATTATGTTAATTTTTCATCCATTGAAAAGTTGATGAGATTGTATTATTTGAAATATTTTCAGACATGGAAACATTCAATGTTTATTTTGGATTAATTTTCTACTAACTACTAAGTCAACTCAACTCGTGAGAATTCAACCTAAAAATTCGATAGAACCAACTTACCAAGTCCACTAAACCAATCATGGATTAATCAACTCATTAGCTTGATCAAGATTGCTTAAAAATGTACCAAGTCTAATTAAATTATTATTTCTTATCGAGAGCAAAGAACGAATACTATTATTTATTTTAAATTATTAAATTTATAATTTAATATAATTTTATTTCACTCATTTGAGTCATCAACTTGAGTTGAGTGGGTTTTTTTGAGTTTATATTTAAAATCACATGATTAATATAGGGAATTACTATTGCCACACCAACTATCTGCATAATTCTTTGATGGTTTACATAGGAATTGATGTGGCATTAACAAAAATTGGTGTGGCAATTATATCTATCTTAATGTATCTTTGATTTCTTTGACAAGTATAAATGTGCAAAATTAAGATTAGAAGAAATTAATTCTCATATTCGCACACCAAACCTAACTCCTCTCTCTCTCTCTTATATATGCCTTTGTGATTGAATTTTGGGATCTCAACCTTCTTTTAAAGTCTTTCACACCATAACCTACCACGCCTTCTTCTATCCTCGTTTTCTCTTCTTCCATTATATATAAAAGTAATAGACATCTTAAAATTTTCAACAACAATCCCTTCTTCATCACAAATACCCGACTTGTTTCTAGAGTTATCATCAAATACATGAAGATGACGGTAAAGAAGATCACATGGAAATCTCTTCTCCCGAGATGTTACAAAGCTGAGAACTCATCATCCCAACCTAAGAAACATGTCTCGAAACAAACTTCTTTTCAAAGAATATCGCTCTCCGACGTTAGCCATCCGAGCTCTCAATTATCGATCGAAGATATATCGAGTTCTCTTGTTGGTTCCAACCTTCATATCTTTACGCTATCCGAGCTGAGAACGATAACCCAGAGTTTCTCTTCGGCTAATTTTATCGGTGAAGGTGGGTTCGGTCCGGTTCACAAAGGTTTCATAGATGACAAGATGCGGTTCGGGTTGAAGGCTCAACCGGTGGCCGTTAAGCTCTTGGATTTGGAAGGTTTACAAGGGCATAGGGAGTGGCTGGTGAGAATTTACTAAAATGCCCCTTAAATTCTTTTTGTTATGGAATAGAATGACCAGTTGCTGAGATTAGATGAAATACAAAGATTTCCTACCAATCAGTTCCTGTTTTCTTGTGATACATTTCATTACCAATCCCGAGGAATAGCTCAATCATATGTTTCAATCATTTAATGTTGTTATGAGATATTGATAAATTTTCGTCTCTCAAATTTATATTTTTAAAGGGTTTTTGTAATAATTAAGTTCTCTCTCTCTGTCTTAAATTTTTTTCCAAGATGTGTAAAAACTGGTGTGAATTTACCAAAATGCCCTTAAGTTTTGTTGGGCAATTTTGCCCATATTAATTACACTTTTGCAAATTTTATATTCTAAAATGGTATTTGTGATTTTTAATTCTCACTTTATTTTTTCCAATTTTACAGGCAGAAGTTATCTTTCTTGGGCAATTGAGTCATCCCCATCTTGTGAAATTGATTGGATACTGCTGTGAGGATGAACATAGGCTCCTTGTTTATGAATACATGCCACGTGGCAGCTTAGAGAATCATCTCTTTCGAAGTATGTTTGCTACTCCTCTTAATGATTTGCTATTTCTAAATAATCTCTGAAGTATTAAATTTTTATTTTTATAGATTTGGTTCAAAGGCTAATTTGGTCATTTGTGTTCTCTAAATTATTTACAAAACTTTATGAAATTAGCAAAGTTAAACTTCATAGGTGTATTTTTGAGAAATTAAAACTTGTCATTTCAAAATTATGGCTTTTTTTTTTTTTTTTTGGGGATAAAAAATATTTACAATGATTCATGAAATTAAAAAAATATATATATAAAAGATTTCATTAGGGGCATTTTTGAAAATTTAGAAATGCAATTTCTTAATTTCGGACTTTTCTACTTAATACAAGTTTCCTAGTGATAAATGTTGGGAATCCCTAGGAATCTTCTTCTTATCTCAACCATCAGTTTAACGCCATAATTTTCCTAGGCGTGGAAGACTTGAACCCTCGACCTCAAAAAGACTGCAATTTCGGATAAGGTCTCTACTTTTAAAGTCCAAACCACGTTTCAAGTGACCAATTCTCATCAAGAGAGAAAAAAAAATGTGTTATTTATATATTATTAAAATATTCCTATAAGCCCCACATGTTCTCATCCATCCTGACCATCAATTCTTGATGATGGTGATCATCGTCATCAAAGTCATCTATATATCCCAAATATTTTGGCTAAACTACTCATGTTCCTTCTTTTTATTTTATACGAAACCACATCTTTTGTTATTGAAAGATACGGTCGTAACGATAACAATCTTTAGCACCTAACCACCACGTAGAACAAGTCAATTTGATGAGGTTCGGCCGATGGACAACACAACATGACATCATCGATATTGCAATAATTGATTACTAAGAAGGGTAAATTATAATTTCGTGACCAACTGTAAACTAATTTACAATTCTAACTCACTGTTCATTTTAATTACCAAGACCTGATTGTGCAAAATCCAAGGTTTTTCAAGTGACGAAATCGCAAGTTTAAAGTGACAAACTCATTAAAAGTAACGAAACCTGTAACTTACGAGATTGTCACCTTCAAACCTACGATATTGTTATTGTTCATGTTTTGGTAATTAAAATGAACTGTGAGATGGAATTGTAAATTCATCAAAAGTTGGTCACGTTTTCATAAAAAATAAATAAAATTAAAGAAACCCAACTTATGAATTCAAACAGTTTTATTCATTATTATTTTTTTAAATATTGGACTTTGCTTAAGATAGTGAAATGGATGATTAAGTTTTGTTTAACTAACTCCAAGTATTTGTGACAATTAGGTTTTGTTGTTGTTAAATATTAGAGGAATTTTTTCTAATTTCTTTATGCATGCAGAGTATGGTGCTTGCTTGCCATGGTCTGCGAGAATGAAAATTGCGCTAGGAGCGGCGAAGGGCCTTGCGTTCCTCCACGAAGCAGAAAAACCCGTAATATATCGGGATTTCAAGGCTTCAAACATCCTATTAGACTCGGTAAGCTTCAATCATCTTCCTACCTTTATCGAAAAATTTAGTAAAACATCATAATTATTGAATGATATTGTCGATCTTTTTGAGCAATATTGACCATTTGATCAAAATGCATGACTTAATCAGCCAAAAAAAAGAGAAAAAAGTACCCTATCTATGTGAATAGAAAAACACCTTTAGTAACCAAATATCCATAAAAGCTGTTTTTCTTCAAACGCCCCCACAGCTTTCTTGCAAACATAATTGTTATAAGAAGTGATTCAAATAGAAGCACTTTTTTTAAACGTGGAACAACACCAAATTAGTCCTGAGTTTTCTTCCATTTTCTTTTACAGGATTACACTGCAAAACTATCAGATTTTGGGCTAGCAAAGGATGGTCCAGAAGGAGATGACACACATGTATCGACTCGTGTCATGGGTACACAAGGCTACGCTGCCCCGGAATACGTCATGACGGGTAATTTAGCCCATTCTAACACCAAATTTATTCATTTATCCAAATAATAATCTTGTACAAACTGATCTAAATTGCGAATGTTTGCACTAATTTCAGGTCATTTAACAGCAATGAGTGACGTGTACAGCTTCGGAGTAGTCCTATTGGAACTAATAACGGGAAGGCGGTCAATGGATAAATCCCGTCCAAGCAGAGATCAGAGCCTTGTAGATTGGGCAAGACCTAAATTGAACGATATTCGGAAGCTCGACCAAATAATGGACCCACGCCTTGAAGGTCAGTTCTCTACTAAGGGGGCTCGTAAGGCAGCTGCATTGGCTTACCAATGCTTGAACCATAACCCTAAGCCTAGGCCCACAATGAGCACTGTGGTCAAGACTTTGGAGCCTCTCCAAGACTTTGACGACATACCCGTTGAGCCCTTCGTATATGTAGTTCCAACTGAAAATAGTAAAGGAAGTGGTGAAACAAAGGAGGAGTTGAAGAAAGAGAACGAACGCCACCATCATCACCATGGACATAGGCATCGGGTACGATCAGCAGTCCATTCCGATACATCCCTTACCAAGAATTTGAGAAATGGTTTGAATTCTCCGAATCAACGACGAGCAAATGGGGCATAGGAATGTTAAGACAATTGTAAATCACACTGTACATAAAGATTTTCCAATGCCAGTTTGTAGAATGAACATGGTTGTGTGTGCATGGGCTTTTTTAGATTGAATGAATGGAGGAAGATACATTTGTGAGAAGCCCATAACACAATTATGAGGATATGTTGGTCATTTAAGGAAATTCTTTTAAATGCTTCAATGGGTTTTCAATTGAAAATGGTGTATTATTACAAAGTTTCAAGTTCCAATGTGCAAACTAATTAGAATGAGAATTATAATATAAGGCAATGTTGAAGCCATCGTATGGCTGAAAAACGTTTTATTTTATTTTATTAATTTGTTGTCTACGTGCTGATAAGTTCGAATTATATATTTACGAGTTTCATTATCAATGTCGATATCAGAATTAGAACTCATACACAATTTGAAAAAAATTCATATTTGACGGCCCAAGGTCGTTGAATTTTATAAAATTCGAAGGACCAAGGTGTCAAACATTTTTTTCAACGGACTGACACAATCAAATTAATGAACTATGAGAGAAATTTGATGGCTTTAATCTGTCGAATTGGGGAACATAAAATTTTCAAAGGCCTAGGGCTGTCAAAATTCAATTTCTAAAATTTGTGGACCTTGGAGTTTTTACGTAGTGATAAGAACTATAAATAATGAATATAGAAAGTTATAGTTCTCGATTTATTAATACTCAAACTAGAATCGACCCATTGATTTGAGACCCCTAAAGAATAAGTGTGATATTTCCAAATATTGCACCTAAGCGAGGTGGTCGAGCTATCAAATCATATGTTGTGTCAAGTTATATAATTTTTTTCAGACCAGTGAGATGTCATAAACAAACACTATAAATATAATACCACCTGAATGGTAGTTAGATGGATATGGAATTATTGGCACATAGAGAATACAATTGCTTATATTTATACTATGTTTTAAATTAAATTACATCATCATCCATGCCTTGACTTAAATAATAGGGTTGGAGTATATATTTAGGGGAAAATATAGAAATAGGCGCATACGATTTCTTACCCCCCCCATTTGACACATGCCCCCATACGGCTCATGACATGGCATGAACTTGAACCATAGATTTTTTTTTTTAGTATCAGGATACACAATTATACATCCCCATAAATATGTGCAGCTGTGTATCTCAAGGAAAAGAATCTATGGTTCTAGCATTTGCTACGTCAAGGAGTGTGTGTCAAAGAGGGACGTCAGAAAATCATTAATCTTACGGTTATTTTACTAAATTTAATATGGAACCATTGTTTTGAATGATCTTTGCATTTGAAGTTCACAAGAAGGGAATAAAAACAAAATCACAAGATAACCCTTTTGGTTAATATACATAAATACCAAAATGGGTATATGCCATTTTTGATAAATATTAAAAAAAAAAATTGTCTGAGCAGATAATTTCTCCAAAATACTCCCCTGTATCTGTGTAATATATACCTCATATTCAACTCAAACATTGGTTATAATAAGAGAATTTTATCTTACTTTAGTAGTTTTTAATTTAAATGAGAATATATTTTCTTATAATTTAGCCAGAAAATGAACAGGAAAATGACCTTTTTGACTTGATCTAGTCTCTTGTGTTCGGTGTCATATAGTATAAGCTTTGCTACCTAAGTCCCCACTTATATTAATGATACCAAGTATTTTTTTTCCTCTAATGATGAAAGCTTGAGATTAGACAAACACCCACAAAGGATGGCTGATTTCTAATGTTGAAATATCAACCTTCACCAACCCTCTACACATAAATTTCTTATTTGAAACTAGTCCATGATTAATGGGTATATTACATCCTCTAATAGTAGTTTTTGAATGGTTTTAGGAGGGCAAAAATGTCTTTTTATAATTTTTTTTAGTAAGAGAAATTTAATAATATGTGAGGGTAGTGTAGTCAACAAGAATAATAATGTCGGATGCACTTTCATCTTCATAAATCCTTTATCGTTATACATGGGATATGCTTCCTAATTTGACTTCAAGGAAGCAGAGGTGGGGCGTCAATGGATCCGATCCGACAAGGAATCCATTCTGTTTTGGGTCCCAATCGATCTGATCTGATAACCTATATTGGATCATTTTTTAATAAACTACGTCTCGATACAATGGCTACTGGTCCGATAAAATGCGAGAAAGTGAGTAAAATGGATTGGATCACATAAAAACCAATTCGATAACTTTGTGTTTGGTTCGAGGATTTGTGGTCTGATAAGAATCTAAATTGATAAATTATTTGATTGGTTTTAGATTAACCCTACTTCCATAAGATAATGTGTTTGAAAATATATGAATGATGTATATTTATAATATATATTTTACATAATTGTTTCAATTGAATTGGATTGAATTAATTGATTAAAAAATATAGATTTTCAAGATTGGATTGCATCGTATCCGAATGCTAGAGCTTAAAATGACATCGAAATTTAATAAATTTGGTATCAATTTAATATTGGTCTTATTCTAACCCGATCCATTAATAGTCCTACCGACTTGAATTTGGATCATAATGTCAAAATTAGATAAATTACCCAATCCGACAATGATCCTATCCAATTATTATTGGATGACTAGAAAAATGGGCCATGTAAAGATTGGGCCCATTTATAATTGGGTTGGACTTGGATATATTATGATGATACTGAAAGTGGTTTTGACCCAATTCCGATTGGGCTTCTCATAGAGGGAAAATTGGCTATTACTTGTTACCCCCACACTAGATAATTTGCTATAGCCCATTTTCCCTCCACGTGGCATGCCTAGAAGCCTTACTTACTGAGATCGACTATGCTAGCTAGGTTATTCTTTTCTTCTCTAAAACGCTTTCCTTGGTATGTTTAGTTCAAATGGATTACCAATTGTCAATCCCACACCACAGCCCATAAGATCTCATGGAAAACTCAGATAAAAAAAGTCTTTTTTTTTGTTTTGTTTTGGAAAATGCTGAAGTCACTACTCAAAACACTGCACATCACACTGCGCTGTCACTCCAGCACACGAACTCTTTTTTATTTTTATTTTTATTTTGGCTTGGGCTTGATCCAAGGTTCTGAAAATTGAGGGCTATTGAACTCCTAAATTTAAAATTAATCTTTTTTAATTTTATTTTTTAAAGTACATAGAATTTTGTCCTCTACATTATTGTGGCATCAGATTATGTTTTTGAATACCACAAGGTGAACTCAATCACTATTTGAAAACTGAAAAATTTGACAAAAAAATTCAACGGGCTAAAGCCCACAAATTTTAGAAAGCGAAATTAGACGGCCTATGGCTGTTGAAAATTTTGATGATCCCTAATTCGACAGCTTAGAGTCATCAAATTTCTCCCATCCTCCATTAATTTAATGGTTTCGGTTTGTTGAATTTTTTTTTTTTACAATATAAAATTTGACGGCCTTAGACTGTCAAATATAGGCTTTTTTAACGTTGTGACTCATAGTAAAATTTGAAATCTTACTAATGCTAGACTTACTCTAAATAATACATTTTAGAATTGCATCATCCGCTCTTATTTTATAAGCACGAAGTAAAACCATAATCCGATCCCTAATAATACATATGAGAAGGAAGTCGAGGTATGGCAATGGTTACTATTGGGTTCTTTCTAGGTGATTCTTTCATGTCCAAATCCTCCAGCTTCATATCGTTAGGTAATTTCCATATGAATCCATGTAAGAGATTAGCCAAACCCGACATAATCAACTTTATCCCCAATGCATAAGCTGGGCACATCCTCCTTCCTGCCCCAAATGGCAATAAGTCATAATCGTTTCCCTTCACGTCAATTTCCTTCCCAATGAATCTCTCTAAACGATATTCCTCTGGGCCATCCCACTATTTAGGGTCCCTCCCAATAGCTCAAATATTGAAAAATGTTCGAGTCTTTGCGGGAATGTTGTAGGTAACAATTTTGCAATCTTCATGTGCCTCTAGTGGCAATAGCATTGATGCCACTGGATGCGTCCTCATTGTTTCCTTCACGATCACTTCTAATAAGTGTAGTTGTGGGATGTCGTTCTCTTCTACTCATCTCGTACTCTCATGAGAAATCTTGATCAAATTGTATAAATAAATCATAGTTTCATATTCATACCATAGAATTAATTGGAAAAAAAAATTGTTCGGTCAACTGATGGACTTCTATCCCAATGCCATGATCATTGAGATTGTTGTGAATCTAGAGGGCCACCCAATGAAATGGACATTGGGATGATAGTCTATTATATTGGGGATGACGACAATATTAATGTCACATAGTATCATATTTGAAACTGATCCAATTGCTTTTCGAATCGGATCCTTATCACATCAGGTCCTTATTGGTCCCAACCCTAGACAGAAATCCTACATTATAAGATCTAATTTTTTTTTTTTAAATTTGACCCGGCCCGATGTTGCATCAACAATCCTACTCACAATGTGGCAAGTACTTTATCACCATTTTTAACAACAAAACCTACTCTTTGCTAGGGATGATTAACTTAACTGGAACTGCTAAGGTGACTTCCTAATGCACTGCATTCAACACTGAACTGACATGGAGGTGTATATGGAACCATTGACGCTTTTTCTCAAGATACAAGTGAAAAGCATAGAGGGTTCCATGCACACCTCTGTGTCAGCTCAATGTTGACTAACGTGATATATGTCCTGTGCAGTCACTCAAGTATTACTCTAACTATATTTCCGAGAAGCCCTTTTATACTAACTTCCTGGGATACTACACTGAGCTGATGTTGAAGTGTGCAAAGAGCAGAGATTAACCATGCAAGTCAACACCAACAAAGAGGAAAAGATCGCTAGATCAAGATTAAGCCAACCATTAAAAGAGGTCAATCAAGTCAATTCTTATCTCGAGGAGTGAAAGTTTTAAAAAGCCTCCACACATTTATTTTATAAAATCCAAAAATAACCTAATCCATACAAATCAATTGTCGTCCGAAGATAAACCTGACACCCCATCAGGTCCAATGAGGTTTAGAGCTGATCTAGGAATGACCCACCTCTTTAGGGATGGGTTTAGGGCTCATCCAAGTGCAGTCCTAATGTGTTCATTGACAACCACATAAACTACTTACTCATATATATTTTATCGGATTGCATGGTCATGCTTGATTCAACCAAGAAATTTGTTTGCAACTTCTATTTTATAATGAACTACCATACGCTTAGATTGAAACAGATTGTACATTTTCCATGAAAACATCCAAAGGCATCAGTAGACGAAATCAGAGTGCAACAACAAAAAAGAGGATTTGTTGGGTGCACTTAGCCTAGAAAACAAGCCCATCCTATCGGACCAGGCGTATATTTTGTCCCATCGGCTGGATAGGCCTGTTTTCTAGAATCAACAGTCCCATAATCTTTAGTATTTGGTTTGTTAGTCTACCAAATCATGTCCTCTCTCTCTCTCTCTCTCTCTCTCTCTCTCTCTCTCTCTCTATATATATATATATATGGGAAATGTTCAGTAACAAACATTTTGGCAAAACATGGGTTAGAGGTTTTGGAATTAGCTGATTTTTGGTGAGGATGATCTCTAACCCCATCAAAAATGGTTTACAAAAAATGGACGGTCCACGATTTTTCAACTTGTAAACTGGGGCTAGAAGTTTTGGAATGGGCTGATTTTTGGTGATGATGATCTCCTCACCGTAGAGATCATCCTCACCAAAAATCAGCCCATTCAAAAACCTCTAACCCATATTTTGAAAAATGTTTGTCAAAATGTTTGTTGCTGAACGGGACCCTATATATATATATATCCCGTTCAGCAACAAACATTTTGACAAACATTTTTCAAAATATGGGTTAGAGGTTTTTGAATGGGCTGATTTTTGGTGAGGATGATCTCTACGGTGAGGAGATCATCATCACCAAAAATCAGCCCATTCCAAAACTTCTAACCCATCAAAAATGGTTTACAAAAAATGGACGGTCCACGATTTTTCAACTTGTAAACATGGGGCTAGAAATTTTGGAATGGGCTGATTTTTGGTGAGGATGATCTCCTCACCGTAGAGATCATCCTCACCAAAAATCAGCCCATTCCAAAACCTCTAACCCATGTTTTGAAAAATGTTTTGCCAAAATGTTTGTTGCTGAACGGGACCCACATATATATATATATATATATATATACTTTTTACCTACATATGCAAAAATTGCTAAGCCATGCTAGATAATTAATGTTACATGTTTTAAGCCAATCTGCGAGTCCAAATTTTCATTTAACAAAAAATGGTGATTGCATAGTTTTAAAACTTGAAAACTCTTGCTATGAAAACTCTGGCTTGGATGAATCAAATTAAATTGTTAAATAACCTGAAATTCCCTCATCTTCAACATTTAGCCAAATATCTTTGATTTCTCTTTGAAAATCAATAATCTATAATTTGACCTCTTGGTAAAACTTTATACCATCTTTTTTAACTTTAGGATATATTCTCCTTCCACTTTGGTACCGAACGTTTCAGATAGAGTTATTGGGAAATTAGAAGCTGATGGATTTTTTTTGGAGAGAATGGTTTGCTTTAAGAAGGTGAAGTTGTTTGATTTAAAACGAGGTTGAATGGGTTTAAGAGGTAGAAGATGATGGGTTCTTTAATAGAAAAATCAAGGGTTTTCTTTAAGAGGTTGAAGTCGATGGATTGAAGATGAATTAATAATATGTTTCAAAGCTTCAAAATGAATAACCTTGAAATCTAATCAAGTCAAGCTGTCTTGACAAGTTTTAAAAAATATGGAGGAAAGACTAAAATCCAAACACTTAAACCCCTCAATTCATGTTCTTCGATACATAGCTATACTTTTCTCAATACATGTGACATTCTTCAACTCACCGCCATATTTTTGTTTGGGAGTGGATCACATGTAGCACTTTTTTCGTGGAGTGTCATGTTGCGTTTTTCGACAGATGAGAGAGCGCTGCATCAAGAAGAAAAAATCACATTGTTTAATTTGGGACTTCAGTGAACCTCCATCTTCAAATCCTTTGATCAGATAAAAGACAAATTCCTTTACAATTTTTCTTTTAGAATTGATATAGGCCATGAAAAACATGCTACGAGGTCCATCCCCCTTCGATCATATAAAGGGATGAACATAGATATGTTATTATTATTATTATTATTTTTCAATTAGACTATTACCACTCTTATATTCGAAGAATATTTCTTGACTTCTTGTAATATGGACGCCTAATTAACATGATCAATCAAGAGTAATCATAAACACTCTTAAGAATTGTCTCAATTCCATAGCTTATTGTACAAGAATAAAACTTGAAACATAATCACAAACAATAGACACCTAGCTTGGGGATTTGGGCGAGATATGTTGTTCTATGAGGTCAGTCATCTCTCCTCTAGTTGGGTCAACGTCCGAACACCCCATCATTAAAAAAAATAATATTAAAAATAGACATAAGCTGGAAGTCGAGGCTCAACGATGGCAACTAATGGGACCTTTTTAGGTGTTGTAAACCCTAAAGTTTCCTCCATATTGAAATGTTCTGGCTTCATATTGTCGGGCAATTTCCATATAAATCCATGCAAAAGATTAGCCACACTAGATTGGATCACCTTTAGCCCCAATGTATAAGCCGGGCACATCCTCCTCCCCGTTCCAAAGGGCAACAACTCAAAATCTTGTCCCTTCACATCGATAGCCTTCCCGATAAATCTCTCAGGAGTGAATTCCATTGGCCTATCCCACAATGTAGAATCCCTCCCAATAGTCCATGTATTTATGAGCACTCGAGCACCCATAGGAATGTCATAGCCAGAAATTTTACAATCTTCACGAGCTAGGCGTGATAGCATTGGTGACACCGGGTGCATCCTCATTGTTTCCTTCACAATCGCCTCTATGTAGGGAAGGTGTGGGAAGTCTCTCTCTTCTACCCATCTCTCTCTCCCAATCACCCTATTGAGCTCTTCGGTTGCCTTCTTTAAAATCTTGGGATGTTTCATGAGTTCAGATATAGCCCATTCTATTGTCACTATTGAGCTCTCCGTCCCAGCTGCTATCAAGTCCTAAAGATCAAATTAACATCAACGATTTGCATAATCAACCCAATAAACGTCTCAATATAGCTAGCTTAATGTTGAATTGATAAAGTTAAAAAGTTAAAAAAAATACTAGGGAAATCCAATTGATAGAAAAACATAAAAATGGACTCACTAAATATAATTAGGTTGGTCATTCCTAAAAATAATGTACAAATAAGAGATCTAGCTTCACATCCATTTTCTTCTTACCTTGGTATTAATAAGAAAAAAAAAGGGAAAAATGTCATTAATTTTGAAGGATTATTCCCCCAAGGAAACTATCTCATAAAAATAGTCACACATCGAAAAAAGACCGAGGATTCTTCAAACAATCCCACGTGCACGTGCATAATGCACTTTGAGGTGCAATTTGCACTTAACACATACACATTGTCACAAGGAGTTTGAAGATCCATTTTCTAGGTAGATCAAACATTAATATTCGATATTGTCTGTTGGATGAAAGGGATGGGTGTGAGAGTATGATGATTGATTCGGATGTACTTAACCGTCCTAATTCATGTTGGTCAAGAGTTTGCTCCTAGACCGCCAGTTAATTTGAACAATCACATTAAATCTATGTTAGAATTAAATTTCCATAAGGTTATAAATTAATAGGTCATACATACCAATGAGATCGCCTTTACACCCTTCCTTGTGAGCTTAACCTCGAGAGTAGGATCATCAGCCATTTCTAACAACACATCAACATAATCCTTCACACCTTCCCTCCTCACATTGTGTTCATCAATTACATGCTCAAGAAACACATCGATCTTCTTACTCAATGCCTTCATAAGCTTCACATGTCCTTGTAAATCTAATAAACCCATCCATGGTATCAAATCCCCAATACTGAAAACCCCACTTAGCAAGAAAGCCTCATCCAACATCTTCTTGAACTCCACTGGTGTGAAGATCGATGTCTTTGTAACATCCTCATCTAAGTAATTCTTACCAAACACAAGACGACTCATCATTTTGATATTACAATCAGAGATATGTCGCTTTAGTGTAATTTGATTGCCTGATGAGGCGTAAAGCCTATCGATGAGGGTGTGCATCTCTTCTACGCGTATGTAGTGGTGCGATTCGAGGGATTTCGAGCTAAATAGTTTGGTAATACACATCTTACGTGCTTGGCGCCAATATGGTCCATACGAAGACCATAATATGTTGTAGTGGTCGTAATTGAGGTACTTGCCTGAGGTGGTTTTGGGTCGATCCGCAAAGGCGACATCATGGGTCTTGAGAATTTGTTCTGCCACCTCAACTGATGAGGCAATCACAAACAGGTTTGACCCGAATTTGAGTTTCATTAGAGGTCCGTACTTTTGGGATAGTTCGTGGAATGAACGGTGGTGAAGGGTTCCGATAAGGTTTAGGTTGCCGATGATGGGCCATGGTTTAGGCCCAGGTGGAAGGTTTACTTGACGATGAAGACGAAGATGGAGGCCTTTCAAGAGGAGAACCAGCACTACAAGCCATGTAGAAGCATATACAGTCCATGTAGAAATCTCCATCGGTGGTGGAGTTGATGATTTTATGATATTTAAAATATTCGAACTTTGATTTGCTTTATTATTATGGATTTGTTTAACATTAACATGTGCTCCAATGACACACATTAAAGTGCATTAAATACACCTTGGAAATAAGTATATGAGGATAGTTTTGGTAAAAATAAGTAAAAAATTGAAGGCATTTGGGACAGGAAATTAAGTAGGCGTTTGGATAGGACTCCTTGGCTACTTCTGACTCTTGCGGGGAGTTAGAAGTCGTTTGGATGCGTTTGTATGAACTACTCCCTCGAAGAGTTACTCCGCGCAAGAGCAAGAAATTACTCTTTATGAAGAAGTCAAGAAAACCTATTTCTCAAAACTCTTCTTGCGGGGAGTCAAAATCTAACAGTTCGTTTTACCAAAATACCCCTAACTTTATTAATTTTCTATGAAAATATTTCTAATTCATTTGCCCTTAAATCAAACAAAAGAAACATTTATTAATATTAAATTATTTTTTTTTAATTTTGAGTATAATGGATTTAAACACATTATATTAATATTTAATATTTAAAATATTATATTATATTATATTAATATTTATTATATTATATTATATTAATATTTATAGTTAAACACATTATATTAATATTTAATATTTAAAATATTATATTATATTATATTAATATTTATTATATTATATTATATTAATATTTATAGTTAAAATGTCAAAAATAATATAGTTTGAAGGCATATTATGACACTAAAAGACAGTCTGTCAATTTTTTTTTTAAATTTTGAGTATAATGGATTTAAACACATTATATTAATATTTAATATTTAAAATATTATATTATATTATAATAATATTTATTATATTATATTATATTAATATTTATAGTTAAAATGTAAAAAACAATATAGTTTGAAGGCATATTATGACACTAAAAGACAGTCTGTCAATTTTTTTTTTTTAAATATTATGTCATATTTTGTCAAAAACAGTCAGTCAAATTTTTTTTTAAAATTTTAAGTATAATGGATTTAAACATATTATATTAATATTTAATATTTAAAATATTATATTATATTATATTAATATTTATTATATTATATTATATTAATATTTATAGTTAAAATGTCAAAAACAGTATAGTTTGAAGGCATATTATGACACTAAAAGATAAAAAACAATAACTGGTATAATATAAGGGTATTCTGGTCTTTTTTCTAGAAGTCATGAGAAGTCAGTATGGTTCCCAAACAGACTTCCAGCACAAAAGTACTTCTGCCAGTACTTGATAGAGTTGATTGCCAAACGTCATTTCTGCACAGAATTACTTTTCCAACTCCTCCATAGAGTACTTCAGCTTCTGTTCTTTGGAAGAGTAGTTCTGCTCTTGGTATCCAAACAGGCCATAAATTTACAAGGTGTAATTCAGCTTAACGTGTGCCCTTAGGCCACATGTTGACAAAACCCTATTATTATGCAGTGCTTAAATTTTTATTTTATTTTTTTTTTTTTTTTTTTGAGGTTTATAGAAGTTATCGCGCAATTGCCCGAAGGGATCAACTAGCTGCACAGCATTAATCGTTGGTTGCACATCGAACTTGCGAAAATTCTTTTGTTTTTTTATAACGACTTTAATCTCTAGGTTGCAGTTCAATACATAATCTTCTAGGTTTAAAATTTATTTATCTTCCTATAGTTTTGTATTTTTTGCTCGTGATGTACTTTGCTTGTGATTTATATTTCTTGTGATTGATTTTGGACGTCTTCTCTTTGGATCCAATCTAAGGTGGTATAGATTTTTTTTAGAAATTAATATGAACCTATTCTTGAATCCCATCCTTTGGAGTTCTCTGATTTCTGATCTATCCAAAATGTCGACAAAGATATGTTTACTTTTACTTATATATTGTAGAATCATTGTATTTATTTTACTCCTTTGCAATTATTCTTCTTTTAAATAGAACGAATCACAACCACTAAATATTCAAAAAATATATATAAAAAATGACATACATTATATGATCCTTTTGTCGTATGTTGTTGATTTTCTTTAGTGGAATCTTCTTTTTGTTGTTATTATTTATGTGGACATTTTGTTAAGAAAAAAGAAATAATTATAAATAAAAAAATTAAGGTACTGTTTGTTAAATTGAAAAAAATAAGTGCTGAAACTTATAAATGCTGAATTTAAGTGTGGAAAACATTGTTTGTTTAGATGCTAAATCATGTTTGTTACACATTGCTGAAACTGATAAATTATCTTTTTTACCCTTATAATTATATTATATATTGTTTGTATGTTTCAAATGCCTATTTCTTATCAAACGCAATAAAATATATTATTTTTTATAAAATTGAGATACCATTCATTTTTAAATAATAAGTAATACTCAAAATTTTAATTTATAAATAATAATTTTTATTTCTAAAAGCCCACAAATTTCAAATTACAAATTAAAAATAATAATGTCATACAGGTCACCAAAATTTGAGATCAACATTAAAAGAACTTCATTTTAGATGAATAATTTTCGATGGAAATGAAGGATGTGTAATTATAAAAACACCCTATGAATTAATAAGGGCAACTTACACCATAGCTTTTTTTTTTTTTTTTTTGTCTTATATTGGAATAAGCAAATTTTTAGTGAGGATGATCTATATGGTCTAGAGATCATCCCCACAAAAAATCAGCCCATTTTGAAACTTCTAACCCTGTCAAAAATTGTTTCCAAAAAAGAAAATGACGATTTATGATTCTTGAACTTGTTTTGATAGGGTTAGAAGTTTCAGGATGGATTTATTTTTGGTGAGGATGATCTCCTCATCGTAAAAATCATCCTCACCAAAAATCAACTCATTCCAAAACTTTTAACCCATATAAGACAAAATAATTTAGCCATGGTTTGGGTTTATTAATTTGTGGGATGTTTATATACTTATTCATGGGATATAAGAGGTAATATCCTTTTAAGTATGAGGGCATACTTGTTCGTGCCCCAAAAAATGAAAGGCATACTTATCCATGCGGAAAAAAACGAAGTGCTTATCGCTTTAGCATTTTTTTCAGCATCAAATAGTGTTGGATTTTTTTTCACTTATTTTTAGCAATAAGCACTGAAAATATAGAGTAAACAAACGTGTTATTTTGACAAAAAATACTAAAAAATAACGCAAACAAACATCACCTAAGTATAATATTTTTTTAATTATCTTTGGAGTGTAATCATCTAAATGGAGTGCAAGACTAATTTTTAAGTGATGGAGCGCAAATGATGTGCAACCAGTCCATCCCTTGCCCAAAATACCTTATAATATTAACAACTAATTAGGTTCAGATAGGGGTGTCAATGGATAGTTGAAAATTCGAATCCAATTCAAATTCAAATTCAAAAAATCAAATATTATCCAAAAATTTCGGATATCGAATTTGAATTCGGATAATTTTATATATTCGAATCCTTATCGGATATGGATTTGGATATTAGCATTTCGAATCTGATAATATCCGATTCGAAATAATATATAATATATAGTATTTTATTAATTTTTTATATAAATAATATAGTATGTATTATTTTATTTGATTTATTTATTACATAAATAGTATAATATATAACAATTTTTTTTTAATAATAAAAAATTAGTTAGATAAGGAAAAATTATGTTTTTTTTTTATTATAAAAAAATATAAATTATTCAAATTTACATAGAATATTATTCGATATTCGATAAGATAATAAAATTTGAATGCAGATAGAGTTTTAGAACATCCTTTGGATTGAAATTCGAATTCGGATATCAAATAAAAAAATTCTGATTTGGATATTGCGATATCCGAATTGATAAGCATCCGTTGACAATCCTAGGTTAGGATTTGAGTTAAGAGATTGGTTTGGAAAATTTTTAGGGAGGTATTTTCAATTTTATCAAAAATATAGGAGTGTGGAATAATTTCAAAGTGTCATGTGTCTTTAACAAAGACAGCACCTTCAAATTTTGAAACCGACTACCCACTGGTAGGTAGGATAGGTGGGAAACTTAAATGATATTTTGATGAGAGAGAGAGAGAACTTTTCTCTCTTAGCCGCACGTCCTTTATCTACAAATTTTAATTTTGAGATTTAAAATCTTAAAATGATGGATTTTCACATTGTCAACCAAACACCACAACAGTCTTCCAGATTTTATTAAAAAACTCATATTCAAAAATATAGAAATTAAATAATTAAAAATAAAAATTTTGAGTTTGATACATGAAATTAAAAATGGATGGCTACTACTCAAATTTAAAATTAAATTTAATATTAAAAAAATAAAATTTGTGTTTTCGATTTTTTTATCTATTTTAAAATTCTTAGAATTTCTTCCTCTGCAATCTTGTGATATTGGATAAAGAAAAAATCAATGATTCCAACTCATGCCACGTTGGAGAGCATATGTCAGAGGGGTCATTTTTCTTTTGGGACTCACAATGCCGTTCTGACACAATCTTTCTGACACAATCTCCAAAAAGATTGTGTCGGGTTCACTGAGAAATTATCAAATGGATACATTTGCCTTTTGTTTTTTTCTTAAAGTCTGATGTGTTTTGAGAACATGTGACGTGGGGACAATAAGTGTGAATTATTAATATTATTTTTATGCTTTTCACCAAAGAGAGAGTTTTGTTTTTATCGGAGGGAAAACCTTTTGATCTTTGACATTCATCCTGATATTTTGTTTTTATTATTTTCAATACAACTTTTGTTTTGTTATTAGTGGTTACATTCCCAGACCTAGTTTTCTCTGATTATTGTCTCAATCATATGTTATTTGGATTACCAAATAAACCTTGCATATTTTGAGAGAAAATGGGCAAAACAAGTTTGGGTTTATAAATTAATCTAACACATGTAAGAAAATCTAATCTTTGAAGCAAACATGGAGGGAATTTGTTGGTGGAACCCATTTGACTGGATCAACAATTATGGGTTATGTAAAGATTGAACCCATTTTGATTGGGCTGGACTTGGACAGATCATGATGAGGCAGTGGATTTGACCTAATTTAAAAAAAAAAAAAAAATTCTAACTTGATTATGTTACTCGGGCTAGAAACCTTACTAAGGCGGGCACATAGCCATATATGTGAGCGAAAAACATGCTAAAGCCTCTTATTCCACATTATATAATTGGTTATAGCTGAATTTCCCTCTGCATGGCATGCCAAGAAGTCTTAGTAAGGTTGAACAAATGAGTAAATATGTTAGTCAAGCTAGTCCTATTCTTTTGTACATTTTGTTAAGTACAACTGAAGTGGAGAATAACTTGTTCGCATAATTTCTGTGTATCTTTCTGTTTATTGAAGAGACTAGTTAGTAATAGAGTATATATAGGAAAATTAAATAACTGAACACTACCAATTGACATGGTTTCATTTGAATGAAGATGTGCATTGGACAGTTGTGGACCACTACTACATGAATAAGAGTGGGATTGATGATGTGGATTTATTTGTGCTCAAACTATGTGAGCGAATTGTTTTACAATTATGAACGTAGTTTAATCTATAAATATAGCGGAATAGTACATTTTAGAACCATCTTATTTGCTAATCTTATTAATTACTTAATTTATAAGTACGAAACTAAAACATAATCACTAATAGTACATATGAGAAGGAAGTCGAGGCTCGACAATAGCTGCAATTGGGATCTTTTTAGATGTTGAAAGTCCAAAAATTTCTTCCATGTCCACATCATCCGGTTTCATGTTGTTAGGCAATTTCCATATGAATCCATGTAAGAGATTGGCTAAACTTGACATAATCACCTTTAACCCCAATGAATAAGCGGGGCACATCCTCCTTCCGGCACCGAATGGCAATAGCTCAAAATCGTTACCCTTCACGTCGATTTCCTTCCCGATAAATCGTTCAGGAAGAAATTTATTTGGACTATCCCACAATGTAGGGTCCCTTCCAATTGCCCAAACATTAACGAGCGCTCGAGTCCCTGAAGGAATGTCGTAGCTAGCAATTTTGCAATCTTCACGAGCTTCGCGTGGCAATAGCATCGGTGCCACTGGATGCATCCTCATTGTTTCCTTCATGATCGCTTCTATATAGGGTAGGTGTGGGATGTCTTTCTCTTCTACCCATCTTTCTCTTCCAATCACCCTATCGAGCTCTTCGGTCGCCATCTTAAAATTCTCCGGATGTTTTAAGAGTTCAGATATTGCCCATTCCACTGTAACTGTTGAGCTCTCGGTTCCAGCCGCTATCAAGTCCTAAAGATCAATTTACGATAACTTAATTAGCATAATTATTTTAGTAACAAGAACTTAGAACTAGATCACTATTTCCATAGATCTAGATCTTTCAAAAAATTGAAGCCACAAATTATTAGATGGGTCAGTTACTAATGGTAGTGTATCATTGATCAACATCCATCCCAATGTCCAAGCCATTGCACTATCATCGAGATTCGAGGGTTGTGAATCAAGAGGACACCTAATGACATGGACCTTTCGATGACAGTCCATTGGGCTGGGCAACTTATTACAAGATACACGTTGCAGGGATTCAATATAATGTGAATTGTGCACTTGGGACACGTGCAAATAACTCATAAAACCAAGAGCCGTGATGAATACTCAATTTGTACGTGGTTGACGAACGGACATAGGCATAGATATTTTTCTTTGGAATACACAAAGAATGCTAGCTTTTGGTCCACATGCAGTGGACAAATTAAGAAATATCAGATCGGTGGTTTATACTCAAGAATTCGAGCCATGCTCGCCCAAACTTCATCCTATGTTACCAACAAATACCTAATTCGTTGATACTAGTCTGAATTACGAATTGGTATGAAACAGCCAATTTGCAGTATGATTTGTATTGAATTTGTAAAATTAAGCGAACGATGAACTCACCAAATTTTAATTGGGTTCGACTAATTAACATACAAAGTGAAAAAAGCTCATACTCAATGGATCAAAACCGTCAAATTAATGGAGGATGAGAGAAATTTGATGACTCTAAGCCATCAAATCTAGGGAACATCAAAATTTAACTTCCCTGAACTGTTGAAATTCTATTTCTAAAATCCGTGGATCTTAGCTTGCCGAATTTTCCAATTTTCACTTAGTGATACTTTAGTGCGATGTGCAAAACAATTTGGTTCGGTGAACCAAACCAGTTTATTACATATAATAGTTTGTTTATATTTAACTTAAAACTTTTTAACATTATGATTTAACTTGTATATATTAGAATTTGGATTATTATAACTTGTAGGGTGAATTACCATTTCATGAGTTGAAAATGAGTTATTTACGGTTCGGGCTAATTGTTCATTTTAATTATCAAAGTGTGATTACGTTTTCGTTAAAAAAAAAATCATAACGATAACGAATTCAACAGTTTTAAAATGCTCATTTCGCAGGTTTAAAGTGAATATTTTTACTTAACACATCAACCGTGTAAAATTGTCCCTTTAACCCTGTGAAATAGTCACTTTAAAAATCTCCGAATTAGTTATCCTTTATGTTATGGTAATTAAAATGAACATTGAGCCGGAATTGTAAATTCGTCCAAAGTTGATTACTTTTTCGTAAACAAGTTGAATTATATATATATGTGGTGTTCTTTTGACAACATCCTAGATAACATTCTAGACAAATAATTTTTTCTTATATGGGTAAAATTTTTTAGAATGGGCTGATTTTTTGTAAGGATGATCTCTATGGTGAGTAAATTATCCTCACAAAAGATCATCCAATTCTTAAATTTCTAACCCTAGTTTATAAGATGAAGAATCGTGAACTATCAATTTTTACCATTAGTTTGTAACCACTTTTCATGGGGTTAAAAGATTCAGAATTGACTGATTTTTTACGAGGATGATCTATTACATAACTTTTAGCTCATATAAGACAAAACTTTGTCTAGAATGTTGTCTAGGATTTTGTCAAAAGAATGCTACCCTTTATATATATGAAAATGTTTAGCACCCTACTATTTATCTTGCATTTTGCCCTATGTGTTTTGTCTTACATGGGTTAGAAGTTTTAGAATATGTTGATCTTTTGTGAGGATGATCTCTATGGTGAGAAGATCATCCTCACCAAAAATCAGCTCATTCCGAAACTTCTAGCCCCATGTTTACAAGTTGAAGAATTGTGGACCGTCCATTTTTTGTAAACCTTTTTTGATGGGGTTAGAAGTTTCGGAATAAACTGATTTTTGGTGAGGATGAATAGGCCAAAATACGTAGGGCAAAACGTAAGGAAAATAGTAGGGTGCCGAACATGCCCCATATATATGCACATGTAAATTGATCAAGGAAACCAAAGTGAACGAAAAGAAAAAAATTATCTCTACCTATCCTTACTAACCGGATTTATTCTAGAGTGGCAAACCACAAACCTGAATTAGAACTGAGCGAACAAGCCAACCAGGTAACATAGGTTCGAGCCATAATGAGCCATGTTCATGTGATTTAAAATAAGAACAATGAATCGGTCATACGTACCAATGCGATCGCTTTGACACCAGTCCTGGTGATCTTAACCTCGAGATTTGGGTTATTAGCCAGCTCCAACAACACATCAATATAATCCTTCACGCCTTCTCTCCTCACACTATGAGTATGTTCATCAATCACATGTTCAAGAAACGAATCCACTTTCTTACTAGACGCCTTCATACGCCTCACATAGCCTTGTAAATCAAAGAACCCAACCCAAGGTATCAAATCACCAATATTCAACACTCCACTAAGCATCAACATCTCATCCAACATCTCCTTGAACTCCAATGGTGTCAAGATCGAAGTATTCGACTGAGCTTCATCTAAGTAATTCTTATTAAACATAATGCGGCTCAAGACATTAAGATTAACGTCGGATATATGGTGTTTCAAGGTAATTTGTTTGCCTGACAAGGTGTACAAACCATTGATGAGAGCGCGTACCTCTTCGACGCGTATGTACTCGTACGATTCAAGACGTTTCTTACTAAATAGTTCGGTAACACAAAACTTACGTGCTTGGCGCCAATAAGGTCCATAAGGAGACCATAATATGTTGGAATAGTTGTAAGAGGAGTATTTACCCGAAGCGCTTTTGGGTCGATCGGAAAAGGTGAGATCATGGGTCTTGAGAATTTGTTTAGCCATTTCGACAGATGAAGCGATTACAACGGGGTATGACCCAAATTTGAGCTGCAATAGGGGTCCGTATTTTTTAGATAGTTCGTAAATCGAACGGTGGGGGAGAGATCCAATTAGATTTAGGTTACCGATAATGGGCCATGGTTTAGGACCAGGTAGAAGGTTTAGTTGGCGACGACACCAATGGAGATGAAAACCTTTTAAGAAGAGAAGCAATGCTGCAAGCCATGCTGAAGCATATACAACGAATGTAGGTATCTCCATTGGTGATGGTGGTGATGAGGATGCTGGTGGTGGAGGAGATATTTATAAGCGACGGTTCATAGTTTTGAGTTGCGTAATTGTGTAAAAGTTCGGCCGCTGTGTGGATGACTGACCTACAGCACCATATCATTGTGTGGATGAGGATCAATGATCCATCATTATTGTGTCAGAAGTTGTCTCAGTGAGGTTCTCGTTCTTTCTATTGAAAAACATGGGCTTGACTTACGTATAACGTCTAACTTTCAAAATTTAGGAAGCTTTTAAATCTTTGTGAGGGTAGTTGGGCTCACCTTGCCATTAAAAAAAAAACGTGATCAGATGTCATAGGGCTGGAGAGGAAATTTTTATTATGAACTTAGAAGAAAAAAAAAAAAAAAAAAAAAAAAAATCTTAGAAAAATTTATTTTATAATATTAAATTTGAGATTAAGGAAGTTGACAATTTTCAATTTTAATTTTAATTTTAGAATTAAGTAAGCCGTTCATTTTCAAAATCTTAGATCAAGGTCAAAATAATTATTTTGTTGAATTTCTTTTTTCTAGATATGATTTTTTTTCCTATAAATCTAGAAAATTGTGTGAGATTTAATTTAGTAACCCATTTAATCTCAATAACCCTTAGTAAGATTTCAAATCTTAAGTTGGTAAAATCTTAAGTTGGTAAGGAAAAGGTTTCTTTTAATGTTTCGGACTCCACACGTTGAGTAACATTATATTCACGTGGGGATTGTAGAGTTCTCATATCCCTTGCAAACTTGACATTTGATAGTAATTTACAAAATTACCCTTATAATATGGGGTTTTGTTAACGTGTGCCCAAAGGGGGTGTATGTTAAGTTCA
The DNA here is from genome assembly GCF_017979445.1 of Akebia trifoliata. Taxonomy (NCBI): domain Eukaryota; kingdom Viridiplantae; phylum Streptophyta; class Magnoliopsida; order Ranunculales; family Lardizabalaceae; genus Akebia; species Akebia trifoliata. The sequence goes on along the minus strand of NC_141375.1, from coordinate 2,508,560 downwards.
ATAAATGCACTTTGAAAATTGGAATCTAAAGGTATTTTAGGAAAAAATATTTTTTAAAGGGTATTTTTCAATTAAAAAAAAAATCTAATTTTGAAAATATAAGTATTGCTAGAACTACTTTTTGAAGTATTGTCTAAAGTAGTTGGAAACGTATTGTGCGTTTGGATGTAGGTTCTAAGAAGTACTGTCAGAAGTAATTGTGACAGAATTTTTAATCTGGTTAACATAATTATTGTAGGATAATTATAAAACCCCCCACAAATTAATAAGGGCAATGTACACCGTAGCTAAATTGTTTTGTTTTATATGAGTTAAAAATTGCGAAATAAGTTGATATTTGGTGAAGATGACTTGTATGATGAGGAAATCATCCTCATTAAAAATCAGCCCATTCTGAAACTTCTAATCCCATTAAAACAAGTTCAAGAACCATAAATAGTCCAATTTTTTTTTTTTTTTTTGTAAACTAGTTTTGATAGGGTTAGAAATTTTAGAATGAGCAGATTTTTGGTGAAGATGATCTCCTCATCATAGAGATCAGTCTCACTAAAAATCAGCTCATTCTGAAACTTTTTACCCAAATAAGACAAAACAATTCGATTATGGTGTGAGTTGCCCTTATTAATTCATGGGGTGCTTTTACAATTACCTACCACATGAACACGTGCATTATGGGTATATGCAATTTAATAAATTTTCCATATAAGACTTTATACAATAGATCATTGGGATCATGTGAAATTTCGGGTTGACTTTTTTGTGAGAAAAAAAATCTATCCAAGTTGAATTTAATGTATCAAATGTTGTATTAGAGATATTTTAATAAAATAAAATTTAAAAATAAATAAATATTTTTTCTATATTTATTTGAAATAATTTTTTCTTTCTTTACCTTTTTATTAATGCGAAAGTACAATTTATACTTATGGAGAAAGAGTATGATGATGATAACTCAATTCACAAGTTAATTTCTCTTTGTTTTTCTTTTGTGAACTTTAGTCCCGCATCCATTACATAAGAGAACACAATTCTCTTTTTAAAAGAAAAAGTTGAGCCATTGGGTTGAGCCCCAAGCGATACCCAAAATTTTCTTCCAAGGGGGATCAAAATTAATTTCTTTGAACCATTTATAAGACAATCATTAGGGAATTTAATATCTAATGACCGTCTAGGCAGTCTATAGTTTCTATTTATATGGTCTTTAAGACCATTGATGAATGTATCAACAAAAATACTATTCTTCTTCCTCTTTACTGTTAACAAAATAATATTCTTTTTTGTTTTTATTTATAATTTTTTTCTTTTCTGTTTTTGTTGTTAGTTTCTTCCAGGCAAAGAATTTTGGGTGTGGATTGTTTGTTACCTGTCTAAGGTGCAGTAGAAAAAAGACCTTTGGTTGATATCGAGCTATTGTATCTTAGGGGCATTGTGCCAACATTTTGTCTGCACTTTTTGGATCCTTGTAGAGGTGTGAAACACCTTAAAGAAAACGATTGAGTTCGTGCCTCGGTTCGATTAAACTATTCTCTTCTTGCAGGTTAGACCACAAAGTAGCAAAAGTTTCTAATTTTTTTAAAGCATTGATCTAGGTATTTTCACAATTATTCAATTTATTACTGTCGATGTTTCAATAATCCACAACAATTTTTAAGGGGATTTCGAATTGCAACTATAATAATCGACTCCACTGAACTGCACAATTTTGTCTCCTCGAATAACAATAAATCAATTTGGTTTGAAGGGAATCACTATAAGAGGTGAAAAAAAAAATGTTCTTTTATCTAATAACTATGAGAGTTGCTTTTGTGTTGGAAGATGAACTAGTAAAAAAAGGGGAATATGAACTTGCCAGAACATCAATTTCTCGAAAATGGAAAGAGACTGATTTTTGTTGTATAAACTACCTTCTAAATGGTTTTACAAACTATCTCTATGACGATTATGTTGTTTATAAAACTTCTCGGGAAATATCTAATGCACTTAAGAAAAAAGACGATCCAGAAGAGGTTGGATAAAAAAAAATTCATAGTTAGCTAATATCTGAAATTTCAGATGGTGGATGAAAATCCATTGTGTCACAGTCTTAGGAATTGCAAAAAATAACCCATGAAATCTTATTAGAAGGAATCATAATCGATGAATAATTTCAAGTTGTTGCACTCATTAATAAATTACCGACTTCTTGGAAAGATTTCAAGAGCACTCTTTGACATAAATCGAAAGAGTTTTCCATGGAGGGTTATTGTTTGATTTTGAATTGAAGAAGAAGCCCATCGCCAAGATTAGAAGGAAAAACATGAATACTCTGTCAAGGTTAATTAGGTGTTTGAGAAGCAAGTCAATTCTAAGATTGATTTAAAATCGAATAAGAAAATAATGAAAAATAAAAAAGTTCACAAAGAGAAATCTACCCAAAATTATTATAAAAGTAAGGTGTTGTTTATTAAACTGAAAAAATAAGTGCTGAATAGCATTAAACGCTGAAACTTATAAGCGTTGAATTTAAGTGCTAAAAAAGTTGTTTGTTTAGATGCTGAATCATGTTTGTTACACATTGCTGAAGCTGGTAAATTGTATTTGTTACCCTTACAATCATATTATAAATTGTTTCCATGTTTCAAATGCCTATTTCTTATCAAACATAATAAAATATATTATTTCTTATAAAATTAAAATACAATTTATTTTTAAATGATAAATAATACTCAAATCTGCAATTTATAAATAATAATTTCTATTTATAAAAGTCAGAAATTTCAAATTAAAAATAATAATGTCATACAAGTCACCAAAATTTGAAATCAACATTAAAAGAACTTAATTTTTGATGAATAATTTTCGATGGAAATAAAGCATATATAATTATAAAAGCACCCTATGAATTAATAAGGGCAACTCACACCACAGCCAATTTTTTTTGTTTTATATGTGGTTAAAATTTTTGGAATGAGCAAATTTTTAGTGAGGATGGTCTATATGGTCTAGAGATCGTCCTCACCAAAAATTAGTCCATTTTGAAACTTCTAACTCATCAAAAATAGTTTTAAAAAAAGGGACGATTTACGATTTTTGATTTTGTTTTGATAGCGTTAGAAGTTTCAGGATGTGCTGATTTTTGGTGATGATGATCTTCTCATTGTAGAGATCATCCTCATCAAAAATCAACTTATTCCAAAACTTTTAACCCATATAAGACAAAATAATTTAGCCATGGTATGGGTTTATTAATTTGTAGGGTGCTTAGATACTAATGAGGAGATTATCCTCGCCAAAAATCAACTCATTCCAAAACTCTTAACCCATATAAGACAAAATAATTTAGCCATGGTGTGGGTTTATTAATTTGTGGGGTGCTAATATACTTATCTATGGGATATAAGAGGTAATATCCTTTTAAGAAAAAGGGTATACTTGTCCATGCTCAAAAAACCGAAGGGCATACTTGTCCATATCGAAAAAAACGAAGTGCTTACCGTTTCAACACTTTTTTTTAGCATCAAAATAGTGCTAAATTTTTTTCACTTATTTTCAGCAATAAACGCTGAAAAATAGCGCAAACAAACATTGCCTAAGCCAATGACTTATTATAAAAGAGAAATCTTATTATAAAAGATTGGCTAAGGACTACAGTTAGGTAGTTTGCTTTGCTTGTAACAAGACCAAACATTTGGTGAGAAATTGTTGAAGTCATTAAACTGATTAGCAAGTTAATATGGTTGAAGAACCACTTGTGGCTATGATAACTGAGGTACATATGCTCAGTGGATCTGAATAGTACTAGGTAGACCTTGGTGCTTCTAGACAGTCATGTTTTGACAAAAATTGGCTAAAGACTTATTCCTCAACTGATGACAAGAAAGTTCTCTAGGGAGACTCTCATACTACCAAGGTTCATGGTATTGGGGATGTTGAGTTGATGAAATTTACCTCAGGAAAGACTGTTATTTTGAAGGATGTTCTTCATACCCCAAAGATTATGAAGAATTTAGTTTTAGGTTTCCTTTTTAACAAGGTTTAAAACCCATAGGTTTCAAATGGGTTTTAAAGAAAAAAACGTGAACGAGATGGGTCTGTTGATGAATACAAGGTTAGGTTTGTAGCTAAAGTTCATGGTATGGGACCTACAACACCATATCATTGTGTGGTTGCGGATCAATGATCCATCATAATTGTGTCAGAAGTTGGACCAGTGAGGTTCTCGTCCTTTCTATTAAAAACATGGGAATTTAGTAAGATTTTGAAGTCATACTGATTAAGGGGTGTTGAGTAACTTGTGACATAGAAAAAACGTGATTAGATGCCATAGGGTTTGGAGAGGAAATTCTTTTTTATGAACTTTAAAAAAAAAATGAAAAAAATTCTTAGAAAAGTTTATTTTACAATATTAAATTTGGGAGTTAAGGAAGCTGATAATGTTCAATTTTAATTTTAAATTATGGAGTTAAGTAAGCCGTCCATTTTCAAAATCTTGGATCAAGGACAAAAAAATTATTTTGTTGAATTTCTTGTCTCTAGATATGATTTTTTTTCCTATAAATCTAGAGAACGGTGGTGTTAGATTTAATTTAGCAACCCATTTAATCTCAATGCCCTTAGTAAGATTTCAAATCTTACTAAGTAATAAGGAAAGGGTTTCTCTTAATGTTCCTAACTACGCACGGTGAGTAACATTATATTCACGTGGGGATTGTAAAGAGTTCTCATGTCCCGTGCCAACCTGTCATTTGATAGCAATTTACAAAATTACCCTTATAATATGGGATTTTGTTAACGTGTACCCTAAGGGGGTGTACGTTACGTTCAATAAATACATTTTGAAAATCTAAATCTAAAGATATTTTAGGAAAAAATAATTTTTAAAGGGCATTTTAAGTAAAAAAAAAATCTAATTTTAAAAACATAAGTATTGCTAGAACTATTTTTTGAAGTAAAGTCTAAAGTAGTTGGAAACGTGTTATGCGTTTAAATGTAGGTTTTAAGTACTGTCAAAAGTACTTGTGACAGAGTTTTCAATCTGGTTAACACAATTATTGTAGGCCCCCCCCCCTCCCCCTCCCCCCCCCCTCCCCCTCCAAATTAATAAGGGCAATGTACACTGTAGTCAAATTGTTTTGTTTTATATGAGTTAAATTTTTTGAAATGAGTTGATTTTTGGTGCAGATGATCTTTATGATGAGGAAATCAACATCATTCAAAATCAGCCCATTCCAAAACTTCTAATCCCATTAAAACAAGTTCAAGAAACATAAATCATCCAATTTTTTTTTTTTTTTGTAAACTAATTTTGATAGGGTTAGAAGTTTTAAAATGAGTAGATTTTTGGTGAAGATGATCTTCTCATCATAGAGATCTCGCTAAAAATCAGCTCATTCTATAACTTTTTACCTAAATAAGACAAAACAATTCGATTATGGTGTGGGTTGCCCTTATTAATTCATAGGGTACTTTTACAATTACCCATCACAGAAGAACCAATCACATGAACACGTGCGTTATGGTCATATGCAATTTAATAAATGTCCCATATAAGACTTTATGCGATAAATCATTGGGATCATGTGAAATCTTGGATTGACTTCCTTGTGAGAAAAAAAATCTATCCAAGTTAAATTTAATGTATCAAATGTTGTACCAGAGATATTTTAATAAAATAAAATTAAGAAAAAAGTAAATATTTTTTCTATTTGAATTAATTTTTTCTTTCTTTCTCTATTAATGAGAAAGTATAATATATACTTATGGAGAAAGAGAATGATGATGACAACTCAATTCACAAGTTAACTTCTCTTTGTTTTTCTTTTGTTTAGTCCCAAATCCATTATAAAATAGAATACAAGTCTCTTTTTAAAAGAAAGAGTAGAGCCATTGCGTTGGGCCCCAAGCAATACCCAAGTTTTTCTCCCAAGGGGGAAAACTCTATGCTGAGTCAACTCAATAAAACACACAGGATTGCTCTAAGTTGGGGCAATGTGGTGTTTTTAATAAAAAAAGTCCTATCTTTTTATTATAAATTTAATTCAGATTAATTTAATTAATTTTAATTATCAAAATTACTTTCTTTGAGCCGTTTATAAGATGTTCAGTAGGGAATTTAATATCTAATGACCGTCTAGGCAGTCTATAGTTTATATTTATATGGTCTTTAATACCATTGATGAATGTATCAACGAAAATACTATTCTTTTACTATTAACAAAATAACATTCTTCTCTGTTTCTGTTCACAATTTTTTCCTTTTCTGTTTTTGTTGTTAGTTTCTTCTAGGCAAAGAATTTTGGGTGTGGATTGTTCAGTACCTGTCTAAGGTGTATAAGACAAAAGACCTTTGGTTGATATCGAAACACCTTAAAGAACACGACTGAGTCCGTGCCTTAGTTTGGTTCAACCGTTCTCTTCTTGCAGGTTAAATCACAAAATAGCAAAAGTTTCTAGTTCTTTTAAAGCATTGATCTTGGTATTTTTACACAATTATTTGATTTATTATTGCTGATATTTCAATAATCCACAACAATTTTTAAGGTGATTTCAAATTGCAACTCTAATAATTGGCTCCACTGAACTCAATAATTTTGTCTCCTTGGATAACAATAAATAATTTTGGTTTGAAGGGAATCACTATAAGAGGTGAAAACAAAAAATGTTCTTTTATCTAATAACTATGAGAGTTGCATTTGTGCTGGAAGATGAACTAGTAAAAAAAAAAGGGAATATGAACTTGCCAGAACATTGGTTTCCCGAAAATGGAAAGAGACTGATTTTTGGTGCATAAACTACCTTCTAAATGGTTTAACAAACAATCTCTATGACGATTATGCTGTTTATAAAACTTCTAGGGAATTATCTGATGCGATTAAGAAAAAAGACGATACAGAAGAGGCCGGATAAAAAAAAATTCATAGTTTGCAGTTATCTGAAATTTCATATGGTGGATGAAAAATCTGTCGTGTCAGTCTCAGGAATTGGAAAAAATAACCCATGAAATCTTATTAGAAGGAATGATAATCGATGAATAATTTCAAGTTACTGCACTCATTGATAAATTACCGACTTCTTGGAAAGATTTCAAGAACACTCTTTGACATAAATCGAAAGAGTTTTCCACGGAGAGTTATTGTTCGACTCTACATTGAAGAAGAAGTCCATCGCCAAGATCAGAAGGAAGAGCATGAATATTCTATCAAGGTAAATTAGGTGTTTGAGAAGCAAGTCAAGTCTAAGATTTATTTAAAATTGAATAAGAAAATTATGAAAAATAAAACGGTTCAAAAAGACATATCTACCCAGAAGATTGGCCAAGGACTACAGTTAGGTAGTTTGCTATGCTTGTAATAAGATCGGACATTTGGCGAGAAAATTGCCGAAATCATTAAACTAATTAGCAAGTTAATATGGTTGAAGAATCACTTGTGGCTATGATAACTGAGGTACAGGTGCTCAGTAGATCCAAAGGGTAGTAGGCAGACACTGGTGCTTCTCGACACATGTGCTTTGACAAAAATTGTCTTAAGACTTATTCCTCAACTGATGGTAAGAAAGTTATCTTGGGAGACTTTCATATTACCGAGGTTCATGGTATTGGGGATGGTGAGTTGATGAAATTTACCTCAGGGAAGCCTGTTATTCTAAAGGATGTTCTTCATACCCAAAAGACGATGAAGAATTTAGTTTCAAGTTTCTTTTTAAACATGGTTGGTTTTGAACAAACCATAGGGTCACATCAATATGTAATCATAAAGAATGATTTTTTATGGGGAAGGGCTTGTGATGGTATGTTTAAGTTAAATGTAGCTAATCCTAATATAACATATTTTTCTACTTATATTGTCTCTTCTGTGAATGCGTGGCACACTAGACATTGTCATATTAACAAGAAATATGTTAAAAACATGAGTGTCCTAGGTCGAATTCCATCATTAAACAATGGTACATTTGAAAAATGCGAGTCATGTAATCAAGTCAAAATAACATGGTCCGATCCTCACACAAAAGTGTAAAAGAAACATTAATCTCTTAGAACTAGTTCATCTTGACATTTGCAAGGTGGTAGGAATTCTTACTCATGGGGGTAAAAGACATCTCATAACATTTATAAATGTTTTCTCATAATACACTTGTCTATTTAATGTAACATAAAAGTTGGTCTCGGTGGTTGTTGAGATGATTCAAAATATTGAGATTAAATGTTTTTCAGTTCATGTAAGAGTTTTGCTTCTTGTTATTGTGTTGTAACAACTTGATTGGGTATTGTAGATGACAAAGATCAAGGTAGTTCTTGACCAAGAAACCTGGGTTGCAGTTGATGTCCCTGATGAATTTCAGGCCATTGTATCATTTCTAATCCCTTGATTCTAGTCTATCCTTTGATTGTTTTAAATCGTTGTTATCTTTCTTGATTTTGGATATTGGATAATGAATTTGCATGGCTCATTTATAATTTTTGATACATCACAACTACTAGGATAATATATTTGTATATGCTAAATTTTGTCTAAACTTCACTCACTTTGTGTAGTTGTGGCTGGATTGGCACCAGAAATGATCACATTTTGATGCTTGTCAATATGATTTTAAGATGAGGGAATTGTGAGTTCTTTTGCATTGATTTGTTCTTTCTCCATTTTCTATTGAAGCATTGACTATGTTTGGATATTGTATTTAATATTTATTTTTGTTCTTATGGATTTTGCAAGAGAACCTCTTAAGAGGCATTTATGCCATGGGTTTGCAGACTCACATTTGTGCATTTATGCCATGGGTTTGTAGACTCATGTATTGCTTCTTTCTCAGGGTCTAACTCTTTCACGGTCCTCCATTCCGATTAGTCTCTCTTTCACTAAGGATCGAGTTGAAGCCACTTGAGGTATTTCTTATGTCCATAAATACTTAAAATATTTCTATGCATAAGTTTCCCCTTTAGATTTCTTACTGAAATCTTAGAATGGTCATAATATGATTCAAGGTTTGCTGTACATGCTAGGCCTTGAGGTATCAACGCTTCCGAGTCACTTGGCTTAGGTATGTACAAAATATTTATGTGCATATTTTTTTTTGCCTTTAGGTAACTACTACAAGGTTCTTATACACACAGATTGATCTTTGGACATTTGGAAGTCTACCAAATTTGAAGGTGCATGTAATTTCTTCTATTGTATTGTTTGGCTTCTTTAATAGTAGTCAAATTAGATCTATGGATGCATAAAAGGAGTTAGATAGGTAATGTGTTCTACTTGATAAACCTCGTGTTAGTTTGGATAGATTTTTAATTTGTTGGGGTTGGTTTTAAATGCAGGTTTCCACTTGAAATGTGAATTCTTCTATTAACTTCCTTTTCTTCTCTTCGGAAACCCATATTCTTGTTTGCCGTACTTTGTTTATATAATTATCATTCTTCTTAAAATAAAGTTAAGTGTACTTTATGGTTCATGCTTTATTCCATTTGGTTTTATGTTTGTTCTTGTATATTCATGGGTTTTTAATGTTCCATTTTTTTCATAAAAATGTCTTTTTGGTGTGTTCAATTAGCTTCTCAGGTATTTCTAAATGTGTTATTCATTGAATTTCTCTCTTTTGATTGTTGTTTGTTTGCATCTTGTAATTGTATCTTCTTTTTCAAAACCATTTTCTTGAGAGTTTTTGCTCCATTGACATAGGAACTTTGAGAAACCAATTATCCTACGTGAAAACAAGGAAAAAGGAAGTGGTGGTTGTGTTTGATTTTCAAGAAGACCTGTTAGCTGTAGAAGTAGTCACTTGCTCATGCTTGATTTTAAAGAAGAGTTCTTCCATAGAGGTTTGTCATATTCTTAGTGCCTTTGACTAAAATTTTCATGCAATGTTTTTTGTATTACTTTTTATTTTAGATACATATGTGTTTCGTAATTTCCTGAATAGAATGGAAACCAACATGTCTGGGTTAGTGGCATATTCACTACGTTATATTTCACAAAAAACGACGGGCCAAAGCTGTCGTTTTTTAAGAACAATGATAGCCCTTACCGTTGCAAGAGCAGTTGTAAATAACGATGTCGTTTTTAGTGAACGACGGTTAGCACGTGTCAACAAAGGATTGTAAAAAATGACGGTCATGATCGATCAAAATAAAACGATGGCTCAAACCCGTCATTTTTTTTGTCGAATTTAAATTTAATTAATAGATATAAACGACGGCTTAAAGCCGTCGTTTTTGTGTCAAACTTTTTTTATTTTTATTTAACCACTTTTGTTTGTCATTTTTAATATTTTTCACCTAAAAAGAAAATGACAATTTTCATTTGACAAAAAATTGAAATCTAACAAAATAAATAAATACACCAAATAAACAAAAATTTACATTTTTCAAATGGAAACCATTTTCCTTCAAATTTTACATGTGCAATCATAATCCAACATGACCCGTTTTCATGGTGTTGATTTTAATCCACATCCCAATGTTTAAAATAGTTTTTCAAAAAATATCTTCTACCAACTTCACTTCACTTGACTTGTAGAAATCAAAACCAACATCTGTCTTTCTCGATTCTTGGAAGAATGACGTAGCGATTCTTAAGGATAACATACATTCCTACTTCTTACGACATATTGCCGAATCTGTGGTTGAAAAATTAAAAAACATTGTCTGATATATAGTAGTGACACCGACTATCTAAAGCAATTCAAGTAATTATGCAAGAAATATGAATATACCAAATTACAAAATAAAAGAGTTCTCATAACTATCATTGTCAAACATTTAATTATTTAATTATAATTTTTTATGTTTAGTGTCTATCTACAATATAAAGCAAGAAAAGTACCTCTGTTCAGTAAATTTTTTTTCGAAATTTGGGCCAATCAATAATATCACCGCATGTCATTCATCTTTTACACCGCTTCTGTCAACTTATCCACTCTATTATGAAGGATTGTCGTCTCATATGCCAATGCTTGCTTGTAAGGAATTGAAGCACGCACGGAAGTCTTGGAAACACCTGAACCCATTCCCCGAACATGACCCCGACTATCAGGACCACAAACCTGTACAAAAAGTGTATAATATCAATACCTACTAACAATATGATATCATATTTACTAATATCAATGCTTACTATATAACATTATATCATAATTACAAAATATCCTAATTAAAATAATGCACATACCACAGCCAAGGGGTCATGGTCTAGATTGTTATGTTTATTAGAAGGGTCATTAGCAATCATTCTATTGATGGCCTCCTGCAAAACAAATAATAATTAAGAAATATAAATCATGACATGAGAAGACAATATATTTATATGAAACAAGGACAAGAAAATATCAAAGGCCACATTTGATCTCAGAATCACCTACAAGAGACATATTTCTATATCCAGTTAAAGAAACGCCGAAGTCACTAACCTAACCATTACTTAGTCAACTTAAAAAAAAAAATATTAAGTATTGCTTAATCAAATTCAAATGCAAAAATCCATTAGTCATTAACATGAATCACACAATTAGATACATATAAATACAAATCTCATAGACAAAATACTATCCAACTTCAAAAAACATGACAAAATAACTTCTACAGACTTGTGAAGTGTCCAATAAATATATTCATGTGAACTCTTGCATGATCTTTCAACAGTTACAGACATCTGGATCTGCCAAGCCTGTAGTACCAATTCAACAGTTAGGTGTTTCATAGAAGCACCTTTTTTTAATTAAATCCTTGGGCACACTTTTTCATACCTATTCATCTTTCCAAGGACCACAGACACAAGGGCCCATCATTTTCTGGAACTTCTGCACCCAATGGACCACATAATGAGTTTAAAGTGTGTGGTTAGGGATTTTCCACACTTAGGAAATCCAGCCATATAGGCTAAATGCCTTCCATCTTTGAGCTTTATCCTCGGTGCCGTAACAGGTGGGCCACCAGGGGAACCACAAATCTTGGGTGGTTGAGGTTGGATGGCCTGGTAAGCCCATGCCAGAAATCCCAACAAGATCACTAATATCGTCTTAAACATCCCTGAAAATATTGAACTTCAATATTGATTTTCTCAAATCAGCTTTCAATAACAGGTTAAATCATGAACCTCTATGGTTGAACTAGTCCAAGAAACTGTAACCATTACCTGAGCTCTCACAGTAAGCATATTGCCCTTTATTTTACCACAAAACTAATTCTCATCAATGGAGAATTTGAACATCAGAGACATCATCATCATAAGGTGAAAACTTCTCCTACAGCTCTAATAATTATAATCAGTAAAAATCCAGCTTGACTAAAGGAAGGGAAGACAACATCTGCCAAAAAAGGTAAAAAAAGTATTTCTCTGAATCAAGGGACCCAACCAACCCCATCTTGTCCTCCCACCTGAGAAATGTACAAATAGCCCAAACTATCATTGTTACCGATCTTTCCTAGAACTTACCTTGATGTTGGCATACATCAATGGAAACAAAATGTGGGGAAGATAAAAGGACAGCAAATAGATGCTCACCATTCATGTAAATTGAATTATTGAGACTTCAAATTTAAGAGATCCAAGAGAAATGTCAAAAAAAAAAAACATTATCTATATTATAAGCATTTAATATCTGATGAAAAACAGTTATGTTTACATCATTTCTCAACAGCACTAGCTCAATCCTTAACCATAACCTGAGCTCTCATAGTAAGTGGTTTCACAGGAAGCTGAAACTGTTGGGTGAAATCTCAGGGGGCATTTTGTTCTTGATTCTAGAATCTGATTAGTTGTTTAGTTGGGAAATCAATAGTGTTTCTCCCAGGATCAGAATCAAACATCGGCTAAACATAACCAGAATCGGATACAAGACCTGTTTCTTGCAATTTTTTAATCTGTTTATTATGTTTTTAGCTCTTAAGTGTGTTTTTGCGCTGATATGCATATTGTATGTTGTATAACAGTTGCTGAAACTATCAGAAAATATGTGATCAGCACCAACAAATTTGTATTATTATAGCTTTTGAAATTAGTTTCATGGCAAAGTGTAGACCAATTAATTGTGTACTATAGAAAACAAGGATTTCAAGTTGAGAATTTGAGTAGGAGGTTAACTGTGTACTTTTTTACCATTATCCATTACACAGAATGAGATGTTTCAAATTTGATTTTACATGATTACTTTAACATGAAAAAGAAAAATCGTTAATAGCGGAAATGCAAAAAAATAAATATTGGGAGATTGTTCAATGAAAATCCTAAGGGAGTAATTACTTGCACACACCACTCTCACTAACTTATGAAGTGTGTACTTCAATATATCAAGAGCATATAGAAGTTGGGATAAAATTTTCCAATCAAAAGAATGTGTATCTAACATGTCATCAAACACATCAGCCCATAATGAATGGGAGGGAAGTGTGCTTGCTGAACAGATTAGAGAAAGCAAAGATAAAAGACTAACAGAGAACATAGGGTTTGGGGGGGCTGGGGTAGTGCCCACTTGCATTCATGAAATGAAATTACAATGGAAGAGTAACAAATACACACATATTACAACCCAAGCATACAAAATCAGAAATATATCTTTCCTCTGCCCTCCAAGAAGATCAAAATTAAAAAACAACACAAAGGATGGGGGGGGGGGGGTTAATAAATATAATGAAAAAGGTTATTTGGTGTAGAAGAATCCGGAAATCTGATTTCATAGAATCAAGAAAATAGGATATTCTTCTTGATTACTCTTAAACTTTCTAGAATATTCCTGTAATGTTCTACAATAGGATAATTGGTTTATTATTCTAGAATATTCTTGAAGTTCTAGATTATTCTTGTAATAGGATAGTTGGTCTATAAATACCACTATTGGAGCATTTGTATTGATCATCCAAGAATTCTCAATAAATTCAATTTTTCTACATGGTATCAGAGCACTAGGTTCTGATCTAGGGATTACCTATGGCGGGCCAAAATCCGTGGAAGACGGCTTTAACCGGTGCGACTAGCAAAGACTCAATGGTATCAGGGGAAAGCACCACAAGTCCGAACCTGAACTCCTCCATCTCATTTAGTGGTTCGGAAGGGTCCACGAATTCGTTCCAATTAAATATCCACCGTCTAAATGGAAAAAACTACACGGAATGGTCGCAAATCGTTCGTTTGATTTTGGAAGGCAAGGGGAAGCTTGGATATCTGACAGGAGAAGTGACAAAACCTGCCGATGTAGATTCGACTCTCAAGACCTGGAAATCAGAAAATTCTTTGATTATTGCGTGGTTGGTGAACTCAATGGAACCCGCAATTGGCAAGCCCTTCATGTTCCTGCCGACGGCCAAAGATGTTTGGGAAGCAGTCAGGGATACGTATTCCGATCTAGAAAATTCTTCGCAGATTTTTGGTTTAAAATCCAAACTTTGGCACGCGAAACAGGGTGATCGAGATGTAACCTCCTACTACAACGAGTTGATGACATTGTGGCAGGAGTTAGACCTCTGTTATGATGATGTCTGGGAGTGTGCGAATGATAGTGTCCGGTTCATGAAACGACAGGAGAATGATCGTGTATTTATGTTCTTGGCAGGACTTAACAAAGAATTAGACGAGGTGCGGGGCCGAATTTTAGGGAAAACTCCTCTGCCAACAATTCGTGAGGCCTTCTCAGATATTCGTAGAGAAGAAGCACGGCAGAGTGTGATGCTTAACAACAAATCGGTTCCTAGTACTATTAACTCGGAAGTAGAAAGTTCTGCCCTTGTAACTCGGGGTTTTCAGGAGGAGGTGAAGAAGGATGGTAAGCGTTCTGAACGGCCGTGGTGTGATCACTGCAAACGTCCGTGGCACACACGGGAAACCTGTTGGAAAATTCATGGCAAGCCTCAAAACTGGAAGAAGAAGTCTGGTGGAGAGGGGCGTGCACTTCAGGCTAGTGTCTCGGATCAAGAGCAGCAGTCTTCTTCAAGTTCGTTTCCTTTCACCAAGGAGCAGATAGACCAACTGTACAAGTTTCTCGAGTCTCAGAAAAATCCTTCTTGTTCTTTGGCTCAAAAAGGTAATTACCTGAAAACAGCTCTCATTGGTGTCAACCCTGATCGCACCTGGATCATCGATTCAGGTGCAACCGATCATATGACAGGGTTGTCAAATTTTTTTTCTTCGTATAATCCTTGTGCAGGTAACCAAAAAATTAAGATTGCAGATGGCTCTCTTTCAGCCATTGCAGGAAAAGGTTCTATTATAGTATCTCCATCACTCACTCTTCACGATGTTCTTCACGTTCCCAAACTTTCCTGTAATCTTTTGTCTGTCAGCAAGCTAGCCCGTGATCAAAATTGTCAAACTAATTTTTTTCCAACTCATTGTGTGTTCCAGGATTTGACCTCGGGGAGGATGATTGGCAGTGCTAAACAGAGTGGAGGACTCTACTTCCTTGATGATGGATCTGAATCGAGGCGACAATCTCAACAAATAAGTTCCTGCTTTGAATCTATTTCTGTTTCCAATAATAATATTATGTTATGGCATTTAAGATTAGGTCATCCAAGTTTCAAATATTTAAAACATTTATTTCCTAAGTTGTTTGGCAATAAAGATCCATCTATGTTTCATTGTGAAATATGTGAATTTGCAAAACACCACCGTACATCTTTTCCTTCACAACCATATAAACCATCAAAACCTTTCACTATTATTCACAGTGATGTTTGGGGTCCTAATAAGATAAGTACACCTTCTAGCAAGAGATGGTTCATCACATTTACGGATGATCATACTCGACTCTGCTGGGTGTATTTATTGAAAGAAAAATCAGAGGCCGAACGCGTTTTTAAAAATTTTTACAATATGGTGCAGACTCAATTTCAAACTAACATACAAGTTTTCAGGAGTGATAATGGGAAAGAGTATTTTAACACGACCTTGGGAAATTTTTTTCTTGAAAAAGGAATAATTCATCACAGTTCTTGCATCGATACACCCCAACAGAATGGTGTTGCAGAAAGAAAAAATAAACATCTCTTGGAGGTGGCTCGTGCATTACTTTTTGCAACTAAAGTTCCCAAGTATCTATGGGGAGAAGCTGTTTTAACTGCTGCGTACTTAATAAACAGAATGCCCTCTAAAGTTTTACAATTTCGAACTCCTTTCCAAGTTTTCACAAATTGTTTTCCAACTACTAGACTTTCTGCTGATCTACCTCTAAAAATATTTGGTTGTACGGTTTTTGTTCATGAACATCGAAAAATTGGAAAACTTGAGCCCAGAGCTATAAAATGTGTCTTCATTGGTTACTCCCCAACTCAGAAAGGCTATAAATGTTTTGACCCGATATCCAAAAAATGTTTTGTCACAATGGATGTTACATTTTTTGAAAAACAACCATATTTTAAGGATATTCATCTTCAGGGGGAGATTTTTAAGGAAGATTCATTTAATTCGGGCCATGTTTTTCTCTCAGATGATGTGTTTCTCTCGCAAGAATCTGAGTCTAGTATTTCTGCACCTACAGTAAATGGCCAAGATTCATTCCTTGAAAATCCTCCTATTATGAGTGATGTTTCCCCTGAGTCTAGACCTACATTTGAAAAACAATCTAAAAATCAGAATTTTGAACAACAAATTTTGGAAACTGAAAATAAGGAACAACCTACTATAATGTCACAACATGATAATAGATTCAAGGATGGTGACCGAACTTGGAAAGGGATTGTTTACTTGAAGAAGAATCATAAGAAAAGGAAAGACGAATTGACTCTACAGCACAGCCATGATTCTGAACCAAGGACGAATCAACAATCTGAGTCTGTTACAGGTAATTCTCTTCCTCTTTCCAACAATCAGTCTAAGCCTTCTGATTTAGACATTCCTATAGCTCTTCGTAAAGGGATTAGATCTTATACTAGTCATCCACTGTCTAAATTTGTATCATACTCGAAATTGTCTTCATCTTTTGCTGCTTTTACCTCTCAATTGTCCAATGTAGAAATTCCTAATAGTGTACAGAAGGCTCTAAAGGTTCCAAAGTGGAAGAAAGCAGTACTTGAAGAGATGAAAGCTCTTGAGAAGAACAATACTTGGAGTGTTGAGGCATTGCCAGCTGGGAAGACCACTGTGGGTTGTAAATGGGTCTTTACTGTGAAGTACAACTCTGATGGTTCAATAGAAAGATACAAGGCTAGGTTGGTGGCAAAGGGATTCACCCAGACATATGGCATTGATTATTCTGAGACTTTTGCTCCTATTGCAAAATTAAACACGGTGAGAGTACTTTTATCTATTGCTGCTAATCTGGACTGGCCCTTACAACAACTAGATGTGAAGAATGCCTTCCTCAATGGTGACTTGGAGGAAGAAGTGTACATGGATAGTCCACCGGGCTTTGAGGAGAAGTTTGGCTCAAGAATATGCAAACTAAAAAAGTCCCTGTATGGTCTCAAACAGTCTCCAAGGGCTTGGTTTGAGAAGTTCACACAGTCTGTCAAAAAACAAGGATATTCTCAAGGACAAGCTGATCATACCTTGTTTTTCAAGTTCTCTTATGAAGGAAAGGTTGCTGTGCTAATAGTTTATGTTGATGATATTATTCTCATAGGTGATGATGTGATTGAAATAGAGAGATTGAAGAAGATCCTTGCTTTAGAATTCGAGATCAAGGATTTGGGAGCGCTAAGATATTTCCTTGGCATGGAAGTTGCTCGTTCAAGGAAAGGAATCGTTGTCTCTCAACGAAAGTATATTCTTGATCTTTTGAAGGAAACCGGGTTAAGTGGTTGTAGACCGACTGAGACTCCCATGGATCCCAATGTAAAGCTTTGGGAAGAGGGAAGTGTTCCTGTTGATACTGGTAGATACCAGAGATTGGTTGGAAAACTAATCTATTTATCTCATACTCGACCGGATATTGCCTTCTCTGTTAGTGTTGTTAGTCAATTTATGCACGCACCTTATGAAGAACACCTCGAGGCGGTCTACCGAATTTTGAGATATTTAAAGTCTACTCCTGGAAAAGGTCTGTTTTTCAAAAAGACAAATCAAAGAAGTGTTGAGGTATTTACTGATGCAGATTGGGCAGGTTCGGTGAATGACAGGAGATCTACTTCAGGGTATTGCACCTTTGTGTGGGGAAACTTGGTTACCTGGCGAAGCAAGAAGCAAAATGTTGTTGCCAGAAGTAGCGCAGAGGCTGAGTTTAGAGTAATGGCTCAAGGGATCTGTGAGGTATTGTGGATATACAGAATCCTCGAAGAACTCAAGATGACTGTAGAACTTCCTCTGAAGCTGTACTGCGACAACAAGGCTGCAATAAGTATTGCTCACAATCCTGTCCAGCATGATAGGACGAAGCACATTGAGATTGATCGACATTTCATTAAGGAAAAAATTGAAGCTGGAACTGTTTGCTTGCCGTTTGTGCCTTCTAGTCAGCAAACAGCTGACATCTTGACTAAGGGGCTTGCTAGACCTAACTTTGAACATCTGATAAGCAAGTTGGGCATGATTGACATCTATGCACCAATTTGAGGGGGAGTGTAGAAGAATCCGGAAATCTGATTTCATAGAATCAAGAAAATAGGATATTCTTCTTGATTACTCTTAAACTTTCTAGAATATTCCTGTAATGTTCTACAATAGGATAATTGGTTTATTATTCTAGAATATTCTTGAAGTTCTAGATTATTCTTGTAATAGGATAGTTGGTCTATAAATACCACTATTGGAGCATTTGTATTGATCATCCAAGAATTCTCAATAAATTCAATTTTTCTACATTTGGCTTAGCTGGCTAAGTGACTAGGAGAACTGTTGAACATGGTGTGCCACATGTATGCCCTTGAAAATACCATCTCCAGCTCTTGGTGGGTCCAGTTTTGGGTGGGAAGGTGTTGAAGGAACATCACCATCTCTTGGAAATCAAGCTTCAAGAGCTTATCTGACCACTGAAAAGAAGATGATGGTGGCATACAAAGCATTTTATCCTTGCCTAAAGGAGGCTTGGGGATTTTTTTTTCTATGGCTCCGAGAATTTTATCCTTACAACCCTCTCAAGCATTGGATCATGTTTTTGGCTGCCAGAAGTTGAGCCCAAGGACCCTAAGTGAGGCTGAAGTCCTTACTAAATTAGTAAGGTGAATCATTTTCAGCGAACAAACAATGAAGTGAGGTAAAGGGGATCGTATGTTTCTTATGCAAATTTAACAATCAAATAATAATACAATCCGACCAGTAATTAATTGGGATGGGACCTGTTTCACTTTAGACAGACATGATCCAATGATTGATATGGGCTAAAAAAATGGACAAATCTGACCATTAATGATTGCCTTCGAGATTCAATTATTAATGGATGGTGGCTTCACCACTACTAATAGTAGACTATACCATCCAATCCAAACAGGGACCATTGATAGCCATACTTGCCCTCATATTTAGCCATAGATTATATCCACTTTACAAAGTGGTCCAAACACTAGAAGAATTTTACACCTTATTTTATAATAACCATCTTATAAAAAGATTCAATGTCGATGCATCAATTTTCTTCTGTTAAAACTGATGGCTAATTGAATCAGTTTGAAGGATTTAAAGAGTTTCGGGTTTGAAAATTTTCCAGACGAAAGAGCAAAGAAACAAGTAGGCTCAGCAATTTTGGGCTCAACTAATGGTAAAAGCATTAAATGTTATTTTAAGAAATAGAAGGATATCCTTCTACTTCTTTTAATTTTGGGCTCATCCTGACATCAGACCTGTCACTTGTTTCTTAGAATTATTGAGAAGAAAAGTTGTGTATCTCAAGACTATATAATATATATCATTTAGATTCTCTACAAGCCCTTTCCCCTCTAGATTTTATGGCTGGGGTGATGTTAAATCCAAATAGAAATCCACAGCAGGTTGACTTACAATTTTTCCAGTATTTGAGCCCCATTGGCAAATGAGTCAGGCTGGGGTGACATAAAGGGAGACACAAGGATGACAAAAAAAACTCGTGGTGTCATGGACATTACCAAATCAGCCAATATGCATGGCTGGTGGACTGCCTACAGTATGAACCAAATTCCTTGCTTCTGCCCCTGTACATGATTAAATTAATTTGGTAACTAGCCGTGCTGTCCTCTAGCATGTGAGATTGGTTAAGTTTTGGTTGGATCTGAATATTGTTCATTGGAGTAGGTATGAACACACTTGCAATACCAATAGACATGGGTTTATACACAGATTTGGGCCTTAATTCTCAATCAATAAACAGAATAAATAAACTATACCTAGTTATGAAGCTAACTCACCGAGATTTCTAACATTGCTACAAACTGACCACAAAAATCAACCTAGTGCCTACTAGGTGTTGTTCTCATATTACATAATCAAATATCAAGTTAAATTACAATAATTAATCACCATATATTAAATTACAAGTAACCACATGTCTATATAACACAATCAAGGTTTGTATTCTTCTAAATATAAAAAGATTACACTCATGACTGCAAGTTAAGATTCATTAACCGATCAAAATTAATCTCATCTTCATTTGCATCCTCATTACGTGATACTTCATTGGTCAAATGATCACTACCATCTTTATCAAAATTAATCTCATCTTCATTTGCATCCTCATTTGCATCCTTATTTCTTCTAAAATAAATTAAAACTTTGTCATGCCATTTACATACAAATTCTGAACTTCTTATAAAATTATAAATCCAAATCACAATTAATTGAGGTGAACCAAATTCATAAAGAGGACCAGCTGTTGTTGACAAATAACATAGAGAAGCCTTAACAAAACAAGCCAAAACACAGGGAAAGGAGTAGAAGAAACACAAAATACCAACAAATCAACAATCGCAGAGATAGATCCCTCTTGAGAATCAAAACTAATCGGATTTCTGAAATTATTAAATTGTTTAATACTTCTAAAATTATTCTTAATGTCATTCGTCTCGACTTGAAACAGATCTTATTAGATCAGATTTACTTGAAAAAAATTCCATATACAGTGAATCCCAACCAGCCCCATCATCTCTTCCTCTTCTTAGGGTTACAAATACAACAACATGGAGAGAGAGAGAGAGAGAGAGAGAGAGAGAGAGAGAGAGAGAGAGAGAGACTACCTGGAAAGCTTGTGCCGGAATAGATGGTGTTGAACTTCGCCTGATTTCGTAATCCCTTTGGATTGCTGAAGACTCTCTGTTCGGATCGAGAGAGAAACGATTGTAAATCCGAAACGCTAAATCGCGAAAGTGGATACTGTGAGCGGAGATCGAAAATAAAAAAACCTAGAATCGTGAGAGAAGAAATCGAATCGAGTCTGAGATTTGAATTCTAGGGCTTTTTTTGGAGAAGAACATTCGAATCGGCTGCTGTTAAGGTTTTGAGTCTGAATTTTAATCGTTATAAATAATACTGTCAACATAATTTTTTTTAACGCCACACCATTTCGTGTTGCATTAGTAAAAATGGGTGCGGCAATAGTAACTCGCTTAGTTATTTAATGACGGATTAAGTTAATTGTTAATAATTGACAATTATAGACGTCGTTAAGGGTTAAACAACTAACAAAACCTGTCGTAAATAAACAATTACTTTCGTCCGTCATTTTTTCCACCTTACTTAGTCGTTTTTTCTTATTTGTGACGTAGTGATTAGAGTGTGTGGATAGTGCAAAAGGTCTTGTTCTATTTCTAGAAACAATCACCAATGATACAATTGTATTGTTTATTCAGTTATTCTTTTAGGCTATATTTTTTCAGGAAAACAAGATGAATGGGTTGAAATTGACCATATTCTGATAAAATAAAAAACTCAAGTTTCCTCAATGGCATTTCACCTCATTAGGATACTTCTTTGCCCAAAGTTTGCCCTTCTCTTCCTTTGATAAAACGTTTTTTTTTTTTTTTTCTTCAGTGTCCTCATGTGTTTGATTCATGCTATGGTCTAGCATTATCCCTTGGAAACTTGATGGTTGTTGTGGTAAGAAATCTTATATCTTGAAATTGTAAATTTTTTGCGACTTGTTGATAATTTGATGTACTATCTTTATTCTTTTACCTAATAAAAGTCTCACACGTAATGATCATATGGATAAAATAACTACTAAATAGTCATTTTGGGGTTACATGATTATTTGACCTATTTGTTGGAAAAAAATATGTACTTCACCATGTTTGACAGACAACAATTAAAATCCTAAGTAACATCCTATTTTTTTCCAAGGTCCTTTGTGTTGCTATGTATAACTAGTTTTGTAGAAAATATGACTAAAAATTTAGGATAGAAAAGAGGAGGAGATGGGAAAAAAGTTTAAGGAGAATCTTTCTTTATTTTTTCCAAGATTCTATATTTGTCACAATTGTTAGATACTCTGCTTCAGGCAGTAGAGCCAAGTATGAATGGACTTCACACCAGGAATGTTGATTGTATGGAGTTAGACTAGAATTTGAGGGAAGTATATGTGCATATTTTGCTTGAAACAAGAAAGGGACTGATGGAGATTGATCCCTCAAAGCTTTTTATAAAGGGTGTTAGTGCTTGTGGAACCTTTGGCACAGTTCACAGAGGAGTTTATGGTGGCCAAGATGTTGCTAGTAATACAAACATAGTGAGAAAAAATCTTTTTTTTCTTCTTCTTTCTCTTTATTTTGATTTCTCCTTTGTTTTCCATGATCTCTGTTCTATTCTTTTTATAGTATAGTTTTATTTTTGTTTTCATTTTTACATGATTTCTCTTTTGTAAATTCCCATTCTTTTTATTTATTTATATTATTTTAATTTTTCCTGACTTTTTAGGTTAATTTTAAGCTAATCATTGGGGGTTTAAGTATAAAAATTTAGTTTTTGGGTACCCATTTGTAGGGGTGCACATGGTTCGGATTTTGCCAAAACTGGAACTAAACCAAACATGATCGGTTCTACAAATTTGGAATCGAACCAATCCAATTACCCTATAGAATTGAACCAATCCAAACCAACCTTGGTTCGGATCGGTTCTCGATTTTCATACTTTCAAAAGAGAAACCCTTTGGATCAGATCATAAATATTGCCTACTTTTAAAATGAAAATGATTTTATGATTAAATTCTAACTGAAATCTGTAAAAATTAAAAATTAGAGGAAGTTCAATGAGACAAAAAAAATTACAATTTTAAAATTTGTATTTTAGATGGATTAGTGAGTAAACTAATCCATAAATGGTAGATTAACGTATCTAAGCCTAGGTTTGTATAGTATATTTCATCTAATAAATACGGCATAAAGATTCTCGTAAAAAAATAAGGAATCAAACTCTTTGAAAAAGTTTTTCCACAAATGGGTTGATTCATTTGAGAGTTGGGAGAGAGATTTGTGTACCTTTTTTATGAGTTTTTGTTAGAAAAATAATAGAGGTGATAAAGTTGAAGACTTTGATGAATTACCTCTACATAACATATATATATATAATCGGATTAGTTCGGTTTTTGAATTGATTTGGTTCTATTATACCCCTAATCTGGAACTGAACCAAATTAATCGGATTTTTTAATATACAATTCATATCTGAACCAAACCATGCTCAATCCAAACCAATCCAATCCAAAAGGCTTCTGATTAGTTTGGTTCTCGGATTTACCCAATCCAATGTGCACCCCTACCCATTTGGACTAATTTTACATTTATGTATTTTGTTTGGGGGTTTTAAGGGAGTATGCAATCATTTTTATAGATACCAATTTTATGTTTTAGTTCACATTTTTCTTGATTTGGCAAAGTTAATTACTTGGTTGTCATTCTGCCCAGCAACCATGAGGGTGTGGGACATAGACCCATTGAACCTGCACAATTTGCCACTTTGTGAACTACTAGTCTTTAATAAATCAATACTGAACTCGAGGAAAGCTTCTAACCTTCTCGGATTGGTGATGACAGGGCCAATTGTCCAAGCTACATAACAAGGAACATAGGCTGGGACCAATACCCACATGAGTGATGGGGTGATTCTCGTAATCCCTTCTATGCAGCATTGACTAACCATCAAGTAATTAGCTTTACATGCTGAATAATCCTTCCTTTGATTATTACTTCTTGGATTAGTTCATAATTTAGCTTAGAACACTAACGTCATAATCCCATTAATAAATAATACAATATTATCTCATCCCAACTGTTAGATATATGTTGTTTTGCTTTATTGTTCTCCAATCCAATAGCTTGCACACTAGAATTTTTTTCATTCTCCAATCCAATGAAAATGAGAATGATTAGGTGTACACACAAGTGACACTCTGCCCTCAATATGATTTTGCTTCTTTCTTGCTGGTTTTCTATATTGGGACATTCTCAAATGGGGTTATTAGTAGAAATGTCTCATCAAGACCTGCTGCTGTGAACATTGAAACTATTTTGTCTTTTGATTTTACTATTGGGAATGTTGCAAAGGTAATTATCTGTAACAGAATTCAGGTATGCAAAATTGTGGAGGGCCAGAGGTACTCCAAGAAATTGACTGATAGACAGATTACTACTCTGCTGAAGGTGACTTGTCAGCATCCTCAAGAAAGAGAGCTTAACATTTTACAGGTGTGTCTTTGTTTAAAATATTTAGTATTTTGCTCATTATCTTAATTTTCATACATATAATGTGGCTTAAGAAAGTTGAAAATGAAATTCCATACAGGCTATTATCAATAGCTTCTTAGGCAAACAATGTCCTATTATTTTAAGTGGGATTTGCTTTGGGATGCACGAGGGCCTTGTAATCTTCTATTTTTGATTGCTATTTTGTTTTCTCTTTCTTTTTGACAGAATTTTATTCTATCAAAACACACATACACTCTGTCCTGTTATGTTTGCTGGAGGAATGAATGCAAGACCTCACTTGACTAAATTTTGTTCATAGGATTCAGGTGTCTTTTTTTTTCTATCCTGGGATTGATATAACGGTCTATGGATAAATTATTGTTCTATAATTAAAAAGAATGCTCAACTCCAATAGATGGAAATCACCAATTAGGCTTAGTGTTTGCCATATTGGTCTACCAAGAAGTGGGGCTTACATGGGGTCATTGACCAAGGGAAAGTGTGTCACATGGAATTGTTGTTTCCTGAGTTCATTGATTGAGCAAAGCTTTTATGAAAATTCAGTACTACTTGGTGGAACGTAGGCATCCTATGCTTCTCAAAATTTAAGGATCCTCTTCACCATTGATCAACATCATTTACTTGTGGAAAGTTAATGTGTTTGAACCCCATTAACAATGTCTGGATTCCCTAGCCAAATTACAAAATGCATCCGTCCCTCACAAGGCTTGCACGTTCTTCTTCTACATTATTATAGGCATATAAATTGTGACTTTATGGGACATTTTTTCTTGTTATTAGTTTGGTTAGTTGATGAATTTCAAAGGTGCGTGAAGTTTTAATAAGAGTCAACATCATTGACATATGGTCAAGGGTGACTTACTAATTTCACAAAGTAAAGGAAGTGTTATTTTTCATGTTGGTAGTAATAAATTAAATGCTCAGAAAATTTTCCAAGCACACTAGAGATATATCAAAAGAAGAGACCTTTCTCATGAGTCAAGCCTCTTGTTATTAAAAAAATCATCACAAAGTGAATTTACAAAATAACTTCTTGTGCTGCCTCAAAAGTATAGAGGATCTTAATCCTTTCTGTTTTTGGTTAAGGCTCCTATTGTCTACATGAAAGATGCATTAATAATGCCCAGGGAACAAAACCAGTAAATATTATTATTTCAACACTTGATGACCTAAGCCCAATTCGAACCTGATTGAATCGTTTTTTGGTTTTTAGCAGTGAGTCGGGCTACAACCTTTTAGATAGTTAGTGCACTTGTTAGCTGCATTTTTGGAATTTTGGGCATAACATATCTACTAGTTCTTCTATTACATTTAGTAAGAGGGTTCTTGAGTTAAGAAACATATCGTAGATATTGTATGATGGACAAATTCTTCTTGAGTGTGGTGTCCTAAGGCTTATTTTTTCTATTAGACTGTTAATCATAATGCTTACCATCAAAACCCTTACGCAAAGGAATTTGGCATCCAAATCAGTGAGAAACTTACTTCAGTTGAAGCACACATTCTGCTTGCACCCAGGGTAGTAAATGTGCAACTATTTTTATCTGCACGATATCATTTTTCTATTATATGGAACCATCTTTTGCCATTTCAGTTCAGGTTTTTTAATGGTTCATGATTGGTTGTGTTGTTTATGCAATTTAAATACCATGATACATGAAAAGAAAAGGAGTACTTGCCAATAGTTGGTCAATCGAACATGATGAATAAGGTTTCACCTTCTCATTATTCAAGAATTTCACAATTTAATATTTCTATAGTTGTAAGTGATATGGTTCATTTTTTTTCTTCCAACTGACACTTGTGTAAGAAAAAATAAAATTAAAATTCTTGGTACATATTGTAATCATCATTTCTTGCGAAAGCTAACACTAATTGGCAGAGGTTATTATGATGTTGCATATGATGCAGGTCAGTTCTGTTCTTTCAGACAAATAGTTTTGTTATAAGTACTCATTTTGAGCTTCAGGTAGGGCCAGCAATATTTTCAAATTAGATTCTAATCTGGTGTTATCTACATAAAAGTTGGTTAAGGGTCTGTCTCTTATACCTTGGCTTATTTTGATTTTCGTTGTTGAAGTATGTGAGATTTTTCAAACAAGTTTGTCGATTTCAAGAAAGTTAATGCAGTATCCATTAACGCTACATCGTATTCAGTTGTTGACCTACAGATGGCTACAGACAACTTCAACGTAGAAAACCTCATTGGGGAAGGGTCTATCGGACGTGTTTATGGGACTCAATTTGATGATGGAAAGGTATACATTTCTCTTACATGCATCCGGTCTTGTTTGGTTTAGTTTAAACTGTGTGAATCTTCTCCTTCATAGGACTATACTTTCATGTCATTATAACAATTATTAATGAGAAGGTAAGAAGGAAGATTGCACTATTTTTTTCCCTAGTGTTTGTTGTGGAAAAGTGGAGCTTTTTTTTAAAACTGTTCTTTTGGCATTCCTAAAAGAATGTGTTCAGTTGATTTATTTGTTTGAACATTGTTATTTTTATCCTTACAAAGTAATAGTTCTGATTTTGCCAATGATACTCATCAATTGCTTGGTACTTACAAAAGGGAATCTATTCAAGTATTTACATGAAGTTTGTTCACCATCTGTTGTTCACAAGAATTTCAAATCAGCCAACATTTTGCTGGACATGAAGCTCAATCCTCTCCTTTCAAATTGTGGGTTGGCAAGCTTTGTTCCAAATGCAGAACATCAGGTAAAAACTCATGCTTTCAAAGTTTCATTTCTAGTGCATGACCAAAATATATCCTTATGTATAACCAAAAAATGAAATATGCTGGAAGTATGTTACTAGTTAGGTGTTACTCATTATACCCTCTTTTGTCAATCTTTACTACACCAATTTTTTTTTTTTTGGTAATATATTTTTCGTGCAAGTTGTTATTGTAGTCACTATGTTAAACGTTTCATATTCCTGTATTCAAGGAATAATAACGTCAGGATGTTAGGACAGGAAGATATAATCCACCCCACTTACGCAGTACATTTGATGTATGTGCATGGAATCTTCTTGTAACTCGACTGTCATATTCCACTATAACCTTATTTATTACATTTTTTCTGTCATACATTTGTTTGTAGAGAAAACTGTCTAAACCCAAGTTTCCTGGCCTTCATATCCCTTTGTATATCTATGTTGTGGGTATGGGTATGCGATCCTTGTTGCTTGAGGCTCAGTTGAATCCAAAAATTTGGCATTGAGTAATATTAAAGAACAAAGTTGTATTGAAAAATAAAAGAAAATAGCAAAAAGAATTTCCTTATAATAATATTAAAAATAACAAAAGATATGTGGGTAAAGCAAGTCTAACACTTGTGTGTATGGATGATTTTAGGTTTTCAAGTTTGAATCGATGTGTGTATGGATGATTTCAGATTTTCGGAAACCATTTGACATGGAAAACTATCTATTATACAAGAGATGATTTCACTACAAATTTTTGGAGATGAAATGATATTCTGATATCATTCTTTCTTACTTCCTAATTACTATAGGGATATACACTAATAGCTCAAGGTCAAGATTGAAGTAATATTTGGTTCGATGGGCGACGCATTAACTCCATGACATTGATGCTTTGGCTAAGATGGTCGATCCATTACTCAAAGGGTTCTACCCAGCTAAATCCCTCTCACAGTTTGCTGATGTGATAGCCCTACTATTGAACTCCCAAAATAGAGCTTTACGAGTGCTTGGAACTTGTAATGTATATATGGTAATGTAGGGAAGAAGTAATAAGTAGGTTTCTTGTTTTGGGGGGGCGGGGGTGATTCCATTTATGACTCATTGTAACTCTTTTTGTATATAAATGAATGTGATAGAGAACCTCGATGTTATCTATTTAGGTCTATTTTGACCACAGGTAATATGTGCATAGAATAAAAAATAAAAAATTAATTTTTTTTTAAGTTTAGATATCGATTTATAACCACTTTAGATATCGATTTGTAACCTATTCCTAAAGTCTCAAAATTAGGACATCAGTCTTATAGACATCGGATTTTAAATCGATGTCTTAAAGAGATATATATATATTTATGTAAATGCAGATTTGGAACGGTTTTTAATTGCGTTATTTGTTCTTAATCTTGAAATTTTTATGTTTGTGATCATTACCCATCTCAGAATGTCGTCTATACTTAAGTATGAGAACGACATTCCCTTACCACCATTTCAACCGCTTGGTCCCAAGTAACAATCTCTCTTATTATAATTGAAAACTTACTAGTGACCCAAAAATCGTGCCACAATAGCTGCACAGGCAAAGTTTGTAATTTTATCACGGAAGTCATTAACATTTGAGTTTCTTGATGGTATTTCTTTTCAATCCGTAGGTATATATCGTGTCTCTTTCTTCTCACCTAAACCTGTCATTGGGACCTCGAGGCAATCGTGAAAACGGGTGAGACATGTTTCAACATTTTTAGCCACCCAAACACGTGCACACCTAATGGTTGGATGCGCAACTCTAGCTATATCTATACCTACTTTCCATATAATTAAGTTTCTTCTTTGACAATTTGGATGATAAGCTAATGATGATAGAAGATAGATTATTGGAAGTACTATTCTATTAGAAAAATCAAACAAAATGACAAATCAATTAAGGACCATGATCGAAGAAAAATGATTGTGACTATTAGAGAAGAATTTGAATCATTCATTCCATTATTTGGTACTTAAATTATTCGTGAATCATACCTTTAGTGTCACCATGTTATAAATTTTTAGAAATTGCTAACTGAAGTGGATTGTTGACTAGAACATAGATGTTGTAAGATTGGACAATTCGACAATTCTATCCATTAAATGTGAACAGGTCATTTAATGTGCCAATGAAAACGAAAGGAGTGAACAATATTGCAAAATGGTGTAAGGTGGGCCACTGAATTTAAAATGGATGGTCATGATTCAATTATGGTTGTATTTCTACATCAGATAGATAATTGTGCTAGCAGCACACTATTTAGGATATCTTTCCTTGAGATATATAATTTGAAATATTGTTATTTTTACTTGTGACATATAATCTCAAATATTTACTATTATAATAAGAGAAGTCAAATGACCTCCAAGGACTTGGTTCATTGGTAAACCTAGTCACAGGGGTTCATGTGTTTGAAATTGGTTGGCCTCGAAACATACCCTTCTTGCATCGGAAAACATTCATGGGGTCAAGGTCTCTAATCATAGGGGTCAGTCCATATCTTGAAAGGGGTATGGGATACCTTAACCTTATCTACAAAATCACCTTAGTTAACACTAAAAAAAAAAGAACAAATTTAAAAAGAAAAAAAAGTATGGTTTGTTAAAAGATAATTTAATGCAAGAGAGTTTTCTTAAGAGTTGCTTTGGCGCCCCAACTTTCACTTATTACACCTTAATTTCTCAAATTAGTTATTACACTACAATTAAAGATTAAAACACTCTCTTCAAACATTACAAAGGTTAGGCTCATATTATAATCTTAACATTACAAAACATTAATTATGACACACATTCAAACAATTTCAGATTATAATTAGGCTCATAAAAAATCTTATATGAAAAACAAAACCAACAACAAAAAAAAACAAAAAAAAAAAAATAAACAAGAAACCTTCTATTCGCACACCAACTTTTACTCATTGTCAATCACAAAAGAAACGAGAGAGTTTCTATTGGCACCCCACTGTTCCTTATACTCAATTATTTTTGTATTTTCTTAATTTTTAATTGGGGTGTAGTAAGTAAAAGTGGGTGTGCCAAAGCATCTCTCTTTTTTAATAAGTAAAAAAGAGAACTACTATTGGCACCCCAACTTTTACTTATTACACAATAATTTCTTAACTTATTTTCTCAATTAAAAGAATTTCAATAGCTGTTTATAATTATAATTGGACTTATTTAAACTCCAAAATCCAAAAAATAGAAATCTAACAATAAAATTGGTAGAGCTTCTTTTGGCAAAGCAAACTTTTACTTATTTCCAATCATTCATTTATTTTCTTGGGATTTTTTTTCAAAACGTGAACAATGTATGTCCAAATTCTGATTTCGATACACTATTCATTTTTATTCTCAAAACATGCATTTCTAGTGAATTCGTCACTCTTATAATCAATGAATTTGTTGATATATATTTGAATTCGTAGATATTAAAAGTGATGAACTCACAAGTTCGTAGGTTATAAAAATGATGAATGCCCATTTAAAAAATTAAAATGAACAGTATATCACACTTGAAATTTTGTCATATTCGGTGCATTAAAAGGAGATTCACCTTTTTTTAAAAAAAAAAAAAAATTAAAATTAAAATTAGAGTCTAATAAGTAAAAGTTGGGCCCCAATAGCAGCTCTGAAAAAATAAGCGTGTTTAACGGGGTGATAGTGAGGTGGGTGGGCCAACTGATGCAAACGTATCATTCTCTTTTCTTGACTGGTCCAACACTCGACCCCATATTTCTCGCTCATGCTTTCCTCCTAACAAATCTTCACGTGGTTTGTGGGGATGAAAGAGTGTCTGTTACTTGCTGATATTCATTTCTCATAACTGTATAAAACTTTGACTCCGAACAACGTACAAACACATCAACACGTGATACGAGTATGAATCAAAGCATGGTTTCAAACCTCTCCATTGCGTCTCGTCTCGCCCAACGTGTTTTGACTCTTCTAAGTCATCTCATATTCTCATTATGGGTATGGGTGAGATAAATGTTTTCAAAATATCAAATCACATTGAGTATAAAACAAGAACAAAAAGATTTGTGACTAATTTTCTCGTTGATTTTCTAATAAGAATACAATTGTATATTTATAGATATAAAGATAAAAATTTATCTGTGTAGGATTTCTTTCCTTGAGATGTATAATTTAAAATCTTTATTATTATTATATAGAGACGGCTTAATAGATGTTTCTTTATACCAAAATTTAGAAGTCCAAAAATACCCTACTTCTATACTTAAAGTCATTTAAAAAAAATATAAATTACACTTTCATCCCTTATAGTTTGGCATAATTTTATGTTGACCTCTTAATGTTTTGACAATTGCTCTTACCTCCATTGTAGATCACTTACTCCCTTTTTGTCTACTTGCCGTTAACTAAACAATTAAAAATAATAATTTTTACTATTTATAAAAACCATTTTACAAGCAAAAATATTCAGTTAAAGAAATGGGTTTACTTGTGAATGCTTAGACGGGTGGCTTTATATAATTTTAAATTTTAATATTATTTCGTATAAAAAAATAAAATGAGAGGGGTAAAATAACATATAAGGTCTTGCTAACGTCTACACTTTGAAAATTGAATTTTATAGTGAAAATACCTTTTAAAAAAACTATTTTTTATGAAAATATCCTCTGACAGCTTAACACGTGCCCTAACAAAATCCTAAGTTTATTTTTATTATGGGCCCCTAAGGGTACACGTTAAAGTGTCACAAACACATTTTGAAAATAGGATTTTGTATTGAAAATATTTTTAATAGATTATTGTTTATCAAGATACCCTTAGATTCCAATTTCTAAAGTGTATTTATTACACTTTATCGTGGCCGCTCTATTATTATGAATACGAGGTTGATGTGGCAAGGGCACATAATTAGATATCTATTTCTTGTGTATCCCAATAAAAAAGATTTATAGTTCTGTGCCCTAATCACATTAGTCGTGTACCACCGCATACTCATATTTGGATTCCGATTCAATTCCTCTTATATAGATGCAAAGATTCACTATTATATACGAAATGAAAATTAATCAATTTAATATAATTTACCTAATTGATCATACCTGATTGATGCAAGTTTAGTTCTTCTAGATATGTGATATAATGCGCCTAATGAAATTGTAACGCATACACATACACCGTATCTCTATTACTTCTCAATTCCGACAAAAGAACAGCCTCCACATGTCATTTAAACAAACAAACAAACAAAAATAAAAAAAAATTATATCGATTTAAAGTGCCTGACCTTTTGTTACAAATATCTTGCAAAAAATTCAGACCAATCATCTGTTCTGCAATATGTACTAAAACTCAAAGCTAAGGTCCTTTTCAATGGCGTTACTTTCTGATAAAACGCGACACACGAAAATACAATGGCAGGCGAATATATTTAAGCAAATTTTATAAATAATAATAACAACTTCTTTTAAAGATAAGACAATGCACACAAATGAGTCAAAAGAAAATTCCCAATGTTAACGTTTTTCTTTTTTTTTTTTATAACGAAGGGTATCCGGGCCAATTTGCACGCACCAGACTAGTCCCTACGCCCCGCACTCAGGCTATACCCCACTACGTAGAGCGGTGCGTGGCTACCAAGATTTTTTTATGGGTAGTGGGATTTGAACTTGAGATCATAGAAAGACAGATTGCTTGGCCCCAATTTGAGACCAATGTTAACGTTTTGACAGATACACTTATCTCCCCTATATATAGTTATGTAACAGACTCACTTACCCCTCCTTTCTGCTTTTTTTTTTTTTCCGATAATTAAAAAAATTAAATTTTAAATTTTAATTTTTTGTAAAGACTATTTAATCTTTTTTTAATTTTTTAATTTTTTTTATATGACATTCTTTGTTTTTAACAAAAATATCATTGTAAAAAAAATTGGTTCAAGTGTAAAAGTGTGAGAATGGTTAGACGGAGGCATTTTTTTTTTTAAGATTTAGTTTTTCAATGAAAGAAAGATAAAATAAGAGGGTTAAGTAGTAAAATGATGCGGAAGGTTATCAACATTTGTCATATCTATACATTTATATTCAGCTTAACATTGGTGGATCTCTTATCAATAAGAATGTAAGAGATTTAAAATTGTATCCCCATACAAAATAATTTCTTGCCTTCAAAAAGTATAAAATCAGTTTAATTTCAAAACATTTGTAGGACTAGTGCATTAAATAGATGATCACACCATTTTCTGAATTTTAATTCAGCCCTGTGTTACTTCGGGTAATTAGATAGAAAAATTAAAATCGGATTATAAAAGAGAAGAAAGCATCCCAAAATTGATTGAAGAGGTGAAAAAAACACACTCTTCACTGATTAGATATATCTATTTTAAAAATGTATTTATGGTATCTTCTACTAATTATGTCTTTTATCCAATTTTTATGGGTAAGGTAGAAATGGAATTAATTCAATGGCCCCGGTCGAAGCATCTTATGATTTTTCAGAACTTTTACAAGAAAAATGAATATTAGTTATGTTCCATTTTTTCAGAAGTGAACATTATTTCACTTAGGTATATAGCATTGGACCATTCGATATTTGTCCCAGTCAAATTAATTGAATGGTGTTCATTAAACACAAAATTAAAAAACAAAGAGATTTTACAAGAAAACGAATTAAAAAGAACATACAAACGATGCAATCACACAAAAAACAAAGAGATTTAACGTGATTTTTTCAAGATTGAGGTACGTCCATGGGTCATACCAATTTCACTATGAAGAGAAAACTTGTAATTATAGATTACACCCTTTCACTTAAAACAAGAAATATAAATACCCCAGGAAACCTAACTATGATTTTATATAATATTAGTGAAATTATGAAAATACACATGGAAAATTTTCTTTCGGGGGGCAAAGCCCTCAAGCCCCCCCAACAAGCTCAACACCGACCTCGACCAGCATAAGGCATGGCTTGATTTACAATACCTCTTTGTTGACCGGCAATATCAAGCTCCACAACCCACAACAGGCCTTCAGTCAAGCGTTTTGCTTT
This sequence comes from Akebia trifoliata, assembly GCF_017979445.1. NCBI lineage: Eukaryota > Viridiplantae > Streptophyta > Magnoliopsida > Ranunculales > Lardizabalaceae > Akebia > Akebia trifoliata. The sequence continues at coordinate 2,474,301 of NC_141375.1, read as the reverse complement.
TTTATGCCTATGGTACTTAGATGTGTCATGATCCCACTTGGTTTCAAATGCAAATCATGCAGATTTGTAGGATGTTGCAATACGTGACACACATCACACGAAGACACAATGATAGGCAAATATTTTAATACAAATTTTATTAACACAAATAGTAACTTTTTTAAAGAGTCCAACTGTTCTTACTAAGTTAATAAGGATTTCATTCTTACTAAGGCTCGTTGGGCTCACCTTATAGGATCCAAAAATATGATCCGATGCTTCAAGATTGTATAAGACAAAATTCTATGAACTTTGAAAAAACAAATCCAAAATATAATTAATTTTCAGCGTTGAATTTTATGCTTGGGAGTTATGTGGAAGTATGGTACTAACCATCCATTTTCACAACCTTGGATCAAGCTCAAAGAAATTCGTTTTTGAAAAATAAAAAAAACATTTGGATATGTATTTTTCGAAGCAACTTAGAGCGCTGTGGTGTTATATTGCTAAATGTGGTAATCCATTTGAACAAAACAACCTTTAGTAAGGCTTAAAACCTTACTATGTTATTAGTAAGGAACGTGTTTCACTTTTTTAAAAGGTAAAACATTATACAGAAGAGTTGTGATCTTTTAACTTGAAAGGACTTACTGGGTCTACACAATTTTGAGTGCTTGGATTTTACTAACTTTTTCAATACAGGTGGTGTCATGCCATTGGTTCATCAATTATCATATAATGTTGACAAATCATTCTCTAATTGTTTATAGAAATTGTGATTTTTGAATCTTTTGTTGACAATGGTCTCAAGTCTCAACCATTTGATATAAGTTTGTTTTTAAACAATCCAAGGTTTATAAAATTTTAAATGGACATCAAATTTTATTTTATTTTTTATTATTAATTTTTTAAATAAAAACATATCTTAAGAAATGTAGACCAACCATGCAGGATTTGTTATCTCTTTAGTTACATCGCTGTATTAAATAATCACATAGAGAGTTTCAACATTCTTTTGATCATATACAATTTTAAACATAACCACATTAATAAGATCCACTTCAATGACTAATTAATGAAAGATCTATGAATACATAATGTGGACATACGCATCTATAAGAGCTGATAGATCTATCACAAAGTGTTAACAAACAATCTTTTAAAGGTTGAAAAATTATTTTACCTTGACATAATACTCAGTCGTAAAATCAGGAATATTTTAAACATATATATCTACAGCTTACGTTGCTCATAATATGATTCACATTTTGTTACAAAATTTTCAAATGAAGAAAAAAATAACGTGTTTCTTAATAAAATGGATGGTTCACAATCCCCCCATCGTGTGACATCACTATCAGATTTTTTTTTTATATTTATTATAAATGTGAATGGAAACAATTATTTTTCAATTACTTCTTATAAAAAATCTGTTGTTTTTATTAGGTTCCAGATTTTCTTGAGTATTATTTAGAATAATGAAAAGCATCTATAGTTCCCATGCACTTTCACGTCAAGAAGTGTGATATGAGGTTTTAGCTTGAGGTCACTCCAGTATGACTCTTTAGTTTAATTTAAATTTCAATGAAATCAGATGATTCCTAATTCAAGCAACATCTCACAAGACCCATCATGTATTTCGTTAAGAGTGCAAAAGTGTGTATACTTTTCAACTGCTTTTTAATGACACTTCAGTAATTGTCATAGAGTATGAGGTCATTTTTTTCATATAATAATGAAATTGGAAACTCCTAAATATTGGTAACGTATACATGGAATTAACGAAAATACTTGTAATTATTTAAAAATTTACCCTATTTAATTGGTAAAACTTCTAGTTTTGATAAATATGAGTAAGATCATACTAGGCTAAAGTGTGGTGCAAATCCAATACAACAATCCAATAGAAAGACTTGTATAAACACACATGGTATGTGTATATGGACACATAGGATATAACATTGTCCATGAACATGCCCAAGGACACGCTAGCCCCCGAGGCAACACAACTCTGAACATGTCCATTCAAAGGTGCACCCCCCACAAGCGGAAGGGAGGCCCTTTTCTTAGTCTATTCTGCCTTACAAAATATTTTGCATGTAGAAGTACATCCATTGGCATGGAATAGTAGAGCATATTAGACTTGGTTTCATTTGCTAATTAAGCTTATATAATTAACACAGTGCTAAAACTTTATCACTAAGCATACATATGAGGAGGAAGTCGAGGTTCGACAATGGCCTCTATTGGGATCTTTCGAGGTGTCGAAAGTCCAAAAATTTCCTCCATGTTCAAATCCTCCGGCTTCATGTTGTTAGGCAATGTCCATGTGAATCCATGCAAGAGATTAGCCAAACTCGACATCATCACTTTTGTCCCCAATACATAAGCTGGACACATCCTCCTCCCAGCACCGAACGGTAATAGCTCAAAATCGTTACCCTTCACATCAATTTTCTTCTCGATGAATCTTTCAGGATTAAATTCCTCTGGATCATCCCACAATGTAGGGTCTCTACCAATAGCCCAAACATTGACGAGTGCTCGTGTCCCTGCAGGAATGTCATAACTAGCAATTTTGCAATCTTCGCGAGCCTCCCGTGGCACTAGCATTGGTGCTGCTGGATGCATCCTCATTGTTTCTTTCAAGATTGCTTCTATGTAGGGTAGGTATGGGATGTCTTTCTCTTCAACCCATCTCTCTCTCCCAATCACCCTATCAAGCTCTTCAACCGCCTTTTTTAATGTTTTCGGATGTTTCAAGAGTTCAGACATGGCCCATTCCACTGTAATAGCTGAGCTCTCAGTTCCACCCACCATCAAGTCCTGAAGATGAATAAAAAAACTACTCTTAATTAATCCAATAAATATCATATGGAGAAGCTTAATTTGATGTGAAGTTTAGATCTAAGACACTATAACGAAACTACAAATAATTAATTAGAACTAGATCACTCTTCCCATAGATCTAGATTATTTTAAAAGTTGACACACTAAATCAAACGGTTACTTACCAATGAAATTGCCTTGACCCTAGTCCTGGTGACCTTAACCTCGAGATTAGGATCATCAGCCATCTTCAGCAACATCCCAATATAATCTTCCACTCCTTTGCTGCTCTTCCCACTATGTTCATCAATGACATGCTCAAGAAACTCATCAACCTTCTTACTCATGGCCTTCACACGCCTCACATAGCCTTGCAAATCAAAGAACCCAATCCAAGGTATCAAATCCCCAATATTCATAGCTCCAGTAAACAACAATACCTCATCCAGAATTTTTCTGAACTCTATTGGTGTCAAGATTGATGTCTTAGATTGAGCTTCATCTAAGTAATTCTTACCAAACACAATACGACTCATAACTTTGATATTAGCATCAGAGAGTCGATCTTTGAGTGTAATTTGATTGCTTGATGAGGCATACAGACCTTTGATGAAGGCGCGCATCTCTTCGATACGTATGTACTCAAACGATTCAAGGCGTTTTGCACTAAATAGTTCCATGACAAGCATTTTACGTGCTTGGCGCAAGTATGGTCCATAAGGAGACCATAGAATGTCAGAACAGTTATAAGTGGCATACATGGCCGAAGTAGTCTTGGGTCGATCTGCAAAGGTGAGATCGTGGGTTTTGAGGATTTCTTTGGCCATCTCCACTGATGAGGCGACTACAAACGGGTATGACCCGAATTTGAGTTGCAATAGGGGTCCATATTTTTGGGATAGTTCGTTGATCGAATGGTGTGGAAGGGATCCGATTAGGTTGAGGTTTCCGATTATGGGCCATGGTTTAGGCCCAGGTGGAAGATTTAGTTTGCTACAGCGAAGATGGAGATGGAGTCCTTTTAAGAGGAGAAGCAGAGCTGCAAGCCATGCACCAGCATATACAGCCCATGTGGGAATCTCCATTGGTTTTGGTTTTGGATTTGGTTGTGGTTGCGTTGTGCTGGTTGAGATATTTATCATGAGAATTGTTTCTAATCTCAAATGAAGTTAAGAGGTTCTCCACCAAACGTTTGAGAAGTTGTTTCTTTATAGTTGGTGACGCTCTTAAACTGAGACTCCTTGTATGCTCTCTTACGTGGCAGTTCATAGAATCTATGCACCGGACATGTTGAGATTTTTGGAGTTACAATGTCAAGTTGAGTTACAAAATCAGAACTCGAATAATGTAATGCCACCATCAAAAGAATGTAGAAGATCCAATTCAAGAGTCAGATTCCAACTCAAGATCTAGACTATTCACAAGCAACACGTGTATGGAAGACTCCTTGATTATATGTAGACAAAATCTTCTCCTTAATCTCCTCCACTCAATATTTTAATAATTTCCTTTATTATTAATCTCTAAATATTTATTTTTGGAGATCGTCATAATTAAATAGAACATTAGTCCAACAACTCTTTTATTGCATTCAAACGGATTTATTGTTCTGTAATACATGTTTTATTATAAATAAAGCAATTGTCTCTTCTTGCTCTCATCTTGAGAGAGAGAGAGAGACCTTTATCCTTCTTACAACTCTCAAAGTCTTTAAAGAATTGTCATACACTGACAAACATGTTAAACACAACATTTTCTTTAGTTTATTATAAAACTCGTCTGGTCAGCTCAAAATTTGATTAAATTTCAAGATTACTTGTTCAGGAAACTTGTTGGAACCAACTCTATAAGTCAATTTGGAAATTCAGAACGAGTAAACTTGAAATTTGGCAAAGCAGGCTGAAAACACACCGAGTAAGATCAGAAATAGGACTCCAAAGCCCTTGACTTTTGTCCTTAATATGCAACCAATTTCAACCTCTTAACTAAAGTCATTGACTTTTCTAGCCTACAAATCCATCATCTTAAGGCTTTCAAATTTTTTTTTTTTCATTTAATACCTAGACTTCAACATCGAGGGAAAAAACCTTGATTGTTCTACTGAAATTAAAATCCCTCATCTAATGAAATCCATCATCTTCAAACTTTTAAACCGATTGAATTATATCTTTAATCCATCCATTTTAATCTCTTTAACAGAAGCCTTTTTCTATCTAACAATTCATTGTCGTTCAGATACATTAGATTGAATGAAGTAGATCTTAAGAATGAAGAGGTGGGTGAGTTAAATCATTAAATATTTTACTTTGATTCATCAAGTTGACCAATGAGTTTGCCTTGATTCGACTCAGTTGAGTCAACTTTTCAAGTTCTAAAACTAGGTTAAAAACGAGTGGACAATAATGAGGTACTTATCTATTATTGTTAAAATTTATAAATGTGATTAAAATGAATGAATAGTTGTAATAGAAAATGAGCGAAAAGTTGTGAAAGATACGTTGCAAAAAATTCGGACCATTCAAACCTAAGGTCCTGTTTAAGTCAATGGCGTTAATTTCTGCCGGTAAACACGCGGCCGACGAAAATACAATGATGGGCGAATATATTTAAGCAAATTTTATAAATAATAATAGTAACTTCTTTTCAAGAAAAGACAATGTACACAAATGAATCAAAAGAAAAAGGGTAAATTACACTTACACCCTTATGGTATGACATAATTCTATGTTGACCCCTAACATTTTGACAAATACACTTATCTCCCCTATAGTTATGTAACAGACCCCTCCCCCCCCCCTTTTCTTTTCCACTTTCTTTCCGACAATTAAACAATTAAATTTTGACTTTTAACTTTTTGTAAAGACTATTTTATCTTTCTTTTTTTTCAAGTGCCATTCTTTGTTATGAACAAAAATATTTTTGAAAAAAAAATTAATGCAATTGTAATAGTGTGAGAATGTTTAGTTGGAGGCATTTTTTTTTTCTTAAGATTTAATTTTTCAATGACCCACTTGTTTCTTTTGTCGCTAAATTACTCTGCAGAGACCAAAAAAATTGGATCGTTACTATTTAACATTTTTCTTGTAGTGTAGGGGAGGTAAGTCCAATTGTAAAATTTTGGGGGGTCAACATAGAATTAGGTCAAATCGTAGGGTGTCAAAGTGTATTTACCCAAAGAAAAGACTAATGTGAAGATAGGAAAAAAGGAGAGGTAGACAATGCTATAACAAAAAAGGTTCATCAAAAGAACTACTAAAGGAAGGACAATTATCCACAAAAATAATTAACATATCGAAGTCTATGTTGGTGGGCAAATTAGGAGTCGGGGCAGTTGGTTGAGTCTCGGTTGGACGCGCTCCTCTGCTTGCAAAGCCTGCATCAGGTAAATCAAAAGAAGCTTGTGAACAATGGTAACCCAAGTGGTACAGGTTGAACGGAAACTATTCGAGATAAAAGAAGCTTGGATACATCGAAAAAGAGGTGTTGAGGTAAAGGAGAAGGGCAGTAGGTTCGAATCGAGCCTTCAACTTTTAGGTGATGAAGCGGAATGGGTAGCTAATCAACTTGACAAAGCGAGAACTTCAGCGACAATCTTTAGAGCCAAGTTTTCGAAGGAGGGACGAATATTTCTGATTCAGGAAGAGCATAATTCGTTTGGTAGATTTCTGAAGCTACAACAGTTTTCGGTGAGATTCCGGTCACTAGGGGTGGTGTTCCCAGCAAGTATAGGAGGGAATGGCTGGGGGGTAGTCAGCGTCGCATTCAAAACAATACTGAGTCCGGAAGAGAAGATGAAGGTACGGTTAGAGGAAGGAAGGAAGGCTTTGTCGTGGGCGGAGATAGTAGATAAACCGTCTACCGTGAAACCAGCAGCAGAGGTTCCAGAAATATCAGGTGAAAAGATGAGGTACACTCAGGTGACCAAACAAGTTCAACAAGCTCACAATAATGGCCTATTGTTTGGGAAGTGGAGATGGTCGTTTATTTGTAGTACAGAAGTAATTGAGGCAGACTGGGAGGGGTTCTTGGAAGAAATGAAGCTATCCTATTCAGTATGCCTGGGATTCAAATTGCTAGATTGGATGCCAACCTCTAAGATTCTGAGGTTGGGTAGTAGAGAAGCTTTCCTGAGGGTGAATGAAAATAGATCAGTTGTAGTAGGGAAGAATGTGTACACTCTTCGTCCATGGTTCGCAGATTGCAACATTATCAAATCAGAACGGAGGGAGGAAGGGTGCTGGGTTAGTGTCAGTGGGTTACCTTTCCATTTATGGAAGACTCAGGTGTTTAGAAAGATTGGAGCTCAACTGGGTGGTCTCATGGAGGTGGATCCGATTACCCTTCATTGTGCGAAGTTGGATAGAGCAAGGCTTAGGGTGGGTTGGTCTCAGTGGAAGACGCCCCGAAGATTGTTTATTTGGGTGGATGGGTTTCGGTATATGGTACGAATCGAGGTGGTAGGGGATGAAATAGCAAGGAGGAACTCTGTAGAGGATCTGGGGAAAGGAGCTGCAGAAATAATCAGTACAGTGAGAGACTCTACAATGGAGGAGGCTGGTCTACAGACAGAGGGAGGGGAAATTCAATTGGAGAAGAAGATGCCTGGTGATATCGATTTAGATCGGGATTTATCACACTTGAAGGGAAGAGACGTGTATGACAAGCAATCAAACCGGCGTAAATTTAAAATTAATGTCAGAAGCAAAATTCGTGTCAAATGCAAACTCAAAACTAAGCCACGTGGATGGGATTTTAATAACAAGTGTACGGGGAAGCTGTTAACTAAAGCAGCTACCAACCTAGAGTATACTAGGTGGCTGCGGTAGAACAGGATGGTAGAGAGAAGCGGGCCAAATTTAATCGGGCTGGGCTTATGTACTTCAGGGGCCCATAGTCCTGGTGGAGGGCCTAAAAGATCGGAGATTTGAGAAGCCCAGCAGGAACCGGCCCAATTTAGTGATGAGAAAAAGCCGGGCTCGAGGCAGCTTTCAGGCCCAGGTAGAAAGCCCAAGTCGAAGACTAGAAATGTCAAGAATCGAGTAGGCCCAATGGAGATCCGGAAGAAAATTGGGCTGAAGTTTAAGCAGGCCCGTGGGAGGTATATGAGGTGTTGTTATCCAAACGCACTGTCCAGTATAAAACAGTCCATAGAGGAGATGAAATCGAGCTTCTCTCAGCTTCTGACTATAGTAAGCGAGGTTCAAAAGGAAGCTACAAATATTGGGAACAAAAGGAGGGAGATGGAGAAATTGAAGGGGCTTGAGGGAGCAGGTGGGGCGACATATCAGAAAGAAGTAGATGGGAGTGAGATTGAAGCAAGTGATTCCATTGTGCCAGGAGGAAGGGTGAGAGAAGTTGTAGCTCGTTTGAGTAAAATACGGATCAGAGGTAGCTTCGTCGGAAGAATGGGGGGAGAAAGAGGGGAGTCGCAGGGAGGCAGTCCAAGTGGATGTTGGAAGACACTGAAATCTCGACCAGAATTGGAAGACAATTCAGAGGAGAGGTTTCTAGCAGAAGACGATGACTTGGAATTGATAAAACTGATAGGATCCGGTAATCCAGCCGTTAAGAACTCGGGTAAATGGCGCAATATTTCTGGGGGTTCTCAGGGGTTGTCGTTTGATTCAGGGCACTCAAGCAGCTTCGGTTGGTGGCAGGTTAGTCGAGGACTTTTTTCGAGAGAAGGTATTCCAAACTACTCCCTGATTCACTCCGATTTTGTTGTTCTCCCTTTTCTGAACAATTCTGTGTTAGCTGTCGGTCTGGGCTCTGTTTTGTTTTCTTGTAGTTTTTCTGTTTCGGTTAACACGTTTCAAAATCCGTTAAGCTTGATCCATTCCCCCAAGATCAGTGAGTTGTCTCAGAATGAGGTTTTTGAGATAGAGACTAGGACAGATGCCCTCTGTCAATCTTCGTCGACGGTTCCCTTAACTCAGGTTCAGGAAGAGGTTACTGATTTGGTACAGACAGGAGGGTATTTCGATGGACATTGGGCTGATAGAGATTTGGAGGACCCAAACTCGATTCAGGTGGAGAAATTGATAGTACAAACAGAGATGGAAACAGTTGAATGGTTGGTGAGTCAAGCATTGAATATGGCGGAGGAATTTGGAATAATTCCTGAAACAGAAGATAAGGATTGCTCGCTTATCCTAAGAGTAGTTATAGGAGATTTGAAGGATAGGGCATTGCTTGAGGAGGAGATGCAAGAGGTTAGCAAGGAAAGTGGTGTAGGGGCAAAGGAATTGGGGATAGTAAATTTAGATGGTCAGGAAATTCAAACTTTTAGGGATGGTCAATCGAATGAGGTGGTAGTGGTGGCGTCGATAGAGACAGTGAAGAGGATCTCTAGGCCAAAGTTGGCCAGTGAGGTGGCATAATGGTAGAGGTGATTCTTGGTTTAGGTCGGGGCTCTTAGTTAGGTTTCTATGTCGATCAAAATTTTATTTTGGAATGTGAGAGGGTTGGGAGATGGTATGAAGAGGGCGACAGTAAAAGCGTTTATCAAAACAAAAAGACCTAGCTTAGTCACTCTTCAAGAGTCTAAGCTTTCAGTGTGTGATGAGAAGATGATTAAGGATCTTTGGATAGGAAATATTGGTTGGATGGCTCTTCCAGCTCTTGGGAGTGCAGGCGGTATTATTTTGATGTGGAATAAGGATCTGATTCATGTTCAGGACACCTTGATTGGGGCTTTTTCTATCTCCATCATCTGTAACTGTGTGAATGAGGAGTTTCAATGGGTTTTTTCAGGGATTTATGGTCCAACTAATAGTAGAGAGCGACAACAATTTTGGGAAGAACTGGAAGACATCGAGGGTTATTGGGGTAAACCTTGGGTCTTGGGTGGGGATTTCAATGTTATCAGATTCATCAATGAAAAGAATGGGGGGCAAGGCAGCACAAAGGGGATGAGGGACTTCAATGCTTTCATTAACAGATTTGCTTTAATGGACTTACCTCTGAGCGGTAGGAGATTTACTTGGTCAAATAATCAAGCTAACCCTAGGTTGTCCAGATTGGATAGATTTTTGGTGAGCGGGGATTGGGAGGAGAAGTTTCGTAATGTGGTTCAAACGGCAGCTCCTAGCCCCATTTCGGATCATACTCTTATTGTTATTGAGATGGGGCAATGCCGTACTAGTCCAATTCCTTTCCGTTTTGAGAATATGTGGCTTATCCACCCAAATTTTGCAGATCTAGTTAAAGAATGGTGGAGTGTTTGCCCTAGGCTGGGGCACCCAGGAGTTGCCTTCAAGAATAAGCTCAAATTTCTAAAAGAGAAATTGAAGACGTGGAATAAGGAAGAAGTGGGGAGGATAGAAGTAAAAAAAGGGGTGTTACTCAAGGAAATAGAAATTTTCGACCTCAAGGAGGAAGTGGGGGAGCTTGAGATAGATGAAAGAATAAAGAGAACGGAGCTTAAGTTAGAATTCCAAAGAGTGGTCTTGATGGAGGAGATAAGTTGGCGGCAAAAATCAAGGATTCAGTGGCTTAAAGAGGGTGATAATAATACTAAGTTTTTTCATAAGGTGGCTAATTACCAAAAAAGGAATAACCAAATGTCCAACTTGATGATCAATGGTAGAATGGTAGAAGGAGAAGAGAGTATTAGAGAGGGTGTTGTGGGCTACTACAAAGAGTTTTATAGGGAAAGAGAGGATACAAGACCTCGCCCTGACAATATCGAGTTCAATTCGGTAACCCATGAAGAGAGAGAGTGGTTGGAAAGGAAGATTGGGGAGGATGAAGTGAGATTAGTGATTGCATCCATGGGTGGGAACAAAGCTCCGGGGCCAGATGGTTTTACAATAGAGTTTTACAAGCATTGTTGGGATATCATAGCCGAAGATTTCATGAAGGTGGTGTGGGAACTGCAGGATAAAGATTGCTTGGATTATGGTCTTAATAGTACCTTTGTGGCTTTGATTCCCAAGAGAGTAGGGGCAGAAGAGTTGAGTGAGTTCAGGCTTATCAGCTTAGTGGGGTCGGTTTATAAGATAATTTCTAAGGTGTTGGCAAACAGATTGAAAGTAGTGATGAAGAAGTTAATTGGCTTAGAACAAGGTGCTTTCCTCAAGGGAAGACAAATTCTGGATGGTGTGTTAATGGCTAATGAATGCTTAGATTCCAGGAGGAAAGATAAGAGTGCGGGGCTAATAGGAAAAATTGATATGCAGAAGGCTTATGACCATGTGAGCTGGGATTTTTTGAAGTATATGTTGGGTAGAATGGGTTTTGGTTCTAAGTGGATTGGGTGGGTTATGAAGTGTGTTACTTCGGTTTCCTTTTCTATCTTAGTCAATAGCAGTCCGGCAGGTTATTTTAGGAGCTCTAGGGGGTTAAGACAGGGAGATCCGTTATCCCTATTTTTATTTCTTATAGTAACAGAGGCCTTGGGGAAACTGTTTAGGAGGGGAGTTGAGATGGGAAGGTTATCTGGGTTTAGAGTGAATAATGAGGGTCCTCTTATCTCGCACTTGCAATTCGCAGATGACACCTTAGTATTCTTAGATCCTATTAGAGATCAAGTGAGAACTCTTCGGGTTTTGTTGGGTTGCTTTGAAGCAATTTCAGGTTTACATGTCAATCTGCAAAAAAGCAAGTTGTTTGGGGTTTGTGAGGTGCCGAACCTTCCAGTTTTAGCAGCTATTTTGGGATGCCGTAGCGATACGCTTCCTTCATCCTACTTAGGGTTACCTTTAGGGGCTCCGTACTGTAGTAAGAATATTTGGGAGGGGGTTATCGAGAAAATGGAGAAGAAATTGAGTACGTGGAAGGCAAAATATCTCTCTAAAGGTGGTAAGGTTACGTTGATCAAAAGCACGTTAACGAGTATCCCAATTTACTTTTTATCCTTGTTCTCACTGCCTAAATCGGTAGAAGTTAAGATTGAAAGGCTTATGAAGAATTTTCTGTGGAATGGTAACACTGGTGGTAGAAAGTATCATTTGGTGAATTGGAAGTTAGTTTGCACTCCAAAGAAGAATGGAGGACTGGGGATTAGAGGGTTAAGACTAACGAATAAAGCCTTGTTGGGTAAGTGGCTTTGGAGATTCGGGGAAGAAAGAGACAATTTGTGGAGGAGAGTGATCCAAGCAAAATATGGAGAGAAGGGGTTTGGTTGGTATAGTGGTGAGGCTAGAGGAACTTACGGGTGCAGCGTGTGGAGAGGTATCATGAAGGGAGTCGATAAGTTTGATCAGGGGGTTAGGTTCAAAATTGGTTTGGGGGACAAGGTTAGATTTTGGGAGGATATTTGGTGCGGGAATTCATCTCTGTCTACCCAATTTCCATCCTTGTACGCTTGCTCTTTGAAAAAAAATAATTCGGTAAGGCAATGTCTGATCTGGGACGGGAACACAGATTCTTGGGATTTGGGTTTTAGGAGGAATTTCAATGATTGGGAATTGACGGAGGTTGCATCTCTTCTAGATCTCCTTAATTTGACCGAAGTCAGAGAGAACGAACTCGACAGAAGGGAATGGTTCAAGGCTAAGGACAAGAAGTTTTCTGTTAAGTCATTTTATCATTGTTTGCTTCCGTTGTGTGAGGTTGAGTTTTTTCCTTATGTTATTTGGTCCACTCTGGTTCCCTCTAAGGTTTCGTTCTTTTTATGGCTTGCCTCGATGGGTAGAATTCTTACCTTGGATAACTTGATTTCTCGGGGGTGGATTACACCAAATTTTTGTTATCTTTGTTCTAAGGATGGGGAGTCTGTCAATCACATCCTTATTCATTGTTCTTTTGCTCGGGCTATTTGGGTGTTCTTTTTATCTCGATTTCAAATGGATTGGGTTCTTCCTTTTTCTTGGTTGACTCTTTTAAAAGGGTGGAGTTTCAATATCTTCTCTTCGAAGAAGGGGTATCTTTGGACTATCCTTCCAGCCGCTATTGCTTGGGGTATCTGGAGAGAGCGCAACAACAGGGTGTCCCACAGCAAGGAGAGTTCATCTAACAAAGTGATTTTTGAGATTTTGGGGATACTTTTTCTTTGGTCCAAGATGAGTAAGGACTTTGAGGGGGTACGCTTTCGAGATTTGGCTTTTAATTGGGACAACATCGGAGATCCTTAGATTCTTGTAGATCGAGCTTGTTCTTCTACAATTCATTATCTGTGCTTTTTATGTGTATTTGTCGGTTTTATTTTTCGCTTTTGTTGCTTTTCTTGTTAGCTTGTATGGGGGCTTCCTCAGCCACCAATCTTCTTCTTCTTTTCCTTTAATGAAAGTTATATTTATCAAAAAAAAAAGAGAAAAAACTAATAATTCGATCATAATAGGCTCCAATAAGTAGTTTGTAGGCATTTTAAGAAAGGAGCGTCAAAACATGAATTCAATCATATTAGGTTAAAAGGTGGAGTAAGTCTAATATAAAAACCAAACATTAAAGTCCATTGACATACACAACCAAAAAGTAACCTAATATAAAGATATAATTATTTATAATTTCTAACATGGAATTTTTAATGAATGTTGCAAAATATATCATTCTCTGTCAAAACCTTCCTCTTTTTTTTTTTTATATGAGATACATTGACAATATCTTATATATATTATGTGAGTATGGACAAATATAAGACACCATAGCATTGATATAGTACATCAATCTCATACACATTATTATAATATATACATCTTATCTCTATCAGTTCTTAGACGTAGGATCTAACTTGTTCCTTTCATTAGAATCAATGTAGACATAAGAGGTACAACAAAAAAAAATTTAATCAGATACATTTACCTCTAGGCCAATCTTTAAAGAAATTGAAGGTTCTCTATTGGACAAGTATGCAACAGTGATCACATCATTTGCCCAAAATGACTTAAGCAACCCAACATATATCTTCATAGTCCTGGCATGCTCTACAATGTTCAGTTCATGCATTCTGTGATACAATTCTATTAAGATTTCTTAGGAATAATTTTGTTTTCTAATCCCAATCTATGCACACTTTGAGCTCATCACTGGAATACCCTCCACCATTGTCTGACCTTATACACTTTAATCTCAATCCAATTTCATTTTCAACCAAGGCTTTCTACTTTTTGAACACACCAAATACGTTAGATTTTTTGGTTTAAAAAATAAATCCAAAGCTTTTTCTTACATTGTCAATGATGAAGGTGACAAAATAGCGAGAACAACTAAGAGAAGAAATTTTAACTGACCCCTACACTTTAGTGTGAACTAACTACAATTTCTCTAATTTTGGAGTCCTTTCAACTTTTGAGAAACTCATATTCTTTTACTTTCTAAATATGTAGTCTTCACAAAAGTCCAAGTTCATCTCTTTTAACCCAAAAATAATTTTACCCTTCGAGTATGTTACCTTCATCCCCTTCTCACCCATGTGCCTAAGCCTACGATGCCACGTATTAGCATTCACACTTATAGAAATCACTACTATAGAACTGTAGGTCCCAAATATAACATAAAGAGTCTCGTCTTTCTTGCCACGAACTACCACCATTAATCTAAACAAATCTAATATGAAGAATAAAACCCAATTATTGGAGAAAATGAAATTACTTTATTATTTTCTCTCTATATCTCTAAACAGAATTACAACGATATTTATAAAAGAAGAAAAAACAAAAAACCTAGTTCTATTTTAATTGACGTACTTATTATAAATAGTAATATTATTTTTAGTAAATAGTATAGTTTCAATTATTTCCTAAATGGATTAAGAATCCTAAATTTGTTAAAATTCTCTTCTATCACAAGTTCAGAATCACGATTAAATTAGAATTATTTGCGGCCAAGATTCTATAAATAGAAAGTCTAACTTTGACTATTATTTTGGAGGAGTAAACGATGTTGAAATGCTTTTATAGTTTAATGAATGCTTAGATATTCGGTTGCATATCCCTCTGAGTCTTATTTTCAATGCCTTTGGAGTCATTGAATTCCAAGTCAATATGATAAAGTAATGCCCAATTTACTATAAACTATCTATGTAGATTCTCTAAGATAAACTATAAACCCTTTGGTCATTTTCTACGACTCATTTAAGAATGTGGTGAGCATCCCCAACTCTGCAAGTTGCTCTACTAAAATTAGATTTCTCTTTAGCTGTGGAATATGTCTCACATTTTTCAATTGTAAAGACGTCTCATTCGACAGATTTATCTACACATCACCCTTACCAACAATGCTAAAAGGCTTATTGTTCCCAAGATATACTCTATCACAATCTCCTTGTGCATAGCTTTGTGGAATGTTTCTATGGAAAGTAACATGGAATGATGCTTAAGAATCTACCACCCATGTGTAAACATGTATGACAATAGATAAGATCAAAGCATTGGAACCACTACCATCAGAAAGGTTAATTGATTATTTACTTTCTTGATTTTTGATCTCTAAAGGTTTCTCTACATCTTTGTAATTCCTTTTGAAGTGACCCTTCTTCTCGTAATTCTAGCAACCATCTCATTTTTCTTGTGGTATTCTGGATTTGTCGCTTTTCGAGATTGATCAACCTTTACCTTGGTTTCCCCTATTGGACTTCCTTTGTCTTTCCTCAACATTCAAAGCATTCCCTAAAATATCAACTAATCTTGGGGATTTTCCATGTGCTTCCTTGTTTAAGATGAAGCCAACAAAATCATCAAACTCAATTTATCAAAACCAAAAGAATTGGTCATAGCCATTACTAGACTATTTCAACTATTTGGTAATCTAGATAAAATCAATAGGGCCCTAATTTCATCTTCAAAGATAATCTCAATGGATTCCATCTATGTTGTGATTATATTGAATTTATTCGATACTTATAGTCATGCTACCATCGTCGACCATCTTCATGTTAAATAACCTTTTCATTAAGAAACTTTTTTTTTAAGACAGAGGGTTTTTTTTACATCCTTAACAAAACGATCATCAAATTTGCTATAGTATTCTCCTTACAGATATTGAAAGCCACAGACAGAATGAGAGATAATCGAATGGTACCTAGGACTTTTTTATTGAGAATCTCCAGTTTTCATTTGTCATGTTCGTCGGTTTCTTCGTTTTTCCTCCCAGATGATGACAAAGGTCTTTCTGATAAAGGACATCCTCAATTTG
The DNA here is from genome assembly GCF_017979445.1 of Akebia trifoliata. Taxonomy (NCBI): domain Eukaryota; kingdom Viridiplantae; phylum Streptophyta; class Magnoliopsida; order Ranunculales; family Lardizabalaceae; genus Akebia; species Akebia trifoliata. The sequence goes on along the minus strand of NC_141375.1, from coordinate 2,458,419 downwards.
CATCTTCTATAGTCTGAAGTTCAAATCATTGAATTTCTCGATTCTTACATTCTTTTTTGTTATTGCTCCCACTCAAATGAAAACTTAACTCTGATACCAGTTGTTAATAAAAACAAGTGCAATCGAAATAAGAAAACGAATAAAAAAATGAATAAAAAATACAATCACACAAAGAAACATAAAGATTTTAAAAAGTTCTCTCATGATTGAGATACATCTACGAGTCATACCAATTCTACTATGAAGAGAAAACTCGTAGTTACAGATTTCACCCTTTCACTTAAAATGTGAAATATAAATACCCCAGGAAACCTAATTAGGATTCTACATAATATTAGTAAAATTATGAAAATATCCTTGGAAAAATTTCTTTCCCGGGCAAAGCCCTCAAACCGTCCAGCAAGCTCAACACCGAGCTTGACTAGTATAAATGCATGGCTTGATGATTTATAATACCTCCTTCTTGACTAGCAATATCAGGCTCCACAACCCACAACAGGCCTTCAGTCAAGCCCTTTGCTTTTTTATGGATATATGATACCTAGATGTGTCATGGTCCCACTTGGTTTCGAATGCAAACCGTGCAGATTTGCAGGATATTGCAATACATGACACAAATCACACGAAGACACAATAATAGCAAATATCTTAAGACAAATTTTATTAGCACAAATAATAACTTTTTTAAAGAGTCCAACTAGTATTACTAAGTTAGTAAGGATTTCACTCTTACTAAGGGTCCTTGGGCTAACCTTGTGGTATTCAAAAATACGATCCGATGCTTCAAGATTGTATAAGAAAAAATTCTAGGAACTTTAAAAAATCAAATCCCAAAAATAATTAATTTTCACCGTTGAATTTTAAGCTTGGGAGTTATGTGGAAGTTCGGTACTAACCATCCAATTTCACAATCTTGGATCAAGCTCAAAAGAAATTTCTTTTTGAATCTTTTTTTTTTTATATGTATTTTTCTAAGAAACTTAGAGAGCTGTGGTGTTATATTTCTAATGTGGTAATCCATTTGAACAAAACAACTCTCGGTAAGGCTTAAAGTCTTACTATGTTATTAGTAGGGAACGTGTTTCACTTTTTTAAAAGGTAAAACATTATACAAAAGAGTTGGTAATATTTTAATTTGAAAAGGCTCACTCGGTCTGCACAATTTTGAGTGCTTGGAGTTTACTTAGGCCCCGTTTGATTCAGCTGCCTGAATCTGCTGTCAGCTTCTGCTGTCAGAATCTGCTGTCAGAATCTGCTGTCAGAAGTTGAAACACTGAAAAGCTTGTTTGTTACAGCTTCGTGAAAGTGCTGTGCTGTTGACCAGAATCTGGTAATTATTGTTTGATACAGCTTATAGAATCTGCTGTTTAGGGTAAAATGACCAGAATACCCTTAAGGTTGATGGAACACTCAAAATGCATAAAAAATTACCAGAATACCTTTATAAATATATAATTACACTAAATATATATAAATATAATAAAATTATATAAAAACTTTTAAAAATAATTTTATTAATTTTAAAATATTTAAAATTTAAAAAAAAAATTATAGAAAATTTTATAATTCTACAGAAATTTCGGCAGCATCTCCTCTTAAAAATGGACATATGAAATTTTCCTGATAAACAAAATACCTGCATAATACGCAATTCAACATTCACATTACATCATATATACATAACATATCTACATCACATCATATATACATAACACATCCACATAACTTCTAATTTACATTCCGACATCATTTAAACATAATAATCATAGTTAATATAATAAGTAAAATTGAAATAAATAAAAACATGAAAAATATACATCCAACAAATGCATACAAAATATATTTTTCATTCTTCTTATTTGACTCTGTTACTTTATCTTGAGGAACATTATCATTGATAATGTCAACTTCATCTGCCCACACAAAAGACCCTGCATGTCTCTATAAAGTAAAATAACACATGAATTAATATCAGTCTAACCAAATATAAATATGCACCCAATATTAATATCAATATAATATTACCTGCCAAGATGGACACCTATAAAACATCCTCCCATAATTTTCTTTTGTTTTAGCTGTGATTAATGTCATCACTCGACCACATGAACAACATGGTGGATGCGTATAATTTGCCATCAATGCTATTCATCATACACAAAAAACATAAATAAATAAGCATAGAATCTTCAAAATATAATTAAAAATATTATAATCTTTATTCCAACATCAAAGAACAGTATTTATAATTACAATACAAAGTAAAAAAAAATTAATATGAAAATGCATCAATGATTGCCAGTAAAAATGGCATCAGCTATTGAATCCCTATGCATTTTCATTGTTTGTTGACTCTGACAACCTACTGATGGGGGAACTGGATACTCTTGATCAATGATCCTGTTTTCTTCCTCTTCCATTGCCCCTTCTTCCTCGAATCGAATAAATTCTTCATCGACAATTGTATGTTTTCTGATAAAATTGTGCAATGCCATGCAGGCTACGACAATGTTTCGTTGTTTGTCCAAATTATAGGAACGCATCATCTTCAAGATAGGTCATTTTGCCTTCAAAACCCCAAAGGTTCGTTCGATCACATTCCGAAGTGAAGAATGTAAATGATTGAACATTTCTTGTCGATCATTTGCCCGTGACCTCCGATAGTCTTGTAGATGGTATCGAACACCTCGGTAAGGTGCGAGATAACCTTCCATGAGCGGATACCCAGCATCTACCAGATAGTATTTACCTATTATCCAAAAAAAATTTATATTGCCTAATCTTGAATATAAATATATATAATTGACAAACTTTTAAATACAGACCTGGTGGAGGATATGAAAAATTTAAATTGGGAGTATTCAATGTCTCAAGGAAGACCCGTGAATCATTAGCCGATCCTTCCCAACCAACCACCACATGAGTGAACAACATGTCAAACGAACATGTTGCCATTATATTTTGCGTGAGTCCCTTATGTCCTCGATATTGCATTTGGTCTGCTATTGGTACAAATGCACTAACATGTGTTCCGTCTATCGCTCCAATACAATCCTACATATTTTTTAATTATATTAATCTATAAACATTAATAAAAACAAATATATTTAAAGTGTATGTATATGAGAAATTACCTTAAAATATGGCCAAAAACGAGGATTGTTACGGATGTGCGGAGAGACTTCATTGAGGTCGGGAGGTACAATCAAGGACATTGACAAGTTCACAATCGCCAAAAGAACTATGTTGAAATACTTGCTAACCGTTTCAAGTGAATGAACAAAACGATCTGCAATTACTCTTTGTCCTTGATTATGTCCTATTATCAATAGGAACATCGCTACTTGTTCCTGAATAGTAATATATCGTTGCATCTTTAGCAGACCCCGTTCCTCAAGAATAGAACATAGATTCACAAATACATGACTTTCCATTCTAAACAATGCGTGGCACATCGTATTATCATTCAATGTTTTTCGCACAAAATCAATCCCCTTGAACGGACAATTACTATGTTCCTCCCTATCTAAGACATTCGCACAATAAAATAAAGAACCTAGGATGGCTCCTCTCGTGCCTAAATTTAAAACACTTGACTCAACAGTATTATTGGTAGCATCATTTGAATCCATGGTATCAGCAGTATCAACAGTATTTGTGCTATCAACATCTGAATCCATTTGACCTGTTTATGGATCCATATTAGTTGTATATACACCCAACTTACAATACACAATAAAATGATATCCACCACATACAACAAAACTCATTATCTACAATATTAATCACAATAAACATCCAATAGTGCAAATAATATCCTTTTATAGGAAAATATAATATATGTCTAACAAAAATTAACATATCCATATAACATAGTATATTACATCATATTAGTGCAAAAAGTAACCAATGTATATTACACCCTATAGGTGCATCATCAAACCGACATAAATATAAAAATAACATGAAAAAATATCTAACAATCTCTCCCAGCCAGATAATCAGTCATCTCGTTCTCCAACCACCTAAGACGAATATCTGTTGATCGTAACCCACAAAAAATCTCTCTGAATTGCTTGTTTTTCATAAACATCTTTAACGCAAAATGATAGAGATCACTGTTGGGGGTTATTTCTGTTAGCTGGTCTAAGAGGTCGATTGACTCTTGAATAGTGCCTTTCTTAACAGATGACTGATTGATAGAAGCAGATGTCTGATTGTTAACTGCATCTACGAGCTTTACCAATGATTGGCCAATTAGCATAGCAGGAGTCATCTTCTGCCTACGACCCTGAGATTGTAGAGTATCGCCACTTCTGCGTCGAACAGGATCTGTGGGTGGGGGTACAGTAGCGGTAGCATCATCTCCTAACTCATCAGCATCATCAAGAGTAAAGTCTAGAGGTGTCTGAGACTCTGGGGGCAAGGTCTCCATGACATCTTCTAGATCATCCCCAAGATTATCTGGTTGGTTTACTGATGTAGATGGCATTGTACCAGATGCAGGCGACCACATCCGGCTACCAGTAGCATATGTGCCTCCAAAGATTACATCTAATTGCTTCGCAAACATCAAAAGCTTCGATCGAAATATTGCATCTTTTGGATGATGCTTTAAAAAATAAAAATTCTAAATTATATATAAAAGAAATAAAAAAAATTTAAATAAGTGAAATAAATAAGTAAAAAAAATATATACCTCTAACCACCCATCCCACCAATCCTCACTTGCATCTAATATACCCGTCTCAACATTATAAGAGACGCCAGTATTTGTGCAAATCTTATTCCAACGTTCCCAAAGTCCTTTTTGTCTATCCCACTTATTTTTCATTTGCCCTCTATCATAGTAAACGCCAGTTATCCTTTTAAACTCTTTCATCAATGTTTCATATCCAATCTTATCAAGTACTTTATGTGGTCTCCTCCCCTTTTTAACTAATTCATAGCATATCTCGACCCAAACTTCATGTTGTTTGGGTGTCCAATCTGCTTTCGCACTTTTTGAATTGTTATCTTCCATCTGTCAATGGTAATAACAACAGTAGTGCATAGAACAAAACATGTCATATTCTACTTCAATCTCATTATCAATCGTTTGTAAAATCTTTAGTTCACAAATAAAAAAAATAACGAAATAAGTAAGAGCAATAAAAATATTGTTTTCAGTCTCACGGTGATGGATTCCATATATATTTTGATTTTTGCACAATGTATAATCAAAGAGAGAAACCAGGAGGCAATGTCAGGCTATCCTATAGATAGCCGGAAGAACGCACAGTTCTCAGTCCCACGGTGAGGGATCCCTGTGTTCTCAATCTTTGACTGTACAGAGTACAGTAATTGATGTGTGTGTGTGCATGTGTAAGATAAAGAAAAGCATTCATGATTCAAATATTCAAACTTTAAAACTCAATTAGTGGCGATTTAGTTCAAACTTAAAAAAAAAAAAAACCATTACAATTTTATAACATCCAACAAACATGATTCAAATATTCAAACTTTAAAACTTGGTGAGACTACCACTAAGGACTCTTTTGCTCAAAGCTAAAATCCAATCCTTACTCGAGCAAACCTTACATTATGAATCATGCTACCATTATGAATCCAGCCCTTATTGGAATTTTAGAAACTCTTGAAGCTAACCATTATAATGCATGAGTATTTAATTCAACCATGAATATGTAAATAATAAACACACCCACGTAATAAACCCTTAAGAAACTCAAACCCTACTAAGTGATAAATACACCCATATGAAATTTCCATTAATAATAAACACACCCATATGTAAATAATGCTACCATTAATAATAAACACACCCAAATGAAATTTCCATGTTTATAGGTTTAGAAAAATCAAACCCAATTAAATAAAATTGATAAAAAAAAAAATTCTGAAACTTGCACAAAACTATAATCAATTAGACCCTAAAATTGATACAAATAAAATTCTGAAATTTCCATGTTTAGATGGTTAGAAAAATCGAACCAAATTGATAAAAAAAAAAATTATGAAATTTGCTTAAATAACAAAACTATAATCACGTAGACCCTAAAATTAGGACATCCATACCAATGACTACCTTGACTTGCTAAATAAGATAAAAATCCCAAAAGACTATTATCAAAAACATAACATGAATCCTACTCACATGAGATAGAACTTGACCGATAAACTTCATTATAGAATCAATTTTAGAAGACTATTAAATCCCAGAAAATAAATAACAAACAAAAAACTACTATTACTTTATAACTTTTTAAAGGAAATTCAACTTCTACAATACCAAGAACATAACCAACTACATCAATTTTTCAAAATGCAGAAGAAAAAAATTCCAAACAAAAAAATCAGAAAAAAACCCAAATAAAAACTCCCTTATTTCAACCCATAAAACTCCTATATTTCTTAGAATCTGCAATTCCGACAAATACCCATATTTATTTATAATGGCGTCTCTAAAAAATCAGAACAATATATACCTAAAAACAGATTAGTATAAATTGAAGAACATAACATATTTTCCTAAACAATGAAACAAAGAAACAGAGAGAAAACTCAACAAAAACAAGTTCATCTGAATCTCTCAAATCAAAACAACCAAAATCTAACTACAAATACCCTTAAATTGAGAAAATAAACCCAATTGCAATTTTCAAGTTTAGTGATCATCAACAAACATTCTACCGACAACAAATAAATAGAAGAAAATAAAAATAAAAAAAATATAACACATAGAACATGAATAAAGTGAGAAGAAAACTACCTCTGTAGAGAGAAAAAGACAGATAAAGAGCTTGATAGAAAGGGGTCGATCACTGTTTTGACAGAGAAATTGAAAATTCCTGACTTGGAATTTCGAATCGACAGTTGGATTCTTCTTCTAGAGGGCTGTGGTATGTAAGATTCAGTTGAGATGAAGATCTGGAGAGATGTCTGAGGTCCTATCGACAAGAACAGCTTCGTGCTGTCAAGAGAGAGAGAGAAAGAGAGAGAGAGAGAGAGAGGATCAGTGGTTATTTGAGGTATTTTCGAGCAAAAGAGATGAGGAGAAGAACAGATCTGTGATCTGTCGAGTAAAAATCGAGCTACTGTGTGCGAAAAAAATTAGATCTGCTGTGTGTAGTTCTTCGACAGAGAAGGGAACGAGAAAACAAATGTATGGCTGAAGAACAGCTGCGTGCTGTCGAGAAGAAGAAGATAGCGATGGAGAACAGATGTGATCTGTTGAGAAGAAGAGATAGCGATGGAGAACAGATCTGATCTGTTGAGGTTCTGTCGCAGAGAAGGGAAGAAGAGAAGCAAATAACAGAGGGGTGTTTCGGTCTTTCAACGTGAGCGGTTTTTCGGTGTTAAATTCACCCGCAAACGCGAATGGTAAAAGCTCCTTTCAGCAGCTTTTCCTATCTGCGTTTCAGACCGTGATTTTTTAACGCGAATTTTTTAACGCGAAATTACCAAACGGTAATTTTGAGGTGAGACGCAGATTTTCGACGCAAAAGCGCAAAAAAGCGGTTTAAAAATCGAAAACAAACACCCGCTTACTTTTCAATGCAGATGGTGTCATGCCACTGATTCATCAATTATCATATAGTGTTGATAAATCATTTTCTAATCGTTTATAGAATTGTGATTTTTGAATCTTCTGTTGACAATGGTCTCAAGTTTCAACCCTTTGATATGGTTCGTTTTAAAACAATCCTAGGTTTATAAAATTTTAAATGGACATCAAATTTTTTTTATTATTTATTATTAATTTTTTAAATAAAAACATACCTTAAGAAATGTATATCAGCCATGCAGGATTTGTTCTCTCTTTGGTTACATTCACTACATGAAAACTGGAAAATTCGACATAAACACGTAGCTGAGAGAGATCAACTGAACTAAACTGAATATGATGGAGGCATGGAATGGGTTATGATGGCCAGAAATTTACCACATTGGAGGGGGTAAACCTGCACCCAAGAGGTAATGGTGGAAAGCGAGGTCTAACCAGAGGGAGGGGATCCTTTGGGGGAAGAAGAAGAGGGGGAACACTCGCTAGGTAGCTCCCATGGCTATTCTAGAAAGGAGAAGCTTCTTAAACCCAATTTCTGGGAGAAATCAAATCCCAAGAAGGAGAAAGCTCGACTAAGGTCTGAAGAGCCCAGATCAAACCATCAAGAGATGGAATGGGAGGAACCAGGACAAACAGGAAGAACAGCAAAGGAAAGAGGAGAAACAAGAATGAAAATCCAAGGACTCAAGGAGAACAACCAATATAGTAACAAGGACAAACCAGGCCCCAACTCAACTGGAAGTAAGTCACCAAAGAACCAAGCTAAATTCCACACCCAAATGAGAATTGCTTTTTTTGCATGGGCTTAGGGATAATGGACTGAGCCATCAATTTTGGTGGGTTTATAAATGGGCTAGATGTTCACTAGACTCAACCCATTCTTTTATTTTCTTAGGCCCGAACCCAATTCTTTGAGTGGAAATAAGTTTATCTTTGAAAATTAGTCAACCACAACCCACAACGCACTAATGTGGGCACCAACTATGGCAATGAGTTGGGTGAGGTAGTGGTGGCAGTAATTGTGACGTTGTAGTAACCAAATTTTTTTTCTTTCTTCCAAAATAGCTATATATATGGTTCGTTCACCAGGTGTTTGATTCCTGATCTCAATGAAAGAAGATGTTTGCTGATGATATGGACGTTTGTTTTGAATGTTAAGCTAAACCAACAAAGGTTGCAGATAATATAGATAATGACCAGATCTTGTTTGATACGATTGCATGATTGGTAAAAAGAAATGACTGAAATATTTAAAAAAGAGAACTTGTTTTTATATGATCGATCAATTGTTTTAAATTTGTAATAATGGGCTAGTACTGCGGTGCATGTAGTGGAAACAAGATGACAAGGATAGTGTCGAGATGGGTAATGGTAGTGCTATTTAATGAAAATCCCTACTAGATGCAATAGTTGACAATGAGGATGATATGGCTTTAAGTATGTGTGTGAAACAATGAATCGATTGCACAACCTTTCAAAAGAGGATTTGACAATGAAAATTTTGACGCCTTGGTCCGTCAAATTTTATGAAATTCGACGGCCTTAGGCCATCAAATATAGACTTTGTCACATTGTGCTAGTGACCCAAAAATCGTGCTACAATAGCTGTTCAAGCAAAGTTTGAAATTTTACTACGGAAGTCATTAACATTTGAGTTTCTGGATTGTATGTCTTTTCCAACAGTTGGTATATTTCGTGTCTCTTTCTTCTCACTTCAACTTGTCATTGGGACCTCGAGGCAATCGTGCAAACGAGTGAGACACGTTTCAACATTTTTAGCCACCCAAACACGCGCGCACACCTGATGGTTGGATGCGCAACTCAAGCTACATCTATACCTACTTTCCATATTATTAGTTTTCTTCCTTGACAATTTGGAACATAACCTAATTATCTTGGTACATGATTTTGAAGGATTGATAAGTGAATTTGTGGTACGAACATCATGGTACAATGATGATAGAAGATACACTACAAAAAAATGGTTATTTTGGAACAGGAGAGTGATACGGATTTTAGCCGTTTCTAATAAAAGATGGTTTTAAACCGTTTTTTATGTTTGGAGCCGTTTCTAAATCGTGACCCATGGGTTTTAATCCGAACCAGACTGAAGAAATCGTCCTTATTCTCTCGTTCTAACTAGAACGAAAGACGAAAGGCAGAAAGAGTTAGATCGAGAGGACAGGGAAGGTGATCTGCGAAAATCCATTCGTCCCTCAATGTCGATCGGTTCTTCGTCTTAGATCTACGAAACCTAAGGTTCGAATCGTCAAAATCCCCTCGTCTCTCAGGTAAGATCTTGATTTCTTTTAATTTTCCTTTCGATCTATCATTTTTTATGATTTTGGAACCCTATTATCGATTCTTAGTTAGATCTGATTTGGTTTGTTAGTTTTCAGTTGAGATCGTTGCATTTCTTAGGTGGAATTCCGATCGATGTAGGGTTTAATGTCTTGTTTGATCTTTTAAGAATATTTTTTGTTTCTTTACTTAGGGTTTTTGCTAATCTCTTGCTTGCTTAGCAACTTAGAAACCCAACCCTATCAATTGGTTTTCCAACACAGAATTCCAACTCAATAGATCTGGGTGGCATGGCACAGTAGGCCTAGAGGGCATGTAGTCCTCTTGGATTTGGGGATTTATAACTCTTGGAACTTGCCTATTTAATCCACGAATTAGAGTTGATTCATGGAAATTTCAAATCCAACTCTATAATCTAAACATGCCTTAATAGTTTTATTTTAGAGAGAATTACAAAAAGATATCGCATAACTAATATTAGAAAAATTATTCAGTGATCCTGATCCTGGATCATGGCAGCATCCTTTTTTTTTTTTGATAATTGGGTATCCCTATGGACAGCAAACCGGGCCCTTTTCTAGGCTTTGCCCAGTCCATAGACCATGGTCTTGTCTAAGAATTAATCTCGGGGCATGTGCATCGCCCACACATCACACGCTGAGAGTACACCCTTATGGGTGGCCACTGAGGAATAATGCTCACATTGGGTATCGATTTTTTTAGAGTGATTTTTTTAACTTCGCTAAATATACAGATTTTTATACAAAAAGTTCATAGAAGTCTACCCAATTTGTATTTTAGAGTGATGACTCATGGTCCGGGTACCATGACCATTAATCGTAGCAGGTAGTTTCTGATTTTAGGGAGAAAAAAGTAAAAGAGACTTTTTTTTTTAATATCCCCTAACAAATTTTTTTAGTAGTGTATTCTTTGAACTTTATGGAAAATAATTGTATGATATTCTTAACAATGTATATGCTAATGCTCCGATAGAGTTTATTATGGACTTACAATGGTGAGGATCACCTCTAAAAGTTAGTGTACTCTCTACATATATTTTTCCATTGTAATTTTTTTTGCAATTTTGGTATAGTTTTCTGCCTTTTTATGGTAGGAGGGAAAATGATGATCCAAGGAGTATTAAAGTGCTAACAGGTATTGCTTTTCTTCTTCTGTTTTCATGCACTCTTCTATTTTAATTCTCTATATATATTTCTAAATGATTTTTCTTAATAAATTCAATTGTCTTGCTACCCTTGCCAAGGCCTCATGACCACTGTTTACATTAATTAATTTGCCTTTTTGATATCAGCCTCACAGAAAACTGTTGATGGACCATCCAGTAAGGACTGGAGAGGTGGAAGAGCTGCTTCATTTAATATCATTCCCAGCAGTGCTGGGGCTGTTAAGGTATGGATTTCTTCCACATAAATCATATTATTTAATGTATCTTAGAAACATCCCCTGTTAAATTGGCAATATTTGGTTTACCCTCTTGACCATAAGTCGATTTTTTGCTCATTTTGTTTATAGGTTTGTTTTTAGTATTGCCTGTTCATTTGATCATTTTGTTGTGACACATCCTCTTAATAACATGAGGATTTGCGAAGTTTGAAAAAAATTTCTGAAAAAAGCAGAGTTCTTGTAGAAACAAGAAACCTTCTAAGACAAAAGCCTATGAGATTGAATTTCAAGGACAAAATATCTCCTATTCCATGGGATTGCCATACTTATTTATATATGCTAATTTAGTGAAAGACCCACTGAATGTGCAATTTTCAAAGTTATAGCAGGTATGTATTGTGTCACCTATAATTTTCATAGTGTCATTTTATCAAGTGATATTTCAAACAAATTGATGCCAAACTGAATGTGGTCATTGTTGAAGAACTTGTGTAATAGGAGGGATTACCTAGTTGTTTGCTTGTAATTGAGTTCTATGTTTTACAAAAAATGCTCATTGTGTTGATGGATGAACATCACAGTTGCAGTGTATTTGAATATGCTTCTCAAACTGGCATTTCTGGCCCTGTGGAATATATTGATAATGACTGAATAGGTGTTGGTTGGAGTAGGAAATTTACTTTTGCAAAGGTACTTTCTTATAATCAAGCATATAAAACAGTAGTATTTTGGTTTTACCTTGAGTTCCATTCTGCTTTGTTACACATGACTATATTAGGTGCATCAAACTATGGGCATTTCAGAATATTAAATTCATTCAAAGGGATATTAGAATGTGTCAATATGAATAATATTTGCAATGGTTGGGAACTGGTCGGATTCAAACCAAGATTGATTGTTTGGGTCCGATTGGTCATTCTCTGCTATTTTAGTAATAAACACAATATTTCAGTTTTTAGAACATCTATTTTTAAGTGTGGATATTTATTTGTAATATAACTTTGCAGGCTATAGTACCATGCAACAGAAAGCTAATCAATCAAAAACACATGGGTGGCATTAGAACCTAGTGTATATCAGGTACAATAGCTTATATGGGCTTTGTTACCTATAAATGAAGCGGGGGAGAAAAATCTTGGAATATCTATATAGTCTTGCAGAATCCTAACAAAAATGATGTCCATTCATGTGAACTTGTTCGATTTCCTATTTTATTCTTTGCTTTTCATTTTTATATGATTTTATTACCAAAGCTGCTACAATTTGCTAATCTTATATGTATGTTTTCATGATTAATTGGTATAGATATAAAGTGCTTCTCTTCCAGAGATGAGGTGCATTTTTATTGCAAGAGTTGTTCGATTAAGTAGACAAGAGAGTCTCTTAAGTAGCAGTCTATGCTTTATGTTTAATCCAAATATGCTTAGGAGCTATCACTCTAGTTGTTTATGAGTTCTATATATGGATCACTATGAGGACTAATGATATGAAAGGAACACTTTAAATCTGTTGAGATGCCTGCCCCATCGTAGGATGCAGGACTTTAGCCACAATATCCATTTTAATAGGTTTACAAGTTATATAAGCACAAAATAACATATTCTGTTATTTGAAATCGCAACTTTTATTATTTTAAATGTTTATATATTTGAGTGATAGTTGTGGTAATGTACTTTTTTGGAGTCCATGCTTGTTTGAATATAAGGTGGTTTCTTCTTTCGATGTGTTAATTGTCTTACATTTTCTACACGATACTGATTTATATTGCTGATCCAATGCTCAGGAAGTTATTTTACTCCAAGCCATGTCCAAAGTGCAAGCAGCCAATCGAGAAAAATCAGGGGTGCATGTATGCATACCTCCTTTAGGTATGATCAGTTTTGCTAGATACTTCAACTAACAATTATTTTGGCGGGCCCTCCCCCACCTACTCCTATGTTTCCATCACAACAAACCATCACTGTTCCAAAGCTTGTTCAAATTATTCTCATTCGTAAGTGACGTAGCTGTGGAAGGCCAGATTGGCCATGTCACCATTGTTCAAGAGAGTCTATGGAAGGCCAGACTGGCCATGTTGCCTCTGGACTAGCCACTACAAAGTTGATGTCAATAGCTTTGTCTTTGCAAGCATCAGTGGCCCCTAGCAGTGGTGCAATCAAAAAAAGACAGTCTGAAGGTGAAAATACAGATATTTAATTTTTTGGTGATTGTAGTATCTGCTATTCCTGCTGTTTCTTTTCTCCATTTTGTCTTCTCTCTCCTTATTATTCTGAAAGTTTATCCATATACTTTTTCTATATTTGTAGAATTGTAAACTAGTTGTCATTGCTTGAAAAAAAAAATTCTGATCCAAGAGATTTTGCAGGAAACTGGCTTCCAACTTTGAGAAACCTTATTGCTCAGATAAACGAGACATTCAGTCGAAACTTCCAAGAGATGGCTATTGCTGGAGAAGTTTCATTGGTTACTTAATTTCATTCCCACGGCTGTTAATAAATTAGTTCCCCTGGTTTTCATTTCGTTTTTTATGATGTATTTCAGATGAGCATGACATGGACTTTGATAAATTTGGGATCCTTATAAAAGTGAAATTCAGGTGAGTCACATTTTGGGAAAATGACTTTTTACTACATTTGTGCTAGTAATTATAACCTGTGACAAATTTTGCTATATCATCATCATCATCATCACCATTATGACCCACGACAATTTTTGCTATATAATCATCACCACCTCTATCCCAACTATATTGACATGAATCACATTCCTCCATCAATAATTCTTTGTAAAATAATAGCTATTTATTGTGGTCCATAGATAGTGAAATAATTGATTAGACAGCTATTTGCATCATCTTTGGTTGATCAGGAGCACTTGTTTCAAACACTCTTTTGAAGGTGCGAAAGCTCATCGTGAGAATATGCAATGTGGTGACACAAAAGAATTCTTTATTTGGTAGTTGCGGCCATTGTGGGGATCTTAAAGAAGATAGGGAGGGATGGGAGTGCTGGCATTGCTTCCTTGTAAGCACTTGTGCTTGTGTAATGATTGTGAATAGTTTATCGATGTATTGTAATTTTGGATTTGTAAATTATGACTCATTACAACTCTTTTTGTGTATAAATTAATGTGATAGAGAACCTCGATGTTCTTTATTTGGATCTATTTTATTTTTGTATATAAATTAATGTGATAGAGAACCTCGATGTTCTTTATTTGGATTTATTTTAACCGTGGGTAATAGGCAAATAGAAAAAAAAATTAATATTAGATATCAATTTATAACAATTTTAGATATCGGTTTATAACTGATGTCTAAAGTATCAGACCTAGGAGATCAGTTCTATAAAATCCGATGTCTCAAATGTTTTTGGGGGTATTGTGTGCTGTTATATAAAGACGCAGATTAGGAAGGGTTTCAAGCCGTTTCAAATTCAGAGATCTGGAACGGTTTTGAACCGTTCCAAATCATGAAATATAGAACAGCTTTCAGCCGTTTAACCTCATTAACGACGCCTCGATTAAAGACGGTCTAAAAGCCGTTTCATAGTGACTTAGGAACGGTAATAAACCGTTCCTAATTTCCATATTTGTTGTAGTGATAGATGATTGGAAGAACAATTGTATTAGAGAGGAATTTGTATTGCATCATTTAGTACTGAAATTATTCATGAATCATATGTTTAGTGTCACCATGTTATAAATTTTTAGGAAATGCTAATTAAAGTGGATTGTTGAGTGGTCAGGGCCTAGAAAGTTGATTCTACGGCCCAATTTATAGAGAATATAAGGTTGAATAATAAATAAAATCCCTTAAAAAAACATAATATGTTGATAGTCAATGATTATTATTATTTTTTAATAAATTGTGAATTTTCAGAATTAAGATAATTAAAGACATGCATTATAATTCAAGACTCAAGACAAAATCACGAATCGAAGACCAAAGTCAACGGGCCCACAATCATCACAACGCAATGACATTAGCGAGCTTCATCTCAAGATTCGTACAATGTTGAGGCATCGTGATTTGTAACGTAACATATTAGGTTTTAGAGTCTTTGTAAAACACGAAAGTGTTCCGAATTCTAAAGGAACCTTAATCTGATCTTTATAAATAAGAGATCAAACCAGACTTATATTATTTCATCTCCTTTTAAATTATGTCATCTCTTCTAAAATTATCTTCTCTAGTTCTCTTTTATTTTTTAATTTTTAAGTTTTATGTTTACTTTCTATTGGAGCTCTGTAAATAGGAGTATTTTGCCATATTCAATTCAAGATTAATAAAGGATCATCATTCTCCCCCCTATTCTCTTTTCTTTTATTTTTATCTTGTTTTAATTAGTCTTACTATGATTTATGGTTAAACTTCCGCTAGAGAGGTTGATGAAGCTCAAACAAGATTATCTTAGATAATTATTTATTTCAATCATGCTTTAATATTTTATTGTGATACCAATTTCTTAAATAGTAATTATTGGATAAAATATTTATTCGTATGATTCTGACAATTTAATCTTAGATAAGTTCAAGTTAAACTATACTTTATTAGATATGCAATGTTTTATCTTTGATTTCATCTTATTAACCATCATCAAAGGATTTATGATTATTATTTGGATTAATAGATTTCATTTTTTAATCCAATAACCTTAACTTTGTTAATTGGACCAAGATAAAAAATAAACAAATAAATTAATAAGGTAACTTGTTTTGGTGAATTTAACTAATTTAATTCTTTACATTGTGATTTTCATTTCATTTTATCTTAGAATAGTTTTAATTCAGTTTCCTTTAATATTTCAAACCATGATTATTTTTAAGTCAAAAATTACTTGATCAACGTTGTCCCTGTGGATCGACTTTTACTTGCCAAGTTTTTTATTTATTTTGTTCTTTTATATTTTTATTGATAGTCTACACAAAACATTGAGTAGAACATAGATTTTGTAAGATAGGACAATTCTATCCATTAAATTGGAAAAGGTTCTTTAATGTGTCAATGAAAATGGAAGGAGTGAACAATATTGCGAAATGGTGTCAATGATTCAATTGTGGTTATATTTCTACATAGGATAGATAATAGTGCTAGTAGCACACATAACTATTTATTAAGGATCTCTTTTCTTGAGATATATAGTTTGACATATTATTATTTTTCCTTGAGACATATAATCTCAAATCTTTACTATTATAATAAGAAAAACCAAATAAACTCCAAGGCCTAGGTGCAATGGTAAAACTAGTGACAGGGTTCATGTATTTGAAATCGGCAGGCCTAGACATACTTTGTTGTGCATTAGGAAACTTTTGTGGTTCGAGGTTTGTAACCATAAGGTCAGTCCATATCTTGAATGGGGTGTGGGATACCTTGCCCTTACCTACAAAATCACGTTGGTTAACACTTAAAAAAAAGTATGTTATGTTAAATGATAATTTAATGCAAGAGAGTGTTTTTTAGAGTTGCTTTGTTGCCCTAAGTTTTACTTTTTACACCGCAAAATTTTAAATTAGTTATCACACTATAATTAAAGACTAAAACACACACTTCAAACATTACAAAGGTTAGGCTCAAATTATAATCTTAACATTACAAAACATTACGACACTCATTCAAACAATTTTAGATTATAATTAGGCTCGTATAAAATCTTATATGAAATATTTAGGGTGGGGCCCTTTAATCCCAGTTTATCAATAATAAAAAAATAAAAATAAAAATAAAATCTTATATGAAAAAATTAAATAAAGAAATTTAACAAAAAAATAATAATAATAACGAGAAACCTTCTGTTGGCACACTAACTTTTATTCATTCTCAATCACAAAAAAAAAAAAAAAAAAATGAGAGAACTTTTATTGGCACCCTAGCTTGTACTTGTTCTCTTATTTTCTTCATTTTAAATTGGGGTGTAACAAGTAAAAGTAAGGGGCCAAAGCATCCCTCTATTTTTTTAATAGGTAAACAAGGTAATTATTTTTGGCACCCCAACTTTTATGATAAGGTCCCACAAAGTCGTTTTTGGGACCGTAATTATATAAGGTTTATCGACACTTAATTGTTATTTGTCCTAAATAAACATGAATTATATTAATTTGTCAAATTATCGGAACTAATGAATTTTCTTACCATTTACAGGTAAAAAGGGCAAAATTCGAAGGTAAATATTTTTGTAACAATTTTTGTTACAATATACGAGTCAAGAAAGAGCATCCACCGCGCCACGATATCACCCTATCGCTTCATGGTAATCTCAATGAATTATGCCTCAAGATTCGAGCTGAACATTCTAGATGTTTTGGCTGTTGTAACAGAAAGCTCTTCTCGAAACGAATCAAGCAAAAAACTTGACCTAACAACCCGATTAAGAAAGCTATAAAT
This sequence comes from Akebia trifoliata, assembly GCF_017979445.1. NCBI lineage: Eukaryota > Viridiplantae > Streptophyta > Magnoliopsida > Ranunculales > Lardizabalaceae > Akebia > Akebia trifoliata. The sequence goes on along the minus strand of NC_141375.1, from coordinate 2,440,765 downwards.
TGAAGGATTATTCCCAAGAGAAGGGGTTCCTCTGAGGCCCTCTTGGTCCCTCTTCTTCTCCTAATTTCTTTGTATTTTTCTCTTTTCTTCTTGTAATCTTAGTTTAGTTTTTAGTTTAATTGGAAGTTTTGTAATAAAGGATGATCTAATTAATGTTCATGCTCAAGATCAATGAAAAAGACCTTTCATCTTTCTCATCTCTATTTTATTTTCTTATTTGTTACTCCTTGCGACGATCAGCTAAATTCTCCTTAAAGAGATTAAGGATGCTGGAGCAAGTTCGTCTTAATATTGTTGTTCTAATTCTATTATCTTTGCTTTAATTTTTTTATTATTATTGGTAAGCTGAGCTTCTCTACCTAAAAAACACTACTATCGACTGAAAATACAAATTAGATCTTCTTTTATAATTCTTAGAAGATCTTGAGGAATATTAGAACTATCATGAAAGATAAAAAAAATCATTTGAAACAGCCCCCAATTTCGCTAGATAATCCATTGTTTTGTTTGCTTCTCTCCACTGAAATTCGAATTCACATTCATCAAAGGCTTGTGCTTGGTCTGCAATTTCTAGCAATGTTTCTACATATTTCCACGAAGGTATGAATTCCCCCTTTATGCACTTGATAGAATACAACGAATCTGATGAAATCAGAATTCATTTGAATTCCCTTAATCTTGCAAATCGCGTTGTTTCTAATATAGCTTGGATCTCAATCTTGATAATGTCCTCTTTATCGCTATTACTCCAGCTAGCAAAATGAATTAATCCTTCGTTATCTCTTCCAATAAAACCAAAACCCTCCCCTTGCATTGATAATGATCCATCTGTATTGATCTTCAACCGCATTTTTTAAAGTTTGTGGATGTTTCAAGAGTTCAGACATCGCCCATTCCACTGTAACAGCTGAGCTCTCAGTTCTAGCCACCATTAAGTCCTGAGAATTAATTAAAGAAAGAAAGAAAAACAACTCTTAAGTAGTTCAATAAATGTCGTATTAAGAAGCTCAATGTGATGTTAAATTTAGATCTAAGATACTATAAGGAAACTAGAAATATTTACCTAAAACAAGATCACTCATCCCATAGATCTGGATTGTTTTAAAAGTGGCCCAATTAGGCCATGTTTCCAAAGAAAGTAAAAAAGTACAAGTAACTCTTGAAAAAAAAAAAGCTTTAGGAAAAAGTCGGACTTTAAATATAACGGTTATGTACCAATAAAATAGCCTTGACGTTAGTCCTGCTGAGCTTAACCTCGAGATTAGGATTTGCAGCCATCTCCAACAGCAACCCAATATAATCTTTCACTCCTTCGCTTCTCTTCTCAGAATGTTCATCAATAACATGCTCAAGAAACACATCAATCTTCGTTATCAATGCCTTCATTCGCCTCACATAGCCTTGTAAATCCATGAACCCAACCCAAGGTATCAAATCCCCAATATTCAAAGCTCCAATGAACAACATCCCCTTATCCAAATCTTTCTGAACTCCGCTGGTGTCATGATTGACGTCTTAGATTGAGCTTCATCTAAGTAATTCTTACCAAACACAGTACGACTCATAACTTTGATATTAGCATCAGAGAGACGATCTTTGAACGTAATTTGATTGCCTGATGAGGCGTACAAAGCTTTAATTAAGGCACGCATCTCTTCGGCACGTATGTACTGGCACGATTCAAGTCGTTTTGCACTAAATACTTCCATGACAAGCATCTTACGTGCTTGGTGCAAGTAGGGTCCGTAAGGAGACCATAGGATGTTGGAACAGTTGTAACTGGTGTACTTGGCCGAAGCAGTTTTGGGTCGATCGGCAAATGTGAGATCATGGGTTTTGAGGATTTGTTTGGCCATCTCGGCTGATGAGGCAATTACAACCGGGTATGACCCAAATTTGAGTTGCAATAGCGGTCCATACTTTTGGGATAGTTCGTGGCTCGAACGGTGTGGTAGGGATCCTATTAGGTTGAGGTTTCCAATTATGGGCCATGCTTTAGGCCCAGGTAGAAGATTTAATTTACGATGGCGACGATGGAATCGGAGGCCTTTTATGAGAAGCAGAGCTGCAAGCCATGCACCAAAATATACAGCCCATGTGGGTATCTCCATTGGTGATGAAGGTGGTGTGGATGTTGGAGATATTTATAATTGGAAAATTTTAAATCTCAAACTAGGTTTGTGTCAATCTGTTAAACCTACGGCTGCGATTTGAAGGAAAATAAAGATTTCCTTGATAAAACCATATAGGTAATATTATTGGGAATCACTAGGAGTATTCTTTAATCTCATCCATATACGTTTGACAAGTGCTTTCCTTGTGATTGAACTAAGAGAAGAAAGTTTTATTTGATTTTCTATCCTCTAATTTATTGAGCTAGAATGTTAGGCTCATTCTTTGATAGACTAATTCGCAAAAAAATTCTTAGCTATTAAGTTAATTTGAGATTTTCTCATTAGTCTTTTTCAGTTCTTTATTGATGAAGCTAACATGAAATAGATTGTCAAAAAATTGTGAGTAGGATGTAATTAAAAGGAGTAGTAATAATCTAACTTACCCACCACAATGTGAAAAAAGCCCAAATTTTGATGGCCTTGGGCCGTCAAATTTCATAAAATAAAATTTGACGGCCCAAGAGATTGAATTGACGTCGAAATTTTCATTGTCAAATTTTTTTTTTTTCGACGGGTCAAAACTATCAAATTAATGAAGGATGGGAGAAATTCGATAGTTCTAAACTGTCAAATCTGGGAACATCAGGAATTTCGACGGACCAATACCATCAAAATTCAGTTTTTTAAATTTGTGGGCCTTCGCCCGTCAATTTTTTATGTCGAATTTTTCAATTTTCACGTAGTGCACGTGGCATACTAATTGATACACCTGACATGACATGTTTGAAAACCGTAAATCTACTCTCCTCCTCAAAATACATAACTGTGCTCAGCGGCAGAGCCAGGCTTTTCCTGTAGTGGGGGCAAACTATGGTTAGTTGTATGGTGAAGATGAATGATTTTAAAGAGAAATTAAGAGGTTTTTAGTTTGAAGTTAAAGAAAATGATATTTAGGTCATTTCCAAATAATATTTGAAAAGTATCGGTCAAGAGACAATGCCAGCAACAAAAAATTAAGAGGTGAGGGAGTGGGGACAAATGGGACATGCAATTAATTGAAAATATAAGGGTGTCTCAAAGTTCTATGAGGGCAAAAATTGGAGGGAGGTGAGGGTGTAGGGCAAATGGGGAGGGAGGTGAGGATAAATGGAACATGTAATTAGTTGAAAATATAGGTGTGTCGACATTCTGTGGGGGCAATTGCCCCCGCCATCTCCTTACTAGCCCCGCCCCTAACTGTGCTTTCCCATAATAAAAGGGAAGTTCTGTATCCCAAAGAGTGCATATCTACAGTTCCAAACATGTCATGTCAAGAGTGCTTATTAAATATGCCACATGTGCAAGTCAGATTATCCCAATTCAATTAAAAGTCATCGGGTTGACTTAAAATTTTACCAAGTCAACATAATTTGATTGAATTTTAAGGTGACTCGGTAAGAAAACTTAATGGAGCTAACTCTTTGAGTATACTTCAAAACTTAGTTGATTCAATTTGAAACTTGGCATAGGCAAGGCAACCGAAAATAAACCGAGTGAGGTCAGAAACAAATATTCCATTTAAAGCTTTCATTTTTGCCCCAAAAATTACAACAAACTTCAAATCCATCATCATCAAACGCTCAAATTTATTCAACTTTGCCTTCACTACTTCGACTTCAACAAACTAGAACAAAACCCTTTAGTATTCTACTGAAAAATCCATCTTCAAGTTCTTGGATGCATTGAACCATTTTTTCAATCCATCGATTTTAACCTCTTCAAGAAAACCATGTTTTAGGAACTCAAAAAAATTCATCTTCTCCTATTTACCCAAAAAATCTATCTTGCTCATGATCAGATATGAAGAATGGGTTAAATCTTAACATTGAAGAGGGCATGTTCAATAATTAAATATTTTAATTTGAGTATTCAAGTTGACTCATGAAATTTTTCTTGACTCAACTCAATGACAATTCAAATTGAGTCAATTTTTGAGTTTTAAAACTATATTGAAAACAAGTGAACAGTAATGAAAAACTTAGCTACTATTGTTGGAACATAATCACGTATTAATTGAATCACTGACGGCTATATTATTAAAAGGTGTTATCATCTTAGGGCACTAACTTTAAAGTGATTAATTTGATTAAAGGTCTACCGATTTAATCAAATTTGAAACCAAAAAAGCATCCTGGTTCTAGATTCATTTTTATTGGAACCAATTAGAGTAGGGTTTCTTGGAATAGAATTGATTGAGAACCAAAATTGTTAGGACCCAATGAAAATTGAGAATTGGAATCATTTAAGGCGATATATATATATATATATATATATATTAATTTATAGTTTTAGTTTTGGTTCCATTGATTTGAGAATTATAACAAGAACCGATAGGAATCAGATCTGATAAAATGTAAATGTTCAGGTTAAAGGAACCAAACTGACCATTATCAATGAAAGTAATTTAATCATCAAAATGATCATGAATGGTAAATTAATAATTTGATTAAATAAATAGTAAAATAGTAAAAAATTCTAACTAATAATAAAAAAGTGTTGGGAAATACAAACTTATAAAATCAAAACTCACATTTAGCTATATTTTCCATTTCTCAAATAATGAAACCTATATATTAAAATTCACAAATAATAATCAAAATTTATAAAATTAGTTTTTTACATAATATAACTAACAATAATATTTATTAGAAAATAAAAAAATGTGCTAAACTTTTTGAGAAAGATTCACTGCTCACGTGGAAAAATCGGAGACTCGTCATCCAAATCCGAAGAATGAGTCAATGAGGTAGCTCACCAAACGTAGAAGACAATCTCCTCCTTTGATATATTATAGACTGATTTTTAATTTTAGAATGAAATAGTTTATAGCTTCTTGATGGTTGAGACTAATTTTGAAAACAAAATTGAGCGATTGAGAGTGATTTAGTGTGTGTTTAAAAGTTTAAGAGAGAGAGAGAGAGAGAGAGAGAGAGAGAATATTAGAGATTAGTGAACAGAAAGTGTGTCATGCCCCAAGTATCAGGATCTATGACCTGACCCAAGATTATGCACTACGTGAAAATTGAAAAATTCGACAAAAAAAATTGACAGGCTAAGGCCAATGAATTTTAGAAACTGAATTTTGACGGTCTAAGACAGTCAAAATTCATGATGTTCCCAGATTTAATGACTTAGAGTTGTTGAATTTCTCCCATTCTTTATTAATTTGACAGTTTTAGCCCGTCAAAAAAAAAAAAAAATGACAGTAAAAAATTCAACGTCAATTCGACTTCTTGATTCGTTGAATTTTATGAAATTTGACAGCCCAAGGCCATCAAATTTGGTGATGGTCTGACCTGCGATCCATGATGTAGGGGTGATTTAAGAAGAACCTACTTACACTTGTTAGACATTAAAAGATATTTTGGATCTAAGGGAAAATAGCTAACTTCGCATTTTCTTGAAAACATTTACATCTAACCAACCTGATTTTTTTTCTTAAATTCATCATGATCTAAATATGATTTTATTCTAAATTTACCCTTAGTCAAATCTAATAAGATCCCTAATCTAAATCCTAATAAACTAACAATGCTATTACGTAGTAAGACCTATTATATTATCATACTCCTTACTCTTATAATCTAGATATGACTTTGGATGAGGTAGTGGTGGAAATGATTGTGTGATGTTAAAACACTATAGCGAATCCAACAATATATAGTGACTATAAATAACAGCTCTTAAAACAAATTGTTTATACATGCCCATATTTGATTCGTCTACCACATCTTTGATTCCTGATCTCAATAAAAGATGTTTGCTGGTGATGGAGACATTTCTTTTGAATGTTCATCTAAACCAACAAAAATTGTAGATAATATAGATAATAATCAGATCGTGTTGATATATACGATTGCATGCATGATTGGTGAAAAAATAGATGACTGAAACAACAAAGAGGGTTTTTTTTTATATGATCAACCAATTGTTACAAATTTGTAATGATGAACTTAGTGCACACAGAGCTTGTAGTGGAAAGGAGATGACGAAGATATCATCGAGATGGGTTGTGGTGATGCTATTTAAAGAAAATCCCTACACAAGGCAATAGTTGGCAATTGAGTTTATGGCTCAAATACGAGTGTGTGAGCAATGATTGCACCATATAACTAGGACATTAGGATTTGATCAGATGATCAAGGCTTTAATATCATGTAGAAAAATGAAATTCTATTGATTATATATGATTAAGATTACACGAATCCTAAAAGATTTATTCGTATCTGTTTTGTTAATGACACATTCATATATCTGTTCCTCGAATTATTTATGTTTGTGATCATCATTATTGTGTCTCTATCCTCTAGCCTTAACCTAACATTTGGACCTCGAGGAAATCATGCAAACATGGAGACTCGTTTCAACATTTTTAGCCACCCAAACACAACAATGATAATAGAAGATAGATGGGTGGAATTATTATTGTATTGGAAAATACATACAAAATGACTAATGGACAAAGGACCATAGTCGAAGAAAAATGATTGCGGCTGTTAGAGAAAAAAGTGAATTATTCATTCAATTTTTGGCACTTAAATGGGTTTGCTTGTGAATGTTTAGACGGGTGCATTTATATAATTTTAAAATTTAATATCATTTTGTATAAAAATAAAATAAAATGAGAGGATATTACATCTAAATTTTAATATTGTATGTGAAAGCAGGGTCGCGCGGTAAGTGCAATTGTCAAAACATTATGAGTCAAAATGGTAATTTGTGGAGTCAAAGTGTAATTTACCATTTTTTTTATCGATAAATTGGGGTGATCACCAGTGCGGAGGTTATTTTTAGCAAAAGAAATATAATTTCAATATCCAAGACTCCTGTTACCATCTTTGTTTCTAGTTTTCTAAAACATTTTTTTTTCCTTATTTTAATTACAAAATCACCAATAATAATAATAATGATGAATGTACGTGGTTTTGTAAGTGCTTGGGTATGTGACTGACATTGCAAGGGCACAGAGCCACACATCTTTTTCCTACGTACCCTGATGAAAAAGATCTATGATTTTGTGCCCTCACCACATCAGTGACGTACGTATCAAAAATCTCGTGCATTCATCACAAATCAATAATAGAGTTGCGATGCATGAATGTACATGGTTTTGGTATATGGCAAGAACACAGAACCACAAATCTTTTTCATCGGGATACACATGAAAAAGATGTATGATTTTTTGCCCTTACCATGTCAATCGTATATTCATAATAATAAGGCACATGTTAAAGTGTATAAATGCACTTTAGAAATTGGAATCCGTGGGTATCTTGATAAAAAATAATCTTTTAAAGTTATTTTCAGTACAAAGTCTTATTTTCAAAGTGTACTTATTACAATTTAATGTGTGCCTAAGAGAACCATAATACTAATAATAAACTTATCATCTTGTTAGGTCCACCTTAATGTACAACAAATATACTTTGGAAATTAAAATTCAGCGGATATTTTCATAAAAAGTAACAATTTGAAGGGTATTTTCACTATAAAATTCAATTTTAAATATGTATTTATTGCACGTTAACGTGGGCCTCTTAAGACAGACGTTAACTAGACGGAAAATGCTGGAATGATACAAATGAAGATACAAAAGTAATAAAAATGATGTGTTGACGTGCACATAACCGTAAATGCTTTTTTACTCATGTCTCGCAGAAAAACATCTTCAGTTATGTGCTCGACACCACAAATTTTTCTCACCCTTGTGTCTCCCTTTGTGTCACTCCAGCATGACTCTAACGAGATCCAAAAACTTTTTATTGGTAAAAAAAAAAATCAGCATGTTTCACGGGAAAGGGTATAGTATGTTAGATATACGTGTGGAAGATTGACGTTCAAAGCATTTTTCTCATTTATGCTTCCGTCCTAATAATTGTCCACGTGTTTGTTGGAGATTAAAGAGTGGCTACGTCATATACTGATACCCATATCTGTATCAAAGTTTTGTTCCTAACTTCGTACAACACGTGAATACGTTGTACGTGATACGACTATTTTATTACAAAAGTCAAAAACTCTTAATTGAACAAACGTTACTTTATGAAACACACCATCATGACTGACTTTAGTAGGATTTTAAATTTTACTAAAGGTCGTTGGGCCAGGATGGATTATAAAATTAGTAATCCAAAAGACATTTGCTTGTAGATTTCATGGAAAAATCTAAATTTAAAAAATCAAAAATCAAAAATCAAAAACCATTTTGAAGTTCATCCTAGGTGTTGAAAATGGATTGCTAATGAACTCTAAATTTTAAAACTAAACTCGAGCGGTGAAAATTAACTTTTTTTTTCAATTTTTTTTTTTTTTTTTTTTTTTTTTTGCGTAAAGATCATTCTTTCCTTGTCGGGTGAACTATTTTTTCAAAATGGCCTTAATCTCTCGATTGGAGATTTCAATTTGCTCATTTGATTGTGAATGATACTGGATGGCCACTTTATGAGTTATTGCATACTTGCGCATTAGAATTTCAAAAATCCGATTACAAAGTGTTTACCATCATTATTGATTATAGCATAGGGTGTACCAGATCTGGCAAACACGGTATTTTTGGTATATGGTGAGGTGACCATCCTCACAATATATCAACCAATTCTAAAACTTCTAACCCTATGAAATTTGGTTACAAACTAACAGTAAAAAATGAACGGTTCACGATTTTTCAACTTGTAAATTGGAACTAACAATTTCAGAATAGGTTGATTTTTTGTGAAGATGTTCTTCCTCACCATAAACTGGTCCTCACGAAAAATGGGCTTCCCAATCAAAAACTTTTACCCCATATAGGGCAAAACACGTTATCTATATATATAGTTGGGATGCATAAACTCAACAAAACAAACTCACATGTTCACTTATAATTCCCATTGTTGATATACTCATATCCAACCATTAAAATTTAAGATGACGTGGCATGGTTACAATTGAAAAAAAAAAAAATTAGATTGTTAGGAAGTCGATTTAAGTTTATATGGGGTGAAGCTAATGGACTTGAGCACAACGGACAGTGGCTAGCTGTTTACTGGGAAACCCACTCTTTTATTTTCTTTAGCATGAGCCCAATTCTTTGAGTCCAAAACAATAAGGCTATCTTCAACAATTAGTCAACCACAACCCACAAGGCAATAATGAGGTGATACGATTCTAAATTGTAACGTGATAATCAAATTACAAAATAAGAGTAAAAAGTGAATAAGATTAGAGATTAGTCTGATTAGAGATAGATCAGACCTCGATCGATTTGCGATGGTCAATCTCTTAAACTCAAAAAGATTTGTAATTAATTTTCTCATTGATTTTCTAATAAAAATACAATTGTATATTTAAAGATAAAAAAGATAAAAATCTTAATCTAACTAACCTTATTTTTTTTTTAAATTCATCCTGATCTAAGTCTGATTTTATTCTAAATTTACTCTTGATCCAAATCTAATAAAATTCCTAATCTAAATCCTAATAAACTGATAATACTATTATGTAGTAAGACTTATTCTATTATCATACTCCCTACTCGTATAATCTAGATACGTAACATGAGGGCACCAACTAATGACAATGACTTGGGTGAGGTAGTGATGGAAATGATTGTGTGATGTTGAAACACTATAGTAAATATAATATATAGTGACAAAAAAAAATTTTGTTTATGTATGCCCATATTTGATTCGTCTATCACATATTTGATTCCTAATCCCAATAAAAGAAGATGTTTGTTGATGATGGAGATGCTTCTTTTGAATGTATATCTAAACCTACAAAAATGTAGATAATATAGATAATGATCAGATTGTGTTGATATATACGATTGCATGCACGATAGGTAAAAAAGTAAATGACTGAAACAACGAAGAGGGGGTTTTTTTCTATGATCAATCAATTGTTACAAATTTGTAATGATGGACTTAATACACACGGTGCTTGTAGTGGAAAGGGATGACGAAGATATTGTCGCAATGGGTTGTCGTGGTGTTATTTAAAGAAAATTCCTACGTGAGGCAATAGTTGACAATGAGTATATGACTCAAATAGGAGTGTGTGAGCAATGATCGCACCATTTATCAGAAGAGTATATAATTAGGACATTAGGATTTGATCAGACGATCAAGGCTTTAATATCATGTAGAAGAATGAAATTCTATTTGATTATATTTGATTGAGATTACACAAATCCTAGAAAGTTTGATCTTATCTGTTTTGTTAATGACATATTCATATATCTCTTCCTCGAATTGTTTATGTTCGTCCTAATCATCATTGTGACACTATCCTCTTGCCTTAACCTAACATTTGGACCTCAAGGAAATCATACAAACGTTGAAACACGTTTCAACATTTTGACCACCCAAACACAACAATGATAATATAATATAGATGGGTGGAATTACTATTGTATTGGAAAATACATACAAAATGACTAATCCACAAAGGACCATAGTCGAAGAAAAATGATTGTGACTGTTAGAGAAAAAGGTGAATTATTCAGTCAATTTTTGGCACTTAAATGGGTTAACTTGTGAATGCTTAGATGGGTGCATTTATATAATTTTAAATTTTAATATTATTTTGTATAAAATAAAATAAAATAAAATAAGAGGGTAAAACAACATCTAAATTTTAATATTGTATGTGAAAGCAGGGTCGGTAAGTGCAATTGTCAAAACATTACGGGTCAAAATGGTAATTTGCAGAGTCAAAAGTGTAATTTACCATTTTTTATCGATAGACTGGGGTTGAACCCCCCACCCCCACGAAGTTATAGATTACTTAGGAGGGTCGGTAAGTGCAATTGTCAAAACATTACGGGTCAAAATGGTAATTTGCGGAAGAAATACAATTTCAATATCCAAGACTCCTGTTACCATCTTTGTTTTTAGTTTTCTAAAACATCTTTTTTCCTTACTTTTACTACAAAATCACCAATAATAAATATAATGATGAATATATGCGGTTTGGATAAGTAGTTGGGTACACGACTGACATGGCAAGGGCATAGAACCGCATATCTTTTTCTTATGTATCCCAATGAAAAAAATCTATGATTTTATGCCTTTGCCACATCAGCGGTGTATGTACCAAAAACCTAGTGCATTCATTACGATTCAATAATAGAGTTGCACTCAATGAATATACGTGGTTTTAGTACATGGCAAGGCCATAGAATCATAGATCTTTTTCATCGGGATACACCTAAAAATATGTGTGATTTTTTGCCCTTACCATGTCAATCACGTATTCATAATAATAAGGCACATGTTAAAGTTCAATAAATGTACTTTAGAAATTGGAATCTGAGGGTATCTTGATAATAAAAAAATAAATAAAAGTCGTGCGAGGGGACAAAGGTGACAAAAACGTGTGGTGTCATTCACACTACCATAGATTCTTTTCTACGAGATATGATTAAAAAGCATCTACAATTATGTGCGCACCACCACATCACACTACGTGAAAATTGGAAAATTCTACAGAAAAAATTGACGGGCCAAGGCCCAAGAATTTTAGAAACTGAATATTGACGGCTTAGGACCATCAAAATTCTAGATATTCCCAGATTTGACGGCTTAGAGCTGTCGAATTTCTCTCATCCTTCATTAATTTGACAGTTTTGGCTCATTGAAAAAAAAAAAATTTGACAATGAAAAATTCAATGTCAATTCAACCCCTTTGTTTGTCAAATTTTATAAAATTTGACGGCCCAGGACCATCAAATTTGGGCTTTTTCCACATTGTGTCATTTTTGTCACCTTTGTGTCTCAGTTTGTGTCATTCCAGCATTTCCCATAAAATAATCTTTTAAGACTATTTTTTAGTACAAATCCTATTTTCAAAGCGTAGTTATTACAATTTAACATGTGCCTAAGAAAGCCATAGTAATAATAATAAACCTAGCATTTTGTTAGGGCCCATGTTAACGTGCAATAAATTTCTTTGAAAATTGGAATTCATAGGATATTCTCATAAAAAGTACCGTTGTTTAGGGTATTTTTGCTATAAAATTCAATTTTCGAAAATGTATTTATTGCACCTTAACATGTGCCCCTTAGGGCAGACGTTAACTAAATCCATAAACTTTTTATCGGTGAAAAAAGAGTCGTGCTGGGGTGACACAAGATTTATTGTGATTCTCACAATTCTAACATGGAGATGGATACATAACCATAGATGATTTTTACTTGTATCGCAAGGAAACACATCTATGGGTATGTGCACATCCCACGTCAGATTTGTGAGAATCACAGTAAATACCCTGTGTCATTCTAGCATTTTTCGTAAAGAGTAATGCTGGGGTGACATTACGATTTACTGTGATTCTCACATTTCTGATGTCGAGGTGCGCACATAACTGTAGATGATTTACTTGTATCTCAAGAAAATACATTTATGACTATCACATCAATGCAGTGAAAAATAAAGTCCCACCCTAATTTTCCTAGTTATATGTGTGGAGGGTGGACCCACTGATGCAAATGAATGTTTCTTCGAAGATCAAACGCATTTTTCTCGTTTATGCATCCATCCTGATAATTGTCCACGTGTTTGTTGGAGACTAAAGAATGGCTACGTCATATACTGATATCGATATCTGCATCAAAGTTTTAATCCTAACATCGTACAACACGTGAATACATTGTACGTGATACGACTATTTTATTACAAAAGTAAAAAACTCTTACTTGAGCAAACCTTACTTTATGAATCACGCCACCATGACTAGCTTAGTAAGATTTTAAATCCTACTAAAAGTCGTTTGGCCAGCATGGATTATAAAATTAGTAATCCAAAGACATTTACCTGTAGATTTCATGGAAAAACCAGATTTAAAAAAGAAAATTAAAACCAAAAACCATTTTGAGGTTAATCGTAGGTGTTGAAAATGGATTGCTAATGAACTCTAAATTTTGAAACTAAACTCGAGTAGTGAAAAATAACTTATTTTTCGATTTGTTTTTTTTTTTTTTTTTGGATTGCATATCTTTGAAAATAGATTGCATAAAGATCAATCATTCCTTGTGGGATGAACTATTTTTTCAAAATGGCCTTAATCTCTCAATTAGAGATTTCGACTTGCTCACTTGTTTGTAGATGATACAGGACGGCCACTTTATGAGTTATTGCATTGCGCATTAGAACTTCAAAAACCTGATTACAAAGTGTTTACCATCATTACTGATCATAGCACGGGGTGTACCATATCTGACAAACACAGTATCTTTGAAAAATTGAACAACGACTTTATGGTCGTTTGTTCAACATACCGTAACTTTTACTTATTTCGACACATAGTCTACTATGACTAGAATATACTAGAATCCATGTGAAATTGGAAAAGGGCTAATAAAGTTGATGTCCCATGCTTTGAAAATTTTGATGATTAAGATTAGTTGTTGGGGCATCTGATTTCTCTTGCTAATCTTACCCAAATATAGGCCTCCATCACAAGATTTAACAAAGAGACTCCCATCTTGAAAGACGATGTGCCAGTAGAAACCACACTGTAATATTTTTGCGATAGTCTTTTTACCATCAAAATTCCCCTTATAGGCATGGTTGTGACATAATTTTAAAATGCTCCTCTGATTTCCATCAGAAATACACCATATAATTATTTAGTCCGGGTAATGCTTAGTAAGTATGTGTCATCTTAAAAAACCATTTGAATTTGACGAAAAATCACATCCTCTTTTTTTTTTTTTTTATCCATGAGACTGGTGTTTGCCTTTTCACAAGGTAGTTGACAATATTGGCATACCATGGCGTGTCAAGGCTAGAGATTGACGTGATTTATTCATCAAGAAAGTTCTCAAAGATAAGTAAGGAGTCCGAATTTGTTTCAACTACTAATCTGGATAAATGGACTGTGACCACATTCTCGTATCCTTTCTTATCTCGAATTTCAAAATCAAATTCTTATAGTAATAGAATCCATCAGATTAGCCTTACTTTTGCATCCTTTCTGACAAGAAGGTCTTTCAGCACAGTATGGTCCGTTAAAGTCACGACCTTGGACCCAATTAAGTAAGATCGAAATTTGTATAACGTGAAAACAACTACTAACAGTTCCTTTTCAGTGGTTGAATTGTTGAATTGGGCCTTGTTGAGAATTTTGCTCACATACTAAATGACGTGAGGTAGTTTGTAAACTCTTTGGCCCAATGCAGCACCTATAATCTAATCGTATGCATCTCACATCAACTCAAAAAGGAGATCCCAATTAAGTGGCTGGATGATAAGAGCTGAGGTCAATTCAGTTTTGAGTCTCTCACAGGGTTCTAAATAAAGTGTAGATAGATCAAACATGGTGTCTTTAACAAGTAAATCACACAAGGGTTTGGAGATTTTTTCAAAATCCTTGATAAAACGTCAAAAATCTTGCATTTCCTAAAAATAAGCAAACTTCCTTAGCCATATTTGGTAGAGATAGATTTGAAATAAAATCAATTTTTTTACTTTATCTACCTCGATTCCTTTATTGAAGATAATGTGTCCTAGAATGATTCCAGAGGTTACCATGAAGTGACACTTCTCTTAATTAAGTACACGATTTTTCTCTCGACAACTAACAAAGACTTGCTTAAGGTGACTTAAACAATCATTGAAGCTGGAACCAAACATAGAAAAATCATCCATGAAGATTTACAAGAATTTTTCTATCATATTAGAGAAAATACTCAACATGCACTGTTGGAAAGTGTCGAGTGCATTGCATAGCCCAAAAGGCATGCAATGATAATCAGATGTCCCAAAGGAGCATGTGAACGTTGTCTTTTCCTAGTTTTTTGAAACAATCATGATTTGATTGTATCTCGAATATCCATCAAAGAAGTACTAGTAAGCATGTTTGATTAATATTTCAAGCATTTGGTCAATAAATGGAAGGGGGAAGTAATATTTTCAAGTTATTGAATTCAACTTCATGTAGTTGATGATTACTCGCCACCCAGTCTAGTTGCTAGTAAACATCAATTCATCATTACAAGATAGGGTATATAATACATGAATCTAGTAATTTGAGGATTTTCCCTTGAACAACATTTTGTAAAGCCTGATTTAGTCACCTTTGTGATTCTTTCGAAGGTTTGGAATTTTCTTCAAGGTGGATTTAGTACATAACCATAAAGGGATTACTGCCCTTGATATCAACTATGGTCCAACCTATAGTCTTGCAACATTCGCATAGAACATCAACTAATTGTTTTTCTTGGGACTGCCCTATGTTGGGTCAGATGATGATTAAAAAGTTTTCATCATCTTCAAGGAATGCATACTTCAAAGTATCTGGTAATTTCTTCAACTCAAGTTTGGGAGTCTCTATAACTAGTAAAGGAGGTAAAAAAAATGGGGAGACTCTTGGCTTTTGGTTGTTATTTTTAAAAATCCATTGTAAGGATAGATTCAAGTAGGGAATTGACCTCCCCAATGGATTTTTCCATATCAAAATAAATGCAAAATTGGCGTAAGTATTCTTCTAGCAAGTGAATGTGCTCCACTTCTTTAAATGTGCTACTGATTAAAGTATTAATCATGTTGACCTCTTCCAACTCATCCATATTTATGGATTGGAATTTTCTATGAAAAACATTCATTTTGACTTTTATGTCTCCAAACTCTAAGGTCAAGATCTTATTCCTACATCTAATCAAGACATCAGATGTATCCAAGAATGGTCTGTCTAAGATGATAAGAACATGGTTATTTGGGTTGATGACATGTTCAATGTCAAGAACCACAAAATCAATTGAGAAATAGTAGTCTTTAACTTTAATGATATCCTCCACAATTCCCTTGGGAACCTTAACCGATCTATCTGCTAAACTCAATGTGATATCAATAGGTTAGAGTTCCCCCAAACCTAGTTGATTGTAGACAAAGATTGAAAGAAAGTTTATGCGGCCCCCCTATGTCTAACAAAAATTTCTTAGTCATTATGTCTCCAATGTACACATAAATTGTAGGACAACCAAGGTCCTTGAATTTAGGTACAATTATCTTTGGATCAAATAAGAAGATTGGGTTGTCATCACAACTTCCTTAGGCACGAGGGGTTTTCTCTTCATAATAGTGAGATCTTAGAAAATTTTAGCATAGAAGAAAATCTGATGGATTGCATCTAAAAAAGGAATATTAATTTGAATGTTCTTGAACATTTCTAAAATCCCTTCTAGCTATTTCCCTTTCTTATTGTCTGTAAACTTATGTGGAAATGGGGCTCTGGGAATGACTACTTATTTTTCAAGTGGTAGAGATGTTTCCTTTATTGTGTCCTCTTCGTCTATCACATGCTCATTATTGTTGGAGTCATTATATTTTGTTGGGGACTTGTGCTTCTCACTGGGGCTATGAACGTGATTGTCCACCATTTTCCCATAACGAAACGTATGGATTGCTTGGACAAAATCATTAAAAGAGTTTAGTTGACTTACTATTTCGAATTGGCTTTTTAAGGCATTCTATACATGTCCTCTTGGATTTGAAATTGTCTGATAGAGAATTGCCCTGTATTCCTCTCTTCAACAAAAATAGCCAATTGAACTAACTCAACCTCAAGTTTGGTGATTGCTTATGCATTCACTCGGTTGACTTGATATTGGTTCTATTTGGTCTAGATTTTGTTGTTGAATGATTTATTGTGATTCTTTCAACAAGTCAGTCATCATTGCTTCTAATGACAAGTTTGTCTGTGCAACCAGGAGATAATAGTTAGTCATAGGGTCGACAACAATCGCTCTTTAATAAGAATTTTAAGATTATGAAGAGTATGGTTGTTGTGAAACCAAAGCTAGTTTCGTAGTGGGTTGAGGTTGTGTATTATAGTTTTCTTGAAACCTGGAGTAGATGGGCTCATTTTAATGATATGATAAATTGTGGTGAAACCTATTGTCAGGGTGGTATGTCTGATTGAAAGAATTTGGAGTGGATTTCCTATAAGAGTTATATGTTCCTATAACATTGGCTTGGTTAGCCTTTACTATTGACAAATTTGGACAGCTCTCTTTGGAATGATCGAAACTTGCACATAAGAGGCATGTTGATTGTGTTTCAGTTGTGACATGTATCATTAGGGTAACCTCTTGGTAGTTAGCTATGATATTGAAAACATCAAATTTCTTATTTAAATTATGTATACCATTGACAAGGCTTGTCATGAATTTTTTGAGATCAAGATCAATCTTCATCTCTTACATGCCTGGTTTCTTGGGTCCTACGTCATTTCTATTAAACTCTCCTAAGTTAGTGTTCAAGTTTCAACTATTTTCTGTCAGTTCTATGAAGAACTCATATGCCTGATTAGGAGTTCAATTCATGAATTTGCCTTTGTGCATAGACTCTAATAGGATATCTTGGGCATGTGAAATACCTCAATAGAAGAAATTTACCAATTGGACTTTATTTATCCCGTGATGAGGTCATTTGATGAGCAGGTCATTGAATTGTTCCCATGATTGGAGAATTCTCCATCAGGTTGTCCTTTAAAATTCTTAATATTATTCTTAAATTTTTCTATCTTTGCCATTGGAAAGAATTTGGTTATGAATTTTTTTTTTTTTTTTTTTTTTTGATAACCATGTAGTAATAGAGTTAAAGGCATGATCCTTTAGGAAAACAGGGAACAACCTTAACTTGACACTCTTATCGTTCAAGTTACCATTTCCAAAAGTCTGACATAGAGTCAAGAGTTTGTTTAGATGGTTATAGGATTGTTCAGTTTCAAACCCATGAAATTTAGGGAGCATATTAAATGTATCTACCCTAATTTCGAATTGTGCCATATTAGTTGGGGCAAGGCAATATATGAAGGTGAAGTGGGTGTAATTGGGGCAAATAACTAATTGAGAGTTCTTTGTTCTTATATGGTAGGTTGAGGTGGAATAGGTTGTTGACTAGACTACTGATCCATGTCAAAGATCTAGGGAATAGGTATGGAATTGAATTCTTTCCTAACCCTAGGAACTGGATGGGATCTTGTAATCTTGAAATCAAATGGCTCAAGTGATTCTTATTGAGATCTCCTACCTACCATACACTAAAAAATCACAAAGAAATATGGAGGAATTCACATAGTTTTTTGATAGGTTCCTATAGACTTAGTAACTTCTTACTATTTCAAAGGGGTAGTCGAAGCCTCCAACCGAGTTATCTAAAATCAGAATCAGCCAGTTCAATCTTCAAAGGAGATGTGATATATAATGCTGAGCAAAGGCACTCTTAAATCACATTCTCGTCTCGAATAAATATACTATATTCCCCTAATTAGCGGGACACGATTTTTCTTAGGTACTAACTTCGATCAAGAAATGCAAATTGGTACAACTCAAACTAACTTTACTTATTGAGCTCAATGGGACCTAAAGTCAAGTCTATCTTTAATTATGAGCTATTGTGAATTCAATTTTCCTAGTAGGGCAAGAGATAGGTGATGAAATTTGATTCTTATCATATTATGTCATTCTCGTAACAGTGCCATTTTTACTAAATGTGAATCTAAAAGTATGCAGTTAATTTAACAAACACAATACAGAAACCCACTAATTATATTTTCGTGGGGGTACGAGTCTTACCTTCTGTTCCAGATGGGGAATGAACTAGTTGAGTCGACTTGGGACACTGACACCAATTTTGATATATGAACCCGAAGGGCTGAGGCAGTTATGTCCCACTGTCGTCCTCTCCTAAAACTATTAGACTCCGAGCCTCTTCGGATAAATTCAAAAAATTTTAAAGTTGTTCACAATAAAGTCCTACTACAAGTTTGATCTACGAAAAAAAAGAAGAAAAAAAAGTTGATGTTTATGTTAGGGAATCCGATTTAGATGACCAAATAATATTTCAACTGTGACTCTATGTCAAATCCACCACCTGAAACAACATATAAATCCAAAGTCAAAAACCAAAAAAATAATATTCCATTAAAATTCTTAAAAGTGCAGAGATCATGTAGTTAAAAACCTAGACGAATAAAAAATTCACTACGCCACGGTAAATTTTTTATTTCCAATTATTCTGAACAAATTAAGAATTAGCATAAAAATTGTGGAAATTTATTTGCAAAATAAAACTTGGATTCGTTGAAACCCTAATTGGATCTCGTCAAAATTAGATCAAAATCGTTGTCCCCGGCAATGACACCAATTTGTTTGTCATATATTATCACAAATAAATAATAAAA
Source organism: Akebia trifoliata (assembly GCF_017979445.1). Classification (NCBI taxonomy): domain Eukaryota; kingdom Viridiplantae; phylum Streptophyta; class Magnoliopsida; order Ranunculales; family Lardizabalaceae; genus Akebia; species Akebia trifoliata. Next base: position 2,421,445 of record NC_141375.1, on the reverse strand, counting down.
ACAAAATAATAATGCCTTGGCAAATAAGGGGTCGATCCACGGAGCCAACGTTGATTCAAAATTCTAACTTGACATGATTAAGGTTGAAAGTAACTAATAAAAATTGATTTATAGAAAATTAAGTCACTTAGAAAAAAATAGAGAAAGATGAGATTGCAATGTAAAAAGAGTTAGAGCGATCGAATCCACCAAGAACATTGAATCTTACTCGAATATATGTATTTTCTCTTTATCTCGATCCAACCAATGAATCTAATGTTGTTGGATCGGAATATACTTTTTTTAAACACAGATAGAAATCTGAATTTGCAATTACTTTCAGAAAAACATAATCATAAAAACTACTTAAGTTAATATTAATGAAGCATGATTTAAATTGATCTGATTAAAGATTAAATCATCAAGAATAAAACAAGTTAATCTAGAACTATTTATCTGTTTAATTAAAATTTTATCACATAATATCAATGAAGCATAAACACAAAACAAATATTTTGATTAAGATTTCTTACTCTTGGCTTCATCGATCTCTCTACTGGAAAATCTAGCCACAAATCATTGCAAGAGTAGATAAAAATATAAATAAAAAAGAGATTGAGAGAGAAAAGAGTTATTCTATTTTTATTGATCATGAATGAGCGAGTTGCTCCTCCTTGATTACAATGCTTGAATTTAAAACCTAAAACCCAAAAAATGATAAAAAGGGAAGAAAGAAAATATAGAGAACAAAGGATGGAAGATGATCATTTTGGCTTGGTTTGGTCTCTATTTATAAATACTAGATTAGGGTTTCTAGATTC